>NW_027480506.1:1442192-2163288 GCF_051401765.1 Calliopsis andreniformis
GATTGAGGATTGAGGATTGAGGATTGAAGATTGAGGATGAGGGCTGAGGGTTGAGGATTGAGGTTTGAGGACTGAGGGCTGAGGATTGAGGACTGAGAGTTGAGGATTGAGGATTGAGGATTGTGAATGAGGGCTCAGGGTTGAGGATTGAGGTTTGAGTATAGAATCCTGAGAATTAAGGATTTCTATTGAGTATTGAGAATTGAGGATTGATGGTTGAGCATTGAGGATTGAGGATTGGGGAATTGAGGATTGAGCATTGAGGATTGAGGATTGAGGATTGAGGATTGAGGATTGTGAATCAGGGCTCAGGGCTGAGGATTGAGGTTTGAGTATAGAATCCTGAGTATTCAGGATATTCTATTGAGTATTGAGAATTGAGGATTGATGGTTGAGTATTGAGGATTGAGGATTGAGGATTGAGGATTGAGTATTGAAGATTGAGGATTGATGATTGAGGATTGAGGATTGAGGATTGAGGATTGAGGATTGAGGATTGAGGATTGAAGATTGAGTATTCAGGATTGAGGATTGAGGATTGAGGATTGAGGATTGAGGATTGAGTATTGAGGATTGAAGATTGAGGATTGTGAATGAGGGCTCAGGGTTGAGGATTGAGGTTTGAGTATAGAATCCTGAGAAATCAGGATATTATATTGAGTATTGAGAATTGAGGATTGATGTTTGAGTATTGACGATTGAGGATTGAGGATTGAGGATTGAGTATTGAAGATTGGTTATTGATGATTGAGGATTGAGGATTGAGGATTGAGGATTGAGTATTGAGGATTGAAGATTGAGGATTGGGGACTGAGGATTGAAGATTGAGGATTGAGGATTGAGTATTGAGGATTGAGGATTGTGGATTGAAGAGTCAGTATTGAGGATTGAAAATTGAGAATTGAGGATTGAGGATTGTGCATTGAGGACTGAGTGTTGAGGTTTGAGTGATGAGAATTGATAATTGTGGATAGTGGTTTGAAGATTGCAGATTGAGTATTGAGTATTGAAAACTGCGAACTGAGGATATTCTATTGAGGATTGAGGATTGACAACTGATTGTTGATGACTGAGGGCTGAAGATTGAGGATTCAGGAATGCGGATTCAGAATTGAGGTTCGAGGACTGAGGATTGAGGATTGAAGATTGAGTATTCAGGATTGAAGATTGAGGATTGAGGATTGAGGATTGAGGATTGACTATGAGGGCTGAGGGTTGAGGATTGAGGTTTGAGGACTGAGGACTGAGGATTGAGGATTGAGAATTGAGGATTGAGGATTGAGGATTGAGGATTGAAGATTGAGGATTGGGTATTGAGGATTGAAGAATGAGGATTGAGGATTGAGGATTGTGGATTGAGGATTGAGGATTGAGGATTGAGGATTGAGGCTTGATGATTGAGGATTTAAGATTGAGGATTGGGGACTGAGTGTTGAGGGTTGAGTGATGAGAATTGATGTTTGTGGATAGAGATTTGAAGATTGCAGGTTGAGTATTGAGTATTGAAAGGTGTGAATTGATGATATTCTATTGAGGATTGAGGATTCAGGATTGAAGATTGAGGATTGGGGACTGAGTGTTGAGGGTTGCGTGATGAGAATTGATGTTTGTGGATAGAGATTTGAAGATTGCAGACTGAGTATTGCGTATTGAAAACTCTGAACTGAGGATATTCTATTGAGGATTGAGGATTGACAACTGATTGTTGAGGACTGAGTGCCGAAGATTGAGGATTCAGGATTGAGGATTCAGGATTGTGGTTTGAGGACTGAGGATTGAGGATTGAGGATTGAGGTTTGAGGATTGAGGATTGAAGATTGAGGATTGAGGATTGAGGGCTGTGGATTGAGGACGAGGACTGAGGGCTGAGTATTGATGTTTGAGGTCTGAGGATTGAGGATTGAGGATTGAGAATTGAGAATTGAGGATTGAGGATTGAAGATAGAGGATTGGGTATTAAGGATTGAAGAATGAGGATTGAGGATTGAGGATTGAGGATTGAGGATTGAAGAAAGAGTATTGAGGATTGAAGATTGAGTATTGGGGATTGAGGATTGAGGATTGAGGATTGAAGATTGAGGATGAGGGCTCAGGGTTGACGATTGAAGTTTGAGGACTGAGGGCTGAGGATTGAGGATTGAGAGTTGAGGATTGAGGATTGAGGATTGAGGATTGTGAATGAGGGCTCAGGGTTGAGGCTTGAGGTTTGAGTATAGAATCCTGAGAATTAAGGTTTTCTATTGAGTATTGAGAATTGAGGATTGATGGTTGAGTATTGAGGATTGAGGATTGGGGATTGAGGATTGAGAATTGAGGATTGTGGATTGAGGATTGAGGATTGTGAATGAGGGCTCAGGGTTGAGGATTGAGGTTTGAGTATAGAATCCTGAGAAATCAGGATATTATATTGAGTATTGAGAATTGATTATTGATGTTTGAGTATTGACGATTGAGGATTGAGGATTGAGGATTGAGTATTGAAGATTGGTTATTGATGATTGAGGATTGAGGATTGAGGATTGAGGATTGAGTATTGAGGATTGAAGATTGAGGATTGGGGACTGAGGATTGAAGATTGAGGATTGAGGATTGAGTATTGAGGATTGAGGATTGTGGATTGAAGATTCAGTATTGAGGATTGAAAATTGAGAATTGAGGATTGAGGATTGAGCATTGAGGACTGAGTGTTGAGGTTTGAGTGATGAGAATTGATGATTGTGGATAGTGGTTTGAAGATTGCAGATTGAGTATTGAGTATTGAAAACTGCGAACTGAGGATATTCTATTGAGGATTGAGGATTGACAACTGATTGCTGATGACTGAGGGCTGAAGATTGAGGATTCAGGAATGCGGATTCAGAATTGAGGTTCGAGGACTGAGGATTGAGGATTGAGGCTTGAGAATTGAGGATTGAGGATTGAGGACTGAAGATTGAGGATTGGGTGTTGAGGATTGAATAATGAGGCTTGAGGCTTGCGGATTGAGGATTGAGGATTGAAGAAAGAGTATTGAGGATTGAAGGTTGAGGATTGAGGATTGAGGATTGAGTACTGACGATTGAAGATTGAGGATTGGGGATTGAGGATTGAGGATTGAGGATTGAAGATTGAGGATGTGGGCATGAGGGTTGAGGATTGAGGTTTGAGGGCTGAGGGCTGAGGATTGAGGATTGAGAATTGAGGATTGAGGATTGAGGATTGAGGATTGTGAATGAGGGCTCAGGGTTGAGGGTTGAGGTTTGAGTATAGATCCCTGAGAATTAAGGATATTCTATTGAGTATTGAGAATTGAGGATTGATGGTTGAGTATTGAGGGTTGAGGATTGAGGATTGAGGATTGAGTATTGAAGATTGAGGATTGATGATTGAGGATTGAGGGTTGAGGATTGTGAATGAGGGCTCAGGGTTGAGGATTGAGGTTTGAGTATAGATCCCTTCGAATTCAGGATATTCTATTGAGTATTGAGAATTGAGGATTGATGGTTGAGTATTGAGGATTGAGGATTGAGGATTTAGGATTGAAGATTGAGTATTCAGGATTGAGGGTTGAGGATTGAGGATTGAGGATTGAGGATTGAGGATTGAGTATTGAAGATTGAGGATTGATGGTTGAGGATTGAGGTTTGAGGATTGAGGATTGAGGATTGAGGATTGAAGATTGAGTATTCAGGATTGAGGTTTGAGGATTGAGGATTGTGAATGAGGGCTCAGGGATGAGGAATGTGGTTTGAGTATAGAATCCTGAGAATTCAGGATATTCTATTGAGTATTGAGAATTGAGGATTGATGTTTGAGCATTGAGGATTGAGGACTGAGGATTGGGTATTGAGGATTGAAGAATGAGGATTGAGGATTGAGGATTGAGGATTGAGGATCGAAGATTGTGTATTGAGGATTGAAGATTGACGATTGAGGATTGAGGATTGAGGATTGAGGATTGAACATTGAGGACTGAGTGTTGAGGGTTGAGTAATGGGAATTGTTGTTTGTGGACAGAGGTTTGAAGATTGCAGATTGAGTATAGAGTATTGAAAACTATGAATTGAGGATATTCTATGGAGGATTGAGGATTGACAACTGATTGTTGATGACTGAGGTCTGAAGATTGAGGATTCAGGATTGAGGATTCAGCATTGAGGTTTGAGGACTGAGGATTGAGGATTGAGGATTGAGGAATGAGGATTGAAGATTGAGGAATGTGGATTGAGGGTTGTAGATTGAGGACGAGGACTGAGGTTTGAGTATTGGTGTTTGAGGTCTGAGGATAGAGGATTGAGGATTGAGAATTGAGGATTGAGGATTCAGGATTGAAGATTGAGGATTGGGTATTGATTATTGAAGAATGAGGATTGAGGATTGAGGATTGTGGATTGAGGATTGAGGGTTGAGTATTGAAGATTGAGAATTGAGGATTGAGGATTGAGGATTGAAGAATCACGATTGAGGATTGAGGATTGAGGATTTAGGATTGAAGATTGAGGATTGAGGATTGAGTGTTGTGGATTGAGGATGAGGGCTGAGGGTTGAGGATTGAGGTTTGAGGACTGAGGACTGAGGGTTGAGGATTGAGAATTGAGGATTGAGGATTGACGATTGAAGATAGAGGATTGGGTATTGAGGATTGAAGATTGAGGATTGAGGATTGAGGATTGAGGATTGAGGATTGAAGATTGAGTATTGAGGATTGAAGATTGAGGATTGGGGATTGAGGATTGTGAATGAGGGCTCAGGGTTGAGGATTGAGGTTTGAGTATAGAATCCTGAGAATTCAGGATATTCTATTGAGTATTGAGAATTGAGGATTGATGTTTGAGCATTGAGGATTGAGGACTGAGGATTGAGGATTGAGTATTGAAGATTGAGGATTGATGATTGAGGATTGAGGATTGAAGATTGAGGATTGAGGATTGAGGATTGAAGATTGAGTATTCAGGATTGAGGGTTGAGGATTGAGGATTGAGTATTGGGGATTGAGTATTGAGGATTGAAGATTGAGGATTGGGGACTGAGGATTGAAGATTGAGGATTGAGGATTGAGTATTGAGGATTGAGGATTGTGGATTGAAGATTCAGTATTGAGGATTGAAGATTGAGAATTGATGATTGAGGATTGAGCATTGAGTACTGAGTGTTGAGGTTTGAGTGATGAGAATTGGTGATTGTGGATAGTGGTTTGAAGATTTCAGATTGAGTATTGAGTATTGAAAACTGCGAACTGAGGATATTCTATTGGGGATTGAGGATTGACAACTGATTGTTGATGACTGAGGGCTGAAGATTGAGGATTCAGGAATGCGGATTCAGAATTGAGGTTCGAGGACTGAGGATTGAGGATTGAGGATTGAGAATTGAGGATTGAGGATTGAGGATTGAGGATTGAGGATTGGGTATTGAGGATTGAAGAATCAGGATTGAGGATTGAGGATTGAGGATTGAGGATTGAAGATTGAGGATTGAGGATTGAGTGTTGTGGATTGAGGACGAGGACTGAGGGCTGAGTATTGATGTTTGAGGTCTGAGGATTGAGGATTGAGGATTGAGAATTGAGAATTGAGGATTGAGGATTGAAGATTGAGGATTCGGTATTGAGGATTGAAGAATGAGGATTGAGGATTGAGGATTGAGGATTGAGGATTGAAGAAAGAGTATTGAGGATTGAAGATTGAGGATTGGGGATTGAGAATTGAGGATTGAGGATTGAAGATTGAGGATGTGGGCTGAGGGTTGAGGATTGAGGTTTGAGGACTGAGGGCTGAGGATTGAGGATTGAGAATTGAGGATTGAGGATTGAGGATTGAGGATTGTGAATGAGGGCTCAGGGTTGAGGATTGAGGTTTGAGTATAGATCCCTGAGAATTCAGGATATTCTATTGAGTATTGAGAATTGAGGATTGATGGTTGAGTATTGAGGATTGAGGATTGAGGCTTGAGGTTTGAGTATTGAAGATTGAGGATTGATGATTGAGGATTGAGGATTGAGGATTGAGGATTGAGGATTTAGGATTGAAGATTGAGTATTCAGGATTGAGGGTTGAGGATTGAGGATTGAGGATTGAGGATTGAGTATTGAGGATTGAAGATTGAGGATTGGGGACTGAGGATTGAATATTGAGGATTGAGGATTGGGTATTGGGGATTGAGGATTGTGGATTGAAGATTCAGTATTGAGGATTGAAGATTGAGAATTGATGATTGTGGATAGAGGTTTGAAGATTGCAGATTGAGTATTGAGTATTGAAAACTGTGAATTGAGGATATTCTATTGAGGATGTAGGATTGACAACTGATTGTTGATGACTGAGAGCTGAAGATTGAGGATTCAGGAATGAGGATTCAGAATTGAGTATTCAGAATTGAGGTTTGAGGACCGAGGATTGAGGGTTGAGGATTGAGTATTGAAGATTGAAGATTGAGGATTGAGGATTGACGATTGAAGATTGAGGATTGAGTATTGAGGATTGAAGATTGAGGATTGGGGACTGAGTGTTGAAGATTGAGGATTGAGGATTGAGTATTGAGGATTGAGGATTCAGGATTGAAGATTCAGTATTGAGGATTGAAGATTGAGGATTGAGGATTGAGTATTGAGCATTGAGGACTGAGTGTTGAGGGTTGAGTGATGAGAATTGATGATTGTGGATAGAAGTTTGAAGATTGCAGATTGAGTATTGAGTATTGAAAACTGTGAATTGAAGATGTTCTATTGAGGATTGAGGATTGACAACTGATTGTTGATGACTGAGGGATGAAGATTGAGGATTCAGGAATGCGGATTCAGAATTGAGGTTCGAGGACTGGGGATTGAGGGTTGAGGATTGAGAATTGAGGTTTGAGGATTGAGGATTGAGGATTGAAGTTTGGGTATTCAGGATTGAGGATTGAGGATTGAGGATTGAGGATTGTGGGTTGAGGATTGAGAATTGAGGATTGAGGATTGAAGATTGAGCATTGAGGATTGAAGTTTGAGGATTGAGGATTGAGGATTGAGGATTGAGGATTGAAGATTGAGGATGAGGGCTGAGGGTTGAGGATTGAAGTTTGAGGACTGAGGACTGAGGGTTGAGGATTGAGAATTGAGGATTGAGGATTGACGATTGAAGATTGAGGATTGGGTATTGAGGATTGAAGGATGAGGATTGAGGATTGAGGATTGAGGATTGAGGATTGAAGATTAAGTCTTGAGGATTGAAGATTGAGGATTGGGGATTGAGGATTGAGGATTGAGGATTGAAGATTGAGGATGAGGTCTGAGGGTTGAGGATTGAGGTTTGAGGACTGAGGGCTGAGGATTGAGGATTGAGAATTGAGGATTGAGGATTGAGGATTGAGGATTGTGAATGAGGGCTCAGGGTTGAGGATTGAGGTTTGAGTATAGAATCCTGAGAATTCAGGATATTCTATTGAGTATTGAGAATTGAGGATTGATGTTTGAGCATTGAGGATTGAGGACTGAGGATTGAGGATTGAGTATTGAAGATTGAGGATTGATGATTGAGGATTGAGGATTGAAGATTGAGGATTGAGGATTGAGGATTGAAGATTGAGTATTCAGGATTGAGGGTTGAGGATTGAGGACTGAGGATTGAGGATTGAGTATTGAGGATTGAAGATTGAGGATTGGGGACTGAGGATTGAAGATTGAGGATTGAGGATTGAGTATTGAGGATTGAGGATTGTGGATTGAAGATTCAGTATTGAGGATTGAAGATTGAGAATTGAGGATTGAGGATTGAGCATTGAGGACTGAGTGTTGAGGTTTGAGTGATGAGAATTGGTGATTGTGGATAGTGGTTTGAAGATTGCAGATTGAGTATTGAGTATTGAAAACTGCGAACTGAGGATATTCTATTGGGGATTGAGGATTGACAACTGATTGTTGATGACTGAGGGCTGAAGATTGAGGATTTAGGAATGCGGATTCAGAATTGAGGTTCGAGGACTGAGGATTGAGGATTGAGGATTGAGAATTGAGGATTGAGGATTGAGGATTGAAGATTGAGGATTGGGTATTGAGCATTGAAGAATCACGATTGAGGATTGAGGATTGAGGATTGAGGATTGAAGATTGAGGATTGAGGATTGAGTGTTGTGGATTGAGGACGAGGACTGAGGGCTGAGTATTGATGTTTGAGGTCTGAGGATTGAGGATTGAGGATTGAGAATTGGGGATTGAGGATTGAGGATTGAAGATTGAGGATTGGGTATTGAGGATTGAAGAATGAGGATTGAGGATTGAGGATTGAGGATTGAGGATTGAAGAAAGAGTATTGAGGATTGAAGATTGAGGATTGGGGATTGAGGATTGAGGATTGAAGATTGAGGATGTGGGCTGAGGGTTGAGGATTGAGGTTTGAGGACTGAGAGCTGAGGATTGAGGATTGAGAATTGAGGATTGAGGATTGAGGATTGAGGATTGTGAATGAGGGCTCAGGGCTGAGGATTGAGGTTTGAGTATAGAACCCTGAGAATTCAGGATATTCTATTGATTATTGAAAACTGAGGATTGATGGTTGAGTATTGAGGATTGAGGATTGAGGCTTGAGGATTGAGTATTCAAGATTGAGGATTGATGATTGAGGATTGAGGATTGAGTATTGAAAATTGAGAATTGAGGATTGAGGATTGAAGATTGAGTATTGAGGATTGAAGATTGAGGATTGAGAATTGAGGATTGAGGATTGAAGATTGATGACTGAGTGTTGAGGGTTGAGTGATGAGAATTGATGTTTGTGGATTGAGATTTGAAGATTGAAGAATGGGGATTGGGTATTGAAAACTGTGATTTGAGGATATTCTATTGAGGATTGAGAATTGACAATTGATTGTTGTGGACCGACGGCTGAAGATTGAGGATTCAGGATTGAGGATTCCGGATTGAGGTTTGAGGACTGAGGATTGAGGGTTGAGGATTGAGAATTGAGGATTGACGCTTGAGGATTGAGGATTGAGGATGGAGGATTGAAGACAGAGGACTGAGTATTGAGGATTGAGTGTTGAGAATTGATGTTTGAGGACTGAGATTTGATTATTGAATTTTGTGGATTGAGTATTGCACCATGAGAATTCAGGATATTCTATTGAGTATTGAGAACTGTGGATTGATGGTTGAGTATTGAGGATTGATGGTTGAGGGTTGTGTGTTGAGTATTGCGGATTGAGCATTGAGGATTGAGGATTGAGGATTGAAGATTGAGGATTGGGGATTAAGGATTGGCGATTGAGGATTGAGTACTGAGGATTGAGAATTGTGGATTGAGTATTGACGATTGAGTATTGAGGATTGAATATTGAGGATTGAGGAATGAGGATTGAAGATTGAGGACTGAGTGTTGATGGTTGAGTGACGAGAACTAATGTTTGTGGATTGAGATTTGAAGATTGAAGGATGGGGATTGAGTATTGAAATCTGTGAATTGAGGATATTGTATTGAGGATTAAGGATTGACAATTGATTTTTGAGGACTGAGAGCTGAAGATTGAGGATTCAGGATCGAGGATTTGGGATTGAGGTTTGAGGAATGAGGATTGAGGTTTGAAGATTGAGTATTGAGGATTGAAAATTGAGGATTGAGGATTGAGAACTAAGAATTGGGGATGAGGGCTGAGTGTTGAGGATTGACGTTAGAGGACTGAGGAGTGAGGGTTGAGGATTGAGAATTGAGGATTGAGGATTGAGGATTGAAGATAGAGGATTGGGTATTGAGGATTGAAGAATGAGGATTGAGGATTGAGGATTGAGGATTGAGGATTGAGGATTGAGCATTGAGGACTGAAGATTGAGTGTTGAGGATTGAAGATTGATGATTGGGGATTGAGGATTGAGGATTGAGGATTGAAGATTGAGGATTGAAGATTGAGAATTGAGGATTGAAGATTGAGTATTGAGGATTGCGGATTGAGGATTCAGGATTGAAGATTGAGGATTGGGGACTGAGTGTTGAGGGTTGATTGAGGAGAATTGATGTTTGTGGATAGAGCCTTGGAGATTGCAGATTGAGTATTGAGTATTGAAAACTGTGAATTGATGATATTCTATTGAGGATTGAGGATTGACGCCTGATAGTTGAGGTCTGATGTCTGAAGGTTGAGGATTCGGGGTTGAGAATTCAGGATTGAGGTTTGAGGACTGAGGATTTAGGATTGAGGATTGAGGCCTGAGGATTGAGGATTGAGGATTGAGGATTGAAGATTGAGGATTGAGGATTGAGGATGAGGGCTGAGGGTTGAAGATTGAGGTATGAGGACTGAGGTCTGAGGATCGAGGATTGAGAGTTGAGGATTGAGGATTGAGGATTGAAGATTGAGGATTAGGTATTGAGGATTGAAGAATGAGGATTGGGTATTGAGGATTGAAGAATGAGGATTGAGGATTGAGGATTGAGGATTGAGGATTGAGGATTGAAGACTGAGTATCGAGGATTGAATATTGAGGATTGAGGATTGAGGATTGAGGATTGAGTATTGAGGATTGATTATTAAACATTGAGTATTGAGGATTGAAGATTGAGGATTGAGGAATGAGGGTTGAGGATTGAGGATTGTGAATGAGGGCTCAGGGTTGAGGGTTGAGGTTTGAGTATAGATCCCTGAGAATTCAGGATATTCTATTGAGTATTGAGAATTGAGGATTGATGGTTGAGTATTGAGGGTTGTGGATTGAGGATTGAGGATTGAGTATTGAAGATTGAGGATTGATGATTGAGGATTGAGGGTTGAGGATTGTGAATGAGGGCTCAGGGTTGCGGATTGAGGTTTGAGTATAGATCCCTGAGAATTCAGGATATTCTATTGAGTATTGAGAATTGAGGATTGATGGTTGAGTATTGAGGATTGAGGATTGAGGATTTAGGATTGAAGATTGAGTATTCAGGATTGAGGATTGAGGATTGAGGATTGAGGATTGAGGATTGAGTATTGAGGATTGAAGATTGAGGATTGGGGACTGAGTGTTGAAGATTGAGGGTTGAGGATTGAGTATTGAGGATTGAGGATTGTGGATAGAAGATTCAGTATTGAGGATTGAAGATTGAGAATTGAGGATTGAGGATTGAGCATTGAGGACTGAGTGTTGAGGGTCGAGTGATGAGAATTGATGGTTGTGGATAGAGGTTTGAAGATTGCAGATTGAGTATTGAGTATTGAAAACTGTGAATTGAGGATATTCTATTGAGGATTTAGGATTGACAACTGATTGTTGATGACTGAGAGCTGAAGATTGAGGATTCAGGAATGAGGATCCAGAATTGAGTATTCAGAATTGAGGTTTGAGGACCGAGGATTGAGGGTTGAGGATTGAGTACTGAAGATTGAAGATTGAGGATTGAGGATTGAGGATTGAAGATTGAGGATTGTGTATTGAGGATTGACGAATGAGGATTGAGGATTGATGATTTAGGATTGAGGATTGAGGATTGAAGATTGAGGATTGGGTATTGAGGATCGAAGAATGAGGATTGATGATTGAGGATTGAGGACTGAGGATTGAGGTTTGAGGAATGAGGATTGAGGGTTGAAGATTGAGTATTGAGGATTGAAAATTGAGGATTGAGGATTGAGAACTAAGGATTGGGGATGAGGGCTGAGTGTTGAGGATTGACGTTAGAGGACTGAGGACTGAGGGTTGAGGATTGAGAATTGAGGATTGAGGATTGAGGATTGAAGATTGAGGATTGGGTATTGAGGATTGAAGAATGAGGATTGAGGATTGAGGATTGAGGATTGAGGATTGAGGATTGAGGATTGAGGACTGAAGATTGAGTATTGAGGATTGAAGATTGATGATTGGGGATTGAGGATTGAGGATTGAGGATTGAAGATTGAGAATTGAAGATTGAGTATTGAGGATTGAAGATTGAGGATTGAGGATTGAAGATTGAGGATTGGGTATTGAGGACTGAAGAATGAGGATTGAGGATTGAGGATTGAGGATTGAGGATTGAAGATTGAGGATTGGCGACTGAGTGTTGAGGGTTGAGTGATGAGAATTGATGTTTGTGAATAGAGATTTGAAGATTGCAGGTTGAGTATTGAGCATTGAGACCTGTGAATTGAGGATATTCTATTGAGGATTGAGGATTGACAACTGATTGTTGAGGACTGCGAGCTGAAGATTGAGGATTCAGGATTGAGGATTCAGGATTGAGGATTGAGGACTGAGGATTGAGGATTGAGGACTGAGGATTGAGGATTGAGGATTGAGGATTGAAGATTGAGGATTGGGTATTGAGGATTGAAGAATGAGGATTGAGGATTGAGGATTGAGGATTGAGGATTGAAGATTGAGGATTGAGGATTGAGTGTTGTGGATTGAGGACGAGGACTGAGGGCTGAGTATTGATGTTTGAGGTCTGAGGATTGAGGATTGAGGATTGAGAATTGAGGATTGAGGATTGAGGATTGAAGATTGAGGATTGGGTATTGAGGATTGAACAATGAGGATTGAGGTTTGAGGATTGAGGATTGAAGATTGAGGATTGAGGATTGAGGATTGAGGGTTGAGGGTTGAGGATTGAGGATTGAGGATTGAGGATTGAAGAATGAGGATTGAGGATTGAGGATTGAGGATTGAGGATTGAGTGTTGTGGATTGAGGACGAGGACTGAGGGCTGAGTATTGATGTTTGAGGTCTGAGGATTGAGGATTGAGGATTGATGATTGAGGATTGAGGATTGAGGATTGAGGATTGAGGATTGAGGATTGAAGATTGAGTATTCAGGATTGAGGATTGAAGATTGAGGATTGAGGATTGAGGATTGAGTATTGAGGATTGAAGATTGAGGATTGGGGACTGAGTGTTGAAGATTGAGGATTGAGGATTGAGTATTGAGGATTGAGGATTCAGGATTGAAGATTCAGTATTGAGGATTGAAGATTGAGGATTGAGGATTGAGTATTGAGCATTGAGGACTGAGTGTTGATGGTTGAGTGACGAGAACTGATGTTTGTGAATTGAGATTTGAAGATTGAAGAATGGGGATTGAGTATTGAAATCTGTGAATTGAGGATATTCTATTGAGGATTAAGGATTGACAATTGATTTTTGAGGACTGAGAGCTGAAGATTGAGGATTCAGGATCGAGGATTTGGGATTGAGGTTTGAGGAATGAGGATTGAGGGTTGAATATTGAGTATTGAGTATTGAAAATTGAGGATTGAGGATTGAGAACTAAGGATTGTGGATGAGGGCTGAGTGTTGAGGATTGACGTTAGAGGACTGAGGACTGAGGGTTGAGGATTGAGAATTGAGGATTGAGGATTGAGGATTGAAGATTGAGGATTGGGTATTGAGGATTGAAGAATGAGGATTGAGGATTGAGGATTGAGGATTGAGGATTGAGGATTGAGGATTGAGGACTGAAGATTGAGTATTGAGGATTGAAGATTGATGATTGGGGATTGAGGATTGAGGATTGAGGATTGAAGATTGAGGATTGAAGATTGAGTATTGGGGATTGAAGATTGAGTATTGAGGATTGCGGATTGAGGATTGAGGATTGAAGATTGAGGATTGGGGACTGAGTGTTGAGGGCTGATTGAGGAGAATTGATGTTTGTGGATAGAGCCTTGAAGATTGCAGATTGAGTATTGAGTATTGAAAACTGTGAATTGATGATATTCTATTGAGGATTGAGGATTGACGCCTGATAGTTGAGGTCTGATGTCTGAAGGTTGAGGATTCAGGGTTGAGGATTCAGGATTGAGGTTTGAGGACTGAGGATTTAGGATCGAGGTTTGAGAGTTGAGGATTGAGGATTGAGGATTGAAGATTGAGGATTAGGTATTGAGGATTGAAGAATGAGGATTGGGTATTGAGGATTGAAGAATGAGGATTGAGGATTGAGGATTGAGGATTGAGGATTGAGGATTGAAGACTGAGTATCGAGGATTGAATATTGAGGATTGAGGATTGAGGATTGAGGATTGAGTATTGAGGATTGATTATTAAACATTGAGTATTGAGGATTGAAGATTGAGGATTGAGGAATGAGGGTTGAGGATTGAGGATTGTGAATGAGGGCTCAGGGTTGAGGGTTGAGGTTTGAGTATAGATCCCTGAGAATTCAGGATATTCTATTGAGTATTGAGAATTGAGGATTGATGGTTGAGTATTGAGGGTTGAGGATTGAGGATTGAGGATTGAGTATTGAAGATTGAGGATTGATGATTGAGGATTGAGGGTTGAGGATTGTGAATGAGGGCTCAGGGTTGCGGATTGAGGTTTGAGTATAGATCCCTGAGAATTCAGGATATTCTATTGAGTATTGAGAATTGAGGATTGATGGTTGAGTATTGAGGATTGAGGATTGAGGATTTAGGATTGAAGATTGAGTATTCAGGATTGAGGATTGAGGATTGAGGATTGAGGATTGAGGATTGAGGATTGAGGATTGAAGATTGAGTATTCAGGATTGAGGTTTGAGGATTGAGGATTGTGAATGAGGGCTCAGGGATGAGGATTGAGGTTTGAGTATAGAATCCGGAGAATTCAGGATATTCTATTGAGTATTGAGAATTGAGGATTGATGTTTGAGCATTGAGGATTGAGGACTGAGGATTGGGTATTGAGGATTGAACAATGAGGATTGAGGATTGAGGATTGAGGATCGAAGATTGTGTATTGAGGATTGAAGATTGACGATTGAGGATTGAGGATTGACGATTGAGGATTGAACATTGAGGACTGAGTGTTGAGGGTTGAGTAATGGGAATTGTTGTTTGTGGACAGAGGTTTGAAGATTGCAGATTGAGTATAGAGTATTGAAAACTATGAACTGAGGATATTCTATGGAGGATTGAGGATTGACTACTGATTGTTGATGACTGAGGTCTGAAGATTGAGGATTCAGGATTGAGGATTCAGCATTGAGGTTTGAGGACTGAGGATTGAGGATTGAGGATTGAGGAATGAGGATTGAAGATTGAGGAATGTGGATTGAGGGTTGTGGATTGAGGACGAGGACTGAGGTTTGAGTATTGATGTTTGAGGTCTGAGGATAGAGGATTGAGGATTGAGAATTGAGGATTGAGGATTCAGGATTGAAGATTGAGGATTGGGTATTGATTATTGAAGAATGAGGATTGAGAATTGAGGATTGTGGATTGAGGATTGAGGGTTGAGTATTGAAGATTGAGAATTGAGAATTGAGGATTGAAGATTGAGTATTGAGGATTGAAGATTGAGGGTTGAGGATTGAGGATTGAATATTGATGACTGAGTGTTGAGGGTTGAGTGATGAGAATTGATGTTTGTGGATTGAGATTTGAAGATTGAAAAATGGGGATTGGGTATTGAAAACTGTGAATTGAGGATATTCTATTGAGGATTAAGGATTGACAATTGATTTTTGAGGACTGAGAGCTGAAGATTGAGGATTCAGGATCGAGGATTTGGGATTGAGGTTTGAGGAATGAGGATTGAGGGTTGAAGATTGAGTATTGAGGATTGAAAATTGAGGATTGAGGATTGAGAACTAAGGATTGGGGATGAGGGCTGAGTGTTGAGGATTGACGTTAGAGGACTGAGGACTGAGGGTTGAGGATTGAGAACTGAGGATTGAGGATTGAGGATTGAAGATTGAGGATTGGGTATTGAGGATTGAAGAATGAGGATTGAGGATTGAGGATTGAGGATTGAGGATTGAGGATTGAGGATTGAGGACTGAAGATTGAGTATTGAGGATTGAAGATTGATGATTGGGGATTGAGGATTGAGGATTGAGGATTGAAGATTGAGAATTGAAGATTGAGTATTGAGGATTGAAGATTGAGGTTTGAGTATTGATGTTTGAGGTCTGAGGATAGAGGATTGAGGATTGAGAATTGAGGATGGAGGATTGAAGACAGAGGACTGAGTATTGAGGATTGAGTGTTGAGAATTGATGTTTGAGGACTGAGATTTGATTATTGAATTTTGTGGATTGAGTATTGCACCATGAGAATTCAGGATATTCTATTGAGTATTGAGAACTGTGGATTGATGGTTGAGTATTGAGGATTGATGGTTGAAGGTTGTGTGTTGAGTATTGCGAATTGAGCATTGAGGATCGAGGATTGAGGATTGAAGATTGAGGATTGGGGATTAAGGATTGGCGATTGAGGATTGAGTACTGAGGATTGAGAATTGTGGATTGAGTATTGAGGATTGAGTATTGAGGATTGAATATTGAGGATTGACGAATGAGGATTGAAGATTGAGGACTGAGTGTTGATGGTTGAGTGACGAGAACTGATGTTTGTGAATTGAGATTTGAAGATTGAAGAATGGGGATTGAGTATTGAAATCTGTGAATTGAGGATATTCTATTGAGGATTAAGGATTGACAATTGATTTTTGAGGACTGAGAGCTGAAGATTGAGGATTCAGGATCGAGGATTTGGGATTGAGGTTTGAGGAATGAGGATTGAGGGTTGAATATTGAGTATTGAGTATTGAAAATTGAGGATTGAGGATTGAGAACTAAGGATTGTGGATGAGGGCTGAGTGTTGAGGATTGACGTTAGAGGACTGAGGACTGAGGGTTGAGGATTGAGAATTGAGGATTGAGGATTGAGGATTGAAGATTGAGGATTGGGTATTGAGGATTGAAGAATGAGGATTGAGGATTGAGGATTGAGGATTGAGGATTGAGGATTGAGGATTGAGGACTGAAGATTGAGTATTGAGGATTGAAGATTGATGATTGGGGATTGAGGATTGAGGATTGAGGATTGAAGATTGAGGATTGAAGATTGAGTATTGGGGATTGAAGATTGAGTATTGAGGATTGCGGATTGAGGATTGAGGATTGAAGATTGAGGATTGGGGACTGAGTGTTGAGGGTTGATTGAGGAGAATTGATGTTTGTGGATAGAGCCTTGAAGATTGCAGATTGAGTATTGAGTATTGAAAACTGTGAATTGATGATATTCTATTGAGGATTGAGGATTGACGCCTGATAGTTGAGGTCTGATGTCTGAAGGTTGAGGATTCAGGGTTGAGGATTCAGGATTGAGGTTTGAGGACTGAGGATTTAGGATTGAGGATTGAGGCCTGAGGATTGAGGATTGAGGATTGAAGATTGAGGATTGGGTATTGAGGATTGAAGGATGAGGATTGAGGATTGAGGCCTGAGGATTGAGGATTGAGGATTGAGTATTGAGGATTGAGGATTGAGGATTGAACATTCGGTATTGAGGATTGAAGATTGAGGATTGAGGATTGAGGATTGAGCATTGAGGACTGAGTGTTGAGGGTTGAGTGATGAGAATTGATGATTGTTGATAGAAGTTTGAAGATTGCAGATTGAGTATTGAGTATTGAAATCTGTGAATTAAGGATATTCTATTGAGGATTGAGGATTGACGACTGATTGTTGATGACTGAGGGCTGAAGATTGAGGATTCAGGAATGCGGATTCAGAATTGAGGTTCGAGGACTGAGGATTGAGGATTGAGGATTTAGAATTGAGGTTTGAGGATTGAGGATTGAGGATTGAGGATTGGGTATTGAGGATTGAAGAATGAGGATTGAGGATTGAGGATTGAGGATTGAGGATTGAGGATTGAGGATTGAAGAAAGAGTATTGAGGATTGAAGATTGAGGATTGGGGATTGAGAATTGAGGATTGAGGATTGAAGATTGAGAATGTGGGCTGAGGGTTGAGGATTGAGGTTTGAGGACTGAGGGCTGAGGATTGAGGACTGAGAATTGAGGATTGAGAATTGAGGATTGAGGATTGTGAATGAGGGCTCAGGGTTGAGGATTGAGGTTTGAGCAGAGATCCCTGAGAATTCAGGATATTCTATTGAGTATTGAGAATTGAGGATTGATGGTTGAGTATTGAGGATTGAGGATTGAGGCTTGAGGATTGAGTATTGAAGATGGAGGATTGATGATTGAGGATTGAGGATTGAGTATTGAAGATTGAGAATTGAGGGTTGAGGATTGAAGATTGAGTATTGAGGATTGAAGATTGAGGATTGAGGATTGGGGATTGAAGATTGATGACTGAGTGTTGAGGGTTGAGTGATGAGAATTGATGTTTGTGGATTGAGATTTGAAGATTGAAGAATGGGGATTGGGTATTGAAAACTGTGATTTGAGGATATTCTATTGAGGATTGAGAATTGACAATTGATTGTTGTGGACCGACGGCTGAAGATTGAGGATTCAGGATTGAGGATTCCGGATTGAGGTTTGAGGACTGAGGATTGAGGGTTGAGGATTGAGAATTGAGGATTGACGCTTGAGGATTGAGGATTGAGGATGGAGGATTGAAGACAGAGGACTGAGTATTGAGGATTGAGTGTTGAGAATTGATGTTTGAGGACTGAGATTTGATTATTGAATTTTGTGGATTGAGTATTGCACCATGAGAATTCAGGATATTCTATTGAGTATTGAGAACTGTGGATTGATGGTTGAGTATTGAGGATTGATGGTTGAGGGTTGTGTGTTGAGTATTGCGGATTGAGCATTGAGGATTGAGGATTGAGGATTGAAGATTGAGGATTGGGGATTAAGGATTGGCGATTGAGGATTGAGTACTGAGGATTGAGAATTGTGGATTGAGTATTGACGATTGAGTATTGAGGATTGAATATTGAGGATTGAGGAATGAGGATTGAAGATTGAGGACTGAGTGTTGATGGTTGAGTGACGAGAACTGATGTTTGTGGATTGAGATTTGAAGATTGAAGAATGGGGATTGAGTATTGAAATCTGTGAATTGAGGATATTCTATTGAGGATTAAGGATTGACAATTGATTTTTGAGGACTGAGAGCTGAAGATTGTGGATTCAGGATCGAGGATTTGGGATTGAGGTTTGAGGAATGAGGATTGAGGGTTGAAGATTGAGTATTGAGGATTGAAAATTGAGGATTGAGGATTGAGAACTAAGAATTGGGGATGAGGGCTGAGTGTTGAGGATTGACGTTAGAGGACTGAGGACTGAGGGTTGAGGATTGAGAATTGAGGATTGAGGATTGAGGATTGAAGATTGAGGATTGGGTATTGAGGATTGAAGAATGAGGATTGAGGATTGAGGATTGAGGATTGAGGATTGAGGATTGAGGATTGAGGACTGAAGATTGAGTATTGAGGATTGAAGATTGATGATTGGGGATTGAGGATTGAGGATTGAGGATTGAAGATTGAGGATTGAAGATTGAGAATTGAGGATTGAAGATTGAGTATTGAGGATTGCGGATTGAGGATTGAGGATTGAAGATTGAGGATTGGGGACTGAGTGTTGAGGGTTGATTGAGGAGAATTGATGTTTGTGGATAGAGCCTTGGAGATTGCAGATTGAGTATTGAGTATTGAAAACTGTGAATTGATGATATTCTATTGAGGATTGAGGATTGACGCCTGATAGTTGAGGTCTGATGTCTGAAGGTTGAGGATTCAGGGTTGAGGATTCAGGATTGCGGTTTGAGGACTGAGGATTTAGGATTGAGGATTGAGGCCTGAGGATTGAGGATTGAGGATTGAGGATTGAAGATTGAGGATTGAGGATTGAGGATGAGGGCTGAGGGTTGAAGATTGAGGTATGAGGACTGAGGTCTGAGGATCGAGGTTTGAGAGTTGAGGATTGAGGATTGAGGATTGAAGATTGAGGATTAGGTATTGAGGATTGAAGAATGAGGATTGGGTATTGAGGATTGAAGAATGAGGATTGAGGATTGAGGATTGAGGATTGAGGATTGAGGATTGAAGACTGAGTATCGAGGATTGAATATTGAGGATTGAGGATTGAGGATTGAGGATTGAGTATTGAGGATTGATTATTAAACATTGAGTATTGAGGATTGAAGATTGAGGATTGAGGAATGAGGGTTGAGGATTGAGGATTGTGAATGAGGGCTCAGGGTTGAGGGTTGAGGTTTGAGTATAGATCCCTGAGAATTCAGGATATTCTATTGAGTATTGAGAATTGAGGATTGATGGTTGAGTATTGAGGGTTGAGGATTGAGGATTGAGGATTGAGTATTGAAGATTGAGGATTGATGATTGAGGATTGAGGGTTGAGGATTGTGAATGAGGGCTCAGGGTTGCGGATTGAGGTTTGAGTATAGATCCCTGAGAATTCAGGATATTCTATTGAGTATTGAGAATTGAGGATTGATGGTTGAGTATTGAGGATTGAGGATTGAGGATTTAGGATTGAAGATTGAGTATTCAGGATTGAGGATTGAGGATTGAGGATTGAGGATTGAGGATTGAGGATTGAGGATTGAAGATTGAGTATTCAGGATTGAGGTTTGAGGATTGAGGATTGTGAATGAGGGCTCAGGGATGAGGATTGAGGTTTGAGTATAGAATCCGGAGAATTCAGGATATTCTATTGAGTATTGAGAATTGAGGATTGATGTTTGAGCATTGAGGATTGAGGACTGAGGATTGGGTATTGAGGATTGAACAATGAGGATTGAGGATTGAGGATTGAGGATCGAAGATTGTGTATTGAGGATTGAAGATTGACGATTGAGGATTGAGGATTGACGATTGAGGATTGAACATTGAGGACTGAGTGTTGAGGGTTGAGTAATGGGAATTGTTGTTTGTGGACACAGGTTTGAAGATTGCAGATTGAGTATAGAGTATTGAAAACTATGAACTGAGGATATTCTATGGAGGATTGAGGATTGACTACTGATTGTTGATGACTGAGGTCTGAAGATTGAGGATTCAGGATTGAGGATTCAGCATTGAGGTTTGAGGACTGAGGATTGAGGATTGAGGATTGAGGAATGAGGATTGAAGATTGAGGAATGTGGATTGAGGGTTGTGGATTGAGGACGAGGACTGAGGTTTGAGTATTGATGTTTGACGTCTGAGGATAGAGGATTGAGGATTGAGAATTGAGGATTGAGGATTCAGGATTGAAGATTGAGGATTGGGTATTGATTATTGAAGAATGAGGATTGAGAATTGAGGATTGTGGATTGAGGATTGAGGGTTGAGTATTGAAGATTGAGAATTGAGAATTGAGGATTGAAGATTGAGTATTGAGGATTGAAGATTGAGGGTTGAGGATTGAGGATTGAATATTGATGACTGAGTGTTGAGGGTTGAGTGATGAGAATTGATGTTTGTGGATTGAGATTTGAAGATTGAAAAATGGGGATTGGGTATTGAAAACTGTGAATTGAGGATATTCTATTGAGGATTAAGGATTGACAATTGATTTTTGAGGACTGAGAGCTGAAGATTGAGGATTCAGGATTGAGGATTCAGGATTGAGGATTGAGGACTGAGGATTGAGGATTGAGGACTGAGGATTGAGGTTTGAGGAATGAGGATTGAGGGTTGAAGATTGAGTATTGAGGATTGAAAATTGAGGATTGAGGATTGAGAACTAAGGATTGGGGATGAGGGCTGAGTGTTGAGGATTGACGTTAGAGGACTGAGGACTGAGGGTTGAGGATTGAGAATTGAGGATTGAGGATTGAGGATTGAAGATTGAGGATTGGGTATTGAGGATTGAAGAATGAGGATTGAGGATTGAGGATTGAGGATTGAGGATTGAGGATTGAGGATTGAGGACTGAAGATTGAGTATTGAGGATTGAAGATTGATGATTGGGGATTGAGGATTGAGGATTGAGGATTGAAGATTGAGAATTGAAGATTGAGTATTGAGGATTGAAGATTGAGGATTGAGGATTGAAGATTGAGGATTGGGTATTGAGGACTGAAGAATGAGGGTTGAGGATTGAGGATTGAGGATTGAGGATTGAAGATTGAGGATTGGCGACTGAGTGTTGAGGGTTGAGTGATGAGAATTGATGTTTGTGAATAGAGATTTGAAGATTGCAGGTTGAGTATTGAGCATTGAGACCTGTGAATTGAGGATATTCTATTGAGGATTGAGGATTGACAACTGATTGTTGAGGACTGCGAGCTGAAGATTGAGGATTCAGGATTGAGGATTCAGGATTGAGGATTGAGGACTGAGGATTGAGGATTGAGGACTGAGGATTGAGGATTGAGGATTGAGGATTGAAGATTGAGGATTGGGTATTGAGGATTGAAGAATGAGGATTGAGGATTGAGGATTGAGGATTGAGGATTGAAGATTGAGGATTGAGGATTGAGTGTTGTGGATTGAGGACGAGGACTGAGGGCTGAGTATTGATGTTTGAGGTCTGAGGATTGAGGATTGAGGATTGAGAATTGAGGATTGAGGATTGAGGATTGAAGATTGAGGATTGGGTATTGAGGATTGAACAATGAGGATTGAGGTTTGAGGATTGAGGATTGAAGATTGAGGATTGAGGATTGAGGATTGAGGGTTGAGGGTTGAGGATTGAGGATTGAGGATTGAGGATTGAAGAATGAGGATTGAGGATTGAGGATTGAGGATTGAGGATTGAGTGTTGTGGATTGAGGACGAGGACTGAGGGCTGAGTATTGATGTTTGAGGTCTGAGGATTGAGGATTGAGGATTGATGATTGAGGATTGAGGATTGAGGATTGAGGATTGAGGATTGAGGATTGAAGATTGAGTATTCAGGATTGAGGATTGAAGATTGAGGATTGAGGATTGAGGATTGAGTATTGAGGATTGAAGATTGAGGATTGGGGACTGAGTGTTGAAGATTGAGGATTGAGGATTGAGTATTGAGGATTGAGGATTCAGGATTGAAGATTCAGTATTGAGGATTGAAGATTGAGGATTGAGGATTGAGTATTGAGCATTGAGGACTGAGTGTTGATGGTTGAGTGACGAGAACTGATGTTTGTGAATTGAGATTTGAAGATTGAAGAATGGGGATTGAGTATTGAAATCTGTGAATTGAGGATATTCTATTGAGGATTAAGGATTGACAATTGATTTTTGAGGACTGAGAGCTGAAGATTGAGGATTCAGGATCGAGGATTTGGGATTGAGGTTTGAGGAATGAGGATTGAGGGTTGAATATTGAGTATTGAGTATTGAAAATTGAGGATTGAGGATTGAGAACTAAGGATTGTGGATGAGGGCTGAGTGTTGAGGATTGACGTTAGAGGACTGAGGACTGAGGGTTGAGGATTGAGAATTGAGGATTGAGGATTGAGGATTGAAGATTGAGGATTGGGTATTGAGGATTGAAGAATGAGGATTGAGGATTGAGGTTTGAGGATTGAGGATTGAGGATTGAGGATTGAGGACTGAAGATTGAGTATTGAGGATTGAAGATTGATGATTGGGGATTGAGGATTGAGGATTGAGGATTGAAGATTGAGGATTGAAGATTGAGTATTGGGGATTGAAGATTGAGTATTGAGGATTGCGGATTGAGGATTGAGGATTGAAGATTGAGGATTGGGGACTGAGTGTTGAGGGTTGATTGAGGAGAATTGATGTTTGTGGATAGAGCCTTGAAGATTGCAGATTGAGTATTGAGTATTGAAAACTGTGAATTGATGATATTCTATTGAGGATTGAGGATTGACGCCTGATAGTTGAGGTCTGATGTCTGAAGGTTGAGGATTCAGGGTTGAGGATTCAGGATTGAGGTTTGAGGACTGAGGATTTAGGATTGAGGATTGAGGCCTGAGGATTGAGGATTGAGGATTGAAGATTGAGGATTGGGTATTGAGGATTGAAGGATGAGGATTGAGGATTGAGGCCTGAGGATTGAGGATTGAGGATTGAGTATTGAGGATTGAGGATTGAGGATTGAACATTCGGTATTGAGGATTGAAGATTGAGGATTGAGGATTGAGGATTGAGCATTGAGGACTGAGTGTTGAGGGTTGAGTGATGAGAATTGATGATTGTTGATAGAAGTTTGAAGATTGCAGATTGAGTATTGAGTATTGAAATCTGTGAATTAAGGATATTCTATTGAGGATTGAGGATTGACGACTGATTGTTGATGACTGAGGGCTGAAGATTGAGGATTCAGGAATGCGGATTCAGAATTGAGGTTCGAGGACTGAGGATTGAGGATTGAGGATTTAGAATTGAGGTTTGAGGATTGAGGATTGAGGATTGAGGATTGGGTATTGAGGATTGAAGAATGAGGATTGAGGATTGAGGATTGAGGATTGAGGATTGAGGATTGAGGATTGAAGAAAGAGTATTGAGGATTGAAGATTGAGGATTGGGGATTGAGAATTGAGGATTGAGGATTGAAGATTGAGAATGTGGGCTGAGGGTTGAGGATTGAGGTTTGAGGACTGAGGGCTGAGGATTGAGGACTGAGAATTGAGGATTGAGAATTGAGGATTGAGGATTGTGAATGAGGGCTCAGGGTTGAGGATTGAGGTTTGAGCAGAGATCCCTGAGAATTCAGGATATTCTATTGAGTATTGAGAATTGAGGATTGATGGTTGAGTATTGAGGATTCAGGATTGAGGCTTGAGGATTGAGTATTGAAGATGGAGGATTGATGATTGAGGATTGAGGATTGAGTATTGAAGATTGAGAATTGAGGGTTGAGGATTGAAGATTGAGTATTGAGGATTGAAGATTGAGGATTGAGGATTGGGGATTGAAGATTGATGACTGAGTGTTGAGGGTTGAGTGATGAGAATTGATGTTTGTGGATTGAGATTTGAAGATTGAAGAATGGGGATTGGGTATTGAAAACTGTGATTTGAGGATATTCTATTGAGGATTGAGAATTGACAATTGATTGTTGTGGACCGACGGCTGAAGATTGAGGATTCAGGATTGAGGATTCCGGATTGAGGTTTGAGGACTGAGGATTGAGGGTTGAGGATTGAGAATTGAGGATTGACGCTTGAGGATTGAGGATTGAGGATGGAGGATTGAAGACAGAGGACTGAGTATTGAGGATTGAGTGTTGAGAATTGATGTTTGAGGACTGAGATTTGATTATTGAATTTTGTGGATTGAGTATTGCACCATGAGAATTCAGGATATTCTATTGAGTATTGAGAACTGTGGATTGATGGTTGAGTATTGAGGATTGATGGTTGAGGGTTGTGTGTTGAGTATTGCGGATTGAGCATTGAGGATTGAGGATTGAGGATTGAAGATTGAGGATTGGGGATTAAGGATTGGCGATTGAGGATTGAGTACTGAGGATTGAGAATTGTGGATTGAGTATTGACGATTGAGTATTGAGGATTGAATATTGAGGATTGAGGAATGAGGATTGAAGATTGAGGACTGAGTGTTGATGGTTGAGTGACGAGAACTGATGTTTGTGGATTGAGATTTGAAGATTGAAGAATGGGGATTGAGTATTGAAATCTGTGAATTGAGGATATTCTATTGAGGATTAAGGATTGACAATTGATTTTTGAGGACTGAGAGCTGAAGATTGAGGATTCAGGATCGAGGATTTGGGATTGAGGTTTGAGGAATGAGGATTGAGGGTTGAAGATTGAGTATTGAGGATTGAAAATTGAGGATTGAGGATTGAGAACTAAGAATTGGGGATGAGGGCTGAGTGTTGAGGATTGACGTTAGAGGACTGAGGACTGAGGGTTGAGGATTGAGAATTGAGGATTGAGGATTGAGGATTGAAGATTGAGGATTGGGTATTGAGGATTGAAGAATGAGGATTGAGGATTGAGGATTGAGGATTGAGGATTGAGGATTGAGGATTGAGGATTGAGGATTGAGGACTGAAGATTGAGTATTGAGGATTGAAGATTGATGATTGGGGATTGAGGATTGAGGATTGAGGATTGAAGATTGAGGATTGAAGATTGAGAATTGAGGATTGAAGATTGAGTATTGAGGATTGCGGATTGAGGATTGAGGATTGAAGATTGAGGATTGGGGACTGAGTGTTGAGGGTTGATTGAGGAGAATTGATGTTTGTGGATAGAGCCTTGGAGATTGCAGATTGAGTATTGAGTATTGAAAACTGTGAATTGATGATATTCTATTGAGGATTGAGGATTGACGCCTGATAGTTGAGGTCTGATGTCTGAAGGTTGAGGATTCAGGGTTGAGGATTCAGGATTGCGGTTTGAGGACTGAGGATTTAGGATTGAGGATTGAGGCCTGAGGATTGAGGATTGAGGATTGAGGATTGAAGATTGAGGATTGAGGATTGAGGATGAGGGCTGAGGGTTGAAGATTGAGGTATGAGGACTGAGGTCTGAGGATCGAGGTTTGAGAGTTGAGGATTGAGGATTGAGGATTGAAGATTGAGGATTAGGTATTGAGGATTGAAGAATGAGGATTGGGTATTGAGGATTGAAGAATGAGGATTGAGGATTGAGGATTGAGGATTGAGGATTGAGGATTGAAGACTGAGTATCTAGGATTGAATATTGAGGATTGAGGATTGAGGATTGAGGATTGAGTATTGAGGATTGATTATTAAACATTGAGTATTGAGGATTGAAGATTGAGGATTGAGGAATGAGGGTTGAGGATTGAGGATTGTGAATGAGGGCTCAGGGTTGAGGGTTGAGGTTTGAGTATAGATCCCTGAGAATTCAGGATATTCTATTGAGTATTGAGAATTGAGGATTGATGGTTGAGTATTGAGGGTTGAGGATTGAGGATTGAGGATTGAGTATTGAAGATTGAGGATTGATGATTGAGGATTGAGGGTTGAGGATTGTGAATGAGGGCTCAGGGTTGCGGATTGAGGTTTGAGTATAGATCCCTGAGAATTCAGGATATTCTATTGAGTATTGAGAATTGAGGATTGATGGTTGAGTATTGAGGATTGAGGATTGAGGATTTAGGATTGAAGATTGAGTATTCAGGATTGAGGATTGAGGATTGAGGATTGAGGATTGAGGATTGAGGATTGAGGATTGAAGATTGAGTATTCAGGATTGAGGTTTGAGGATTGAGGATTGTGAATGAGGGCTCAGGGATGAGGATTGAGGTTTGAGTATAGAATCCGGAGAATTCAGGATATTCTATTGAGTATTGAGAATTGAGGATTGATGTTTGAGCATTGAGGATTGAGGACTGAGGATTGGGTATTGAGGATTGAACAATGAGGATTGAGGATTGAGGATTGAGGATCGAAGATTGTGTATTGAGGATTGAAGATTGACGATTGAGGATTGAGGATTGACGATTGAGGATTGAACATTGAGGACTGAGTGTTGAGGGTTGAGTAATGGGAATTGTTGTTTGTGGACAGAGGTTTGAAGATTGCAGATTGAGTATAGAGTATTGAAAACTATGAACTGAGGATATTCTATGGAGGATTGAGGATTGACTACTGATTGTTGATGACTGAGGTCTGAAGATTGAGGATTCAGGATTGAGGATTCAGCATTGAGGTTTGAGGACTGAGGATTGAGGGTTGAGGATTGAGGAATGAGGATTGAAGATTGAGGAATGTGGATTGAGGGTTGTGGATTGAGGACGAGGACTGAGGTTTGAGTATTGATGTTTGAGGTCTGAGGATAGAGGATTGAGGATTGAGAATTGAGGATTGAGGATTCAGGATTGAAGATTGAGGATTGGGTATTGATTATTGAAGAATGAGGATTGAGAATTGAGGATTGTGGATTGAGGATTGAGGGTTGAGTATTGAAGATTGAGAATTGAGAATTGAGGATTGAAGATTGAGTATTGAGGATTGAAGATTGAGGGTTGAGGATTGAGGATTGAATATTGATGACTGAGTGTTGAGGGTTGAGTGATGAGAATTGATGTTTGTGGATTGAGATTTGAAGATTGAAAAATGGGGATTGGGTATTGAAAACTGTGAATTGAGGATATTCTATTGAGGATTAAGGATTGACAATTGATTTTTGAGGACTGAGAGCTGAAGATTGAGGATTCAGGATCGAGGATTTGGGATTGAGGTTTGAGGAATGAGGATTGAGGGTTGAAGATTGAGTATTGAGGATTGAAAATTGAGGATTGAGGATTGAGAACTAAGGATTGGGGATGAGGGCTGAGTGTTGAGGATTGACGTTAGAGGACTGAGGACTGAGGGTTGAGGATTGAGAATTGAGGATTGAGGATTGAGGATTGAAGATTGAGGATTGGGTATTGAGGATTGAAGAATGAGGATTGAGGATTGAGGATTGAGGATTGAGGATTGAGGATTGAGGATTGAGGACTGAAGATTGAGTATTGAGGATTGAAGATTGATGATTGGGGATTGAGGATTGAGGATTGAGGATTGAAGATTGAGAATTGAAGATTGAGTATTGAGGATTGAAGATTGAGGATTGAGGATTGAAGATTGAGGATTGGGTATTGAGGATTGAAGAATGAGGATTGAGGATTGAGGATTGAGGATTGAGGATTGAAGATTGAGGATTGAGGATTGAGTGTTGTGGATTGAGGACGAGGACTGAGGGCTGAGTATTGATGTTTGAGGTCTGAGGATTGAGGATTGAGGATTGAGAATTGAGGATTGAGGATTGAGGATTGAAGATTGAGGATTGGGTATTGAGGATTGAACAATGAGGATTGAGGTTTGAGGATTGAGGATTGAAGATTGAGGATTGAGGATTGAGGATTGAGGGTTGAGGGTTGAGGATTGAGGATTGAGGATTGAGGATTGAAGAATGAGGATTGAGGATTGAGGATTGAGGATTGAGGATTGAGTGTTGTGGATTGAGGACGAGGACTGAGGGCTGAGTATTGATGTTTGAGGTCTGAGGATTGAGGATTGAGGATTGATGATTGAGGATTGAGGATTGAGGATTGAGGATTGAGGATTGAGGATTGAAGATTGAGTATTCAGGATTGAGGATTGAAGATTGAGGATTGAGGATTGAGGATTGAGTATTGAGGATTGAAGATTGAGGATTGGGGACTGAGTGTTGAAGATTGAGGATTGAGGATTGAGTATTGAGGATTGAGGATTCAGGATTGAAGATTCAGTATTGAGGATTGAAGATTGAGGATTGAGGATTGAGTATTGAGCATTGAGGACTGAGTGTTGAGGGTTGAGTGATGAGAATTGATAATTGTGGATAGAAGTTTGAAGATTGCAGATTGAGTATTGCGTATTGAAAACTGTGAATTGAAGATATTCTATTGAGGATTGAGGATTGACAACTGATTGTTGATGACTGAGGGATGAAGATTGAGGATTCAGGAATGCGGATTCAGAATTGAGGTTCGAGGACTGGGGATTGAGGGTTGAGGATTGAGAATTGAGGTTTGAGGATTGAGGATTGAGGATTGAAGTTTGGGTATTCAGGATTGAGGATTGAGGATTGAGGATTGAGGATTGAGGGTTGAGGATTGAGAATTGAGGATTGAGGATTGAAGATTGAGCATTGAGGATTGAAGTTTGAGGATTGAGGATTGAGGATTGAGGATTGAGGATTGAAGATTGAGGATGAGGGCTGAGGGTTGAGGATTGAGGTTTGAGGACGGAGGACTGAGGGTTGAGGATTGAGAATTGAGGATTGAGGATTGACGATTAAAGATTGAGGATTGGGTATTGAGGATTGAAGAAGGAGGATTGAGGATTGAGGATTGAGGATTGAGGATTGAAGATTGAGTATTGAGGATTGAAGATTGAGGATTGGGGATTGAGGATTGAGGATTGAGGATTGAAGATTGAGGATGAGGTCTGAGGGTTGAGGATTGAGGTTTGAGGACTGAGGGCTGAGGATTGAGGATTGAGAATTGAGGATTGAGGATTGAGGATTGAGGATTGTGAATGAGGGCTCAGGGTTGAGGATTGAGGTTTGAGTATAGAATCCTGAGAATTCAGGATATTCTATTGAGTATTGAGAATTGAGGATTGATGTTTGAGCATTGAGGATTGAGGACTGAGGATTGAGGATTGAGTATTGAAGATTGAGGATTGATGATTGAGGATTGAGGATTGAAGATTGAGGATTGAGGATTGAGGATTGAAGATTGAGTATTCAGGATTGAGGGTTGAGGATTGAGGATTGAGGATTGAGGATTGAGTATTGAGGATTGAAGATTGAGGATTGGGGACTGAGGATTGAAGATTGAGGATTGAGGATTGAGTATTGAGGATTGAGGATTGTGGATTGAAGATTCAGTATTGAGGATTGAAGTTTGAGAATTGAGGATTGAGGATTGAGCATTGAGGACTGAGTGTTGAGGTTTGAGTGATGAGAATTGGTGATTGTGGATAGTGGTTTGAAGATTGCAGATTGAGTATTGAGTATTGAAAACTGCGAACTGACGATATTCTATTGGGGATTGAGGATTGACAACTGATTGTTGATGACTGAGGGCCGAAGATTGAGGATTCAGGAATGCGGATTCAGAATTGAGGTTCGAGGACTGAGGATTGAGGATTGAGGATTGAGAATTGAGGATTGAGGATTGAGGATTGAAGATTGAGGATTGGGTATTGAGGATTGAAGAATGAGGATTGAGGATTGAGGATTGAAGATTGAGGATTGAGGATTGAGGATTGAAGAAAGAGTATTGAGGATTGAAGATTGAGGATTGGGGATTGAGAATTGAGGATTGAGGATTGAAGATTGAGGATGTGGGCTGAGGGTTGAGGATTGAGGTTTGAGGACTGAGGGCTGAGGATTGAGGATTGAGAATTGAGGATTGAGGATTGAGGATTGAGGATTGTGAATGAGGGCTCAGGGTTGAGGATTGAGGTTTGAGTATAGATCCCTGAGAATTCAGGATATTCTATTGAGTATTGAGAATTGAGGATTGATGGTTGAGTATTGAGGATTGAGGATTGAGGCTTGAGGATTGAGTATTGAAGATTGAGGATTGATGATTGACGATTGAGGATTGAGGATTGAGGATTGAGGATTGAGGATTGAAGATTGAGTATTCAGGGTTGAGGGTTCAGGATTGAGGATTGAGGATTGAGGATTGAGTATTGAGGATTGAAGATTTAGTATTGGGGACTGAGGATTGAAGATTGAGGATTGAGGATTGAGTATTGAGGATTGAGGATTGTGGATTGAAGATTCAGTATTGAGGATTGAAGATTGACAATTGAGGATTGAGGATTGAGCATTGAGGACTGAGTGTTGAGGGTCGAGTGATGAGAATTGATGATTGTGGATAGAGGTTTGAAGATTGCAGATTGAGTATTGAGTATTGAAAACTGTGAATTGAGGATATTCTATTGAGGATTTAGGATTGACAACTGATTGTTGATGACTGAGAGCTGAAGATTGAGGATTCAGGAATGAGGATCCAGAATTGAGTATTCAGAATTGAGGTTTGAGGACCGAGGATTGAGGGTTGAGGATTGAGTACTGAAGATTGAAGATTGAGGATTGAGGATTGAGGATTGAAGATTGAGGATTGGGTATTGAGGATTGAAGAATGAGGATTGAGGATTGAGGATTGAGGATTGAGGATTGAGGATTGAGGATTGAGGACTGAAGATTGAGTATTGAGGATTGAAGATTGATGATTGGGGATTGAGGATTGAGGATTGAGGATTGAAGATTGAGAATTGAAGATTGAGTATTGAGGATTGAAGATTGAGGATTGAGGATTGAAGATTGAGGATTGGGTATTGAGGACTGAAGAATGAGGATTGAGGATTGAGGATTGAGGATTGAGGATTGAAGATTGAGGATTGGCGACTGAGTGTTGAGGGTTGAGTGATGAGAATTGATGTTTGTGAATAGAGATTTGAAGATTGCAGGTTGAGTATTGAGCATTGAGACCTGTGAATTGAGGATATTCTATTGAGGATTGAGGATTGACAACTGATTGTTGAGGACTGCGAGCTGAAGATTGAGGATTCAGGATTGAGGATTCAGGATTGAGGATTGAGGACTGAGGATTGAGGATTGAGGACTGAGGATTGAGGATTGAGGATTGAGGATTGAAGATTGAGGATTGGGTATTGAGGATTGAAGAATGAGGATTGAGGATTGAGGATTGAGGATTGAGGATTGAAGATTGAGGATTGAGGATTGAGTGTTGTGGATTGAGGACGAGGACTGAGGGCTGAGTATTGATGTTTGAGGTCTGAGGATTGAGGATTGAGGATTGAGAATTGAGGATTGAGGATTGAGGATTGAAGATTGAGGATTGGGTATTGAGGATTGAACAATGAGGATTGAGGTTTGAGGATTGAGGATTGAAGATTGAGGATTGAGGATTGAGGATTGAGGGTTGAGGGTTGAGGATTGAGGATTGAGGATTGAGGATTGAAGAATGAGGATTGAGGATTGAGGATTGAGGATTGAGGATTGAGTGTTGTGGATTGAGGACGAGGACTGAGGGCTGAGTATTGATGTTTGAGGTCTGAGGATTGAGGATTGAGGATTGATGATTGAGGATTGAGGATTGAGGATTGAGGATTGAGGATTGAGGATTGAAGATTGAGTATTCAGGATTGAGGATTGAAGATTGAGGATTGAGGATTGAGGATTGAGTATTGAGGATTGAAGATTGAGGATTGGGGACTGAGTGTTGAAGATTGAGGATTGAGGATTGAGTATTGAGGATTGAGGATTCAGGATTGAAGATTCAGTATTGAGGATTGAAGATTGAGGATTGAGGATTGAGTATTGAGCATTGAGGACTGAGTGTTGAGGGTTGAGTGATGAGAATTGATGATTGTGGATAGAAGTTTGAAGATTGCAGATTGAGTATTGCGTATTGAAAACTGTGAATTGAAGATATTCTATTGAGGATTGAGGATTGACAACTGATTGTTGATGACTGAGGGATGAAGATTGAGGATTCAGGAATGCGGATTCAGAATTGAGGTTCGAGGACTGGGGATTGAGGGTTGAGGATTGAGAATTGAGGTTTGAGGATTGAGGATTGAGGATTGAAGTTTGGGTATTCAGGATTGAGGATTGAGGATTGAGGATTGAGGATTGAGGGTTGAGGATTGAGAATTGAGGATTGAGGATTGAAGATTGAGCATTGAGGATTGAAGTTTGAGGATTGAGGATTGAGGATTGAGGATTGAGGATTGAAGATTGAGGATGAGGGCTGAGGGTTGAGGATTGAGGTTTGAGGACGGAGGACTGAGGGTTGAGGATTGAGAATTGAGGATTGAGGATTGACGATTAAAGATTGAGGATTGGGTATTGAGGATTGAAGAAGGAGGATTGAGGATTGAGGATTGAGGATTGAGGATTGAAGATTGAGTATTGAGGATTGAAGATTGAGGATTGGGGATTGAGGATTGAGGATTGAGGATTGAAGATTGAGGATGAGGTCTGAGGGTTGAGGATTGAGGTTTGAGGACTGAGGGCTGAGGATTGAGGATTGAGAATTGAGGATTGAGGATTGAGGATTGAGGATTGTGAATGAGGGCTCAGGGTTGAGGATTGAGGTTTGAGTATAGAATCCTGAGAATTCAGGATATTCTATTGAGTATTGAGAATTGAGGATTGATGTTTGAGCATTGAGGATTGAGGACTGAGGATTGAGGATTGAGTATTGAAGATTGAGGATTGATGATTGAGGATTGAGGATTGAAGATTGAGGATTGAGGATTGAGGATTGAAGATTGAGTATTCAGGATTGAGGGTTGAGGATTGAGGATTGAGGATTGAGGATTGAGTATTGAGGATTGAAGATTGAGGATTGGGGACTGAGGATTGAAGATTGAGGATTGAGGATTGAGTATTGAGGATTGAGGATTGTGGATTGAAGATTCAGTATTGAGGATTGAAGTTTGAGAATTGAGGATTGAGGATTGAGCATTGAGGACTGAGTGTTGAGGTTTGAGTGATGAGAATTGGTGATTGTGGATAGTGGTTTGAAGATTGCAGATTGAGTATTGAGTATTGAAAACTGCGAACTGACGATATTCTATTGGGGATTGAGGATTGACAACTGATTGTTGATGACTGAGGGCCGAAGATTGAGGATTCAGGAATGCGGATTCAGAATTGAGGTTCGAGGACTGAGGATTGAGGATTGAGGATTGAGAATTGAGGATTGAGGATTGAGGATTGAAGATTGAGGATTGGGTATTGAGGATTGAAGAATGAGGATTGAGGATTGAGGATTGAAGATTGAGGATTGAGGATTGAGGATTGAAGAAAGAGTATTGAGGATTGAAGATTGAGGATTGGGGATTGAGAATTGAGGATTGAGGATTGAAGATTGAGGATGTGGGCTGAGGGTTGAGGATTGAGGTTTGAGGACTGAGGGCTGAGGATTGAGGATTGAGAATTGAGGATTGAGGATTGAGGATTGAGGATTGTGAATGAGGGCTCAGGGTTGAGGATTGAGGTTTGAGTATAGATCCCTGAGAATTCAGGATATTCTATTGAGTATTGAGAATTGAGGATTGATGGTTGAGTATTGAGGATTGAGGATTGAGGCTTGAGGATTGAGTATTGAAGATTGAGGATTGATGATTGACGATTGAGGATTGAGGATTGAGGATTGAGGATTGAGGATTGAAGATTGAGTATTCAGGATTGAGGGTTCAGGATTGAGGATTGAGGATTGAGGATTGAGTATTGAGGATTGAAGATTTAGTATTGGGGACTGAGGATTGAAGATTGAGGATTGAGGATTGAGTATTGAGGATTGAGGATTGTGGATTGAAGATTCAGTATTGAGGATTGAAGATTGACAATTGAGGATTGAGGATTGAGCATTGAGGACTGAGTGTTGAGGGTCGAGTGATGAGAATTGATGATTGTGGATAGAGGTTTGAAGATTGCAGATTGAGTATTGAGTATTGAAAACTGTGAATTGAGGATATTCTATTGAGGATTTAGGATTGACAACTGATTGTTGATGACTGAGAGCTGAAGATTGAGGATTCAGGAATGAGGATCCAGAATTGAGTATTCAGAATTGAGGTTTGAGGACCGAGGATTGAGGGTTGAGGATTGAGTACTGAAGATTGAAGATTGAGGATTGAGGATTGAGGATTGAAGATTGAGGATTGGGTATTGAGGATTGACGAATGAGGATTGAGGATTGATGATTTAGGATTGAGGATTGAGGATTGAAGATTGAGGATTGGGTATTGAGGATCGAAGAATGAGGATTGATGATTGAGGATTGAGGATTGAGGATCGAAGATTGTGTATTGAGGATTGAAGATTGACGATTGAGGATTGAGGATTGAGGATTGACGATTGAACATTGAGGACTGAGTATTGAGTGTTGAGTAATGGGAATTGTTGTTTGTGGACAGAGGTTTGAAGATTGCAGATTGAGTATAGAGTATTGAAAACTATGAATTGAGGATATTCTATGGAGGATTGAGGATTGACAACTGATTGTTGATGACTGAGGTCTGAAGATTGAGGATTCAGGATTGAGGATTCAGCATTGAGGTTTGAGGACTGAGGATTGAGGATTGAGGATTGAGGAATGAGGATTGAAGATTGAGGAATGTGGATTGAGGGTTGTGGATTGAGGACGAGGACTGAGGTTTGAGTATTGATGTTTGAGGTCTGAGGATAGAGGATTGAGGATTGAGAATTGAGGATTGAGGATTCAGGATTGAAGATTGAGGATTGGGTATTGATTATTGAAGAATGAGGATTGAGAATTGAGGATTGTGGATTGAGGATTGAGGGTTGAGTATTGAAGATTGAGAATTGAGAATTGAGGATTGAAGATTGAGTATTGAGGATTGAAGATTGAGGGTTGAGGATTGAGGATTGAATATTGATGACTGAGTGTTGAGGGTTGAGTGATGAGAATTGATGTTTGTGGATTGAGATTTGAAGATTGAAAAATGGGGATTGGGTATTGAAAACTGTGAATTGAGGATATTCTATTGAGGATTAAGGATTGACAATTGATTTTTGAGGACTGAGAGCTGAAGATTGAGGATTCAGGATCGAGGATTTGGGATTGAGGTTTGAGGAATGAGGATTGAGGGTTGAAGATTGAGTATTGAGGATTGAAAATTGAGGATTGAGGATTGAGAACTAAGGATTGGGGATGAGGGCTGAGTGTTGAGGATTGACGTTAGAGGACTGAGGACTGAGGGTTGAGGATTGAGAATTGAGGATTGAGGATTGAGGATTGAAGATTGAGGATTGGGTATTGAGGATTGAAGAATGAGGATTGAGGATTGAGGATTGAGGATTGAGGATTGAGGATTGAGGATTGAGGACTGAAGATTGAGTATTGAGGATTGAAGATTGATGATTGGGGATTGAGGATTGAGGATTGAGGATTGAAGATTGAGAATTGAAGATTGAGTATTGAGGATTGAAGATTGAGGATTGAGGATTGAAGATTGAGGATTGGGTATTGAGGACTGAAGAATGAGGATTGAGGATTGAGGATTGAGGATTGAGGATTGAAGATTGAGGATTGGCGACTGAGTGTTGAGGGTTGAGTGATGAGAATTGATGTTTGTGAATAGAGATTTGAAGATTGCAGGTTGAGTATTGAGCATTGAGACCTGTGAATTGAGGATATTCTATTGAGGATTGAGGATTGACAACTGATTGTTGAGGACTGCGAGCTGAAGATTGAGGATTCAGGATTGAGGATTCAGGATTGAGGATTGAGGACTGAGGATTGAGGATTGAGGACTGAGGATTGAGGATTGAGGATTGAGGATTGAAGATTGAGGATTGGGTATTGAGGATTGAAGAATGAGGATTGAGGATTGAGGATTGAGGATTGAGGATTGAAGATTGAGGATTGAGGATTGAGTGTTGTGGATTGAGGACGAGGACTGAGGGCTGAGTATTGATGTTTGAGGTCTGAGGATTGAGGATTGAGGATTGAGAATTGAGGATTGAGGATTGAGGATTGAAGATTGAGGATAGGGTATTGAGGATTGAACAATGAGGATTGAGGTTTGAGGATTGAGGATTGAAGATTGAGGATTGAGGATTGAGGATTGAGGGTTGAGGGTTGAGGATTGAGGATTGAGGATTGAGGATTGAAGAATGAGGATTGAGGATTGAGGATTGAGGATTGAGGATTGAGTGTTGTGGATTGAGGACGAGGACTGAGGGCTGAGTATTGATGTTTGAGGTCTGAGGATTGAGGATTGAGGATTGATGATTGAGGATTGAGGATTGAGGATTGAGGATTGAGGATTGAGGATTGAAGATTGAGTATTCAGGATTGAGGATTGAAGATTGAGGATTGAGGATTGAGGATTGAGTATTGAGGATTGAAGATTGAGGATTGGGGACTGAGTGTTGAAGATTGAGGATTGAGGATTGAGTATTGAGGATTGAGGATTCAGGATTGAAGATTCAGTATTGAGGATTGAAGATTGAGGATTGAGGATTGAGTATTGAGCATTGAGGACTGAGTGTTGAGGGTTGAGTGATGAGAATTGATGATTGTGGATAGAAGTTTGAAGATTGCAGATTGAGTATTGCGTATTGAAAACTGTGAATTGAAGATATTCTATTGAGGATTGAGGATTGACAACTGATTGTTGATGACTGAGGGATGAAGATTGAGGATTCAGGAATGCGGATTCAGAATTGAGGTTCGAGGACTGGGGATTGAGGGTTGAGGATTGAGAATTGAGGTTTGAGGATTGAGGATTGAGGATTGAAGTTTGGGTATTCAGGATTGAGGATTGAGGATTGAGGATTGAGGATTGAGGGTTGAGGATTGAGAATTGAGGATTGAGGATTGAAGATTGAGCATTGAGGATTGAAGTTTGAGGATTGAGGATTGAGGATTGAGGATTGAGGATTGAAGATTGAGGATGAGGGCTGAGGGTTGAGGATTGAGGTTTGAGGACGGAGGACTGAGGGTTGAGGATTGAGAATTGAGGATTGAGGATTGACGATTAAAGATTGAGGATTGGGTATTGAGGATTGAAGAAGGAGGATTGAGGATTGAGGATTGAGGATTGAGGATTGAAGATTGAGTATTGAGGATTGAAGATTGAGGATTGGGGATTGAGGATTGAGGATTGAGGATTGAAGATTGAGGATGAGGTCTGAGGGTTGAGGATTGAGGTTTGAGGACTGAGGGCTGAGGATTGAGGATTGAGAATTGAGGATTGATGATTGAGGATTGAGGATTGTGAATGAGGGCTCAGGGTTGAGGATTGAGGTTTGAGTATAGAATCCTGAGAATTCAGGATATTCTATTGAGTATTGAGAATTGAGGATTGATGTTTGAGCATTGAGGATTGAGGACTGAGGATTGAGGATTGAGTATTGAAGATTGAGGATTGATGATTGAGGATTGAGGATTGAAGATTGAGGATTGAGGATTGAGGATTGAAGATTGAGTATTCAGGATTGAGGGTTGAGGATTGAGGATTGAGGATTGAGGATTGAGTATTGAGGATTGAAGATTGAGGATTGGGGACTGAGGATTGAAGATTGAGGATTGAGGATTGAGTATTGAGGATTGAGGATTGTGGATTGAAGATTCAGTATTGAGGATTGAAGTTTGAGAATTGAGGATTGAGGATTGAGCATTGAGGACTGAGTGTTGAGGTTTGAGTGATGAGAATTGGTGATTGTGGATAGTGGTTTGAAGATTGCAGATTGAGTATTGAGTATTGAAAACTGCGAACTGACGATATTCTATTGGGGATTGAGGATTGACAACTGATTGTTGATGACTGAGGGCCGAAGATTGAGGATTCAGGAATGCGGATTCAGAATTGAGGTTCGAGGACTGAGGATTGAGGATTGAGGATTGAGAATTGAGGATTGAGGATTGAGGATTGAAGATTGAGGATTGGGTATTGAGGATTGAAGAATGAGGATTGAGGATTGAGGATTGAAGATTGAGGATTGAGGATTGAGGATTGAAGAAAGAGTATTGAGGATTGAAGATTGAGGATTGGGGATTGAGAATTGAGGATTGAGGATTGAAGATTGAGGATGTGGGCTGAGGGTTGAGGATTGAGGTTTGAGGACTGAGGGCTGAGGATTGAGGATTGAGAATTGAGGATTGAGGATTGAGGATTGAGGATTGTGAATGAGGGCTCAGGGTTGAGGATTGAGGTTTGAGTATAGATCCCTGAGAATTCAGGATATTCTATTGAGTATTGAGAATTGAGGATTGATGGTTGAGTATTGAGGATTGAGGATTGAGGCTTGAGGATTGAGTATTGAAGATTGAGGATTGATGATTGACGATTGAGGATTGAGGATTGAGGATTGAGGATTGAGGATTGAAGATTGAGTATTCAGGATTGAGGGTTCAGGATTGAGGATTGAGGATTGAGGATTGAGTATTGAGGATTGAAGATTTAGTATTGGGGACTGAGGATTGAAGATTGAGGATTGAGGATTGAGTATTGAGGATTGAGGATTGTGGATTGAAGATTCAGTATTGAGGATTGAAGATTGACAATTGAGGATTGAGGATTGAGCATTGAGGACTGAGTGTTGAGGGTCGAGTGATGAGAATTGATGATTGTGGATAGAGGTTTGAAGATTGCAGATTGAGTATTGAGTATTGAAAACTGTGAATTGAGGATATTCTATTGAGGATTTAGGATTGACAACTGATTGTTGATGACTGAGAGCTGAAGATTGAGGATTCAGGAATGAGGATCCAGAATTGAGTATTCAGAATTGAGGTTTGAGGACCGAGGATTGAGGGTTGAGGATTGAGTACTGAAGATTGAAGATTGAGGATTGAGGATTGAGGATTGAAGATTGAGGATTGGGTATTGAGGATTGACGAATGAGGATTGAGGATTGATGATTTAGGATTGAGGATTGAGGATTGAAGATTGAGGATTGGGTATTGAGGATCGAAGAATGAGGATTGATGATTGAGGATTGAGGATTGAGGATCGAAGATTGTGTATTGAGGATTGAAGATTGACGATTGAGGATTGAGGATTGAGGATTGACGATTGAACATTGAGGACTGAGTATTGAGTGTTGAGTAATGGGAATTGTTGTTTGTGGACAGAGGTTTGAAGATTGCAGATTGAGTATAGAGTATTGAAAACTATGAATTGAGGATATTCTATGGAGGATTGAGGATTGACAACTGATTGTTGATGACTGAGGTCTGAAGATTGAGGATTCAGGATTGAGGATTCAGCATTGAGGTTTGAGGACTGAGGATTGAGGATTGAGGATTGAGGAATGAGGATTGAAGATTGAGGAATGTGGATTGAGGGTTGTGGATTGAGGACGAGGACTGAGGTTTGAGTATTGATGTTTGAGGTCTGAGGATAGAGGATTGAGGATTGAGAATTGAGGATGGAGGATTGAAGACAGAGGACTGAGTATTGAGGATTGAGTGTTGAGAATTGATGTTTGAGGACTGAGATTTGATTATTGAAATTTGTGGGTTGAGTATTGCACCATGAGAATTCAGGATATTCTATTGAGTATTGAGAACTGTGGATTGATGGTTGAGTATTGAGGATTGATGGTTGAAGGTTGTGTGTTGAGTATTGCGAATTGAGCATTGAGGATTGAGGATTGAGGATTGAAGATTGAGGATTGGGGATTAAGGATTGGCGATTGAGGATTGAGTACTGAGGATTGAGAATTGTGGATTGAGTATTGAGGATTGAGTATTGAGGATTGAATATTGAGGATTGAGGAATGAGGATTGAAGATTGAGGACTGAGTGTTGATGGTTGAGTGACGAGAACTGATGTTTGTGAATTGAGATTTGAAGATTGAAGAATGGGGATTGAGTATTGAAATCTGTGAATTGAGGATATTCTATTGAGGATTAAGGATTGACAATTGATTTTTGAGGACTGAGAGCTGAAGATTGAGGATTCAGGATCGAGGATTTGGGATTGAGGTTTGAGGAATGAGGATTGAGGGTTGAATATTGAGTATTGAGTATTGAAAATTGAGGATTGAGGATTGAGAACTAAGGATTGGGGATGAGGGCTGAGTGTTGAGGATTGACGTTAGAGGACTGAGGACTGAGGGTTGAGGATTGAGAATTGAGGATTGAGGATTGAGGATTGAAGATTGAGGATTGGGTATTGAGGATTGAAGAATGAGGATTGAGGATTGAGGATTGAGGATTGAGGATTGAGGATTGAGGATTGAGGACTGAAGATTGAGGATTGAGGATTGAGGATTGAGGGTTGAGGATTGAGGATTGAGGATTGAGGATTGAAGAATGAGGATTGAGGATTGAGGATTGAGGATTGAGGATTGAAGATTGAGGATTGAGGATTGAGTGTTGTGGATTGAGGACGAGGACTGAGGGCTGAGTATTGATGTTTGAGGTCTGAGGATTGAGGATTGAGGATTGATGATTGAGGATTGAGGATTGAGGATTGAGGATTGAGGATTGAGGATTGAAGATTGAGTGTTCAGGATTGAGGATTGAGGATTGAGGATTGAGGATTGAGGATTGAGTATTGAGGATTGAAGATTGAGGATTGGGGACTGAGTGTTGAAGATTGAGGATTGAGGATTGAGTATTGAGGATTGAGGATTCAGGATTGAAGATTCAGTATTGAGGATTGAAGATTGAGGATTGAGGATTGAGTATTGAGCATTGAGGACTGAGTGTTGAGGGTTGAGTGATGAGAGTTGATGATTGTGGATAGAAGTTTGAAGATTGCAGATTGAGTATTGAGTATTGAAAACTGTGAATTGAGGATATTCTATTGAGGATTCAGGATTGACAACTGATTGTTGATGACTGAGGGATGAAGATTGAGGATTCAGAAATGCGGATTCAGAATTGAGGATCGAGGACTGGGGATTGAGGGTTGAGGATTGGGAATTGAGGTTTGAGGATTGAGGATTGAGGATTGAAGATTGGGTATTCAGGATTGAGGATTGAGGATTGAGGATTGAGAATTGAGGATTGAGGATTGAAGATTGAGCATTGAGGATTGAAGTTTGAGGATTGAGGATTCAGGATTGAGGATTGAGGATTGAAGATTGAGGATGATGGCTGAGGGTTGAGGGTTGAGGTTCGAGGGCTGAGGACTGAGGGTTGAGGATTGACAATTGAGGATTGAGGATTGACGATTGAAGATTGAGGATTGGGTATTGAGGATTGAAGAATGAGGATTGAGGATTGAGGATTGAGGATTGAGGATTGAAGATTGAGTATTGAGGATTGAAGATTGAGGATTGGGGATTGAGGATTGAGGATTGAGGATTGAAGATTGAGGATGAGGTCTGAGGGTTGAGGATTGAGGTTTGAGGACTGAGGGCTGAGGATTGAGGATTGAGAATTGAGGACTGAGGATTGAGGATTGAGGATTGTGAATGAGGGCTCAGGGTTGAGGATTGAGGTTTGAGTATAGAATCCTGAGAATTCAGGATATTCTATTGAGTATTGAGAATTGAGGATTGATGTTTGAGTATTGAGGATTGAGGATTGAGGATAGAGGATTGAGTGTTGAAGATTGAGGATTGATGATTGAGGATTGAGGATTGAGGATTGAGGATTGAGGATTGAAGATTGAGTATTCAGGATTGAGGGTTGAGGATTGAGGATTGAGGATTGAGGATTAAGTATTGAGGATTGAAGATTGAGGATTGGGGACTGAGGATTGAAGATTGAGGATTGAGGATTGAGTATTGAGGATTGAGGATTGTGGATTGAAGATTCAGTATTGAGGATTGAAGATTGAGAATTGAGGATTGAAGATTGAGCATTGAGGACTGAGTGTTGAGGTTTGAGTGATGAGAATTGATGATTGTGGATAGTGGTTTGAAGATTGCAGATTGAGTATTGAGTATTGAAAACTGCGAATTGAGGATATTCTATTGAGGATTGAGGATTGACAACTGATTTGTTGATGACTGCGGGCTGAAGATTGAGGATTCAGGAATGCGGATTCAGAATTGAGGTTCGAGGACTGAGGATTGAGGATTGGGGATTGAGAATTGAGGATTGAAGATTGAGGATTGATGATTGAGGATTGGGTATTGAGGATTGAAGAATGAGGATTGAGGATTGAGGATTGAGGATTGAGGATTGAAGATAGAGGATTGAGGATTGAGTGTTGTGGATTGAGGACGAGGACTGAGGGCTGAGTATTGATGTTTGAGGTCTGAGGATTGAGGATTGAGGATTGAGAATTGAGGATTGAGGATTGAGGATTGAAGATTGAGGATTGGGTATTGAGGATTGAACAGTAAGGATTGAGGTTTGAGGATTGAGGATTGAAGATTGAGGATTGAGGATTGAGGATTGAGGGTTGAGGATTGAGGATTGAGGATTGAGGATTGAAGAATGAGGATTGAGGATTGAGGATTGAGGATTGAGGATTGAAGATTGAGGATTGAGGATTGAGTGTTGTGGATTGAGGACGAGGACTGAGGGCTGAGTATTGATGTTTGAGGTCTGAGGATTGAGGATTGAGGATTGATGATTGAGAATTGAGGATTGAGGATTGAGGATTGAGGATTGAGGATTGAAGATTGAGTATTCAGGATTGAGGATTGAGGATTGAGGATTGAGGATTGAGGATTGAGTATTGAGGATTGAAGATTGAGGATTGGGGACTGAGTGTTGAAGATTGAGGATTGAGGATTGAGTATTGAGGATTGAGGATTCAGGATTGAAGATTCAGTATTGAGGATTGAAGATTGAGGATTGAGGATTGAGTATTGAGCATTGAGGACTGAGTGTTGAGGGTTGAGTGATGAGAATTGATGATTGTGGATAGAAGTTTGAAGATTGCAGATTGAGTATTGAGTATTGAAAACTGTGAATTGAGGATATTCTATTGAGGATTGAGGATTGACAACTGATTGTTGACGACTGAGGGATGAAGATTGAGGATTCAGGAATGCGGATTCAGAATTGAGGTTCGAGGACTGGGGATTGAGGGTTGAGGATTGAGAATTGAGGTTTGAGGATTGAGGATTGAGGATTGAAGTTTGGGTATTCAGGATTGAGGATTGAGGATTGAGGATTGAGGATTGAGGGTTGAGGATTGAGAATTGAGGATTGAGGATTGAAGATTGAGCATTGAGGATTGAAGTTTGAGGATTGAGGATTGAGGATTGAGGATTGAGGATTGAAGATTGAGGATGAGGGCTGAGGGTTGAGGATTGAGGTTTGAGGACGGAGGACTGAGGGTTGAGGATTGAGAATTGAGGATTGAGGATTGACGATTAAAGATTGAGGATTGGGTATTGAGGATTGAAGAAGGAGGATTGAGGATTGAGGATTGAGGATTGAGGATTGAAGATTGAGTATTGAGGATTGAAGATTGAGGATTGGGGATTGAGGATTGAGGATTGAGGATTGAAGATTGAGGATGAGGTCTGAGGGTTGAGGATTGAGGTTTGAGGACTGAGGGCTGAGGATTGAGGATTGAGAATTGAGGATTGAGGATTGAGGATTGAGGATTGTGAATGAGGGCTCAGGGTTGAGGATTGAGGTTTGAGTATAGAATCCTGAGAATTCAGGATATTCTATTGAGTATTGAGAATTGAGGATTGATGTTTGAGCATTGAGGATTGAGGACTGAGGATTGAGGATTGAGTATTGAAGATTGAGGATTGATGATTGAGGATTGAGGATTGAAGATTGAGGATTGAGGATTGAGGATTGAAGATTGAGTATTCAGGATTGAGGGTTGAGGATTGAGGATTGAGGATTGAGGATTGAGTATTGAGGATTGAAGATTGAGGATTGGGGACTGAGGATTGAAGATTGAGGATTGAGGATTGAGTATTGAGGATTGAGGATTGTGGATTGAAGATTCAGTATTGAGGATTGAAGTTTGAGAATTGAGGATTGAGGATTGAGCATTGAGGACTGAGTGTTGAGGTTTGAGTGATGAGAATTGGTGATTGTGGATAGTGGTTTGAAGATTGCAGATTGAGTATTGAGTATTGAAAACTGCGAACTGACGATATTCTATTGGGGATTGAGGATTGACAACTGATTGTTGATGACTGAGGGCCGAAGATTGAGGATTCAGGAATGCGGATTCAGAATTGAGGTTCGAGGACTGAGGATTGAGGATTGAGGATTGAGAATTGAGGATTGAGGATTGAGGATTGAAGATTGAGGATTGGGTATTGAGGATTGAAGAATGAGGATTGAGGATTGAGGATTGAAGATTGAGGATTGAGGATTGAGGATTGAAGAAAGAGTATTGAGGATTGAAGATTGAGGATTGGGGATTGAGAATTGAGGATTGAGGATTGAAGATTGAGGATGTGGGCTGAGGGTTGAGGATTGAGGTTTGAGGACTGAGGGCTGAGGATTGAGGATTGAGAATTGAGGATTGAGGATTGAGGATTGAGGATTGTGAATGAGGGCTCAGGGTTGAGGATTGAGGTTTGAGTATAGATCCCTGAGAATTCAGGATATTCTATTGAGTATTGAGAATTGAGGATTGATGGTTGAGTATTGAGGATTGAGGATTGAGGCTTGAGGATTGAGTATTGAAGATTGAGGATTGATGATTGACGATTGAGGATTGAGGATTGAGGATTGAGGATTGAGGATTGAAGATTGAGTATTCAGGATTGAGGGTTCAGGATTGAGGATTGAGGATTGAGGATTGAGTATTGAGGATTGAAGATTTAGTATTGGGGACTGAGGATTGAAGATTGAGGATTGAGGATTGAGTATTGAGGATTGAGGATTGTGGATTGAAGATTCAGTATTGAGGATTGAAGATTGACAATTGAGGATTGAGGATTGAGCATTGAGGACTGAGTGTTGAGGGTCGAGTGATGAGAATTGATGATTGTGGATAGAGGTTTGAAGATTGCAGATTGAGTATTGAGTATTGAAAACTGTGAATTGAGGATATTCTATTGAGGATTTAGGATTGACAACTGATTGTTGATGACTGAGAGCTGAAGATTGAGGATTCAGGAATGAGGATCCAGAATTGAGTATTCAGAATTGAGGTTTGAGGACCGAGGATTGAGGGTTGAGGATTGAGTACTGAAGATTGAAGATTGAGGATTGAGGATTGAGGATTGAAGATTGAGGATTGGGTATTGAGGATTGACGAATGAGGATTGAGGATTGATGATTTAGGATTGAGGATTGAGGATTGAAGATTGAGGATTGGGTATTGAGGATCGAAGAATGAGGATTGATGATTGAGGATTGAGGATTGAGGATCGAAGATTGTGTATTGAGGGTTGAAGATTGACGATTGAGGATTGAGGATTGAGGATTGACGATTGAACATTGAGGACTGAGTATTGAGTGTTGAGTAATGGGAATTGTTGTTTGTGGACAGAGGTTTGAAGATTGCAGATTGAGTATAGAGTATTGAAAACTATGAATTGAGGATATTCTATGGAGGATTGAGGATTGACAACTGATTGTTGATGACTGAGGTCTGAAGATTGAGGATTCAGGATTGAGGATTCAGCATTGAGGTTTGAGGACTGAGGATTGAGGATTGAGGATTGAGGAATGAGGATTGAAGATTGAGGAATGTGGATTGAGGGTTGTGGATTGAGGACGAGGACTGAGGTTTGAGTATTGATGTTTGAGGTCTGAGGATAGAGGATTGAGGATTGAGAATTGAGGATGGAGGATTGAAGACAGAGGACTGAGTATTGAGGATTGAGTGTTGAGAATTGATGTTTGAGGACTGAGATTTGATTATTGAATTTTGTGGGTTGAGTATTGCACCATGAGAATTCAGGATATTCTATTGAGTATTGAGAACTGTGGATTGATGGTTGAGTATTGAGGATTGATGGTTGAAGGTTGTGTGTTGAGTATTGCGAATTGAGCATTGAGGATTGAGGATTGAGGATTGAAGATTGAGGATTGGGGATTAAGGATTGGCGATTGAGGATTGAGTACTGAGGATTGAGAATTGTGGATTGAGTATTGAGGATTGAGTATTGAGGATTGAATATTGAGGATTGAGGAATGAGGATTGAAGATTGAGGACTGAGTGTTGATGGTTGAGTGACGAGAACTGATGTTTGTGAATTGAGATTTGAAGATTGAAGAATGGGGATTGAGTATTGAAATCTGTGAATTGAGGATATTCTATTGAGGATTAAGGATTGACAATTGATTTTTGAGGACTGAGAGCTGAAGATTGAGGATTCAGGATCGAGGATTTGGGATTGAGGTTTGAGGAATGAGGATTGAGGGTTGAATATTGAGTATTGAGTATTGAAAATTGAGGATTGAGGATTGAGAACTAAGGATTGGGGATGAGGGCTGAGTGTTGAGGATTGACGTTAGAGGACTGAGGACTGAGGGTTGAGGATTGAGAATTGAGGATTGAGGATTGAGGATTGAAGATTGAGGATTGGGTATTGAGGATTGAAGAATGAGGATTGAGGATTGAGGATTGAGGATTGAGGATTGAGGATTGAGGATTGAGGACTGAAGATTGAGGATTGAGGATTGAGGATTGAGGGTTGAGGATTGAGGATTGAGGATTGAGGATTGAAGAATGAGGATTGAGGATTGAGGATTGAGGATTGAGGATTGAAGATTGAGGATTGAGGATTGAGTGTTGTGGATTGAGGACGAGGACTGAGGGCTGAGTATTGATGTTTGAGGTCTGAGGATTGAGGATTGAGGATTGATGATTGAGGATTGAGGATTGAGGATTGAGGATTGAGGATTGAGGATTGAAGATTGAGTGTTCAGGATTGAGGATTGAGGATTGAGGATTGAGGATTGAGGATTGAGTATTGAGGATTGAAGATTGAGGATTGGGGACTGAGTGTTGAAGATTGAGGATTGAGGATTGAGTATTGAGGATTGAGGATTCAGGATTGAAGATTCAGTATTGAGGATTGAAGATTGAGGATTGAGGATTGAGTATTGAGCATTGAGGACTGAGTGTTGAGGGTTGAGTGATGAGAGTTGATGATTGTGGATAGAAGTTTGAAGATTGCAGATTGAGTATTGAGTATTGAAAACTGTGAATTGAGGATATTCTATTGAGGATTCAGGATTGACAACTGATTGTTGATGACTGAGGGATGAAGATTGAGGATTCAGAAATGCGGATTCAGAATTGAGGATCGAGGACTGGGGATTGAGGGTTGAGGATTGGGAATTGAGGTTTGAGGATTGAGGATTGAGGATTGAAGATTGGGTATTCAGGATTGAGGATTGAGGATTGAGGATTGAGAATTGAGGATTGAGGATTGAAGATTGAGCATTGAGGATTGAAGTTTGAGGATTGAGGATTCAGGATTGAGGATTGAGGATTGAAGATTGAGGATGATGGCTGAGGGTTGAGGGTTGAGGTTCGAGGGCTGAGGACTGAGGGTTGAGGATTGACAATTGAGGATTGAGGATTGACGATTGAAGATTGAGGATTGGGTATTGAGGATTGAAGAATGAGGATTGAGGATTGAGGATTGAGGATTGAGGATTGAAGATTGAGTATTGAGGATTGAAGATTGAGGATTGGGGATTGAGGATTGAGGATTGAGGATTGAAGATTGAGGATGAGGTCTGAGGGTTGAGGATTGAGGTTTGAGGACTGAGGGCTGAGGATTGAGGATTGAGAATTGAGGACTGAGGATTGAGGATTGAGGATTGTGAATGAGGGCTCAGGGTTGAGGATTGAGGTTTGAGTATAGAATCCTGAGAATTCAGGATATTCTATTGAGTATTGAGAATTGAGGATTGATGTTTGAGTATTGAGGATTGAGGATTGAGGATAGAGGATTGAGTGTTGAAGATTGAGGATTGATGATTGAGGATTGAGGATTGAGGATTGAGGATTGAGGATTGAAGATTGAGTATTCAGGATTGAGGGTTGAGGATTGAGGATTGAGGATTGAGGATTAAGTATTGAGGATTGAAGATTGAGGATTGGGGACTGAGGATTGAAGATTGAGGATTGAGGATTGAGTATTGAGGATTGAGGATTGTGGATTGAAGATTCAGTATTGAGGATTGAAGATTGAGAATTGAGGATTGAAGATTGAGCATTGAGGACTGAGTGTTGAGGTTTGAGTGATGAGAATTGATGATTGTGGATAGTGGTTTGAAGATTGCAGATTGAGTATTGAGTATTGAAAACTGCGAATTGAGGATATTCTATTGAGGATTGAGGATTGACAACTGATTTGTTGATGACTGCGGGCTGAAGATTGAGGATTCAGGAATGCGGATTCAGAATTGAGGTTCGAGGACTGAGGATTGAGGATTGGGGATTGAGAATTGAGGATTGAAGATTGAGGATTGATGATTGAGGATTGGGTATTGAGGATTGAAGAATGAGGATTGAGGATTGAGGATTGAGGATTGAGGATTGAAGATAGAGGATTGAGGATTGAGTGTTGTGGATTGAGGACGAGGACTGAGTGCTGAGTATTGATGTTTGAGGTCTGAGGATTGAGGATTGAGGATTGAGAATTGAGGATTGAGGATTGAGGATTGAAGATTGAGGATTGGGTATTGAGGATTGAACAGTAAGGATTGAGGTTTGAGGATTGAGGATTGAAGATTGAGGATTGAGGATTGAGGATTGAGGGTTGAGGATTGAGGATTGAGGATTGAGGATTGAAGAATGAGGATTGAGGATTGAGGATTGAGGATTGAGGATTGAAGATTGAGGATTGAGGATTGAGTGTTGTGGATTGAGGACGAGGACTGAGGGCTGAGTATTGATGTTTCAGGTCTGAGGATTGAGGATTGAGGATTGATGATTGAGAATTGAGGATTGAGGATTGAGGATTGAGGATTGAGGATTGAAGATTGAGTATTCAGGATTGAGGATTGAGGATTGAGGATTGAGGATTGAGGATTGAGTATTGAGGATTGAAGATTGAGGATTGGGGACTGAGTGTTGAAGATTGAGGATTGAGGATTGAGTATTGAGGATTGAGGATTCAGGATTGAAGATTCAGTATTGAGGATTGAAGATTGAGGATTGAGGATTGAGTATTGAGCATTGAGGACTGAGTGTTGAGGGTTGAGTGATGAGAATTGATGATTGTGGATAGAAGTTTGAAGATTGCAGATTGAGTATTGAGTATTGAAAACTGTGAATTGAGGATATTCTATTGAGGATTGAGGATTGACAACTGATTGTTGACGACTGAGGGATGAAGATTGAGGATTCAGGAATGCGGATTCAGAATTGAGGTTCGAGGACTGGGGATTGAGGGTTGAGGATTGAGAATTGAGGTTTGAGGATTGAGGATTGAGGATTGAAGATTGGGTATTCAGGATTGAGGATTGAGGATTGAGGATTGAGGATTGAGGGTTGAGGATTGAGAATTGAGTATTGAGGATTGAAGATTGAGCATTGAGGATTGAAGTTTGAGGATTGAGGATTGAGGATTGAGGATTGAGGATTGAAGATTGAGGATGAGGGCTGAGGGTTGAGGGTTGAGGGTTGAGGACTGAGGACTGAGGGTTGAGGATTGAGAATTGAGGATTGAGGATTGACGATTGAAGATTGAGGATTGGGTATTGAGGATTGAAGAATGAGGATTGAGAATTGAGGATTGAGGATTGAGGATTGAAGATTGAGTATTGAGGATTGAAGATTGAGGATTGGGGATTGAGGATTGAGGATTGAGGATTGAAGATTGAGGATGAGGTCTGAGGGTTGAGGATTGAGGTTTGAGGACTGAGGGCTGAGGATTGAGGATTGAGAATTGAGGATTGAGGATTGAGGATTGAGGATTGTGAATGAGGGCTCAGGGTTGAGGATTGAGGTTTGAGTATAGAATCCTGAGAATTCAGGATATTCTATTGAGTATTGAGAATTGAGGATTGATGTTTGAGCATTGAGGATGGAGGACTGAGGATTGAGGATTGAGTATTGAAGATTGAGGATTGATGATTGAGGATTGAGGATTGAAGATTGGGGATTGAGGATTGAGGATTGAAGATTGAGTATTCAGGATTGAGGGTTGAGTATTGAGGATTGAGGATTGAGGATTGAGTATTGAGGATTGAAGATTGAGGATTGGGGACTGAGGATTGAAGATTGAGGATTGAGGATTGAGTATTGAGGATTGAGGATTGTGGATTGAAGATTCAGTATTGAGGATTGAAGATTGAGAATTGAGGATTGAGGATTGAGCATTGAGGACTGAGTGTTGAGGTTTGAGTGATGAGAATTGGTGATTGTGGATAGTGGTTTGAAGATTGCAGATTGAGTATTGAGTATTGAAAACTGCGAACTGAGGATATTCTATTGGGGATTGAGGATTGACAACTGATTGTTGATGACTGAGGGCTGAAGATTGAGGATTCAGGAATGCGGATTCAGAATTGAGGTTCGAGGACTGAGGATTGAGGATTGAGGATTGAGAATAGAGGATTGAGGATTGAGGATTGAAGATTGAGGATTGGGTATTGAGGATTGAAGAATCAGGATTGAGGATTGAGGATTGAGGATTGAGGATTGAAGATTGAGGATTGAGGATTGAGTGTTGTGGATTGAGGACGAGGGCTGAGGGTTGAGGGTTGAGGTTTGAGGACTGAGGACTGAGGGTTGAGGATTGAGAATTGAGGATTGAGGATTGACGATTGAAGATTGAGGATTGGGTATTGAGGATTGAAGAATGAGGATTGAGGATTGAGGATTGAGGATTGAGGATTGAAGATTGAGTATTGAGGATTGAAGGTTGAGGATTGGGGATTGAGGATTGAGGATTGAGGATTGAAGATTGAGGATGAGGTCTGAGGGTTGAGGATTGAGGTTTGAGGACTGAGGGCTGAGGATTGAGGATTGAGAGTTGAGGACTGTGGATTGAGGATTGAGGATTGTGAATGAGGGCTCAGGGTTGAGGATTGAGGTTTGAGTATAGAATCCTGAGAATTCAGGATATTCTATTGAGTATTGAGAATTGAGGATTGATGTTTGAGTATTGAGGATTGAGGATTGAGGATAGAGGATTGAGGATTGAGGATTGAGGATTGAAGATTGAGTATTCAGGATTGAGGGTTGAGGATTGAGGATTGAGGATTGAGGATTAAGTATTGAGGATTGAAGATTGAGGATTGGGGACTGAGGATTGAAGATTGAGGATTGAGGATTGAGTATTGAGGATTGAGGATTGTGGATTGAAGATTCAGTATTGAGGATTGAAGATTGAGAATTGAGGATTGAGGATTGAGCATTGAGGACTGAGTGTTGAGGTTTGAGTGATGAGAATTGATGATTGTGGATAGTGGTTTGAAGATTGCAGATTGAGTATTGAGTATTGAAAACTGCGAATTGAGGATATTCTATTGAGGATTGAGGATTGACAACTGATTGTTGATGACTGCGGGCTGAAGATTGAGGATTCAGGAATGCGGATTCAGAATTGAGGTTCGAGGACTGAGGATTGAGGATTGGGGATTGAGAATTGAGGATTGAAGATTGAGGATTGATGATTGAGAATTGGGTATTGAGGATTGAAGAATGAGGATTGAGGATTGAGGATTGAGGATTGAGGATTGAAGATAGAGGATTGAGGATTGAGTGTTGTGGATTGAGGACGAGGACTGAGGGCTGAGTATTGATGTTTGAGGTCTGAGGATTGAGGATTGAGGATTGAGAATTGAGGATTGAGGATTGAGGATTGAAGATTGAGGATTGGGTATTGAGGATTGAACAGTAAGGATTGAGGTTTGAGGATTGAGGATTGAAGATTGAGGATTGAGGATTGAGGATTGAGGGTTGAGGATTGAGGATTGAGGATTGAGGATTGAAGAATGAGGATTGAGGATTGAGGATTGAGGATTGAGGATTGAAGATTGAGGATTGAGGATTGAGTGTTGTGGATTGAGGACGAGGACTGAGGGCTGAGTATTGATGTTTGAGGTCTGAGGATTGAGGATTGAGGATTGATGATTGAGGATTGAGGATTGAGGATTGAGGATTGAGGATTGAGGATTGAAGATTGAGTATTCAGGATTGAGGATTGAGGATTGAGGATTGAGGATTGAGGATTGAGTATTGAGGATTGAAGATTGAGGATTGGGGACTGAGTGTTGAAGATTGAGGATTGAGGATTGAGTATTGAGGATTGAGGATTCAGGATTGAAGATTCAGTATTGAGGATTGAAGATTGAGGATTGAGGATTGAGTATTGAGCATTGAGGACTGAGTGTTGAGGGTTGAGTGATGAGAATTGATGATTGTGGATAGAAGTTTGAAGATTGCAGATTGAGTATTGAGTATTGAAAACTGTGAATTGAGGATATTCTATTGAGGATTGAGGATTGACAACTGATTGTTGATGACTGAGGGATGAAGATTGAGGATTCAGGAATGCGGATTCAGAATTGAGGTTCGAGGACTGGGGATTGAGGGTTGAGGATTGAGAATTGAGGTTTGAGGATTGAGGATTGCGGATTGAAGATTGGGTATTCAGGATTGAGGATTGAGGATTGAGGATTGAGGATTGAGGGTTGAGGATTGGGAATTGAGGATTGAGGATTGAAGATTGAGCATTGAGGATTGAAGTTTGAGGATTGAGGATTGAGGATTGAGGATTGAGGATTGAAGATTGAGGATGAGGGCTGAGGGTTGAGGGTTGAGGTTTGAGGACTGAGGACTGAGGGTTGAGGATTGAGAATTGAGGATTGAGGATTGGCGATTGAAGATTGAGGATTGGGTATTGAGGATTGAAGAATGAGGATTGAGGATTGAGGATTGAGGATTGAGGATTGAAGATTGAGTATTGGGGATTGAAGATTGAGGATTGGGGATTGAGGATTGAGGATTGAGGATTGAAGATTGAGGATGAGGTCTGAGGGTTTAGGATTGAGGTTTGAGGACTGAGGGCTGAGGATTGAGGATTGAGAATTGAGGATTGAGGATTGAGGATTGAGGATTGTGAATGAGGGCTCAGGGTTGAGGATTGAGGTTTGAGTATAGAATCCTGAGAATTCAGGATATTCTATTGAGTATTGAGAATTGAGGACTGATGTTTGAGCATTGAGGATTGAGGACTGAGGATTGAGGATTGAGTATTGAATATTGAGGATTGATGATTGAGGATTGAGGATTGAAGATTGGGGATTGAGGATTGAGGATTGAAGATTGAGTATTCAGGATTGAGGGTCGAGTATTGAGGATTGAGGATTGAGGATTGAGTATTGAGGATTGAAGATTGAGGATTGGGGACTGAGGATTGAAGATTGAGGATTGAGGATTGAGTATTGAGGATTGAGGATTGTGGATTGAAGATTCAGTATTGAGGATTGAAGATTGAGAATTGAGGATTGAGGATTGAGCATTGAGGACTGAGTGTTGAGGTTTGAGTGATGAGAATTGGTGATTGTGGATAGTGGTTTGAAGATTGCAGATTGAGTATTGAGTATTGAAAACTGCGAACTGAGGATATTCTATTGGGGATTGAGGATTGACAACTGGTTGTTGATGACTGAGGGCTGAAGATTGAGGATTCAGGAATGCGGATTCAGAATTGAGGTTGGAGGACTGAGGATTGAGGATTGAGGATTGAGAATTGAGGATTGAGGATTGAGGATTGAAGATTGAGGATTGGGTATTGAGGATTGAAGAATGAGGATTGAGGATTGAGGATTGAGGATTGAGGATTGAGGATTGAGGATTGAGGATTGAGGATTGAGGATTGAGTATTGAGGATTGAAGATTGAGGATTGGGGACTGAGTGTTGAAGATTGAGGATTGAGGATTGAGTATTGAGGATTGAGGATTCAGGATTGAAGATTCAGTATTGAGGATTGAAGATTGAGGATTGAGGATTGAGTATTGAGCATTGAAGATTGAGGATTGAGGATTGAGGATTGAGGGTTGAGGATTGAGGATTGAGGATTGAGGATTGAAGAATGAGGATTGAGGATTGAGGATTGAGGATTGAGGATTGAAGATTGAGGATTGAGGATTGAGTGTTGTGGATTGAGGACGAGGACTGAGGGCTGAGTATTGATGTTTGAGGTCTGAGGATTGAGGATTGAGGATTGATGATTGAGGATTGAGGATTGAGGATTGAGGATTGAGGATTGAGGATTGAAGATTGAGTATTCAGGATTGAGGATTGAGGATTGAGGATTGAGAATTGAGGATTGAGGATTGAGGATTGAGGATTGTGAATGAGGGCTCAGGGTTGAGGATTGAGGTTTGAGTATAGATCCCTGAGAATTCAGGATATTCTATTGAGTATTGAGAATTGAGGATTGATGGTTGAGTATTGAGGATTGAGGATTGAGGCTTGAGGATTGAGTATTGAAGATTGAGGATTGATGACTGAGGATTGAGGATTGAGGATTGAAGATTGAGGATTGAGGATTGAAGATTGAGTATTCAGGATTGAGGGTTGAGGATTGAGGATTGAGAATTGAGGATTGAGGATTGAGGATTGAGGATTGTGAATGAGGGCTCAGGGTTGAGGATTGAGGTTTGAGTATAGATCCCTGAGAATTCAGGATATTCTATTGAGTATTGAGAATTGAGGATTGATGGTTGAGTATTGAGGATTGAGGATTGAGGCTTGAGGATTGAGTATTGAAGATTGCGGATTGATGACTGAGGATTGAGGATTGAGTATTGAGGATTGAGGATTGAGGATTGAAGATTGAGTATTCAGGATTGAGGGTTGAGGATTGAGGATTGAGGATTGAGGATTGAGTATTGAGGATTGAAGATTGAGGATTGGGGACTGAGGATTGAAGATTGAGGATTGAGGATTGAGTATTGAGGATTGAGGATTCAGGATTGAAGATTCAGTATTGAGGATTGAAGATTGAGGATTGAGGATTGAGTATTTAGCATTGAGGACTGAGTGTTGAGGGTTGAGTGATGAGAATTGATGGTTGTGGATAGAAGTTTGAAGATTGCAGACTGAGTATTGAGTATTGAAAACTGTGAATTGAGGATATTCTATTGAGGATTGAGGATTGACAACTGATTGTTGATGACTGAGGGATGAAGATTGAGGATTCAGGAATGCGGATTCAGAATTGAGGTTCGAGGACTGGGGATTGAGGGTTGAGGATTGAGAATTGAGGTTTGAGGATTGAGGATTGAGGATTGAAGATTGGGTATTCAGGATTGAGGATTGAGGATTGAGGATTGAGGATTGAGGGTTGAGGATTGAGAGTTGAGGATTGAGGATTGAAGATTGAGCATTGAGGATAGAAGTTTGAGGATTGAGGATTGAGGATTGAGGATTGAGGATTGAAGATTGAGGATTAGGGCTGAGGGTTGAGGGTTGAGGTTTGAGGACTGAGGACTGAGGGTTGAGGATTGAGAATTGAGGATTGAGGATTGAGGATTGAGGATTGAAGATTGAGGATTGAGGATTGAGTGTTGTGGATTGAGGACGAGGACTGAGGGCTGAGTATTGATGTTTCAGGTCTGAGGATTGAGGATTGAGGATTGATGATTGAGAATTGAGGATTGAGGATTGAGGATTGAGGATTGAGGATTGAAGATTGAGTATTCAGGATTGAGGATTGAGGATTGAGGATTGAGGATTGAGGATTGAGTATTGAGGATTGAAGATTGAGGATTGGGGACTGAGTGTTGAAGATTGAGGATTGAGGATTGAGTATTGAGGATTGAGGATTCAGGATTGAAGATTCAGTATTGAGGATTGAAGATTGAGGATTGAGGATTGAGTATTGAGCATTGAGGACTGAGTGTTGAGGGTTGAGTGATGAGAATTGATGATTGTGGATAGAAGTTTGAAGATTGCAGATTGAGTATTGAGTATTGAAAACTGTGAATTGAGGATATTCTATTGAGGATTGAGGATTGACAACTGATTGTTGACGACTGAGGGATGAAGATTGAGGATTCAGGAATGCGGATTCAGAATTGAGGTTCGAGGACTGGGGATTGAGGGTTGAGGATTGAGAATTGAGGTTTGAGGATTGAGGATTGAGGATTGAAGATTGGGTATTCAGGATTGAGGATTGAGGATTGAGGATTGAGGATTGAGGGTTGAGGATTGAGAATTGAGTATTGAGGATTGAAGATTGAGCATTGAGGATTGAAGTTTGAGGATTGAGGATTGAGGATTGAGGATTGAGGATTGAAGATTGAGGATGAGGGCTGAGGGTTGAGGGTTGAGGGTTGAGGACTGAGGACTGAGGGTTGAGGATTGAGAATTGAGGATTGAGGATTGACGATTGAAGATTGAGGATTGGGTATTGAGGATTGAAGAATGAGGATTGAGAATTGAGGATTGAGGATTGAGGATTGAAGATTGAGTATTGAGGATTGAAGATTGAGGATTGGGGATTGAGGATTGAGGATTGAGGATTGAAGATTGAGGATGAGGTCTGAGGGTTGAGGATTGAGGTTTGAGGACTGAGGGCTGAGGATTGAGGATTGAGAATTGAGGATTGAGGATTGAGGATTGAGGATTGTGAATGAGGGCTCAGGGTTGAGGATTGAGGTTTGAGTATAGAATCCTGAGAATTCAGGATATTCTATTGAGTATTGAGAATTGAGGATTGATGTTTGAGCATTGAGGATGGAGGACTGAGGATTGAGGATTGAGTATTGAAGATTGAGGATTGATGATTGAGGATTGAGGATTGAAGATTGGGGATTGAGGATTGAGGATTGAAGATTGAGTATTCAGGATTGAGGGTTGAGTATTGAGGATTGAGGATTGAGGATTGAGTATTGAGGATTGAAGATTGAGGATTGGGGACTGAGGATTGAAGATTGAGGATTGAGGATTGAGTATTGAGGATTGAGGATTGTGGATTGAAGATTCAGTATTGAGGATTGAAGATTGAGAATTGAGGATTGAGGATTGAGCATTGAGGACTGAGTGTTGAGGTTTGAGTGATGAGAATTGGTGATTGTGGATAGTGGTTTGAAGATTGCAGATTGAGTATTGAGTATTGAAAACTGCGAACTGAGGATATTCTATTGGGGATTGAGGATTGACAACTGATTGTTGATGACTGAGGGCTGAAGATTGAGGATTCAGGAATGCGGATTCAGAATTGAGGTTCGAGGACTGAGGATTGAGGATTGAGGATTGAGAATAGAGGATTGAGGATTGAGGATTGAAGATTGAGGATTGGGTATTGAGGATTGAAGAATCAGGATTGAGGATTGAGGATTGAGGATTGAGGATTGAAGATTGAGGATTGAGGATTGAGTGTTGTGGATTGAGGACGAGGGCTGAGGGTTGAGGGTTGAGGTTTGAGGACTGAGGACTGAGGGTTGAGGATTGAGAATTGAGGATTGAGGATTGACGATTGAAGATTGAGGATTGGGTATTGAGGATTGAAGAATGAGGATTGAGGATTGAGGATTGAGGATTGAGGATTGAAGATTGAGTATTGAGGATTGAAGGTTGAGGATTGGGGATTGAGGATTGAGGATTGAGGATTGAAGATTGAGGATGAGGTCTGAGGGTTGAGGATTGAGGTTTGAGGACTGAGGGCTGAGGATTGAGGATTGAGAGTTGAGGACTGTGGATTGAGGATTGAGGATTGTGAATGAGGGCTCAGGGTTGAGGATTGAGGTTTGAGTATAGAATCCTGAGAATTCAGGATATTCTATTGAGTATTGAGAATTGAGGATTGATGTTTGAGTATTGAGGATTGAGGATTGAGGATAGAGGATTGAGGATTGAGGATTGAGGATTGAAGATTGAGTATTCAGGATTGAGGGTTGAGGATTGAGGATTGAGGATTGAGGATTAAGTATTGAGGATTGAAGATTGAGGATTGGGGACTGAGGATTGAAGATTGAGGATTGAGGATTGAGTATTGAGGATTGAGGATTGTGGATTGAAGATTCAGTATTGAGGATTGAAGATTGAGAATTGAGGATTGAGGATTGAGCATTGAGGACTGAGTGTTGAGGTTTGAGTGATGAGAATTGATGATTGTGGATAGTGGTTTGAAGATTGCAGATTGAGTATTGAGTATTGAAAACTGCGAATTGAGGATATTCTATTGAGGATTGAGGATTGACAACTGATTGTTGATGACTGCGGGCTGAAGATTGAGGATTCAGGAATGCGGATTCAGAATTGAGGTTCGAGGACTGAGGATTGAGGATTGGGGATTGAGAATTGAGGATTGAAGATTGAGGATTGATGATTGAGAATTGGGTATTGAGGATTGAAGAATGAGGATTGAGGATTGAGGATTGAGGATTGAGGATTGAAGATAGAGGATTGAGGATTGAGTGTTGTGGATTGAGGACGAGGACTGAGGGCTGAGTATTGATGTTTGAGGTCTGAGGATTGAGGATTGAGGATTGAGAATTGAGGATTGAGGATTGAGGATTGAAGATTGAGGATTGGGTATTGAGGATTGAACAGTAAGGATTGAGGTTTGAGGATTGAGGATTGAAGATTGAGGATTGAGGATTGAGGATTGAGGGTTGAGGATTGAGGATTGAGGATTGAGGATTGAAGAATGAGGATTGAGGATTGAGGATTGAGGATTGAGGATTGAAGATTGAGGATTGAGGATTGAGTGTTGTGGATTGAGGACGAGGACTGAGGGCTGAGTATTGATGTTTGAGGTCTGAGGATTGAGGATTGAGGATTGATGATTGAGGATTGAGGATTGAGGATTGAGGATTGAGGATTGAGGATTGAAGATTGAGTATTCAGGATTGAGGATTGAGGATTGAGGATTGAGGATTGAGGATTGAGTATTGAGGATTGAAGATTGAGGATTGGGGACTGAGTGTTGAAGATTGAGGATTGAGGATTGAGTATTGAGGATTGAGGATTCAGGATTGAAGATTCAGTATTGAGGATTGAAGATTGAGGATTGAGGATTGAGTATTGAGCATTGAGGACTGAGTGTTGAGGGTTGAGTGATGAGAATTGATGATTGTGGATAGAAGTTTGAAGATTGCAGATTGAGTATTGAGTATTGAAAACTGTGAATTGAGGATATTCTATTGAGGATTGAGGATTGACAACTGATTGTTGATGACTGAGGGATGAAGATTGAGGATTCAGGAATGCGGATTCAGAATTGAGGTTCGAGGACTGGGGATTGAGGGTTGAGGATTGAGAATTGAGGTTTGAGGATTGAGGATTGCGGATTGAAGATTGGGTATTCAGGATTGAGGATTGAGGATTGAGGATTGAGGATTGAGGGTTGAGGATTGGGAATTGAGGATTGAGGATTGAAGATTGAGCATTGAGGATTGAAGTTTGAGGATTGAGGATTGAGGATTGAGGATTGAGGATTGAAGATTGAGGATGAGGGCTGAGGGTTGAGGGTTGAGGTTTGAGGACTGAGGACTGAGGGTTGAGGATTGAGAATTGAGGATTGAGGATTGGCGATTGAAGATTGAGGATTGGGTATTGAGGATTGAAGAATGAGGATTGAGGATTGAGGATTGAGGATTGAGGATTGAAGATTGAGTATTGGGGATTGAAGATTGAGGATTGGGGATTGAGGATTGAGGATTGAGGATTGAAGATTGAGGATGAGGTCTGAGGGTTTAGGATTGAGGTTTGAGGACTGAGGGCTGAGGATTGAGGATTGAGAATTGAGGATTGAGGATTGAGGATTGAGGATTGTGAATGAGGGCTCAGGGTTGAGGATTGAGGTTTGAGTATAGAATCCTGAGAATTCAGGATATTCTATTGAGTATTGAGAATTGAGGACTGATGTTTGAGCATTGAGGATTGAGGACTGAGGATTGAGGATTGAGTATTGAATATTGAGGATTGATGATTGAGGATTGAGGATTGAAGATTGGGGATTGAGGATTGAGGATTGAAGATTGAGTATTCAGGATTGAGGGTCGAGTATTGAGGATTGAGGATTGAGGATTGAGTATTGAGGATTGAAGATTGAGGATTGGGGACTGAGGATTGAAGATTGAGGATTGAGGATTGAGTATTGAGGATTGAGGATTGTGGATTGAAGATTCAGTATTGAGGATTGAAGATTGAGAATTGAGGATTGAGGATTGAGCATTGAGGACTGAGTGTTGAGGTTTGAGTGATGAGAATTGGTGATTGTGGATAGTGGTTTGAAGATTGCAGATTGAGTATTGAGTATTGAAAACTGCGAACTGAGGATATTCTATTGGGGATTGAGGATTGACAACTGGTTGTTGATGACTGAGGGCTGAAGATTGAGGATTCAGGAATGCGGATTCAGAATTGAGGTTGGAGGACTGAGGATTGAGGATTGAGGATTGAGAATTGAGGATTGAGGATTGAGGATTGAAGATTGAGGATTGGGTATTGAGGATTGAAGAATGAGGATTGAGGATTGAGGATTGAGGATTGAGGATTGAGGATTGAGGATTGAGGATTGAGGATTGAGGATTGAGTATTGAGGATTGAAGATTGAGGATTGGGGACTGAGTGTTGAAGATTGAGGATTGAGGATTGAGTATTGAGGATTGAGGATTCAGGATTGAAGATTCAGTATTGAGGATTGAAGATTGAGGATTGAGGATTGAGTATTGAGCATTGAAGATTGAGGATTGAGGATTGAGGATTGAGGGTTGAGGATTGAGGATTGAGGATTGAGGATTGAAGAATGAGGATTGAGGATTGAGGATTGAGGATTGAGGATTGAAGATTGAGGATTGAGGATTGAGTGTTGTGGATTGAGGACGAGGACTGAGGGCTGAGTATTGATGTTTGAGGTCTGAGGATTGAGGATTGAGGATTGATGATTGAGGATTGAGGATTGAGGATTGAGGATTGAGGATTGAGGATTGAAGATTGAGTATTCAGGATTGAGGATTGAGGATTGAGGATTGAGAATTGAGGATTGAGGATTGAGGATTGAGGATTGTGAATGAGGGCTCAGGGTTGAGGATTGAGGTTTGAGTATAGATCCCTGAGAATTCAGGATATTCTATTGAGTATTGAGAATTGAGGATTGATGGTTGAGTATTGAGGATTGAGGATTGAGGCTTGAGGATTGAGTATTGAAGATTGAGGATTGATGACTGAGGATTGAGGATTGAGGATTGAAGATTGAGGATTGAGGATTGAAGATTGAGTATTCAGGATTGAGGGTTGAGGATTGAGGATTGAGAATTGAGGATTGAGGATTGAGGATTGAGGATTGTGAATGAGGGCTCAGGGTTGAGGATTGAGGTTTGAGTATAGATCCCTGAGAATTCAGGATATTCTATTGAGTATTGAGAATTGAGGATTGATGGTTGAGTATTGAGGATTGAGGATTGAGGCTTGAGGATTGAGTATTGAAGATTGCGGATTGATGACTGAGGATTGAGGATTGAGTATTGAGGATTGAGGATTGAGGATTGAAGATTGAGTATTCAGGATTGAGGGTTGAGGATTGAGGATTGAGGATTGAGGATTGAGTATTGAGGATTGAAGATTGAGGATTGGGGACTGAGGATTGAAGATTGAGGATTGAGGATTGAGTATTGAGGATTGAGGATTCAGGATTGAAGATTCAGTATTGAGGATTGAAGATTGAGGATTGAGGATTGAGTATTTAGCATTGAGGACTGAGTGTTGAGGGTTGAGTGATGAGAATTGATGGTTGTGGATAGAAGTTTGAAGATTGCAGACTGAGTATTGAGTATTGAAAACTGTGAATTGAGGATATTCTATTGAGGATTGAGGATTGACAACTGATTGTTGATGACTGAGGGATGAAGATTGAGGATTCAGGAATGCGGATTCAGAATTGAGGTTCGAGGACTGGGGATTGAGGGTTGAGGATTGAGAATTGAGGTTTGAGGATTGAGGATTGAGGATTGAAGATTGGGTATTCAGGATTGAGGATTGAGGATTGAGGATTGAGGATTGAGGGTTGAGGATTGAGAGTTGAGGATTGAGGATTGAAGATTGAGCATTGAGGATAGAAGTTTGAGGATTGAGGATTGAGGATTGAGGATTGAGGATTGAAGATTGAGGATTAGGGCTGAGGGTTGAGGGTTGAGGTTTGAGGACTGAGGACTGAGGGTTGAGGATTGAGAATTGAGGATTGAGGATTGACGATTGAAGATTGAGGATTGGGTATTGAAGATTGAAGAATGAGGATTGAGGATTGAAGATTGAGTATTCAGGATTGAGGGTTGAGGATTGAGGATTGAGGATTGAGGATTGAGTATTGAGCATTGAAGATTGAGGATTGGGGACTGCGGATTGAAGATTGAGGATTGAGTATTGAGTATTGAGGATTGAGGATTGTGGATTGAAGATTCAGTATTGAGGATTGAAGATTGAGAATTGAGGATTGAGGATTGAGCATTGAGGACTGAGTGTTGAGGTTTGAGTGATGAGAATTGGTGATTGTGGATAGTGGTTTGAAGATTGCAGATTGAGTATTGAGTATTGAAAACTGCGAACTGAGGATATTCTATTGGGGATTGAGGATTGACAACTGATTGTTGATGACTGAGGGCTGAAGATTGGGGATTCAGGAATGCGGATTCAGAATTGAGGTTCGAGGACTGAGGATTGAGGATTGAGGAATGAGAATTGAGGATTGAGGATTGAGGATTGAGGATTGAGGATTGGGTATTGAGGATTGAAAAATCAGGATTGAGGACTGAGGATTGAGGATTAAGGATTGAAGATTGAGGATTGAGGATTGAGTGTTGTGGATTGAGGACGAGGACTGAGGGCTGAGTGTTGATGTTTGAGGTCTGAGGATTGAGGATTGAGGATTGAGAATTGAGGATTGAGGATTGAGGATTGAAGATTGAGGATTGGGTATTGAGGATTGAAGAATGAGGATTGAGGATTGAGGATTGAGGATTGAGGATTGAAGGAAGAGTATTGAGGATTGAAGATTGAGGATTGGGGATTGAGAATTGAGGATTGAGGATTGAAGATTGAGGATGTGGGCTGAGGGTTGAGGATTGAGGTTTGATGACTGAGGGCTGAGGATTGAGGATTGAGAATTGAGGATTGAGGATTGAGGATTGAGGATTGTGAATGAGGGCTCAGGGTTGAGGATTGAGGTTTGAGTATAGATCCCTGAGAATTCAGGATATTCTATTGAGTATTAAGAATTGAGGATTGAGGTTTGAGGATTGAGGATTGAGGATTGAAGATTGAGTATTCAGGATTGAGGGTTGAGGATTGAGGATTGAGGATTGAGGATTGAGTATTGAGTATTGAGGATTGAGTATTGAGGATTGAGGATTGATGATTTAGGATTGAGGATTGAGGATTGGAGATTGAGGATTGGGGACTGAGGATTGAAGATTGAGGATTGAGGATTGAGTATTGAGGATTGAGGATTGTGGATTGAAGATTCAGTATTGAGGATTGAAGATTGAGAATTGAGGATTGAGGATTGAGCATTGAGGACTGAGTGTTGAGGGTTGAGTGATGAGAATTGATGATTGTGGATAGAGGTTTGAAGATTGCAGATTGAGTATTGAGTATTGAAAACTGTGATTTGAGGATATTCTATTGAGGATTGAGAATTGACAATTGATTGTTGTGGACCGACGGCTGAAGATTGAGGATTCAGGATTGAGGATTCCGGATTGTGGTTTGAGGACTGAGGATTGAGGGTTGAGGATTGAGAATTGAGGATTGACGCTTGACGATTGAGGATTGAGGATGGAGGATTGAAGATTGAGGACTGAGTGTTGATGGTTGAGTGACGAGAACTGATGTTTGTTCATTGAGATTTGAAGATTGAAGAATGGGGATTGGGTATTGAAATCTGTGAATTGAGGATATTCTATTGAGGATTAAGGATTGACAATTGATTTTTGAGGACTGAGAGCTGAAGATTGAGGATTCAGGATCGAGGATTTGGGATTGAGGTGTGAGGAATGAGGATTGAGGGTTGAAGATTGAGTATTGAGGATTGAAAATTGAGGATTGAGGATTGAGAACTAAGGATTGGGGATGAGGGCTGAGTGTTGAGGATTGACGTTAGAGGACTGTGGACTGAGGGTTGAGGATTGAGAATTGAGGATTGAGGATTGAGGATTGAAGATTGAGGATTGCGTATTGAGGATTGAAGAATGAGGATTGAGGATTGAGGATTGAGGATTGAGGATTGATGATTGGGGATTGAGGATTGAGGATTGAGGATTGAAGATTGAAGATTGAAGATTGAGTATTGAGGATTGAAGATTGAGGATTGAGGATTGAAGATTGAGGATTGGGTATTGAGGATTGAAGAATGAGGATTGAGGATTGAGGATTGAGGATTGAGGATTGAAGATTGAGTATTGAGGATTGAAGGTTGACGGTTGAGTATTGAGGATTGGGGATTGAGGATTGAGGATTGAGAATAGAGGATTGAAGATTGAGTATTGAGGATTGAAGATTGATGATTGAGGATTGAGGATTGAGGATTGAGGATTGAGTATTGAGGATTGAAGGTTGAGGATTGGGGACTGAGTGTTGAAGATTGAGGATTGAGGATTGAGTATTGAGGATTGAGGATTCAGGATTGAAGATTCAGTATTGAGGATTGAAGATTGAGGATTGAGGATTGAGTATTGAGCATTGAGGACTGAGTGTTGGGGGTTGAGTGATGAGAATTGATGGTTGTGGATAGAAGTTTGAAGATTGCAGATTGAGTATTGAGTATTGAAAACTGTGAATTGAGGATATTCTATTGAGGATTGAGGATTGACAACTGATTGTTGATGACTGAGGGATGAAGATTGAGGATTCAGGAATGCGGATTCAGAATTGAGGTTCGAGGACTGGGGATTGAGGGTTGAGGATTGAGAATTGAGGTTTGAGGATTGAGGATTGAGGATTGAAGATTGGGTATTCAGGATTGTGGATTGAGGATTGAGGATTGAGGATTGAGTGTTGAGGATTGAGAATTGAGGATTGAGGATTGAAGATTGAGCATTGAGGATTGAAGTTTGAGGATTGAGGATTCAGGATTGAGGATTGAGGATTGAAGGTTGAGGATGAGGTCTGAGGGTTGAGGGTTGAGGTTTGAGGACTGAGGACTGAGGGTTGAGGATTGAGAATTGAGGATTGAGGATTGACGATTGAAGATTGAGGATTGGGTAATGAGGATTGAAGAATGAGGATTGAGGATTGAGGATTGAGGATTGAGGATTGAAGATTGAGTATTGAGGATTGAAGATTGAGGATTGGGGATTGAGTATTGAGGATTGAGGATTGAAGATTGAGGATGAGGTCGGAGGGTTGAGGATTGAGGTTTGAGGGCTGAGGGCTGAGGATTGAGGATTGAGAATTGAGGATTGAGGATTGAGGATTGAGGATTGTGAATGAGGGCTCAGGGTTGAGGATTGAGGTTTGAGTATAGAATCCTGAGAATTCAGGATATTCTATTGAGTATTGAGAATTGAGGATTGATGTTTGAGCATTGAGGATTGAGGACTGAGGATTGAGGATTGAGTATTGAAGATTGAGGATTGATGATTGAGGATTGAGTATTGAAGATTGAGGATTGAGGATTGAGGATTGAAGATTGAGTATTCAGGATTGAGGGTTGAGGATTGAGGATTGGGGATTGAGGATTGAGTATTGAGGATTGAAGATTGAGGATTGGGGACTGAGGATTGAAGATTGAGGATTGAGTATTGAGTATTGAGGATTGAGGATTGTGGATTGAAGATTCAGTATTGAGGATTGAAGATTGAGAATTGAGGATTGAGGATTGAGCATTGAGGACTGAGTGTTGAGGTTTGAGTGATGAGAATTGGTGATTGTGGATAGTGGTTTGAAGATTGCAGATTGAGTATTGAGTATTGAAAACTGCGAACTGAGGATATTCTATTGGGGATTGAGGATTGACAACTGATTGTTGATGACTGAGGGCTGAAGATTGAGGATTCAGGAATGCGGATTCAGAATTGAGGTTCGAGGACTGAGGACTGAGGATTGAGGATTGAGAATTGAGGATTGAGGATTGAGGATTGAAGATTGAGGATTGGGTATTGAGGATTGAAAAATCAGGATTGAGGATTGAGGATTGAGGATTAAGGATTGAAGATTGAGGATTGAGGATTGAGTGTTGTGGATTGAGGACGAGGACTGAGGGCTGAGTGTTGATGTTTGAGGTCTGAGGATTGAGGATTGAGGATTGAGAATTGAGGATTGAGGATTGAGGATTGAAGATTGAGGATTGGGTATTGAGGATTGAAGAATGAGGATTGAGGATTGAGGATTGAGGATTGAGGATTGAAGAAAGAGTATTGAGGATTGAAGATTGAGGATTGGGGATTGAGAATTGAGGATTGAGGATTGAAGATTGAGGATGTGGGCTGAGGGTTGAGGATTGAGGTTTGAGGACTGAGGGCTGAGTATTGAGGATTGAGAATTGAGGATTGAGGATTGAGGATTGAGGATTGTGAATGAGGGCTCAGGGTTGAGGATTGAGGTTTGAGTATAGATCCCTGAGAATTCAGGATATTCTATTGAGTATTGAGAATTGAGGGTTGATGGTTGAGTATTGAGGATTGAGGATTGAGGCTTGAGGATTGAGAATTGAAGATTGAGGATTGATGATTGAGGATTGAGGATTGAGGATTGAGGATTGAGGATTGAGGATTGAAGATTGAGTATTCAGGTTTGAGGGTTGAGGATTGAGGATTGAGGATTGAGGATTGAGTATTGAGGATTGAAGATTGAGGATTGGGGACTGAGGATTGAAGATTGAGGATTGAGGATTGAGGATTGAGTATTGAGGATTGAGGATTGTGGATTGAAGATTCAGTATTGAGGATTGAAGATTGAGAATTGAGGATTGAGGATTGAGCATTGAGGACTGAGTGTTGAGGGTTGAGTGATGAGAATTGATGATTGTGGATAGAGGTTTGAAGATTGCAGATTGAGTATTGAGTATTGAAAACTGTGAATTGTGGATATTCTATTGAGGATTTAGGATTGACAACTGATTGTTGATGACTGAGAGCTGAAGATTGAGGATTCAGGAATGAGGATTCAGAATTGAGTATTCAGAATTGAGGTTTGAGGACCAAGGATTGAGGGTTGAGGATTGAGTATTGAAGATTGAAGATTGAGGATTGAGGATTGAGGATTGAAGATTGAGGATTGGGTATTGAGGATTGATGAATGAGGATTGAGGATTGATGATTTAGGATTGAGGATTGAGGATTGAAGATTGAGGATTGGGGACTGAGGATTGAAGATAGAGGATTGAGGATTGAGTATTGAGGATTGAGGATTGTGGATTGAAGATTCAGTATTGAGGATTGAAGATTGAGAATTGAGGATTGAGGATTGAGCATTGAGGACTGAGTGTTGAGGGTTGAGTGATGAGAATTGATGATTGTGGATAGAGGTTTGAAGATTGCAGATTGAGTATTGAGTATTGAAAACTGTGATTTGAGGATATTCTATTGAGGATTGAGAATTGACAATTGATTGTTGTGGACCGACGGCTGAAGATTGAGGATTCAGGATTGAGGATTCCGGATTGTGGTTTGAGGACTGAGGATTGAGGGTTGAGGATTGAGAATTGAGGATTGACGCTTGACGATTGAGGATTGAGGATGGAGGATTGAAGATTGAGGACTGAGTGTTGATGGTTGAGTGACGAGAACTGATGTTTGTGGATTGAGATTTGAAGATTGAAGAATGGGGATTGGGTATTGAAATCTGTGAATTGAGGATATTCTATTGAGGATTAAGGATTGACAATTGATTTTTGAGGACTGAGAGCTGAAGATTGAGGATTCAGGATCGAGGATTTGGGATTGAGGTTTGAGGAATTAGGATTGAGGGTTGAAGATTGAGTATTGAGGATTGAAAATTGAGGATTGAGGATTGAGAACTAAGGCTTGGGGATGAGGGCTGAGTGTTGAGGATTGACGTTAGAGGACTGGGGACTGAGGGTTGAGGATTGAGAATTGAGGATTGAGGATTGAGGATTGAAGATTGAGGATTGGGTATTGAGGATTGAAGAATGAGGATTGAGGATTGAGGATTGAGGATTGAGGATTGAGGATTGAGGATTGAGGACTGAAGATTGAGTATTGAGGATTGAAGATTGAAGATTGGGGATTGAGGATTGAGGATTGAGGATTGAAGATTGAGGATTGAAGATTGAGGATTGGGTATTGAGGATTGAAGAATGAGGATTGAGGATTGAGGATTGAGGATTGAGGATTGACGATTGAAGATTGAGGATTGAAGATTGAGGATTGGGGATTGAGGATTGAGGATTGAGGATTGAAGATTGAGGATGAGGTCTGAGGGTTGAGGATTGAGGTTTGAGGACTGAGGGCTGAGGATTGAGGATTGAGAATTGAGGATTGAGGATTGAGGATTGAGGATTGTGAATGAGGGCTCAGGGTTGAGGATTGAGGTTTGAGTATAGAATCCTGAGAATTCAGGATATTCTATTGAGTATTGAGAATTGAGGATTGATGTTTGAGCATTGAGGATTGAGGATTGAAGATTGAGTATTCAGGATTGAGGGTTGGGGATTGAGGATTGAGGATTGAGGATTGAGTATTGGGGATTGAAGATTGAGGATTGGGGACTGAGGATTGAAGATTGAGGATTGAGGATCGAGTATTGAGGATTGAGGATTGTGGATTGAAGATTCAGTATTGAGGATTGAATATTGTGAATTGAGGATTGAGGATTGAGCATTGAGGACTGAGTGTTGAGGTTTGAGTGATGAGAATTGATGGTTGTGGATAGAAGTTTGAAGATTGCAGATTGAGTATTGAGTATTGAAAACTGTGAATTGAGGATATTCTATTGAGGATTGAGGATTGACAACTGATTGTTGACGACTGAGGGATGAAGATTGAGGATTCAGTAATGCGGATTCAGAATTGAGGTTCGAGGACTGGGGATTGAGGGTTGAGTATTGAGAATTGAGGTTTGAGGATTGAGGATTGAGGATTGAGGATTGAAGATTGGGTATTCAGGATTGAGGATTGAGGATTGAGGATTGAGGATTGAGGGTTGAGGATTGAGAATTGAGGATTGAGGATTGAAGATTGAGCATTGAGGATTGAAGTTTGAGGATTGAGGATTGAGGATTGAGGATTGAAGATTGAGGATGAGGGCTGAGGGTTGAGGGTTGAGGTTTGAGGACTGAGGACTGAGGGTTGAGGATTGAGAATTGAGGATTGAGGATTGACGATTGAAGATTGAGGATTGGGTATTGAGGATTGAAGAATGAGGATTGAGGATTGAGGATTGAGGATTGAGGATTGAGGATTGAGGATTGAGGATTGAGGATTGTGAATGAGGGCTCAGGGTTGAGGATTGAGGTTTGAGTATAGATCCCTGAGAATTCAGGATATTCTATTGAGTATTGAGAATTGAGGATTGATGGTTGAGTATTGAGGATTGAGGATTGAGGCTTGAGGATTGAGAATTGAAGATTGAGGATTGATGATTGAGGATTGAGGATTGAGGATTGAGGATTGAGGATTGAGGATTGAGGATTGAAGATTGAGTATTCAGGTTTGAGGGTTGAGGATTGAGGATTGAGGATTGAGGATTGAGTATTGAGGATTGAAGATTGAGGATTGGGGACTGAGGATTGAAGATTGAGGATTGAGGATTGAGGATTGAGTATTGAGGATTGAGGATTGTGGATTGAAGATTCAGTATTGAGGATTGAAGATTGAGAATTGAGGATTGAGGATTGAGCATTGAGGACTGAGTGTTGAGGGTTGAGTGATGAGAATTGATGATTGTGGATAGAGGTTTGAAGATTGCAGATTGAGTATTGAGTATTGAAAACTGTGAATTGTGGATATTCTATTGAGGATTTAGGATTGACAACTGATTGTTGATGACTGAGAGCTGAAGATTGAGGATTCAGGAATGAGGATTCAGAATTGAGTATTCAGAATTGAGGTTTGAGGACCAAGGATTGAGGGTTGAGGATTGAGTATTGAAGATTGAAGATTGAGGATTGAGGATTGAGGATTGAAGATTGAGGATTGGGTATTGAGGATTGATGAATGAGGATTGAGGATTGATGATTTAGGATTGAGGATTGAGGATTGAAGATTGAGGATTGGGGACTGAGGATTGAAGATTGAGGATTGAGGATTGAGTATTGAGGATTGAGGATTGTGGATTGAAGATTCAGTATTGAGGATTGAAGATTGAGAATTGAGGATTGAGGATTGAGCATTGAGGACTGAGTGTTGAGGGTTGAGTGATGAGAATTGATGATTGTGGATAGAGGTTTGAAGATTGCAGATTGAGTATTGAGTATTGAAAACTGTGATTTGAGGATATTCTATTGAGGATTGAGAATTGACAATTGATTGTTGTGGACCGACGGCTGAAGATTGAGGATTCAGGATTGAGGATTCCGGATTGTGGTTTGAGGACTGAGGATTGAGGGTTGAGGATTGAGAATTGAGGATTGACGCTTGACGATTGAGGATTGAGGATGGAGGAATGAAGATTGAGGACTGAGTGTTGATGGTTGAGTGACGAGAACTGATGTTTGTGGATTGAGATTTGAAGATTGAAGAATGGGGATTGGGTATTGAAATCTGTGAATTGAGGATATTCTATTGAGGATTCAGGATTGACAATTGATTTTTGAGGACTGAGAGCTGAAGATTGAGGATTCAGGATCGAGGATTTGGGATTGAGGTTTGAGGAATTAGGATTGAGGGTTGAAGATTGAGTATTGAGGATTGAAAATTGAGGATTGAGGATTGAGAACTAAGGCTTGGGGATGAGGGCTGAGTGTTGAGGATTGACGTTAGAGGACTGAGGACTGAGGGTTGAGGATTGAGAATTGAGGATTGAGGATTGAGGATTGAAGATTGAGGATTGGGTATTGAGGATTGAAGAATGAGGATTGAGGATTGAGGATTGAGGATTGAGGATTGAGGATTGAGGATTGAGGACTGAAGATTGAGTATTGAGGATTGAAGATTGAAGATTGGGGATTGAGGATTGAGGATTGAGGATTGAGGATTGACGATTGAAGATTGAGGATTGAAGACTGAGGATTGGGGATTGAGGATTGAGGATTGAGGATTGAAGATTGAGGATGAGGTCTGAGGGTTGAGGATTGAGGTTTGAGGACTGAGGGCTGAGGATTGAGGATTGAGAATTGAGGATTGAGGATTGAGGATTGAGGATTGTGAATGAGGGCTCAGGGTTGAGGATTGAGGTTTGAGTATAGAATCCTGAGAATTCAGGATATTCTATTGAGTATTGAGAATTGAGGATTGATGTTTGAGCATTGAGGATTGAGGATTGAAGATTGAGTATTCAGGATTGAGGGTTGGGGATTGAGGATTGAGGATTGAGGATTGAGTATTGGGGATTGAAGATTGAGGATTGGGGACTGAGGATTGAAGATTGAGGATTGAGGATCGAGTATTGAGGATTGAGGATTGTGGATTGAAGATTCAGTATTGAGGATTGAATATTGAGAATTGAGGATTGAGGATTGAGCATTGAGGACTGAGTGTTGAGGTTTGAGTGATGAGAATTGATGGTTGTGGATAGAAGTTTGAAGATTGCAGATTGAGTATTGAGTATTGAAAACTGTGAATTGAGGATATTCTATTGAGGATTGAGGATTGACAACTGATTGTTGACGACTGAGGGATGAAGATTGAGGATTCAGTAATGCGGATTCAGAATTGAGGTTCGAGGACTGGGGATTGAGGGTTGAGTATTGAGAATTGAGGTTTGAGGATTGAGGATTGAGGATTGAAGGTTGGGTATTCAGGATTGAGGATTGAGGATTGAGGATTGAGGATTGAGGGTTGAGGATTGAGAATTGAGGATTGAGGATTGAAGATTGAGCATTGAGGATTGAAGTTTGAGGATTGAGGATTGAGGATTGAGGATTGAAGATTGAGGATGAGGGCTGAGGGTTGAGGGTTGAGGTTTGAGGACTGAGGACTGAGGGTTGAGGATTGAGAATTGAGGATTGAGGATTGACGATTGAAGATTGAGGATTGGGTATTGAGGATTGAAGAATGAGGATTGAGGATTGAGGATTGAGGATTGAGGATTGAGGATTGAGGATTGAGGATTGAGGATTGTGAATGAGGGCTCAGGGTTGAGGATTGAGGTTTGAGTATATATCCCTGAGAATTCAGGATATTCTATTGAGTATTGAGAATTGAGGATTGATGGTTGAGTATTGAGGATTGAGGATTGAGGCTTGAGGATTGAGAATTGAAGATTGAGGATTGATGATTGAGGATTGAGGATTGAGGATTGAGGATTGAGGATTGAGGATTGAAGATTGAGTATTCAGGTTTGAGGGTTGAGGATTGAGGATTGAGGATTGAGGATTGAGTATTGAGGATTGAAGATTGAGGATTGGGGACTGAGGATTGAAGATTGAGGATTGAGGATTGAGTATTGAGGATTGAGGATTGTGGATTGAAGATTCAGTATTAAGGATTGAAGATTGAGAATTCAGGATTGATGATTGAGCATTGAGGACTGAGTGTTGAGGGTTGAGTGATGAGAATTGATGATTGTGGATAGAGGTTTGAAGATTGCAGATTGAGTATTGAGTATTGAAAACTGTGAATTGAGGATATTCTATTGAGGATTTAGGATTGACAACCGATTGTTGATGACTGAGAGCTGAAGATTGAGGATTCAGGAATGAGGATTCAGAATTGAGTATTCAGAATTGAGGTTTGAGGACCGAGGATTGAGGGTTGAGGATTGAGTATTGAAGATTGAAGATTGAGGATTGAGGATTGAGGACTGAAGATTGAGGATTGGGTATTGAGGATTGATGAATGAGGATTGAGGATTGATGATTTAGGATTGAGGATTGAGGATTGAAGATTGAGGATTGGGTATTGAGGATTGAAGAATGAGGATTGAGGATTGAGGATTGAGGATTGAGGATCGAAGATTGTGTATTGAGGATTGAAGATTGACGATTGAGGATTGAGGATTGAGGATTGAGGATTGAACATTGAGGACTGAGTGTTGAGGGTTGAGTAATGGGAATTGTTGTTTGTGGACAGAGGTTTGAAGATTGCAGATTGAGTATAGAGTATTGAAAACTTTGATTGAGGATATTCTATGGAGGATTGAGGATTGACAACTGATTGTTGATGACTGAGGTCTGAAGATTGAGGATTCAGGATTGAGGATTCAGCATTGAGGTTTGAGGACTGAGGATTGAGGATTGAGGATTGAGGAATGAGGATTGAAGATTGAGGAATGTGGATTGAGGGTTGTGGATTGAGGACGAGGACTGAGGTTTGAGTATTGATGTTTGAGGTCTGAGGATAGAGGATTGAGGATTGAGAATTGAGGATTGAGGATTCAAGATTGAAGATTGAGGATTGGGTATTGATTATTGAAGAATGAGGATTGAGGATTGAGGATTGTGGATTGAGGATTGAGGGTTGAGTATCGAAGATTGAGAATTGAGGATTGAGGATTGAAGATTGAGTATTGAGGATTGAAGATTGAGGATTGAGGATTGAGGATTGAAGATTGATGACTGACTGTTGAGGGTTGAGTGATGAGAATTGATGTTTGTGGATTGAGATTTGAAGATTGAAAAATGGGGATTGGGTATTGAAAACTGTGATTTGAGGATATTCTATTGAGGATTGAGAATTGACAATTGATTGTTGTGGACTGACGGCTGAAGATTGAGGATTCAGGATTGAGGATTCCGGATTGAGGTTTGAGGACTGAGGATAGAGGGTTGAGGATTGAGAATTGAGGATTGACGCTTGACGATTGAGGATTGAGGATGGAGGATTGAAGACAGAGGACTGAGTATTGAGGATTGAGTGTTGAGAATTGATGTTTGAGGACTGAGATTTGATTATTGAATTTTGTGGATTGAGTATTGCACCATGAGAATTCAGGATATTCTATTGAGTATTGAGAACTGTGGATTGATGGTTGAGTATTGACGATTGATGGTTGAGGGTTGTGTGTTGAATATTGCGGATTGAGCATTGAGGATTGAGGATTGAGGATTGAGGAATGAGGATTGGGGATTAAGGATTGGCGATTGAGGATTGAGTACTGAGGATTGTGAATTGTGGATTGAGGATTGAGGATTGAGGATTGAAGATTGAGGATTGAAGATTGAGTATTGAGGATTGAAGATTGAGGATTGAGGATTGAAGATTGAGGATTGGGTATTGAGGATTGAAGAATGAGGATTGAGGATTGAGGATTGAGGATTGAGGATTGAAGATTGAGTATTGAGGATTGAAGGTTGACGGTTGAGTATTGAGGATTGGGGATTGAGGATTGAGGATTGAGGATAGAGGATTGAAGATTGAGTATTGAGGATTGAAGATTGATGATTGAGGATTGAGGATTGAGGATTGAGGATTGAGTATTGAGGATTGAATGTTGAGGATTGGGGACTGAGTGTTGAAGATTGAGGATTGAGGATTGAGTATTGAGGATTGAGGATTCAGGATTGAAGATTCAGTATTGAGGATTGAAGATTGAGGATTGAGGATTGAGTATTTAGCATTGAGGACTGAGTGTTGAGGGTTGAGTGATGAGAATTGATGGTTGTGGATAGAAGTTTGAAGATTGCAGACTGAGTATTGAGTATTGAAAACTGTGAATTGAGGATATTCTATTGAGGATTGAGGATTGACAACTGATTGTTGATGACTGAGGGATGAAGATTGAGGATTCAGGAATGCGGATTCAGAATTGAGGTTCGAGGACTGTGGATTGAGGGTTGAGGATTGAGAATTGAGGTTTGAGGATTGAGGATTGAGGATTGAAGATTGGGTATTCAGGATTGAGGATTGAGGATTGAGGATTGAGGATTGAGGGTTGAGGATTGAGAGTTGAGGATTGAGGATTGAAGATTGAGCATTGAGGATAGAAGTTTGAGGATTGAGGATTGAGGATTGAGGATTGAGGATTGAAGATTGAGGATTAGGGCTGAGGGTTGAGGGTTGAGGTTTGAGGACTGAGGACTGAGGGTTGAGGATTGAGAATTGAGGATTGAGGATTGACGATTGAAGATTGAGGATTGGGTATTGAAGATTGAAGAATGAGGATTGAGGATTGAGGATTGAGGATTGAGGATTGAAGATTGAGTATTGAGGATTGAAGATTGAGGATTGGGGATTGAGGATTGAGGATTGAGGATTGAAGATTGAGTATTCAGGATTGAGGGTTGAGGATTGAGGATTGAGGATTGAGGATTGAGTATTGAGGATTGAAGATTGAGGATTGGGGACTGCGGATTGAAGATTGAGGATTGAGTATTGAGTATTGAGGATTGAGGATTGTGGATTGAAGATTCAGTATTGAGGATTGAAGATTGAGAATTGAGGATTGAGTATTGAGCATTGAGGACTGAGTGTTGAGGTTTGAGTGATGAGAATTGGTGATTGTGGATAGTGGTTTGAAGATTGCAGATTGAGTATTGAGTATTGAAAACTGCGAACTGAGGATATTCTATTGGGGATTGAGGATTGACAACTGATTGTTGATGACTGAGGGCTGAAGATTGAGGATTCAGGAATGCGGATTCAGAATTGAGGTTCGAGGACTGAGGATTGAGGATTGAGGAATGAGAATTGAGGATTGAGGATTGAGGATTGAAGATTGAGGATTGGGTATTGAGGATTGAAAAATCAGGATTGAGGACTGAGGATTGAGGATTAAGGATTGAAGATTGAGGATTGAGGATTGAGTGTTGTGGATTGAGGACGAGGACTGAGGGCTGAGTGTTGATGTTTGAGGTCTGAGGATTGAGGATTGAGGATTGAGAATTGAGGATTGAGGATTGAGGATTGAAGATTGAGGATTGGGTATTGAGGATTGAAGAATGAGGATTGAGGATTCAGGATTGAGGATTGAGGATTGAAGAAAGAGTATTGAGGATTGAAGATTGAGGATTGGGGATTGAGAATTGAGGATTGAGGATTGAAGATTGAGGATGTGGGCTGAGGGTTGAGGATTGAGGTTTGATGACTGAGGGCTGAGGATTGAGGATTGAGAATTGAGGATTGAGGATTGAGGATTGAGGATTGTGAATGAGGGCTCAGGGTTGAGGATTGAGGTTTGAGTATAGATCCCTGAGAATTCAGGATATTCTATTGAGTATTAAGAATTGAGGATTGAGGTTTGAGGATTGAGGATTGAGGATTGAAGATTGAGTATTCAGGATTGAGGGTTGAGGATTGAGGATTGAGGATTGAGGATTGAGTATTGAGTATTGAGGATTGAGTATTGAGGATTGAGGATTGATGATTTAGGATTGAGGATTGAGGATTGGAGATTGAGGATTGGGGACTGAGGATTGAAGATTGAGGATTGAGGATTGAGTATTGAGGATTGAGGATTGTGGATTGAAGATTCAGTATTGAGGATTGAAGATTGAGAATTGAGGATTGAGGATTGAGCATTGAGGACTGAGTGTTGAGGGTTGAGTGATGAGAATTGATGATTGTGGATAGAGGTTTGAAGATTGCAGATTGAGTATTGAGTATTGAAAACTGTGATTTGAGGATATTCTATTGAGGATTGAGAATTGACAATTGATTGTTGTGGACCGACGGCTGAAGATTGAGGATTCAGGATTGAGGATTCCGGATTGTGGTTTGAGGACTGAGGATTGAGGGTTGAGGATTGAGAATTGAGGATTGACGCTTGACGATTGAGGATTGAGGATGGAGGATTGAAGATTGAGGACTGAGTGTTGATGGTTGAGTGACGAGAACTGATGTTTGTTCATTGAGATTTGAAGATTGAAGAATGGGGATTGGTTATTGAAATCTGTGAATTGAGGATATTCTATTGAGGATTAAGGATTGACAATTGATTTTTGAGGACTGAGAGCTGAAGATTGAGGATTCAGGATCGAGGATTTGGGATTGAGGTGTGAGGAATGAGGATTGAGGGTTGAAGATTGAGTATTGAGGATTGAAAATTGAGGATTGAGGATTGAGAACTAAGGATTGGGGATGTGGGCTGAGTGTTGAGGATTGACGTTAGAGGACTGTGGACTGAGGGTTGAGGATTGAGAATTGAGGATTGAGGATTGAGGATTGAAGATTGAGGATTGCGTATTGAGGATTGAAGAATGAGGATTGAGGATTGAGGATTGAGGATTGAGGATTGATGATTGGGGATTGAGGATTGAGGATTGAGGATTGAAGATTGAGGATTGAAGATTGAGTATTGGGGATTGAAGATTGAGGATTGAGGATTGAGTATTTAGCATTGAGGACTGAGTGTTGAGGGTTGAGTGATGAGAATTGATGGTTGTGGATAGAAGTTTGAAGATTGCAGACTGAGTATTGAGTATTGAAAACTGTGAATTGAGGATATTCTATTGAGGATTGAGGATTGACAACTGATTGTTGATGACTGAGGGATGAAGATTGAGGATTCAGGAATGCGGATTCAGAATTGAGGTTCGAGGACTGTGGATTGAGGGTTGAGGATTGAGAATTGAGGTTTGAGGATTGAGGATTGAGGATTGAAGATTGGGTATTCAGGATTGAGGATTGAGGATTGAGGATTGAGGATTGAGGGTTGAGGATTGAGAGTTGAGGATTGAGGATTGAAGATTGAGCATTGAGGATAGAAGTTTGAGGATTGAGGATTGAGGATTGAGGATTGAGGATTGAAGATTGAGGATTAGGGCTGAGGGTTGAGGGTTGAGGTTTGAGGACTGAGGACTGAGGGTTGAGGATTGAGAATTGAGGATTGAGGATTGACGATTGAAGATTGAGGATTGGGTATTGAAGATTGAAGAATGAGGATTGAGGATTGAGGATTGAGGATTGAGGATTGAAGATTGAGTATTGAGGATTGAAGATTGAGGATTGGGGATTGAGGATTGAGGATTGAGGATTGAAGATTGAGTATTCAGGATTGAGGGTTGAGGATTGAGGATTGAGGATTGAGGATTGAGTATTGAGGATTGAAGATTGAGGATTGGGGACTGCGGATTGAAGATTGAGGATTGAGTATTGAGTATTGAGGATTGAGGATTGTGGATTGAAGATTCAGTATTGAGGATTGAAGATTGAGAATTGAGGATTGAGGATTGAGCATTGAGGACTGAGTGTTGAGGTTTGAGTGATGAGAATTGGTGATTGTGGATAGTGGTTTGAAGATTGCAGATTGAGTATTGAGTATTGAAAACTGCGAACTGAGGATATTCTATTGGGGATTGAGGATTGACAACTGATTGTTGATGACTGAGGGCTGAAGATTGAGGATTCAGGAATGCGGATTCAGAATTGAGGTTCGAGGACTGAGGATTGAGGATTGAGGAATGAGAATTGAGGATTGAGGATTGAGGATTGAAGATTGAGGATTGGGTATTGAGGATTGAAAAATCAGGATTGAGGACTGAGGATTGAGGATTAAGGATTGAAGATTGAGGATTGAGGATTGAGTGTTGTGGATTGAGGACGAGGACTGAGGGCTGAGTGTTGATGTTTGAGGTCTGAGGATTGAGGATTGAGGATTGAGAATTGAGGATTGAGGATTGAGGATTGAAGATTGAGGATTGGGTATTGAGGATTGAAGAATGAGGATTGAGGATTCAGGATTGAGGATTGAGGATTGAAGAAAGAGTATTGAGGATTGAAGATTGAGGATTGGGGATTGAGAATTGAGGATTGAGGATTGAAGATTGAGGATGTGGGCTGAGGGTTGAGGATTGAGGTTTGATGACTGAGGGCTGAGGATTGAGGATTGAGAATTGAGGATTGAGGATTGAGGATTGAGGATTGTGAATGAGGGCTCAGGGTTGAGGATTGAGGTTTGAGTATAGATCCCTGAGAATTCAGGATATTCTATTGAGTATTAAGAATTGAGGATTGAGGTTTGAGGATTGAGGATTGAGGATTGAAGATTGAGTATTCAGGATTGAGGGTTGAGGATTGAGGATTGAGGATTGAGGATTGAGTATTGAGTATTGAGGATTGAGTATTGAGGATTGAGGATTGATGATTTAGGATTGAGGATTGAGGATTGGAGATTGAGGATTGGGGACTGAGGATTGAAGATTGAGGATTGAGGATTGAGTATTGAGGATTGAGGATTGTGGATTGAAGATTCAGTATTGAGGATTGAAGATTGAGAATTGAGGATTGAGGATTGAGCATTGAGGACTGAGTGTTGAGGGTTGAGTGATGAGAATTGATGATTGTGGATAGAGGTTTGAAGATTGCAGATTGAGTATTGAGTATTGAAAACTGTGATTTGAGGATATTCTATTGAGGATTGAGAATTGACAATTGATTGTTGTGGACCGACGGCTGAAGATTGAGGATTCAGGATTGAGGATTCCGGATTGTGGTTTGAGGACTGAGGATTGAGGGTTGAGGATTGAGAATTGAGGATTGACGCTTGACGATTGAGGATTGAGGATGGAGGATTGAAGATTGAGGACTGAGTGTTGATGGTTGAGTGACGAGAACTGATGTTTGTTCATTGAGATTTGAAGATTGAAGAATGGGGATTGGTTATTGAAATCTGTGAATTGAGGATATTCTATTGAGGATTAAGGATTGACAATTGATTTTTGAGGACTGAGAGCTGAAGATTGAGGATTCAGGATCGAGGATTTGGGATTGAGGTGTGAGGAATGAGGATTGAGGGTTGAAGATTGAGTATTGAGGATTGAAAATTGAGGATTGAGGATTGAGAACTAAGGATTGGGGATGAGGGCTGAGTGTTGAGGATTGACGTTAGAGGACTGTGGACTGAGGGTTGAGGATTGAGAATTGAGGATTGAGGATTGAGGATTGAAGATTGAGGATTGCGTATTGAGGATTGAAGAATGAGGATTGAGGATTGAGGATTGAGGATTGAGGATTGATGATTGGGGATTGAGGATTGAGGATTGAGGATTGAAGATTGAGGATTGAAGATTGAGTATTGAGGATTGAAGATTGAGGATTGAGGATTGAAGATTGAGGATTGGGTATTGAGGATTGAAGAATGAGGATTGAGGATTGAGGATTGAGGATTGAGGATTGAAGATTGAGTATTGAGGATTGAAGGTTGACGGTTGAGTATTGAGGATTGGGGATTGAGGATTGAGGATTGAGAATAGAGGATTGAAGATTGAGTATTGAGGATTGAAGATTGATGATTGAGGATTGAGGATTGAGGATTGAGGATTGAGTATTGAGGATTGAAGGTTGAGGATTGGGGACTGAGTGTTGAAGATTGAGGATTGAGGATTGAGTATTGAGGATTGAGGATTCAGGATTGAAGATTCAGTATTGAGGATTGAAGATTGAGGATTGAGGATTGAGTATTGAGCATTGAGGACTGAGTGTTGGGGGTTGAGTGATGAGAATTGATGGTTGTGGATAGAAGTTTGAAGATTGCAGATTGAGTATTGAGTATTGAAAACTGTGAATTGAGGATATTCTATTGAGGATTGAGGATTGACAACTGATTGTTGATGACTGAGGGATGAAGATTGAGGATTCAGGAATGCGGATTCAGAATTGAGGTTCGAGGACTGGGGATTGAGGGTTGAGGATTGAGAATTGAGGTTTGAGGATTGAGGATTGAGGATTGAAGATTGGGTATTCAGGATTGAGGATTGAGGATTGAGGATTGAGGATTGAGTGTTGAGGATTGAGAATTGAGGATTGAGGATTGAAGATTGAGCATTGAGGATTGAAGTTTGAGGATTGAGGATTGAGGATTGAGGATTGAGGATTGAAGGTTGAGGATGAGGTCTGAGGGTTGAGGGTTGAGGTTTGAGGACTGAGGACTGAGGGTTGAGGATTGAGAATTGAGGATTGAGGATTGACGATTGAAGATTGAGGATTGGGTAATGAGGATTGAAGAATGAGGATTGAGGATTGAGGATTGAGGATTGAGGATTGAAGATTGAGTATTGAGGATTGAAGATTGAGGATTGGGGATTGAGTATTGAGGATTGAGGATTGAAGATTGAGGATGAGGTCGGAGGGTTGAGGATTGAGGTTTGAGGGCTGAGGGCTGAGGATTGAGGATTGAGAATTGAGGATTGAGGATTGAGGATTGAGGATTGTGAATGAGGGCTCAGGGTTGAGGATTGAGGTTTGAGTATAGAATCCTGAGAATTCAGGATATTCTATTGAGTATTGAGAATTGAGGATTGATGTTTGAGCATTGAGGATTGAGGACTGAGGATTGAGGATTGAGTATTGAAGATTGAGGATTGATGATTGAGGATTGAGTATTGAAGATTGAGGATTGAGGATTGAGGATTGAAGATTGAGTATTCAGGATTGAGGGTTGAGGATTGAGGATTGGGGATTGAGGATTGAGTATTGAGGATTGAAGATTGAGGATTGGGGACTGAGGATTGAAGATTGAGGATTGAGTATTGAGTATTGAGGATTGAGGATTGTGGATTGAAGATTCAGTATTGAGGATTGAAGATTGAGAATTGAGGATTGAGGATTGAGCATTGAGGACTGAGTGTTGAGGTTTGAGTGATGAGAATTGGTGATTGTGGATAGTGGTTTGAAGATTGCAGATTGAGTATTGAGTATTGAAAACTGCGAACTGAGGATATTCTATTGGGGATTGAGGATTGACAACTGATTGTTGATGACTGAGGGCTGAAGATTGAGGATTCAGGAATGCGGATTCAGAATTGAGGTTCGAGGACTGAGGACTGAGGATTGAGGATTGAGAATTGAGGATTGAGGATTGAGGATTGAAGATTGAGGATTGGGTATTGAGGATTGAAAAATCAGGATTGAGGATTGAGGATTGAGGATTAAGGATTGAAGATTGAGGATTGAGGATTGAGTGTTGTGGATTGAGGACGAGGACTGAGGGCTGAGTGTTGATGTTTGAGGTCTGAGGATTGAGGATTGAGGATTGAGAATTGAGGATTGAGGATTGAGGATTGAAGATTGAGGATTGGGTATTGAGGATTGAAGAATGAGGATTGAGGATTCAGGATTGAGGATTGAGGATTGAAGAAAGAGTATTGAGGATTGAAGATTGAGGATTGGGGATTGAGAATTGAGGATTGAGGATTGAAGATTGAGGATGTGGGCTGAGGGTTGAGGATTGAGGTTTGATGACTGAGGGCTGAGGATTGAGGATTGAGAATTGAGGATTGAGGATTGAGGATTGAGGATTGTGAATGAGGGCTCAGGGTTGAGGATTGAGGTTTGAGTATAGATCCCTGAGAATTCAGGATATTCTATTGAGTATTAAGAATTGAGGATTGAGGTTTGAGGATTGAGGATTGAGGATTGAAGATTGAGTATTCAGGATTGAGGGTTGAGGATTGAGGATTGAGGATTGAGGATTGAGTATTGAGTATTGAGGATTGAGTATTGAGGATTGAGGATTGATGATTTAGGATTGAGGATTGAGGATTGGAGATTGAGGATTGGGGACTGAGGATTGAAGATTGAGGATTGAGGATTGAGTATTGAGGATTGAGGATTGTGGATTGAAGATTCAGTATTGAGGATTGAAGATTGAGAATTGAGGATTGAGGATTGAGCATTGAGGACTGAGTGTTGAGGGTTGAGTGATGAGAATTGATGATTGTGGATAGAGGTTTGAAGATTGCAGATTGAGTATTGAGTATTGAAAACTGTGATTTGAGGATATTCTATTGAGGATTGAGAATTGACAATTGATTGTTGTGGACCGACGGCTGAAGATTGAGGATTCAGGATTGAGGATTCCGGATTGTGGTTTGAGGACTGAGGATTGAGGGTTGAGGATTGAGAATTGAGGATTGACGCTTGACGATTGAGGATTGAGGATGGAGGATTGAAGATTGAGGACTGAGTGTTGATGGTTGAGTGACGAGAACTGATGTTTGTTCATTGAGATTTGAAGATTGAAGAATGGGGATTGGTTATTGAAATCTGTGAATTGAGGATATTCTATTGAGGATTAAGGATTGACAATTGATTTTTGAGGACTGAGAGCTGAAGATTGAGGATTCAGGATCGAGGATTTGGGATTGAGGTGTGAGGAATGAGGATTGAGGGTTGAAGATTGAGTATTGAGGATTGAAAATTGAGGATTGAGGATTGAGAACTAAGGATTGGGGATGAGGGCTGAGTGTTGAGGATTGACGTTAGAGGACTGTGGACTGAGGGTTGAGGATTGAGAATTGAGGATTGAGGATTGAGGATTGAAGATTGAGGATTGCGTATTGAGGATTGAAGAATGAGGATTGAGGATTGAGGATTGAGGATTGAGGATTGATGATTGGGGATTGAGGATTGAGGATTGAGGATTGAAGATTGAGGATTGAAGATTGAGTATTGAGGATTGAAGATTGAGGATTGAGGATTGAAGATTGAGGATTGGGTATTGAGGATTGAAGAATGAGGATTGAGGATTGAGGATTGAGGATTGAGGATTGAAGATTGAGTATTGAGGATTGAAGGTTGACGGTTGAGTATTGAGGATTGGGGATTGAGGATTGAGGATTGAGAATAGAGGATTGAAGATTGAGTATTGAGGATTGAAGATTGATGATTGAGGATTGAGGATTGAGGATTGAGGATTGAGTATTGAGGATTGAAGGTTGAGGATTGGGGACTGAGTGTTGAAGATTGAGGATTGAGGATTGAGTATTGAGGATTGAGGATTCAGGATTGAAGATTCAGTATTGAGGATTGAAGATTGAGGATTGAGGATTGAGTATTGAGCATTGAGGACTGAGTGTTGGGGGTTGAGTGATGAGAATTGATGGTTGTGGATAGAAGTTTGAAGATTGCAGATTGAGTATTGAGTATTGAAAACTGTGAATTGAGGATATTCTATTGAGGATTGAGGATTGACAACTGATTGTTGATGACTGAGGGATGAAGATTGAGGATTCAGGAATGCGGATTCAGAATTGAGGTTCGAGGACTGGGGATTGAGGGTTGAGGATTGAGAATTGAGGTTTGAGGATTGAGGATTGAGGATTGAAGATTGGGTATTCAGGATTGAGGATTGAGGATTGAGGATTGAGGATTGAGTGTTGAGGATTGAGAATTGAGGATTGAGGATTGAAGATTGAGCATTGAGGATTGAAGTTTGAGGATTGTGGATAGAGGTTTGAAGATTGCAGATTGAGTATTGAGTATTGAAAACTGTGATTTGAGGATATTCTATTGAGGATTGAGAATTGACAATTGATTGTTGTGGACCGACGGCTGAAGATTGAGGATTCAGGATTGAGGATTCCGGATTGTGGTTTGAGGACTGAGGATTGAGGGTTGAGGATTGAGAATTGAGGATTGACGCTTGACGATTGAGGATTGAGGATGGAGGATTGAAGATTGAGGACTGAGTGTTGATGGTTGAGTGACGAGAACTGATGTTTGTTCATTGAGATTTGAAGATTGAAGAATGGGGATTGGGTATTGAAATCTGTGAATTGAGGATATTCTATTGAGGATTAAGGATTGACAATTGATTTTTGAGGACTGAGAGCTGAAGATTGAGGATTCAGGATCGAGGATTTGGGATTGAGGTGTGAGGAATGAGGATTGAGGGTTGAAGATTGAGTATTGAGGATTGAAAATTGAGGATTGAGGATTGAGAACTAAGGATTGGGGATGAGGGCTGAGTGTTGAGGATTGACGTTAGAGGACTGTGGACTGAGGGTTGAGGATTGAGAATTGAGGATTGAGGATTGAGGATTGAAGATTGAGGATTGCGTATTGAGGATTGAAGAATGAGGATTGAGGATTGAGGATTGAGGATTGAGGATTGATGATTGGGGATTGAGGATTGAGGATTGAGGATTGAAGATTGAAGATTGAAGATTGAGTATTGAGGATTGAAGATTGAGGATTGAGGATTGAAGATTGAGGATTGGGTATTGAGGATTGAAGAATGAGGATTGAGGATTGAGGATTGAGGATTGAGGATTGAAGATTGAGTATTGAGGATTGAAGGTTGACGGTTGAGTATTGAGGATTGGGGATTGAGGATTGAGGATTGAGAATAGAGGATTGAAGATTGAGTATTGAGGATTGAAGATTGATGATTGAGGATTGAGGATTGAGGATTGAGGATTGAGTATTGAGGATTGAAGGTTGAGGATTGGGGACTGAGTGTTGAAGATTGAGGATTGAGGATTGAGTATTGAGGATTGAGGATTCAGGATTGAAGATTCAGTATTGAGGATTGAAGATTGAGGATTGAGGATTGAGTATTGAGCATTGAGGACTGAGTGTTGGGGGTTGAGTGATGAGAATTGATGGTTGTGGATAGAAGTTTGAAGATTGCAGATTGAGTATTGAGTATTGAAAACTGTGAATTGAGGATATTCTATTGAGGATTGAGGATTGACAACTGATTGTTGATGACTGAGGGATGAAGATTGAGGATTCAGGAATGCGGATTCAGAATTGAGGTTCGAGGACTGGGGATTGAGGGTTGAGGATTGAGAATTGAGGTTTGAGGATTGAGGATTGAGGATTGAAGATTGGGTATTCAGGATTGTGGATTGAGGATTGAGGATTGAGGATTGAGTGTTGAGGATTGAGAATTGAGGATTGAGGATTGAAGATTGAGCATTGAGGATTGAAGTTTGAGGATTGAGGATTGAGGATTGAGGATTGAGGATTGAAGGTTGAGGATGAGGTCTGAGGGTTGAGGGTTGAGGTTTGAGGACTGAGGACTGAGGGTTGAGGATTGAGAATTGAGGATTGAGGATTGACGATTGAAGATTGAGGATTGGGTAATGAGGATTGAAGAATGAGGATTGAGGATTGAGGATTGAGGATTGAGGATTGAAGATTGAGTATTGAGGATTGAAGATTGAGGATTGGGGATTGAGTATTGAGGATTGAGGATTGAAGATTGAGGATGAGGTCGGAGGGTTGAGGATTGAGGTTTGAGGGCTGAGGTCTGAGGATTGAGGATTGAGAATTGAGGATTGAGGATTGAGGATTGAGGATTGTGAATGAGGGCTCAGGGTTGAGGATTGAGGTTTGAGTATAGAATCCTGAGAATTCAGGATATTCTATTGAGTATTGAGAATTGAGGATTGATGTTTGAGCATTGAGGATTGAGGACTGAGGATTGAGGATTGAGTATTGAAGATTGAGGATTGATGATTGAGGATTGAGTATTGAAGATTGAGGATTGAGGATTGAGGATTGAAGATTGAGTATTCAGGATTGAGGGTTGAGGATTGAGGATTGGGGATTGAGGATTGAGTATTGAGGATTGAAGATTGAGGATTGGGGACTGAGGATTGAAGATTGAGGATTGAGTATTGAGTATTGAGGATTGAGGATTGTGGATTGAAGATTCAGTATTGAGGATTGAAGATTGAGAATTGAGGATTGAGGATTGAGCATTGAGGACTGAGTGTTGAGGTTTGAGTGATGAGAATTGGTGATTGTGGATAGTGGTTTGAAGATTGCAGATTGAGTATTGAGTATTGAAAACTGCGAACTGAGGATATTCTATTGGGGATTGAGGATTGACAACTGATTGTTGATGACTGAGGGCTGAAGATTGAGGATTCAGGAATGCGGATTCAGAATTGAGGTTCGAGGACTGAGGACTGAGGATTGAGGATTGAGAATTGAGGATTGAGGATTGAGGATTGAAGATTGAGGATTGGGTATTGAGGATTGAAAAATCAGGATTGAGGATTGAGGATTGAGGATTAAGGATTGAAGATTGAGGATTGAGGATTGAGTGTTGTGGATTGAGGACGAGGACTGAGGGCTGAGTGTTGATGTTTGAGGTCTGAGGATTGAGGATTGAGGATTGAGAATTGAGGATTGAGGATTGAGGATTGAAGATTGAGGATTGGGTATTGAGGATTGAAGAATGAGGATTGAGGATTGAGGATTGAGGATTGAGGATTGAAGAAAGAGTATTGAGGATTGAAGATTGAGGATTGGGGATTGAGAATTGAGGATTGAGGATTGAAGATTGAGGATGTGGGCTGAGGGTTGAAGATTGAGGTTTGAGGACTGAGGGCTGAGTATTGAGGATTGAGAATTGAGGATTGAGGATTGAGGATTGAGGATTGTGAATGAGGGCTCAGGGTTGAGGATTGAGGTTTGAGTATAGATCCCTGAGAATTCAGGATATTCTATTGAGTATTGAGAATTGAGGATTGATGGTTGAGTATTGAGGATTGAGGATTGAGGCTTGAGGATTGAGAATTGAAGATTGAGGATTGATGATTGAGGATTGAGGATTGAGGATTGAGGATTGAGGATTGAGGATTGAAGATTGAGTATTCAGGTTTGAGGGTTGAGGATTGAGGATTGAGGATTGAGGATTGAGTATTGAGGATTGAAGATTGAGGATTGGGGACTGAGGATTGAAGATTGAGGATTGAGGATTGAGGATTGAGTATTGAGGATTGAGGATTGTGGATTGAAGATTCAGTATTGAGGATTGAAGATTGAGAATTGAGGATTGAGGATTGAGCATTGAGGACTGAGTGTTGAGGGTTGAGTGATGAGAATTGATGATTGTGGATAGAGGTTTGAAGATTGCAGATTGAGTATTGAGTATTGAAAACTGTGAATTGTGGATATTCTATTGAGGATTTAGGATTGACAACTGATTGTTGATGACTGAGAGCTGAAGATTGAGGATTCAGGAATGAGGATTCAGAATTGAGTATTCAGAATTGAGGTTTGAGGACCAAGGATTGAGGGTTGAGGATTGAGTATTGAAGATTGAAGATTGAGGATTGAGGATTGAGGATTGAAGATTGAGGATTGGGTATTGAGGATTGATGAATGAGGATTGAGGATTGATGATTTAGGATTGAGGATTGAGGATTGAAGATTGAGGATTGGGGACTGAGGATTGAAGATTGAGGATTGAGGATTGAGTATTGAGGATTGAGGATTGTGGATTGAAGATTCAGTATTGAGGATTGAAGATTGAGAATTGAGGATTGAGGATTGAGCATTGAGGACTGAGTGTTGAGGGTTGAGTGATGAGAATTGATGATTGTGGATAGAGGTTTGAAGATTGCAGATTGAGTATTGAGTATTGAAAACTGTGATTTGAGGATATTCTATTGAGGATTGAGAATTGACAATTGATTGTTGTGGACCGACGGCTGAAGATTGAGGATTCAGGATTGAGGATTCCGGATTGTGGTTTGAGGACTGAGGATTGAGGGTTGAGGATTGAGAATTGAGGATTGACGCTTGACGATTGAGGATTGAGGATGGAGGATTGAAGATTGAGGACTGAGTGTTGATGGTTGAGTGACGAGAACTGATGTTTGTGGATTGAGATTTGAAGATTGAAGAATGGGGATTGGGTATTGAAATCTGTGAATTGAGGATATTCTATTGAGGATTAAGGATTGACAATTGATTTTTGAGGACTGAGAGCTGAAGATTGAGGATTCAGGATCGAGGATTTGGGATTGAGGTTTGAGGAATTAGGATTGAGGGTTGAAGATTGAGTATTGAGGATTGAAAATTGAGGATTGAGGATTGAGAACTAAGGCTTGGGGATGAGGGCTGAGTGTTGAGGATTGACGTTAGAGGACTGAGGACTGAGGGTTGAGGATTGAGAATTGAGGATTGAGGATTGAGGATTGAAGATTGAGGATTGGGTATTGAGGATTGAAGAATGAGGATTGAGGATTGAGGATTGAGGATTGAGGATTGAGGATTGAGGATTGAGGACTGAAGATTGAGTATTGAGGATTGAAGATTGAAGATTGGGGATTGAGGATTGAGGATTGAGGATTGAAGATTGAGGATTGAAGATTGAGGATTGGGTATTGAGGATTGAAGAATGAGGATTGAGGATTGAGGATTGAGGATTGAGGATTGACGATTGAAGATTGAGGATTGAAGATTGAGGATTGGGGATTGAGGATTGAGGATTGAGGATTGAAGATTGAGGATGAGGTCTGAGGGTTGAGGATTGAGGTTTGAGGACTGAGGGCTGAGGATTGAGGATTGAGAATTGAGGATTGAGGATTGAGGATTGAGGATTGTGAATGAGGGCTCAGGGTTGAGGATTGAGGTTTGAGTATAGAATCCTGAGAATTCAGGATATTCTATTGAGTATTGAGAATTGAGGATTGATGTTTGAGCATTGAGGATTGAGGATTGAAGATTGAGTATTCAGGATTGAGGGTTGGGGATTGAGGATTGAGGATTGAGGATTGAGTATTGGGGATTGAAGATTGAGGATTGGGGACTGAGGATTGAAGATTGAGGATTGAGGATCGAGTATTGAGGATTGAGGATTGTGGATTGAAGATTCAGTATTGAGGATTGAATATTGAGAATTGAGGATTGAGGATTGAGCATTGAGGACTGAGTGTTGAGGTTTGAGTGATGAGAATTGATGGTTGTGGATAGAAGTTTGAAGATTGCAGATTGAGTATTGAGTATTGAAAACTGTGAATTGAGGATATTCTATTGAGGATTGAGGATTGACAACTGATTGTTGACGACTGAGGGATGAAGATTGAGGATTCAGTAATGCGGATTCAGAATTGAGGTTCGAGGACTGGGGATTGAGGGTTGAGTATTGAGAATTGAGGTTTGAGGATTGAGGATTGAGGATTGAAGATTGGGTATTCAGGATTGAGGATTGAGGATTGAGGATTGAGGATTGAGGGTTGAGGATTGAGAATTGAGGATTGAGGATTGAAGATTGAGCATTGAGGATTGAAGTTTGAGGATTGAGGATTGAGGATTGAGGATTGAAGATTGAGGATGAGGGCTGAGGGTTGAGGGTTGAGGTTTGAGGACTGAGGACTGAGGGTTGAGGATTGAGAATTGAGGATTGAGGATTGACGATTGAAGATTGAGGATTGGGTATTGAGGATTGAAGAATGAGGATTGAGGATTGAGGATTGAGGATTGAGGATTGAGGATTGAGGATTGAGGATTGAGGATTGTGAATGAGGGCTCAGGGTTGAGGATTGAGGTTTGAGTATAGATCCCTGAGAATTCAGGATATTCTATTGAGTATTGAGAATTGAGGATTGATGGTTGAGTATTGAGGATTGAGGATTGAGGCTTGAGGATTGAGAATTGAAGATTGAGGATTGATGATTGAGGATTGAGGATTGAGGATTGAGGATTGAGGATTGAGGATTGAGGATTGAAGATTGAGTATTCAGGTTTGAGGGTTGAGGATTGAGGATTGAGGATTGAGGATTGAGTATTGAGGATTGAAGATTGAGGATTGGGGACTGAGGATTGAAGATTGAGGATTGAGGATTGAGGATTGAGTATTGAGGATTGAGGATTGTGGATTGAAGATTCAGTATTGAGGATTGAAGATTGAGAATTGAGGATTGAGGATTGAGCATTGAGGACTGAGTGTTGAGGGTTGAGTGATGAGAATTGATGATTGTGGATAGAGGTTTGAAGATTGCAGATTGAGTATTGAGTATTGAAAACTGTGAATTGTGGATATTCTATTGAGGATTTAGGATTGACAACTGATTGTTGATGACTGAGAGCTGAAGATTGAGGATTCAGGAATGAGGATTCAGAATTGAGTATTCAGAATTGAGGTTTGAGGACCAAGGATTGAGGGTTGAGGATTGAGTATTGAAGATTGAAGATTGAGGATTGAGGATTGAGGATTGAAGATTGAGGATTGGGTATTGAGGATTGATGAATGAGGATTGAGGATTGATGATTTAGGATTGAGGATTGAGGATTGAAGATTGAGGATTGGGGACTGAGGATTGAAGATTGAGGATTGAGGATTGAGTATTGAGGATTGAGGATTGTGGATTGAAGATTCAGTATTGAGGATTGAAGATTGAGAATTGAGGATTGAGGATTGAGCATTGAGGACTGAGTGTTGAGGGTTGAGTGATGAGAATTGATGATTGTGGATAGAGGTTTGAAGATTGCAGATTGAGTATTGAGTATTGAAAACTGTGATTTGAGGATATTCTATTGAGGATTGAGAATTGACAATTGATTGTTGTGGACCGACGGCTGAAGATTGAGGATTCAGGATTGAGGATTCCGGATTGTGGTTTGAGGACTGAGGATTGAGGGTTGAGGATTGAGAATTGAGGATTGACGCTTGACGATTGAGGATTGAGGATGGAGGAATGAAGATTGAGGACTGAGTGTTGATGGTTGAGTGACGAGAACTGATGTTTGTGGATTGAGATTTGAAGATTGAAGAATGGGGATTGGGTATTGAAATCTGTGAATTGAGGATATTCTATTGAGGATTCAGGATTGACAATTGATTTTTGAGGACTGAGAGCTGAAGATTGAGGATTCAGGATCGAGGATTTGGGATTGAGGTTTGAGGAATTAGGATTGAGGGTTGAAGATTGAGTATTGAGGATTGAAAATTGAGGATTGAGGATTGAGAACTAAGGCTTGGGGATGAGGGCTGAGTGTTGAGGATTGACGTTAGAGGACTGAGGACTGAGGGTTGAGGATTGAGAATTGAGGATTGAGGATTGAGGATTGAAGATTGAGGATTGGGTATTGAGGATTGAAGAATGAGGATTGAGGATTGAGGATTGAGGATTGAGGATTGAGGATTGAGGATTGAGGACTGAAGATTGAGTATTGAGGATTGAAGATTGAAGATTGGGGATTGAGGATTGAGGATTGAGGATTGAGGATTGACGATTGAAGATTGAGGATTGAAGACTGAGGATTGGGGATTGAGGATTGAGGATTGAGGATTGAAGATTGAGGATGAGGTCTGAGGGTTGAGGATTGAGGTTTGAGGACTGAGGGCTGAGGATTGAGGATTGAGAATTGAGGATTGAGGATTGAGGATTGAGGATTGTGAATGAGGGCTCAGGGTTGAGGATTGAGGTTTGAGTATAGAATCCTGAGAATTCAGGATATTCTATTGAGTATTGAGAATTGAGGATTGATGTTTGAGCATTGAGGATTGAGGATTGAAGATTGAGTATTCAGGATTGAGGGTTGGGGATTGAGGATTGAGGATTGAGGATTGAGTATTGGGGATTGAAGATTGAGGATTGGGGACTGAGGATTGAAGATTGAGGATTGAGGATCGAGTATTGAGGATTGAGGATTGTGGATTGAAGATTCAGTATTGAGGATTGAATATTGAGAATTGAGGATTGAGGATTGAGCATTGAGGACTGAGTGTTGAGGTTTGAGTGATGAGAATTGATGGTTGTGGATAGAAGTTTGAAGATTGCAGATTGAGTATTGAGTATTGAAAACTGTGAATTGAGGATATTCTATTGAGGATTGAGGATTGACAACTGATTGTTGACGACTGAGGGATGAAGATTGAGGATTCAGTAATGCGGATTCAGAATTGAGGTTCGAGGACTGGGGATTGAGGGTTGAGTATTGAGAATTGAGGTTTGAGGATTGAGGATTGAGGATTGAAGATTGGGTATTCAGGATTGAGGATTGAGGATTGAGGATTGAGGATTGAGGGTTGAGGATTGAGAATTGAGGATTGAGGATTGAAGATTGAGCATTGAGGATTGAAGTTTGAGGATTGAGGATTGAGGATTGAGGATTGAAGATTGAGGATGAGGGCTGAGGGTTGAGGGTTGAGGTTTGAGGACTGAGGACTGAGGGTTGAGGATTGAGAATTGAGGATTGAGGATTGACGATTGAAGATTGAGGATTGGGTATTGAGGATTGAAGAATGAGGATTGAGGATTGAGGATTGAGGATTGAGGATTGAGGATTGAGGATTGAGGATTGTGAATGAGGGCTCAGGGTTGAGGATTGAGGTTTGAGTATATATCCCTGAGAATTCAGGATATTCTATTGAGTATTGAGAATTGAGGATTGATGGTTGAGTATTGAGGATTGAGGATTGAGGCTTGAGGATTGAGAATTGAAGATTGAGGATTGATGATTGAGGATTGAGGATTGAGGATTGAGGATTGAGGATTGAGGATTGAAGATTGAGTATTCAGGTTTGAGGGTTGAGGATTGAGGATTGAGGATTGAGGATTGAGTATTGAGGATTGAAGATTGAGGATTGGGGACTGAGGATTGAAGATTGAGGATTGAGGATTGAGTATTGAGGATTGAGGATTGTGGATTGAAGATTCAGTATTAAAGATTGAAGATTGAGAATTCAGGATTGATGATTGAGCATTGAGGACTGAGTGTTGAGGGTTGAGTGATGAGAATTGATGATTGTGGATAGAGGTTTGAAGATTGCAGATTGAGTATTGAGTATTGAAAACTGTGAATTGAGGATATTCTATTGAGGATTTAGGATGGACAACCGATTGTTGATGACTGAGAGCTGAAGATTGAGGATTCAGGAATGAGGATTCAGAATTGAGTATTCAGAATTGAGGTTTGAGGACCGAGGATTGAGGGTTGAGGATTGAGTATTGAAGATTGAAGATTGAGGATTGAGGATTGAGGACTGAAGATTGAGGATTGGGTATTGAGGATTGATGAATGAGGATTGAGGATTGATGATTTAGGATTGAGGATTGAGGATTGAAGATTGAGGATTGGGTATTGAGGATTGAAGAATGAGGATTGAGGATTGAGGATTGAGGATTGAGGATCGAAGATTGTGTATTGAGGATTGAAGATTGACGATTGAGGATTGAGGATTGAGGATTGAGGATTGAACATTGAGGACTGAGTGTTGAGGGTTGAGTAATGGGAATTGTTGTTTGTGGACAGAGGTTTGAAGATTGCAGATTGAGTATAGAGTATTGAAAACTTTGATTGAGGATATTCTATGGAGGATTGAGGATTGACAACTGATTGTTGATGACTGAGGTCTGAAGATTGAGGATTCAGGATTGAGGATTCAGCATTGAGGTTTGAGGACTGAGGATTGAGGATTGAGGATTGAGGAATGAGGATTGAAGATTGAGGAATGTGGATTGAGGGTTGTGGATTGAGGACGAGGACTGAGGTTTGAGTATTGATGTTTGAGGTCTGAGGATAGAGGATTGAGGATTGAGAATTGAGGATTGAGGATTCAAGATTGAAGATTGAGGATTGGGTATTGATTATTGAAGAATGAGGATTGAGGATTGAGGATTGTGGATTGAGGATTGAGGGTTGAGTATCGAAGATTGAGAATTGAGGATTGAGGATTGAAGATTGAGTATTGAGGATTGAAGATTGAGGATTGAGGATTGAGGATTGAAGATTGATGACTGACTGTTGAGGGTTGAGTGATGAGAATTGATGTTTGTGGATTGAGATTTGAAGATTGAAAAATGGGGATTGGGTATTGAAAACTGTGATTTGAGGATATTCTATTGAGGATTGAGAATTGACAATTGATTGTTGTGGACTGACGGCTGAAGATTGAGGATTCAGGATTGAGGATTCCGGATTGAGGTTTGAGGACTGAGGATAGAGGGTTGAGGATTGAGAATTGAGGATTGACGCTTGACGATTGAGGATTGAGGATGGAGGATTGAAGACAGAGGACTGAGTATTGAGGATTGAGTGTTGAGAATTGATGTTTGAGGACTGAGATTTGATTATTGAATTTTGTGGATTGAGTATTGCACCATGAGAATTCAGGATATTCTATTGAGTATTGAGAACTGTGGATTGATGGTTGAGTATTGACGATTGATGGTTGAGGGTTGTGTGTTGAATATTGCGGATTGAGCATTGAGGATTGAGGATTGAGGATTGAGGAATGAGGATTGGGGATTAAGGATTGGCGATTGAGGATTGAGTACTGAGGATTGTGAATTGTGGATTGAGGATTGAGGATTGAGGATTGAAGATTGAGGATTGAAGATTGAGTATTGAGGATTGAAGATTGAGGATTGAGGATTGAAGATTGAGGATTGGGTATTGAGGATTGAAGAATGAGGATTGAGGATTGAGGATTGAGGATTGAGGATTGAAGATTGAGTATTGAGGATTGAAGGTTGACGGTTGAGTATTGAGGATTGGGGATTGAGGATTGAGGATTGAGGATAGAGGATTGAAGATTGAGTATTGAGGATTGAAGATTGATGATTGAGGATTGAGGATTGAGGATTGAGGATTGAGTATTGAGGATTGAATGTTGAGGATTGGGGACTGAGTGTTGAAGATTGAGGATTGAGGATTGAGTATTGAGGATTGAGGATTCAGGATTGAAGATTCAGTATTGAGGATTGAAGATTGAGGATTGAGGATTGAGTATTTAGCATTGAGGACTGAGTGTTGAGGGTTGAGTGATGAGAATTGATGGTTGTGGATAGAAGTTTGAAGATTGCAGACTGAGTATTGAGTATTGAAAACTGTGAATTGAGGATATTCTATTGAGGATTGAGGATTGACAACTGATTGTTGATGACTGAGGGATGAAGATTGAGGATTCAGGAATGCGGATTCAGAATTGAGGTTCGAGGACTGTGGATTGAGGGTTGAGGATTGAGAATTGAGGTTTGAGGATTGAGGATTGAGGATTGAAGATTGGGTATTCAGGATTGAGGATTGAGGATTGAGGATTGAGGATTGAGGGTTGAGGATTGAGAGTTGAGGATTGAGGATTGAAGATTGAGCATTGAGGATAGAAGTTTGAGGATTGAGGATTGAGGATTGAGGATTGAGGATTGAAGATTGAGGATTAGGGCTGAGGGTTGAGGGTTGAGGTTTGAGGACTGAGGACTGAGGGTTGAGGATTGAGAATTGAGGATTGAGGATTGACGATTGGAGATTGAGGATTGGGTATTGAAGATTGAAGAATGAGGATTGAGGATTGAGGATTGAGGATTGAGGATTGAAGATTGAGTATTGAGGATTGAAGATTGAGGATTGGGGATTGAGGATTGAGGATTGAGGATTGAAGATTGAGTATTCAGGATTGAGGGTTGAGGATTGAGGATTGAGGATTGAGGATTGAGTATTGAGGATTGAAGATTGAGGATTGGGGACTGCGGATTGAAGATTGAGGATTGAGTATTGAGTATTGAGGATTGAGGATTGTGGATTGAAGATTCAGTATTGAGGATTGAAGATTGAGAATTGAGGATTGAGTATTGAGCATTGAGGACTGAGTGTTGAGGTTTGAGTGATGAGAATTGGTGATTGTGGATAGTGGTTTGAAGATTGCAGATTGAGTATTGAGTATTGAAAACTGCGAACTGAGGATATTCTATTGGGGATTGAGGATTGACAACTGATTGTTGATGACTGAGGGCTGAAGATTGAGGATTCAGGAATGCGGATTCAGAATTGAGGTTCGAGGACTGAGGATTGAGGATTGAGGAATGAGAATTGAGGATTGAGGATTGAGGATTGAAGATTGAGGATTGGGTATTGAGGATTGAAAAATCAGGATTGAGGACTGAGGATTGAGGATTAAGGATTGAAGATTGAGGATTGAGGATTGAGTGTTGTGGATTGAGGACGAGGACTGAGGGCTGAGTGTTGATGTTTGAGGTCTGAGGATTGAGGATTGAGGATTGAGAATTGAGGATTGAGGATTGAGGATTGAAGATTGAGGATTGGGTATTGAGGATTGAAGAATGAGGATTGAGGATTCAGGATTGAGGATTGAGGATTGAAGAAAGAGTATTGAGGATTGAAGATTGAGGATTGGGGATTGAGAATTGAGGATTGAGGATTGAAGATTGAGGATGTGGGCTGAGGGTTGAGGATTGAGGTTTGATGACTGAGGGCTGAGGATTGAGGATTGAGAATTGAGGATTGAGGATTGAGGATTGAGGATTGTGAATGAGGGCTCAGGGTTGAGGATTGAGGTTTGAGTATAGATCCCTGAGAATTCAGGATATTCTATTGAGTATTAAGAATTGAGGATTGAGGTTTGAGGATTGAGGATTGAGGATTGAAGATTGAGTATTCAGGATTGAGGGTTGAGGATTGAGGATTGAGGATTGAGGATTGAGTATTGAGTATTGAGGATTGAGTATTGAGGATTGAGGATTGATGATTTAGGATTGAGGATTGAGGATTGGAGATTGAGGATTGGGGACTGAGGATTGAAGATTGAGGATTGAGGATTGAGTATTGAGGATTGAGGATTGTGGATTGAAGATTCAGTATTGAGGATTGAAGATTGAGAATTGAGGATTGAGGATTGAGCATTGAGGACTGAGTGTTGAGGGTTGAGTGATGAGAATTGATGATTGTGGATAGAGGTTTGAAGATTGCAGATTGAGTATTGAGTATTGAAAACTGTGATTTGAGGATATTCTATTGAGGATTGAGAATTGACAATTGATTGTTGTGGACCGACGGCTGAAGATTGAGGATTCAGGATTGAGGATTCCGGATTGTGGTTTGAGGACTGAGGATTGAGGGTTGAGGATTGAGAATTGAGGATTGACGCTTGACGATTGAGGATTGAGGATGGAGGATTGAAGATTGAGGACTGAGTGTTGATGGTTGAGTGACGAGAACTGATGTTTGTTCATTGAGATTTGAAGATTGAAGAATGGGGATTGGTTATTGAAATCTGTGAATTGAGGATATTCTATTGAGGATTAAGGATTGACAATTGATTTTTGAGGACTGAGAGCTGAAGATTGAGGATTCAGGATCGAGGATTTGGGATTGAGGTGTGAGGAATGAGGATTGAGGGTTGAAGATTGAGTATTGAGGATTGAAAATTGAGGATTGAGGATTGAGAACTAAGGATTGGGGATGTGGGCTGAGTGTTGAGGATTGACGTTAGAGGACTGTGGACTGAGGGTTGAGGATTGAGAATTGAGGATTGAGGATTGAGGATTGAAGATTGAGGATTGCGTATTGAGGATTGAAGAATGAGGATTGAGGATTGAGGATTGAGGATTGAGGATTGATGATTGGGGATTGAGGATTGAGGATTGAGGATTGAAGATTGAGGATTGAAGATTGAGTATTGAGGATTGAAGATTGAGGATTGAGGATTGAGTATTTAGCATTGAGGACTGAGTGTTGAGGGTTGAGTGATGAGAATTGATGGTTGTGGATAGAAGTTTGAAGATTGCAGACTGAGTATTGAGTATTGAAAACTGTGAATTGAGGATATTCTATTGAGGATTGAGGATTGACAACTGATTGTTGATGACTGAGGGATGAAGATTGAGGATTCAGGAATGCGGATTCAGAATTGAGGTTCGAGGACTGTGGATTGAGGGTTGAGGATTGAGAATTGAGGTTTGAGGATTGAGGATTGAGGATTGAAGATTGGGTATTCAGGATTGAGGATTGAGGATTGAGGATTGAGGATTGAGGGTTGAGGATTGAGAGTTGAGGATTGAGGATTGAAGATTGAGCATTGAGGATAGAAGTTTGAGGATTGAGGATTGAGGATTGAGGATTGAGGATTGAAGATTGAGGATTAGGGCTGAGGGTTGAGGGTTGAGGTTTGAGGACTGAGGACTGAGGGTTGAGGATTGAGAATTGAGGATTGAGGATTGACGATTGAAGATTGAGGATTGGGTATTGAAGATTGAAGAATGAGGATTGAGGATTGAGGATTGAGGATTGAGGATTGAAGATTGAGTATTGAGGATTGAAGATTGAGGATTGGGGATTGAGGATTGAGGATTGAGGATTGAAGATTGAGTATTCAGGATTGAGGGTTGAGGATTGAGGATTGAGGATTGAGGATTGAGTATTGAGGATTGAAGATTGAGGATTGAGGATTGAAGATTGAGGATTGGGTATTGAGGATTGAAGAATGAGGATTGAGGATTGAGGATTGAGGATTGAGGATTGAAGATTGAGTATTGAGGATTGAAGGTTGACGGTTGAGTATTGAGGATTGGGGATTGAGGATTGAGGATTGAGGATAGAGGATTGAAGATTGAGTATTGAGGATTGAAGATTGATGATTGAGGATTGAGGATTGAGGATTGAGGATTGAGTATTGAGGATTGAATGTTGAGGATTGGGGACTGAGTGTTGAAGATTGAGGATTGAGGATTGAGTATTGAGGATTGAGGATTCAGGATTGAAGATTCAGTATTGAGGATTGAAGATTGAGGATTGAGGATTGAGTATTTAGCATTGAGGACTGAGTGTTGAGGGTTGAGTGATGAGAATTGATGGTTGTGGATAGAAGTTTGAAGATTGCAGACTGAGTATTGAGTATTGAAAACTGTGAATTGAGGATATTCTATTGAGGATTGAGGATTGACAACTGATTGTTGATGACTGAGGGATGAAGATTGAGGATTCAGGAATGCGGATTCAGAATTGAGGTTCGAGGACTGTGGATTGAGGGTTGAGGATTGAGAATTGAGGTTTGAGGATTGAGGATTGAGGATTGAAGATTGGGTATTCAGGATTGAGGATTGAGGATTGAGGATTGAGGATTGAGGGTTGAGGATTGAGAGTTGAGGATTGAGGATTGAAGATTGAGCATTGAGGATAGAAGTTTGAGGATTGAGGATTGAGGATTGAGGATTGAGGATTGAAGATTGAGGATTAGGGCTGAGGGTTGAGGGTTGAGGTTTGAGGACTGAGGACTGAGGGTTGAGGATTGAGAATTGAGGATTGAGGATTGACGATTGAAGATTGAGGATTGGGTATTGAAGATTGAAGAATGAGGATTGAGGATTGAGGATTGAGGATTGAGGATTGAAGATTGAGTATTGAGGATTGAAGATTGAGGATTGGGGATTGAGGATTGAGGATTGAGGATTGAAGATTGAGTATTCAGGATTGAGGGTTGAGGATTGAGGATTGAGGATTGAGGATTGAGTATTGAGGATTGAAGATTGAGGATTGGGGACTGCGGATTGAAGATTGAGGATTGAGTATTGAGTATTGAGGATTGAGGATTGTGGATTGAAGATTCAGTATTGAGGATTGAAGATTGAGAATTGAGGATTGAGTATTGAGCATTGAGGACTGAGTGTTGAGGTTTGAGTGATGAGAATTGGTGATTGTGGATAGTGGTTTGAAGATTGCAGATTGAGTATTGAGTATTGAAAACTGCGAACTGAGGATATTCTATTGGGGATTGAGGATTGACAACTGATTGTTGATGACTGAGGGCTGAAGATTGAGGATTCAGGAATGCGGATTCAGAATTGAGGTTCGAGGACTGAGGATTGAGGATTGAGGAATGAGAATTGAGGATTGAGGATTGAGGATTGAAGATTGAGGATTGGGTATTGAGGATTGAAAAATCAGGATTGAGGACTGAGGATTGAGGATTAAGGATTGAAGATTGAGGATTGAGGATTGAGTGTTGTGGATTGAGGACGAGGACTGAGGGCTGAGTGTTGATGTTTGAGGTCTGAGGATTGAGGATTGAGGATTGAGAATTGAGGATTGAGGATTGAGGATTGAAGATTGAGGATTGGGTATTGAGGATTGAAGAATGAGGATTGAGGATTCAGGATTGAGGATTGAGGATTGAAGAAAGAGTATTGAGGATTGAAGATTGAGGATTGGGGATTGAGAATTGAGGATTGAGGATTGAAGATTGAGGATGTGGGCTGAGGGTTGAGGATTGAGGTTTGATGACTGAGGGCTGAGGATTGAGGATTGAGAATTGAGGATTGAGGATTGAGGATTGAGGATTGTGAATGAGGGCTCAGGGTTGAGGATTGAGGTTTGAGTATAGATCCCTGAGAATTCAGGATATTCTATTGAGTATTAAGAATTGAGGATTGAGGTTTGAGGATTGAGGATTGAGGATTGAAGATTGAGTATTCAGGATTGAGGGTTGAGGATTGAGGATTGAGGATTGAGGATTGAGGATTGAGTATTGAGTATTGAGGATTGAGTATTGAGGATTGAGGATTGATGATTTAGGATTGAGGATTGAGGATTGGAGATTGAGGATTGGGGACTGAGGATTGAAGATTGAGGATTGAGGATTGAGTATTGAGGATTGAGGATTGTGGATTGAAGATTCAGTATTGAGGATTGAAGATTGAGAATTGAGGATTGAGGATTGAGCATTGAGGACTGAGTGTTGAGGGTTGAGTGATGAGAATTGATGATTGTGGATAGAGGTTTGAAGATTGCAGATTGAGTATTGAGTATTGAAAACTGTGATTTGAGGATATTCTATTGAGGATTGAGAATTGACAATTGATTGTTGTGGACCGACGGCTGAAGATTGAGGATTCAGGATTGAGGATTCCGGATTGTGGTTTGAGGACTGAGGATTGAGGGTTGAGGATTGAGAATTGAGGATTGACGCTTGACGATTGAGGATTGAGGATGGAGGATTGAAGATTGAGGACTGAGTGTTGATGGTTGAGTGACGAGAACTGATGTTTGTTCATTGAGATTTGAAGATTGAAGAATGGGGATTGGTTATTGAAATCTGTGAATTGAGGATATTCTATTGAGGATTAAGGATTGACAATTGATTTTTGAGGACTGAGAGCTGAAGATTGAGGATTCAGGATCGAGGATTTGGGATTGAGGTGTGAGGAATGAGGATTGAGGGTTGAAGATTGAGTATTGAGGATTGAAAATTGAGGATTGAGGATTGAGAACTAAGGATTGGGGATGTGGGCTGAGTGTTGAGGATTGACGTTAGAGGACTGTGGACTGAGGGTTGAGGATTGAGAATTGAGGATTGAGGATTGAGGATTGAAGATTGAGGATTGCGTATTGAGGATTGAAGAATGAGGATTGAGGATTGAGGATTGAGGATTGAGGATTGATGATTGGGGATTGAGGATTGAGGATTGAGGATTGAAGATTGAGGATTGAAGATTGAGTATTGAGGATTGAAGATTGAGGATTGAGGATTGAGTATTTAGCATTGAGGACTGAGTGTTGAGGGTTGAGTGATGAGAATTGATGGTTGTGGATAGAAGTTTGAAGATTGCAGACTGAGTATTGAGTATTGAAAACTGTGAATTGAGGATATTCTATTGAGGATTGAGGATTGACAACTGATTGTTGATGACTGAGGGATGAAGATTGAGGATTCAGGAATGCGGATTCAGAATTGAGGTTCGAGGACTGTGGATTGAGGGTTGAGGATTGAGAATTGAGGTTTGAGGATTGAGGATTGAGGATTGAAGATTGGGTATTCAGGATTGAGGATTGAGGATTGAGGATTGAGGATTGAGGGTTGAGGATTGAGAGTTGAGGATTGAGGATTGAAGATTGAGCATTGAGGATAGAAGTTTGAGGATTGAGGATTGAGGATTGAGGATTGAGGATTGAAGATTGAGGATTAGGGCTGAGGGTTGAGGGTTGAGGTTTGAGGACTGAGGACTGAGGGTTGAGGATTGAGAATTGAGGATTGAGGATTGACGATTGAAGATTGAGGATTGGGTATTGAAGATTGAAGAATGAGGATTGAGGATTGAGGATTGAGGATTGAGGATTGAAGATTGAGTATTGAGGATTGAAGATTGAGGATTGGGGATTGAGGATTGAGGATTGAGGATTGAAGATTGAGTATTCAGGATTGAGGGTTGAGGATTGAGGATTGAGGATTGAGGATTGAGTATTGAGGATTGAAGATTGAGGATTGGGGACTGCGGATTGAAGATTGAGGATTGAGTATTGAGTATTGAGGATTGAGGATTGTGGATTGAAGATTCAGTATTGAGGATTGAAGATTGAGAATTGAGGATTGAGGATTGAGCATTGAGGACTGAGTGTTGAGGTTTGAGTGATGAGAATTGGTGATTGTGGATAGTGGTTTGAAGATTGCAGATTGAGTATTGAGTATTGAAAACTGCGAACTGAGGATATTCTATTGGGGATTGAGGATTGACAACTGATTGTTGATGACTGAGGGCTGAAGATTGAGGATTCAGGAATGCGGATTCAGAATTGAGGTTCGAGGACTGAGGATTGAGGATTGAGGAATGAGAATTGAGGATTGAGGATTGAGGATTGAAGATTGAGGATTGGGTATTGAGGATTGAAAAATCAGGATTGAGGACTGAGGATTGAGGATTAAGGATTGAAGATTGAGGATTGAGGATTGAGTGTTGTGGATTGAGGACGAGGACTGAGGGCTGAGTGTTGATGTTTGAGGTCTGAGGATTGAGGATTGAGGATTGAGAATTGAGGATTGAGGATTGAGGATTGAAGATTGAGGATTGGGTATTGAGGATTGAAGAATGAGGATTGAGGATTCAGGATTGAGGATTGAGGATTGAAGAAAGAGTATTGAGGATTGAAGATTGAGGATTGGGGATTGAGAATTGAGGATTGAGGATTGAAGATTGAGGATGTGGGCTGAGGGTTGAGGATTGAGGTTTGATGACTGAGGGCTGAGGATTGAGGATTGAGAATTGAGGATTGAGGATTGAGGATTGAGGATTGTGAATGAGGGCTCAGGGTTGAGGATTGAGGTTTGAGTATAGATCCCTGAGAATTCAGGATATTCTATTGAGTATTAAGAATTGAGGATTGAGGTTTGAGGATTGAGGATTGAGGATTGAAGATTGAGTATTCAGGATTGAGGGTTGAGGATTGAGGATTGAGGATTGAGGATTGAGTATTGAGTATTGAGGATTGAGTATTGAGGATTGAGGATTGATGATTTAGGATTGAGGATTGAGGATTGGAGATTGAGGATTGGGGACTGAGGATTGAAGATTGAGGATTGAGGATTGAGTATTGAGGATTGAGGATTGTGGATTGAAGATTCAGTATTGAGGATTGAAGATTGAGAATTGAGGATTGAGGATTGAGCATTGAGGACTGAGTGTTGAGGGTTGAGTGATGAGAATTGATGATTGTGGATAGAGGTTTGAAGATTGCAGATTGAGTATTGAGTATTGAAAACTGTGATTTGAGGATATTCTATTGAGGATTGAGAATTGACAATTGATTGTTGTGGACCGACGGCTGAAGATTGAGGATTCAGGATTGAGGATTCCGGATTGTGGTTTGAGGACTGAGGATTGAGGGTTGAGGATTGAGAATTGAGGATTGACGCTTGACGATTGAGGATTGAGGATGGAGGATTGAAGATTGAGGACTGAGTGTTGATGGTTGAGTGACGAGAACTGATGTTTGTTCATTGAGATTTGAAGATTGAAGAATGGGGATTGGTTATTGAAATCTGTGAATTGAGGATATTCTATTGAGGATTAAGGATTGACAATTGATTTTTGAGGACTGAGAGCTGAAGATTGAGGATTCAGGATCGAGGATTTGGGATTGAGGTGTGAGGAATGAGGATTGAGGGTTGAAGATTGAGTATTGAGGATTGAAAATTGAGGATTGAGGATTGAGAACTAAGGATTGGGGATGAGGGCTGAGTGTTGAGGATTGACGTTAGAGGACTGTGGACTGAGGGTTGAGGATTGAGAATTGAGGATTGAGGATTGAGGATTGAAGATTGAGGATTGCGTATTGAGGATTGAAGAATGAGGATTGAGGATTGAGGATTGAGGATTGAGGATTGATGATTGGGGATTGAGGATTGAGGATTGAGGATTGAAGATTGAGGATTGAAGATTGAGTATTGAGGATTGAAGATTGAGGATTGAGGATTGAAGATTGAGGATTGGGTATTGAGGATTGAAGAATGAGGATTGAGGATTGAGGATTGAGGATTGAGGATTGAAGATTGAGTATTGAGGATTGAAGGTTGACGGTTGAGTATTGAGGATTGGGGATTGAGGATTGAGGATTGAGAATAGAGGATTGAAGATTGAGTATTGAGGATTGAAGATTGATGATTGAGGATTGAGGATTGAGGATTGAGGATTGAGTATTGAGGATTGAAGGTTGAGGATTGGGGACTGAGTGTTGAAGATTGAGGATTGAGGATTGAGTATTGAGGATTGAGGATTCAGGATTGAAGATTCAGTATTGAGGATTGAAGATTGAGGATTGAGGATTGAGTATTGAGCATTGAGGACTGAGTGTTGGGGGTTGAGTGATGAGAATTGATGGTTGTGGATAGAAGTTTGAAGATTGCAGATTGAGTATTGAGTATTGAAAACTGTGAATTGAGGATATTCTATTGAGGATTGAGGATTGACAACTGATTGTTGATGACTGAGGGATGAAGATTGAGGATTCAGGAATGCGGATTCAGAATTGAGGTTCGAGGACTGGGGATTGAGGGTTGAGGATTGAGAATTGAGGTTTGAGGATTGAGGATTGAGGATTGAAGATTGGGTATTCAGGATTGAGGATTGAGGATTGAGGATTGAGGATTGAGTGTTGAGGATTGAGAATTGAGGATTGAGGATTGAAGATTGAGCATTGAGGATTGAAGTTTGAGGATTGAGGATTGAGGATTGAGGATTGAGGATTGAAGGTTGAGGATGAGGTCTGAGGGTTGAGGGTTGAGGTTTGAGGACTGAGGACTGAGGGTTGAGGATTGAGAATTGAGGATTGAGGATTGACGATTGAAGATTGAGGATTGGGTAATGAGGATTGAAGAATGAGGATTGAGGATTGAGGATTGAGGATTGAGGATTGAAGATTGAGTATTGAGGATTGAAGATTGAGGATTGGGGATTGAGTATTGAGGATTGAGGATTGAAGATTGAGGATGAGGTCGGAGGGTTGAGGATTGAGGTTTGAGGGCTGAGGGCTGAGGATTGAGGATTGAGAATTGAGGATTGAGGATTGAGGATTGAGGATTGTGAATGAGGGCTCAGGGTTGAGGATTGAGGTTTGAGTATAGAATCCTGAGAATTCAGGATATTCTATTGAGTATTGAGAATTGAGGATTGATGTTTGAGCATTGAGGATTGAGGACTGAGGATTGAGGATTGAGTATTGAAGATTGAGGATTGATGATTGAGGATTGAGTATTGAAGATTGAGGATTGAGGATTGAGGATTGAAGATTGAGTATTCAGGATTGAGGGTTGAGGATTGAGGATTGGGGATTGAGGATTGAGTATTGAGGATTGAAGATTGAGGATTGGGGACTGAGGATTGAAGATTGAGGATTGAGTATTGAGTATTGAGGATTGAGGATTGTGGATTGAAGATTCAGTATTGAGGATTGAAGATTGAGAATTGAGGATTGAGGATTGAGCATTGAGGACTGAGTGTTGAGGTTTGAGTGATGAGAATTGGTGATTGTGGATAGTGGTTTGAAGATTGCAGATTGAGTATTGAGTATTGAAAACTGCGAACTGAGGATATTCTATTGGGGATTGAGGATTGACAACTGATTGTTGATGACTGAGGGCTGAAGATTGAGGATTCAGGAATGCGGATTCAGAATTGAGGTTCGAGGACTGAGGACTGAGGATTGAGGATTGAGAATTGAGGATTGAGGATTGAGGATTGAAGATTGAGGATTGGGTATTGAGGATTGAAAAATCAGGATTGAGGATTGAGGATTGAGGATTAAGGATTGAAGATTGAGGATTGAGGATTGAGTGTTGTGGATTGAGGACGAGGACTGAGGGCTGAGTGTTGATGTTTGAGGTCTGAGGATTGAGGATTGAGGATTGAGAATTGAGGATTGAGGATTGAGGATTGAAGATTGAGGATTGGGTATTGAGGATTGAAGAATGAGGATTGAGGATTCAGGATTGAGGATTGAGGATTGAAGAAAGAGTATTGAGGATTGAAGATTGAGGATTGGGGATTGAGAATTGAGGATTGAGGATTGAAGATTGAGGATGTGGGCTGAGGGTTGAGGATTGAGGTTTGATGACTGAGGGCTGAGGATTGAGGATTGAGAATTGAGGATTGAGGATTGAGGATTGAGGATTGTGAATGAGGGCTCAGGGTTGAGGATTGAGGTTTGAGTATAGATCCCTGAGAATTCAGGATATTCTATTGAGTATTAAGAATTGAGGATTGAGGTTTGAGGATTGAGGATTGAGGATTGAAGATTGAGTATTCAGGATTGAGGGTTGAGGATTGAGGATTGAGGATTGAGGATTGAGTATTGAGTATTGAGGATTGAGTATTGAGGATTGAGGATTGATGATTTAGGATTGAGGATTGAGGATTGGAGATTGAGGATTGGGGACTGAGGATTGAAGATTGAGGATTGAGGATTGAGTATTGAGGATTGAGGATTGTGGATTGAAGATTCAGTATTGAGGATTGAAGATTGAGAATTGAGGATTGAGGATTGAGCATTGAGGACTGAGTGTTGAGGGTTGAGTGATGAGAATTGATGATTGTGGATAGAGGTTTGAAGATTGCAGATTGAGTATTGAGTATTGAAAACTGTGATTTGAGGATATTCTATTGAGGATTGAGAATTGACAATTGATTGTTGTGGACCGACGGCTGAAGATTGAGGATTCAGGATTGAGGATTCCGGATTGTGGTTTGAGGACTGAGGATTGAGGGTTGAGGATTGAGAATTGAGGATTGACGCTTGACGATTGAGGATTGAGGATGGAGGATTGAAGATTGAGGACTGAGTGTTGATGGTTGAGTGACGAGAACTGATGTTTGTTCATTGAGATTTGAAGATTGAAGAATGGGGATTGGTTATTGAAATCTGTGAATTGAGGATATTCTATTGAGGATTAAGGATTGACAATTGATTTTTGAGGACTGAGAGCTGAAGATTGAGGATTCAGGATCGAGGATTTGGGATTGAGGTGTGAGGAATGAGGATTGAGGGTTGAAGATTGAGTATTGAGGATTGAAAATTGAGGATTGAGGATTGAGAACTAAGGATTGGGGATGAGGGCTGAGTGTTGAGGATTGACGTTAGAGGACTGTGGACTGAGGGTTGAGGATTGAGAATTGAGGATTGAGGATTGAGGATTGAAGATTGAGGATTGCGTATTGAGGATTGAAGAATGAGGATTGAGGATTGAGGATTGAGGATTGAGGATTGATGATTGGGGATTGAGGATTGAGGATTGAGGATTGAAGATTGAGGATTGAAGATTGAGTATTGAGGATTGAAGATTGAGGATTGAGGATTGAAGATTGAGGATTGGGTATTGAGGATTGAAGAATGAGGATTGAGGATTGAGGATTGAGGATTGAGGATTGAAGATTGAGTATTGAGGATTGAAGGTTGACGGTTGAGTATTGAGGATTGGGGATTGAGGATTGAGGATTGAGAATAGAGGATTGAAGATTGAGTATTGAGGATTGAAGATTGATGATTGAGGATTGAGGATTGAGGATTGAGGATTGAGTATTGAGGATTGAAGGTTGAGGATTGGGGACTGAGTGTTGAAGATTGAGGATTGAGGATTGAGTATTGAGGATTGAGGATTCAGGATTGAAGATTCAGTATTGAGGATTGAAGATTGAGGATTGAGGATTGAGTATTGAGCATTGAGGACTGAGTGTTGGGGGTTGAGTGATGAGAATTGATGGTTGTGGATAGAAGTTTGAAGATTGCAGATTGAGTATTGAGTATTGAAAACTGTGAATTGAGGATATTCTATTGAGGATTGAGGATTGACAACTGATTGTTGATGACTGAGGGATGAAGATTGAGGATTCAGGAATGCGGATTCAGAATTGAGGTTCGAGGACTGGGGATTGAGGGTTGAGGATTGAGAATTGAGGTTTGAGGATTGAGGATTGAGGATTGAAGATTGGGTATTCAGGATTGAGGATTGAGGATTGAGGATTGAGGATTGAGTGTTGAGGATTGAGAATTGAGGATTGAGGATTGAAGATTGAGCATTGAGGATTGAAGTTTGAGGATTGAGGATTGAGGATTGAGGATTGAGGATTGAAGGTTGAGGATGAGGTCTGAGGGTTGAGGGTTGAGGTTTGAGGACTGAGGACTGAGGGTTGAGGATTGAGAATTGAGGATTGAGGATTGACGATTGAAGATTGAGGATTGGGTAATGAGGATTGAAGAATGAGGATTGAGGATTGAGGATTGAGGATTGAGGATTGAAGATTGAGTATTGAGGATTGAAGATTGAGGATTGGGGATTGAGTATTGAGGATTGAGGATTGAAGATTGAGGATGAGGTCGGAGGGTTGAGGATTGAGGTTTGAGGGCTGAGGTCTGAGGATTGAGGATTGAGAATTGAGGATTGAGGATTGAGGATTGAGGATTGTGAATGAGGGCTCAGGGTTGAGGATTGAGGTTTGAGTATAGAATCCTGAGAATTCAGGATATTCTATTGAGTATTGAGAATTGAGGATTGATGTTTGAGCATTGAGGATTGAGGACTGAGGATTGAGGATTGAGTATTGAAGATTGAGGATTGATGATTGAGGATTGAGTATTGAAGATTGAGGATTGAGGATTGAGGATTGAAGATTGAGTATTCAGGATTGAGGGTTGAGGATTGAGGATTGGGGATTGAGGATTGAGTATTGAGGATTGAAGATTGAGGATTGGGGACTGAGGATTGAAGATTGAGGATTGAGTATTGAGTATTGAGGATTGAGGATTGTGGATTGAAGATTCAGTATTGAGGATTGAAGATTGAGAATTGAGGATTGAGGATTGAGCATTGAGGACTGAGTGTTGAGGTTTGAGTGATGAGAATTGGTGATTGTGGATAGTGGTTTGAAGATTGCAGATTGAGTATTGAGTATTGAAAACTGCGAACTGAGGATATTCTATTGGGGATTGAGGATTGACAACTGATTGTTGATGACTGAGGGCTGAAGATTGAGGATTCAGGAATGCGGATTCAGAATTGAGGTTCGAGGACTGAGGACTGAGGATTGAGGATTGAGAATTGAGGATTGAGGATTGAGGATTGAAGATTGAGGATTGGGTATTGAGGATTGAAAAATCAGGATTGAGGATTGAGGATTGAGGATTAAGGATTGAAGATTGAGGATTGAGGATTGAGTGTTGTGGATTGAGGACGAGGACTGAGGGCTGAGTGTTGATGTTTGAGGTCTGAGGATTGAGGATTGAGGATTGAGAATTGAGGATTGAGGATTGAGGATTGAAGATTGAGGATTGGGTATTGAGGATTGAAGAATGAGGATTGAGGATTGAGGATTGAGGATTGAGGATTGAAGAAAGAGTATTGAGGATTGAAGATTGAGGATTGGGGATTGAGAATTGAGGATTGAGGATTGAAGATTGAGGATGTGGGCTGAGGGTTGAAGATTGAGGTTTGAGGACTGAGGGCTGAGTATTGAGGATTGAGAATTGAGGATTGAGGATTGAGGATTGAGGATTGTGAATGAGGGCTCAGGGTTGAGGATTGAGGTTTGAGTATAGATCCCTGAGAATTCAGGATATTCTATTGAGTATTGAGAATTGAGGATTGATGGTTGAGTATTGAGGATTGAGGATTGAGGCTTGAGGATTGAGAATTGAAGATTGAGGATTGATGATTGAGGATTGAGGATTGAGGATTGAGGATTGAGGATTGAGGATTGAAGATTGAGTATTCAGGTTTGAGGGTTGAGGATTGAGGATTGAGGATTGAGGATTGAGTATTGAGGATTGAAGATTGAGGATTGGGGACTGAGGATTGAAGATTGAGGATTGAGGATTGAGGATTGAGTATTGAGGATTGAGGATTGTGGATTGAAGATTCAGTATTGAGGATTGAAGATTGAGAATTGAGGATTGAGGATTGAGCATTGAGGACTGAGTGTTGAGGGTTGAGTGATGAGAATTGATGATTGTGGATAGAGGTTTGAAGATTGCAGATTGAGTATTGAGTATTGAAAACTGTGAATTGTGGATATTCTATTGAGGATTTAGGATTGACAACTGATTGTTGATGACTGAGAGCTGAAGATTGAGGATTCAGGAATGAGGATTCAGAATTGAGTATTCAGAATTGAGGTTTGAGGACCAAGGATTGAGGGTTGAGGATTGAGTATTGAAGATTGAAGATTGAGGATTGAGGATTGAGGATTGAAGATTGAGGATTGGGTATTGAGGATTGATGAATGAGGATTGAGGATTGATGATTTAGGATTGAGGATTGAGGATTGAAGATTGAGGATTGGGGACTGAGGATTGAAGATTGAGGATTGAGGATTGAGTATTGAGGATTGAGGATTGTGGATTGAAGATTCAGTATTGAGGATTGAAGATTGAGAATTGAGGATTGAGGATTGAGCATTGAGGACTGAGTGTTGAGGGTTGAGTGATGAGAATTGATGATTGTGGATAGAGGTTTGAAGATTGCAGATTGAGTATTGAGTATTGAAAACTGTGATTTGAGGATATTCTATTGAGGATTGAGAATTGACAATTGATTGTTGTGGACCGACGGCTGAAGATTGAGGATTCAGGATTGAGGATTCCGGATTGTGGTTTGAGGACTGAGGATTGAGGGTTGTGGATTGAAGATTCAGTATTGAGGATTGAAGATTGAGAATTGAGGATTGAGGATTGAGCATTGAGGACTGAGTGTTGAGGGTTGAGTGATGAGAATTGATGATTGTGGATAGAGGTTTGAAGATTGCAGATTGAGTATTGAGTATTGAAAACTGTGATTTGAGGATATTCTATTGAGGATTGAGAATTGACAATTGATTGTTGTGGACCGACGGCTGAAGATTGAGGATTCAGGATTGAGGATTCCGGATTGTGGTTTGAGGACTGAGGATTGAGGGTTGAGGATTGAGAATTGAGGATTGACGCTTGACGATTGAGGATTGAGGATGGAGGATTGAAGATTGAGGACTGAGTGTTGATGGTTGAGTGACGAGAACTGATGTTTGTGGATTGAGATTTGAAGATTGAAGAATGGGGATTGGGTATTGAAATCTGTGAATTGAGGATATTCTATTGAGGATTAAGGATTGACAATTGATTTTTGAGGACTGAGAGCTGAAGATTGAGGATTCAGGATCGAGGATTTGGGATTGAGGTTTGAGGAATTAGGATTGAGGGTTGAAGATTGAGTATTGAGGATTGAAAATTGAGGATTGAGGATTGAGAACTAAGGCTTGGGGATGAGGGCTGAGTGTTGAGGATTGACGTTAGAGGACTGAGGACTGAGGGTTGAGGATTGAGAATTGAGGATTGAGGATTGAGGATTGAAGATTGAGGATTGGGTATTGAGGATTGAAGAATGAGGATTGAGGATTGAGGATTGAGGATTGAGGATTGAGGATTGAGGATTGAGGACTGAAGATTGAGTATTGAGGATTGAAGATTGAAGATTGGGGATTGAGGATTGAGGATTGAGGATTGAAGATTGAGGATTGAAGATTGAGGATTGGGTATTGAGGATTGAAGAATGAGGATTGAGGATTGAGGATTGAGGATTGAGGATTGACGATTGAAGATTGAGGATTGAAGATTGAGGATTGGGGATTGAGGATTGAGGATTGAGGATTGAAGATTGAGGATGAGGTCTGAGGGTTGAGGATTGAGGTTTGAGGACTGAGGGCTGAGGATTGAGGATTGAGAATTGAGGATTGAGGATTGAGGATTGAGGATTGTGAATGAGGGCTCAGGGTTGAGGATTGAGGTTTGAGTATAGAATCCTGAGAATTCAGGATATTCTATTGAGTATTGAGAATTGAGGATTGATGTTTGAGCATTGAGGATTGAGGATTGAAGATTGAGTATTCAGGATTGAGGGTTGGGGATTGAGGATTGAGGATTGAGGATTGAGTATTGGGGATTGAAGATTGAGGATTGGGGACTGAGGATTGAAGATTGAGGATTGAGGATCGAGTATTGAGGATTGAGGATTGTGGATTGAAGATTCAGTATTGAGGATTGAATATTGAGAATTGAGGATTGAGGATTGAGCATTGAGGACTGAGTGTTGAGGTTTGAGTGATGAGAATTGATGGTTGTGGATAGAAGTTTGAAGATTGCAGATTGAGTATTGAGTATTGAAAACTGTGAATTGAGGATATTCTATTGAGGATTGAGGATTGACAACTGATTGTTGACGACTGAGGGATGAAGATTGAGGATTCAGTAATGCGGATTCAGAATTGAGGTTCGAGGACTGGGGATTGAGGGTTGAGTATTGAGAATTGAGGTTTGAGGATTGAGGATTGAGGATTGAAGATTGGGTATTCAGGATTGAGGATTGAGGATTGAGGATTGAGGATTGAGGGTTGAGGATTGAGAATTGAGGATTGAGGATTGAAGATTGAGCATTGAGGATTGAAGTTTGAGGATTGAGGATTGAGGATTGAGGATTGAAGATTGAGGATGAGGGCTGAGGGTTGAGGGTTGAGGTTTGAGGACTGAGGACTGAGGGTTGAGGATTGAGAATTGAGGATTGAGGATTGACGATTGAAGATTGAGGATTGGGTATTGAGGATTGAAGAATGAGGATTGAGGATTGAGGATTGAGGATTGAGGATTGAGGATTGAGGATTGAGGATTGAGGATTGTGAATGAGGGCTCAGGGTTGAGGATTGAGGTTTGAGTATAGATCCCTGAGAATTCAGGATATTCTATTGAGTATTGAGAATTGAGGATTGATGGTTGAGTATTGAGGATTGAGGATTGAGGCTTGAGGATTGAGAATTGAAGATTGAGGATTGATGATTGAGGATTGAGGATTGAGGATTGAGGATTGAGGATTGAGGATTGAAGATTGAGTATTCAGGTTTGAGGGTTGAGGATTGAGGATTGAGGATTGAGGATTGAGTATTGAGGATTGAAGATTGAGGATTGGGGACTGAGGATTGAAGATTGAGGATTGAGGATTGAGGATTGAGTATTGAGGATTGAGGATTGTGGATTGAAGATTCAGTATTGAGGATTGAAGATTGAGAATTGAGGATTGAGGATTGAGCATTGAGGACTGAGTGTTGAGGGTTGAGTGATGAGAATTGATGATTGTGGATAGAGGTTTGAAGATTGCAGATTGAGTATTGAGTATTGAAAACTGTGAATTGTGGATATTCTATTGAGGATTTAGGATTGACAACTGATTGTTGATGACTGAGAGCTGAAGATTGAGGATTCAGGAATGAGGATTCAGAATTGAGTATTCAGAATTGAGGTTTGAGGACCAAGGATTGAGGGTTGAGGATTGAGTATTGAAGATTGAAGATTGAGGATTGAGGATTGAGGATTGAAGATTGAGGATTGGGTATTGAGCATTGATGAATGAGGATTGAGGATTGATGATTTAGGATTGAGGATTGAGGATTGAAGATTGAGGATTGGGGACTGAGGATTGAAGATTGAGGATTGAGGATTGAGTATTGAGGATTGAGGATTGTGGATTGAAGATTCAGTATTGAGGATTGAAGATTGAGAATTGAGGATTGAGGATTGAGCATTGAGGACTGAGTGTTGAGGGTTGAGTGATGAGAATTGATGATTGTGGATAGAGGTTTGAAGATTGCAGATTGAGTATTGAGTATTGAAAACTGTGATTTGAGGATATTCTATTGAGGATTGAGAATTGACAATTGATTGTTGTGGACCGACGGCTGAAGATTGAGGATTCAGGATTGAGGATTCCGGATTGTGGTTTGAGGACTGAGGATTGAGGGTTGAGGATTGAGAATTGAGGATTGACGCTTGACGATTGAGGATTGAGGATGGAGGATTGAAGATTGAGGACTGAGTGTTGATGGTTGAGTGACGAGAACTGATGTTTGTGGATTGAGATTTGAAGATTGAAGAATGGGGATTGGGTATTGAAATCTGTGAATTGAGGATATTCTATTGAGGATTAAGGATTGACAATTGATTTTTGAGGACTGAGAGCTGACGATTGAGGATTCAGGATCGAGGATTTGGGATTGAGGTTTGAGGAATTAGGATTGAGGGTTGAAGATTGAGTATTGAGGATTGAAAATTGAGGATTGAGGATTGAGAACTAAGGCTTGGGGATGAGGGCTGAGTGTTGAGGATTGACGTTAGAGGACTGAGGACTGAGGGTTGAGGATTGAGAATTGAGGATTGAGGATTGAGGATTGAAGATTGAGGATTGGGTATTGAGGATTGAAGAATGAGGATTGAGGATTGAGGATTGAGGATTGAGGATTGAGGATTGAGGATTGAGGACTGAAGATTGAGTATTGAGGATTGAAGATTGAAGATTGGGGATTGAGGATTGAGAATTGAGGATTGAAGATTGAGGATTGAAGATTGAGGATTGGGTATTGAGGATTGAAGAATGAGGATTGAGGATTGAGGATTGAGGATTGAGGATTGACGATTGAAGATTGAGGATTGAAGATTGAGGATTGGGGATTGAGGATTGAGGATTGAGGATTGAAGATTGATGATGAGGTCTGAGGGTTGAGGATTGAGGTTTGAGGACTGAGGGCTGAGGATTGAGGATTGAGAATTGAGGATTGAGGATTGAGGATTGAGGATTGTGAATGAGGGCTCAGGGTTGAGGATTGAGGTTTGAGTATAGAATCCTGAGAATTCAGGATATTCTATTGAGTATTGAGAATTGAGGATTGATGTTTGAGCATTGAGGATTGAGGATTGAAGATTGAGTATTCAGGATTGAGGGTTGGGGATTGAGGATTGAGGATTGAGGATTGAGTATTGGGGATTGAAGATTGAGGATTGGGGACTGAGGATTGAAGATTGAGGATTGAGGATCGAGTATTGAGGATTGAGGATTGTGGATTGAAGATTCAGTATTGAGGATTGAATATTGAGAATTGAGGATTGAGGATTGAGCATTGAGGACTGAGTGTTGAGGTTTGAGTGATGAGAATTGATGGTTGTGGATAGAAGTTTGAAGATTGCAGATTGAGTATTGAGTATTGAAAACTGTGAATTGAGGATATTCTATTGAGGATTGAGGATTGACAACTGATTGTTGACGACTGAGGGATGAAGATTGAGGATTCAGTAATGCGGATTCAGAATTGAGGTTCGAGGACTGGGGATTGAGGGTTGAGTATTGAGAATTGAGGTTTGAGGATTGAGGATTGAGGATTGAAGATTGGGTATTCAGGATTGAGGATTGAGGATTGAGGATTGAGGATTGAGGGTTGAGGATTGAGAATTGAGGATTGAGGATTGAAGATTGAGCATTGAGGATTGAAGTTTGAGGATTGAGGATTGAGGATTGAGGATTGAAGATTGAGGATGAGGGCTGAGGGTTGAGGGTTGAGGTTTGAGGACTGAGGACTGAGGGTTGAGGATTGAGAATTGAGGATTGAGGATTGACGATTGAAGATTGAGGATTGGGTATTGAGGATTGAAGAATGAGGATTGAGGATTGAGGATTGAGGATTGAGGATTGAGGATTGAGGATTGAGGATTGAGGATTGTGAATGAGGGCTCAGGGTTGAGGATTGAGGTTTGAGTATAGATCCCTGAGAATTCAGGATATTCTATTGAGTATTGAGAATTGAGGATTGATGGTTGAGTATTGAGGATTGAGGATTGAGGCTTGAGGATTGAGAATTGAAGATTGAGGATTGATGATTGAGGATTGAGGATTGAGGATTGAGGATTGAGGATTGAGGATTGAAGATTGAGTATTCAGGTTTGAGGGTTGAGGATTGAGGATTGAGGATTGAGGATTGAGTATTGAGGATTGAAGATTGAGGATTGGGGACTGAGGATTGAAGATTGAGGATTGAGGATTGAGGATTGAGTATTGAGGATTGAGGATTGTGGATTGAAGATTCAGTATTGAGGATTGAAGATTGAGAATTGAGGATTGAGGATTGAGCATTGAGGACTGAGTGTTGATGGTTGAGTGATGAGAATTGATGATTGTGGATAGAGGTTTGAAGATTGCAGATTGAGTATTGAGTATTGAAAACTGTGAATTGTGGATATTCTATTGAGGATTTAGGATTGACAACTGATTGTTGATGACTGAGAGCTGAAGATTGAGGATTCAGGAATGAGGATTCAGAATTGAGTATTCAGAATTGAGGTTTGAGGACCAAGGATTGAGGGTTGAGGATTGAGTATTGAAGATTGAAGATTGAGGATTGAGGATTGAGGATTGAAGATTGAGGATTGGGTATTGAGGATTGATGAATGAGGATTGAGGATTGATGATTTAGGATTGAGGATTGAGGATTGAAGATTGAGGATTGGGGACTGAGGATTGAAGATTGAGGATTGAGGATTGAGTATTGAGGATTGAGGATTGTGGATTGAAGATTCAGTATTGAGGATTGAAGATTGAGAATTGAGGATTGAGGATTGAGCATTGAGGACTGAGTGTTGAGGGTTGAGTGATGAGAATTGATGATTGTGGATAGAGGTTTGAAGATTGCAGATTGAGTATTGAGTATTGAAAACTGTGATTTGAGGATATTCTATTGAGGATTGAGAATTGACAATTGATTGTTGTGGACCGACGGCTGAAGATTGAGGATTCAGGATTGAGGATTCCGGATTGTGGTTTGAGGACTGAGGATTGAGGGTTGAGGATTGAGAATTGAGGATTGACGCTTGACGATTGAGGATTGAGGATGGAGGATTGAAGATTGAGGACTGAGTGTTGATGGTTGAGTGACGAGAACTGATGTTTGTGGATTGAGATTTGAAGATTGAAGAATGGGGATTGGGTATTGAAATCTGTGAATTGAGGATATTCTATTGAGGATTAAGGATTGACAATTGATTTTTGAGGACTGAGAGCTGAAGATTGAGGATTCAGGATCGAGGATTTGGGATTGAGGTTTGAGGAATTAGGATTGAGGGTTGAAGATTGAGTATTGAGGATTGAAAATTGAGGATTGAGGATTGAGAACTAAGGCTTGGGGATGAGGGCTGAGTGTTGAGGATTGACGTTAGAGGACTGAGGACTGAGGGTTGAGGATTGAGAATTGAGGATTGAGGATTGAGGATTGAAGATTGAGGATTGGGTATTGAGGATTGAAGAATGAGGATTGAGGATTGAGGATTGAGGATTGAGGATTGAGGATTGAGGATTGAGGATTGAGGACTGAAGATTGAGTATTGAGGATTGAAGATTGAAGATTGGGGATTGAGGATTGAGGATTGAGGATTGAAGATTGAGGATTGAAGATTGAGGATTGGGTATTGAGGATTGAAGAATGAGGATTGAGGATTGAGGATTGAGGATTGAGGATTGACGATTGAAGATTGAGGATTGAAGATTGAGGATTGGGGATTGAGGATTGAGGATTGAGGATTGAAGATTGAGGATGAGGTCTGAGGGTTGAGGATTGAGGTTTGAGGACTGAGGGCTGAGGATTGAGGATTGAGAATTGAGGATTGAGGATTGAGGATTGAGGATTGTGAATGAGGGCTCAGGGTTGAGGATTGAGGTTTGAGTATAGAATCCTGAGAATTCAGGATATTCTATTGAGTATTGAGAATTGAGGATTGATGTTTGAGCATTGAGGATTGAGGATTGAAGATTGAGTATTCAGGATTGAGGGTTGGGGATTGAGGATTGAGGATTGAGGATTGAGTATTGGGGATTGAAGATTGAGGATTGGGGACTGAGGATTGAAGATTGAGGATTGAGGATCGAGTATTGAGGATTGAGGATTGTGGATTGAAGATTCAGTATTGAGGATTGAATATTGAGAATTGAGGATTGAGGATTGAGCATTGAGGACTGAGTGTTGAGGTTTGAGTGATGAGAATTGATGGTTGTGGATAGAAGTTTGAAGATTGCAGATTGAGTATTGAGTATTGAAAACTGTGAATTGAGGATATTCTATTGAGGATTGAGGATTGACAACTGATTGTTGACGACTGAGGGATGAAGATTGAGGATTCAGTAATGCGGATTCAGAATTGAGGTTCGAGGACTGGGGATTGAGGGTTGAGTATTGAGAATTGAGGTTTGAGGATTGAGGATTGAGGATTGAAGATTGGGTATTCAGGATTGAGGATTGAGGATTGAGGATTGAGGATTGAGGGTTGAGGATTGAGAATTGAGGATTGAGGATTGAAGATTGAGCATTGAGGATTGAAGTTTGAGGATTGAGGATTGAGGATTGAGGATTGAAGATTGAGGATGAGGGCTGAGGGTTGAGGGTTGAGGTTTGAGGACTGAGGACTGAGGGTTGAGGATTGAGAATTGAGGATTGAGGATTGACGATTGAAGATTGAGGATTGGGTATTGAGGATTGAAGAATGAGGATTGAGGATTGAGGATTGAGGATTGAGGATTGAGGATTGAGGATTGAGGATTGAGGATTGTGAATGAGGGCTCAGGGTTGAGGATTGAGGTTTGAGTATAGATCCCTGAGAATTCAGGATATTCTATTGAGTATTGAGAATTGAGGATTGATGGTTGAGTATTGAGGATTGAGGATTGAGGCTTGAGGATTGAGAATTGAAGATTGAGGATTGATGATTGAGGATTGAGGATTGAGGATTGAGGATTGAGGATTGAGGATTGAAGATTGAGTATTCAGGTTTGAGGGTTGAGGATTGAGGATTGAGGATTGAGGATTGAGTATTGAGGATTGAAGATTGAGGATTGGGGACTGAGGATTGAAGATTGAGGATTGAGGATTGAGGATTGAGAATTGAGGATTGAGGATTGTGGATTGAAGATTCAGTATTGAGGATTGAAGATTGAGAATTGAGGATTGAGGATTGAGCATTGAGGACTGAGTGTTGAGGGTTGAGTGATGAGAATTGATGATTGTGGATAGAGGTTTGAAGATTGCAGATTGAGTATTGAGTATTGAAAACTGTGAATTGTGGATATTCTATTGAGGATTTAGGATTGACAACTGATTGTTGATGACTGAGAGCTGAAGATTGAGGATTCAGGAATGAGGATTCAGAATTGAGTATTCAGAATTGAGGTTTGAGGACCAAGGATTGAGGGTTGAGGATTGAGTATTGAAGATTGAAGATTGAGGATTGAGGATTGAGGATTGAAGATTGAGGATTGGGTATTGAGGATTGATGAATGAGGATTGAGGATTGATGATTTAGGATTGAGGATTGAGGATTGAAGATTGAGGATTGGGGACTGAGGATTGAAGATTGAGGATTGAGGATTGAGTATTGAGGATTGAGGATTGTGGATTGAAGATTCAGTATTGAGGATTGAAGATTGAGAATTGAGGATTGAGGATTGAGCATTGAGGACTGAGTGTTGAGGGTTGAGTGATGAGAATTGATGATTGTGGATAGAGGTTTGAAGATTGCAGATTGAGTATTGAGTATTGAAAACTGTGATTTGAGGATATTCTATTGATAATTGAGAATTGACAATTGATTGTTGTGGACCGACGGCTGAAGATTGAGGATTCAGGATTGAGGATTCCGGATTGTGGTTTGAGGACTGAGGATTGAGGGTTGAGGATTGAGAATTGAGGATTGACGCTTGACGATTGAGGATTGAGGATGGAGGATTGAAGATTGAGGACTGAGTGTTGATGGTTGAGTGACGAGAACTGATGTTTGTGGATTGAGATTTGAAGATTGAAGAATGGGGATTGGGTATTGAAATCTGTGAATTGAGGATATTCTATTGAGGATTAAGGATTGACAATTGATTTTTGAGGACTGAGAGCTGAAGATTGAGGATTCAGGATCGAGGATTTGGGATTGAGGTTTGAGGAATTAGGATTGAGGGTTGAAGATTGAGTATTGAGGATTGAAAATTGAGGATTGAGGATTGAGAACTAAGGCTTGGGGATGAGGGCTGAGTGTTGAGGATTGACGTTAGAGGACTGAGGACTGAGGGTTGAGGATTGAGAATTGAGGATTGAGGATTGAGGATTGAAGATTGAGGATTGGGTATTGAGGATTGAAGAATGAGGATTGAGGATTGAGGATTGAGGATTGAGGATTGAGGATTGAGGATTGAGGACTGAAGATTGAGTATTGAGGATTGAAGATTGAAGATTGGGGATTGAGGATTGAGGATTGAGGATTGAAGATTGAGGATTGAAGATTGAGGATTGGGTATTGAGGATTGAAGAATGAGGATTGAGGATTGAGGATTGAGGATTGAGGATTGACGATTGAAGATTGAGGATTGAAGATTGAGGATTGGGGATTGAGGATTGAGGATTGAGGATTGAAGATTGAGGATGAGGTCTGAGGGTTGAGGATTGAGGTTTGAGGACTGAGGGCTGAGGATTGAGGATTGAGAATTGAGGATTGAGGATTGAGGATTGAGGATTGTGAATGAGGGCTCAGGGTTGAGGATTGAGGTTTGAGTATAGAATCCTGAGAATTCAGGATATTCTATTGAGTATTGAGAATTGAGGATTGATGTTTGAGCATTGAGGATTGAGGATTGAAGATTGAGTATTCAGGATTGAGGGTTGGGGATTGAGGATTGAGGATTGAGGATTGAGTATTGGGGATTGAAGATTGAGGATTGGGGACTGAGGATTGAAGATTGAGGATTGAGGATCGAGTATTGAGGATTGAGGATTGTGGATTGAAGATTCAGTATTGAGGATTGAATATTGAGAATTGAGGATTGAGGATTGAGCATTGAGGACTGAGTGTTGAGGTTTGAGTGATGAGAATTGATGGTTGTGGATAGAAGTTTGAAGATTGCAGATTGAGTATTGAGTATTGAAAACTGTGAATTGAGGATATTCTATTGAGGATTGAGGATTGACAACTGATTGTTGACGACTGAGGGATGAAGATTGAGGATTCAGTAATGCGGATTCAGAATTGAGGTTCGAGGACTGGGGATTGAGGGTTGAGTATTGAGAATTGAGGTTTGAGGATTGAGGATTGAGGATTGAAGATTGGGTATTCAGGATTGAGGATTGAGGATTGAGGATTGAGGATTGAGGGTTGAGGATTGAGAATTGAGGATTGAGGATTGAAGATTGAGCATTGAGGATTGAAGTTTGAGGATTGAGGATTGAGGATTGAGGATTGAAGATTGAGGATGAGGGCTGAGGGTTGAGGGTTGAGGTTTGAGGACTGAGGACTGAGGGTTGAGGATTGAGAATTGAGGATTGAGGATTGACGATTGAAGATTGAGGATTGGGTATTGAGGATTGAAGAATGAGGATTGAGGATTGAGGATTGAGGATTGAGGATTGAAGATTGAGTATTGAGGATTGAAGATTGAGGATTGGGGATTGAGGATTGAGGATTGAGGATTGAAGATTGAGGATGAGGTCTGAGGGTTGAGGATTGAGGTTTGAGGACTGAGGGCTGAGGATTGAGGATTGAGAATTGAGGATTGAGGATTGAGGGTTGAGGATTGTGAATGAGGGCTCAGGGTTGAGGATTGAAGTTTGAGTATAGAATCCTGAGAATTCAGGATATTCTATTGAGTATTGAGAATTGAGGATTGATGTTTGAGCATTGAGGATTGAGGACTGAGGATTGAGGGTTGAGTATTGAAGATTGAGGATTGATGATTGAGGATTGAGGATTGAAGATTGAGGATTGAGGATTGAGGATTGAAGATTGAGTATTCAGGATTGAGGGTTGAGGATTGAGGATTGAGGATTGAGTATTGAGGATTGAAGATTGAGGATTGGGGACTGAGGATTGAAGATTGAGGATTGAGTATTGAGTATTGAGGATTGAGGATTGTGGATTGAAGATTCAGTATTGAGGATTGAAGATTGAGAATTGAGGATTGAGGATTGAGCATTGAGGACTGAGTGTTGAGGTTTGAGTGATGAGAATTGGTGATTGTGGATAGTGGTTTGAAGATTGCAGATTGAGTATTGAGTATTGAAAACTGCGAACTGAGGATATTCTATTGGGGATTGAGGATTGACAACTGATTGTTGATGACTGAGGGCTGAAGATTGAGGATTCAGGAATGCGGATTCAGAATTGAGGTTCGAGGACTGAGGATTGAGGTCTGAGGATTGAGGATTGAGGATTGAGAATTGAGGATTGAGGATTGAGGATTGAAGATTGAGGATTGGGTATTGAGGATTGAAGAATGAGGATTGAGGATTGAGGATTGAGGATTGAGGATTGAAGAAAGAGTATTGAGGATTGAAGATTGAGGATTGGGGATTGAGAATTGAGGATTGAGGATTGAAGATTGAGGATGTGGGCTGAGGGTTGAGGATTGAGGTTTGAGGACTGAGGGCTGAGGATTGAGGATTGAGAATTGAGGATTGAGGATTGAGGATTGAGGATTGTGAATGAGGGCTCAGGGTTGAGGATTGAGGTTTGAGTATAGAATCCTGAGAATTCAGGATATTCTATTGAGTATTGAGAATTGAGGATTGATGTTTGAGCATTGAGGATTGAGGATTGAAGATTGAGTATTCAGGATTGAGGGTTGGGGATTGAGGATTGAGGATTGAGGATTGAGTATTGGGGATTGAAGATTGAGGATTGAAGAATGAGGATTGAGGATTGAGGATTGAGGATTGAGGATTGAGGATTGAGGATTGAGGATTGAGGATTGAGGATTGAGGGTTGAGGATTGAGAATTGAGGATTGAGGATTGAAGATTGAGGATGAGGGCTGAGGGTTGAGGGTTGAGGTTTGAGGACTGAGGACTGAGGGTTGAGGATTGAGAATTGAGGATTGAGGATTGACGATTGAAGATTGAGGATTGGGTATTGAGGATTGAAGAATGAGGATTGAGGATTGAGGATTGAGGATTGAGGATTGAGGATTGAGGATTGAGGATTGAGGATTGTGAATGAGGGCTCAGGGTTGAGGATTGAGGTTTGAGTATAGATCCCTGAGAATTCAGGATATTCTATTGAGTATTGAGAATTGAGGATTGATGGTTGAGTATTGAGGATTGAGGATTGAGGCTTGAGGATTGATGATTGAGGATTGAGGATTGAGGATTGAGGATTGAGGATTGAGGATTGAGGATTGAAGATTGAGTATTCAGGTTTGAGGGTTGAGGATTGAGGATTGAGGATTGAGGATTGAGTATTGAGGATTGAAGATTGAGGATTGGGGACTGAGGATTGAAGATTGAGGATTGAGGATTGAGGATTGAGTATTGAGGATTGAGGATTGTGGATTGAAGATTCAGTATTGAGGATTGAAGATTGAGAATTGAGGATTGAGGATTGAGCATTGAGGACTGAGTGTTGAGGGTTGAGTGATGAGAATTGATGATTGTGGATAGAGGTTTGAAGATTGCAGATTGAGTATTGAGTATTGAAAACTGTGAATTGTGGATATTCTATTGAGGATTTAGGATTGACAACTGATTGTTGATGACTGAGAGCTGAAGATTGAGGATTCAGGAATGAGGATTCAGAATTGAGTATTCAGAATTGAGGTTTGAGGACCAAGGATTGAGGGTTGAGGATTGAGTATTGAAGATTGAAGATTGAGGATTGAGGATTGAGGATTGAAGATTGAGGATTGGGTATTGAGGATTGATGAATGAGGATTGAGGATTGATGATTTAGGATTGAGGATTGAGGATTGAAGATTGAGGATTGGGGACTGAGGATTGAAGATTGAGGATTGAGGATTGAGTATTGAGGATTGAGGATTGTGGATTGAAGATTCAGTATTGAGGATTGAAGATTGAGAATTGAGGATTGAGGATTGAGCATTGAGGACTGAGTGTTGAGGGTTGAGTGATGAGAATTGATGATTGTGGATAGAGGTTTGAAGATTGCAGATTGAGTATTGAGTATTGAAAACTGTGATTTGAGGATATTCTATTGAGGATTGAGAATTGACAATTGATTGTTGTGGACCGACGGCTGAAGATTGAGGATTCAGGATTGAGGATTCCGGATTGTGGTTTGAGGACTGAGGATTGAGGGTTGAGGATTGAGAATTGAGGATTGACGCTTGACGATTGAGGATTGAGGATGGAGGATTGAGCATTGAGGACTGAGTGTTGAGGGTTGAGTGATGAGAATTGATGATTGTGGATAGAGGTTTGAAGATTGCAGATTGAGTATTGAGTATTGAAAACTGTGATTTGAGGATATTCTATTGAGGATTGAGAATTGACAATTGATTGTTGTGGACCGACGGCTGAAGATTGAGGATTCAGGATTGAGGATTCCGGATTGTGGTTTGAGGACTGAGGATTGAGGGTTGAGGATTGAGAATTGAGGATTGACGCTTGACGATTGAGGATTGAGGATGGAGGATTGAAGATTGAGGACTGAGTGTTGATGGTTGAGTGACGAGAACTGATGTTTGTGGATTGAGATTTGAAGATTGAAGAATGGGGATTGGGTATTGAAATCTGTGAATTGAGGATATTCTATTGAGGATTAAGGATTGACAATTGATTTTTGAGGACTGAGAGCTGAAGATTGAGGATTCAGGATCGAGGATTTGGGATTGAGGTTTGAGGAATTAGGATTGAGGGTTGAAGATTGAGTATTGAGGATTGAAAATTGAGGATTGAGGATTGAGAACTAAGGCTTGGGGATGAGGGCTGAGTGTTGAGGATTGACGTTAGAGGACTGAGGACTGAGGGTTGAGGATTGAGAATTGAGGATTGAGGATTGAGGATTGAAGATTGAGGATTGGGTATTGAGGATTGAAGAATGAGGATTGAGGATTGAGGATTGAGGATTGAGGATTGAGGATTGAGGATTGAGGACTGAAGATTGAGTATTGAGGATTGAAGATTGAAGATTGGGGATTGAGGATTGAGGATTGAGGATTGAAGATTGAGGATTGAAGATTGAGGATTGGGTATTGAGGATTGAAGAATGAGGATTGAGGATTGAGGATTGAGGATTGAGGATTGACGATTGAAGATTGAGGATTGAAGATTGAGGATTGGGGATTGAGGATTGAGGATTGAGGATTGAAAATTGAGGATGAGGTCTGAGGGTTGAGGATTGAGGTTTGAGGACTGAGGGCTGAGGATTGAGGATTGAGAATTGAGGATTGAGGATTGAGGGTTGAGGATTGTGAATGAGGGCTCAGGGTTGAGGATTGAGGTTTGAGTATAGAATCCTGAGAATTCAGGATATTCTATTGAGTATTGAGAATTGAGGATTGATGTTTGAGCATTGAGGATTGAGGACTGAGGATTGAGGGTTGAGTATTGAAAATTGAGGATTGATGATTGAGGATTGAGGATTGAAGATTGAGGATTGAGGATTGAGGATTGAAGATTGAGTATTCAGGATTGAGGGTTGAGGATTGAGGATTGAGGATTGAGTATTGAGGATTGAAGATTGAGGATTGGGGACTGAGGATTGAAGATTGAGGATTGAGTATTGAGTATTGAGGATTGAGGATTGTGGATTGAAGATTCAGTATTGAGGATTGAAGATTGAGAATTGAGGATTGAGGATTGAGCATTGAGGACTGAGTGTTGAGGTTTGAGTGATGAGAATTGGTGATTGTGGATAGTGGTTTGAAGATTGCAGATTGAGTATTGAGTATTGAAAACTGCGAACTGAGGATATTCTATTGGGGATTGAGGATTGACAACTGATTGTTGATGACTGAGGGCTGAAGATTGAGGATTCAGGAATGCGGATTCAGAATTGAGGTTCGAGGACTGAGGATTGAGGATTGAGGATTGAGAATTGAGGATTGAGGATTGAGGATTGAAGATTGAGGATTGGGTATTGAGGATTGAAGAATCAGGATTGAGGATTGAGGATTGAGGATTAAGGATTGAAGATTGAGGATTGAGGATTGAGTGTTGTGGATTGAGGACGAGGACCGTGGGCTGAGTATTGATGTTTGAGGTCTGAGGATTGAGGATTGAGGATTGAGAATTGAGGATTGAGGATTGAGGATTGAAGATTGAGGATTGGGTATTGAGGATTGAAGAATGAGGATTGAGGATTGAGGATTGAGGATTGAGGATTGAAGAAAGAGTATTGAGGATTGAAGATTGAGGATTGGGGATTGAGAATTGAGGATTGAGGATTGAAGATTGAGGATGTGGGCTGAGGGTTGAGGATTGAGGTTTGAGGACTGAGGGCTGAGGATTGAGGATTGAGAATTGAGGATTGAGGATTGAGGATTGAGGATTGTGAATGAGGGCTCAGGGTTGAGGATTGAGGTTTGAGTATAGAATCCTGAGAATTCAGGATATTCTATTGAGTATTGAGAATTGAGGATTGATGTTTGAGCATTGAGGATTGAGGATTGAAGATTGAGTATTCAGGATTGAGGGTTGGGGATTGAGGATTGAGGATTGAGGATTGAGTATTGGGGATTGAAGATTGAGGATTGAAGAATGAGGATTGAGGATTGAGGATTGAGGATTGAGGATTGAGGATTGAGGATTGAGGATTGAGGATTGAGGGTTGAGGATTGAGAATTGAGGATTGAGGATTGAAGATTGAGCATTGAGGATTGAAGTTTGAGGATTGAGGATTGAGGATTGAGGATTGAAGATTGAGGATGAGGGCTGAGGGTTGAGGGTTGAGGTTTGAGGACTGAGGACTGAGGGTTGAGGATTGAGAATTGAGGATTGAGGATTGACGATTGAAGATTGAGGATTGGGTATTGAGGATTGAAGAATGAGGATTGAGGATTGAGGATTGAGGATTGAGGATTGAGGATTGAGGATTGAGGATTGAGGATTGTGAATGAGGGCTCAGGGTTGAGGATTGAGGTTTGAGTATAGATCCCTGAGAATTCAGGATATTCTATTGAGTATTGAGAATTGAGGATTGATGGTTGAGTATTGAGGATTGAGGATTGAGGCTTGAGGATTGAGAATTGAAGATTGAGGATTGATGATTGAGGATTGAGGATTGAGGATTGAGGATTGAGGATTGAGGATTGAAGATTGAGTATTCAGGTTTGAGGGTTGAGGATTGAGGATTGAGGATTGAGGATTGAGTATTGAGGATTGAAGATTGAGGATTGGGGACTGAGGATTGAAGATTGAGGATTGAGGATTGAGGATTGAGTATTGAGGATTGAGGATTGTGGATTGAAGATTCAGTATTGAGGATTGAAGATTGAGAATTGAGGATTGAGGATTGAGCATTGAGGACTGAGTGTTGAGGGTTGAGTGATGAGAATTGATGATTGTGGATAGAGGTTTGAAGATTGCAGATTGAGTATTGAGTATTGAAAACTGTGAATTGTGGATATTCTATTGAGGATTTAGGATTGACAACTGATTGTTGATGACTGAGAGCTGAAGATTGAGGATTCAGGAATGAGGATTCAGAATTGAGTATTCAGAATTGAGGTTTGAGGACCAAGGATTGAGGGTTGAGGATTGAGTATTGAAGATTGAAGATTGAGGATTGAGGATTGAGGATTGAAGATTGAGGATTGGGTATTGAGGATTGACGAATGAGGATTGAGGATTGATGATTTAGGATTGAGGATTGAGGATTGAAGATTGAGGATTGGGGACTGAGGATTGAAGATTGAGGATTGAGGATTGAGTATTGAGGATTGAGGATTGTGGATTGAAGATTCAGTATTGAGGATTGAAGATTGAGAATTGAGGATTGAGGATTGAGCATTGAGGACTGAGTGTTGAGGGTTGAGTGATGAGAATTGATGATTGTGGATAGAGGTTTGAAGATTGCAGATTGAGTATTGAGTATTGAAAACTGTGATTTGAGGATATTCTATTGAGGATTGAGAATTGACAATTGATTGTTGTGGACCGACGGCTGAAGATTGAGGATTCAGGATTGAGGATTCCGGATTGTGGTTTGAGGACTGAGGATTGAGGGTTGAGGATTGAGAATTGAGGATTGACGCTTGACGATTGAGGATTGAGGATGGAGGATTGAAGATTGAGGACTGAGTGTTGATGGTTGAGTGACGAGAACTGATGTTTGTGGATTGAGATTTGAAGATTGAAGAATGGGGATTGGGTATTGAAATCTGTGAATTGAGGATATTCTATTGAGGATTAAGGATTGACAATTGATTTTTGAGGACTGAGAGCTGAAGATTGAGGATTCAGGATCGAGGATTTGGGATTGAGGTTTGAGGAATTAGGATTGAGGGTTGAAGATTGAGTATTGAGGATTGAAAATTGAGGATTGAGGATTGAGAACTAAGGCTTGGGGATGAGGGCTGAGTGTTGAGGATTGACGTTAGAGGACTGAGGACTGAGGGTTGAGGATTGAGAATTGAGGATTGAGGATTGAGGATTGAAGATTGAGGATTGGGTATTGAGGATTGAAGAATGAGGATTGAGGATTGAGGATTGAGGATTGAGGATTGAGGATTGAGGATTGAGGATTGAGGACTGAAGATTGAGTATTGAGGATTGAAGATTGAAGATTGGGGATTGAGGATTGAGGATTGAGGATTGAAGATTGAGGATTGAAGATTGAGGATTGGGTATTGAGGATTGAAGAATGAGGATTGAGGATTGAGGATTGAGGATTGAGGATTGACGATTGAAGATTGAGGATTGAAGATTGAGGATTGGGGATTGAGGATTGAGGATTGAGGATTGAAGATTGAGGATGAGGTCTGAGGGTTGAGGATTGAGGTTTGAGGACTGAGGGCTGAGGATTGAGGATTGAGAATTGAGGATTGAGGATTGAGGATTGAGGATTGTGAATGAGGGCTCAGGGTTGAGGATTGAGGTTTGAGTATAGAATCCTGAGAATTCAGGATATTCTATTGAGTATTGAGAATTGAGGATTGATGTTTGAGCATTGAGGATTGAGGATTGAAGATTGAGTATTCAGGATTGAGGGTTGGGGATTGAGGATTGAGGATTGAGGATTGAGTATTGGGGATTGAAGATTGAGGATTGGGGACTGAGGATTGAAGATTGAGGATTGAGGATCGAGTATTGAGGATTGAGGATTGTGGATTGAAGATTCAGTATTGAGGATTGAATATTGAGAATTGAGGATTGAGGGTTGAGCATTGAGGACTGAGTGTTGAGGTTTGAGTGATGAGAATTGATGGTTGTGGATAGAAGTTTGAAGATTGCAGATTGAGTATTGAGTATTGAAAACTGTGAATTGAGGATATTCTATTGAGGATTGAGGATTGACAACTGATTGTTGACGACTGAGGGATGAAGATTGAGGATTCAGTAATGCGGATTCAGAATTGAGGTTCGAGGACTGGGGATTGAGGGTTGAGTATTGAGAATTGAGGTTTGAGGATTGAGGATTGAGGATTGAAGATTGGGTATTCAGGATTGAGGATTGAGGATTGAGGATTGAGGATTGAGGGTTGAGGATTGAGAATTGAGGATTGAGGATTGAAGATTGAGCATTGAGGATTGAAGTTTGAGGATTGAGGATTGAGGATTGAGGATTGAAGATTGAGGATGAGGGCTGAGGGTTGAGGGTTGAGGTTTGAGGACTGAGGACTGAGGGTTGAGGATTGAGAATTGAGGATTGAGGATTGACGATTGAAGATTGAGGATTGGGTATTGAGGATTGAAGAATGAGGATTGAGGATTGAGGATTGAGGATTGAGGATTGAGGATTGAGGATTGAGGATTGAGGATTGTGAATGAGGGCTCAGGGTTGAGGATTGAGGTTTGAGTATAGATCCCTGAGAATTCAGGATATTCTATTGAGTATTGAGAATTGAGGATTGATGGTTGAGTATTGAGGATTGAGGATTGAGGCTTGAGGATTGAGAATTGAAGATTGAGGATTGATGATTGAGGATTGAGGATTGAGGATTGAGGATTGAGGATTGAGGATTGAAGATTGAGTATTCAGGTTTGAGGGTTGAGGATTGAGGATTGAGGATTGAGGATTGAGTATTGAGGATTGAAGATTGAGGATTGGGGACTGAGGATTGAAGATTGAGGATTGAGGATTGAGGATTGAGTATTGAGGATTGAGGATTGTGGATTGAAGATTCAGTATTGAGGATTGAAGATTGAGAATTGAGGATTGAGGATTGAGCATTGAGGACTGAGTGTTGAGGGTTGAGTGATGAGAATTGATGATTGTGGATAGAGGTTTGAAGATTGCAGATTGTGTATTGAGTATTGAAAACTGTGAATTGTGGATATTCTATTGAGGATTTAGGATTGACAACTGATTGTTGATGACTGAGAGCTGAAGATTGAGGATTCAGGAATGAGGATTCAGAATTGAGTATTCAGAATTGAGGTTTGAGGACCAAGGATTGAGGGTTGAGGATTGAGTATTGAAGATTGAAGATTGAGGATTGAGGATTGAGGATTGAAGATTGAGGATTGGGTATTGAGGATTGATGAATGAGGATTGAGGATTGATGATTTAGGATTGAGGATTGAGGATTGAAGATTGAGGATTGGGGACTGAGGATTGAAGATTGAGGATTGAGGATTGAGTATTGAGGATTGAGGATTGTGGATTGAAGATTCAGTATTGAGGATTGAAGATTGAGAATTGAGGATTGAGGATTGAGCATTGAGGACTGAGTGTTGAGGGTTGAGTGATGAGAATTGATGATTGTGGATAGAGGTTTGAAGATTGCAGATTGAGTATTGAGTATTGAAAACTGTGATTTGAGGATATTCTATTGAGGATTGAGAATTGACAATTGATTGTTGTGGACCGACGGCTGAAGATTGAGGATTCAGGATTGAGGATTCCGGATTGTGGTTTGAGGACTGAGGATTGAGGGTTGAGGATTGAGAATTGAGGATTGACGCTTGACGATTGAGGATTGAGGATGGAGGATTGAAGATTGAGGACTGAGTGTTGATGGTTGAGTGACGAGAACTGATGTTTGTGGATTGAGATTTGAAGATTGAAGAATGGGGATTGGGTATTGAAATCTGTGAATTGAGGATATTCTATTGAGGATTAAGGATTGACAATTGATTTTTGAGGACTGAGAGCTGAAGATTGAGGATTCAGGATCGAGGATTTGGGATTGAGGTTTGAGGAATTAGGATTGAGGGTTGAAGATTGAGTATTGAGGATTGAAAATTGAGGATTGAGGATTGAGAACTAAGGCTTGGGGATGAGGGCTGAGTGTTGAGGATTGACGTTAGAGGACTGAGGACTGAGGGTTGAGGATTGAGAATTGAGGATTGAGGATTGAGGATTGAAGATTGAGGATTGGGTATTGAGGATTGAAGAATGAGGATTGAGGATTGAGGATTGAGGATTGAGGATTGAGGATTGAGGATTGAGGACTGAAGATTGAGTATTGAGGATTGAAGATTGAAGATTGGGGATTGAGGATTGAGGATTGAGGATTGAAGATTGAGGATTGAAGATTGAGGATTGGGTATTGAGGATTGAAGAATGAGGATTGAGGATTGAGGATTGAGGATTGAGGATTGACGATTGAAGATTGAGGATTGAAGATTGAGGATTGGGGATTGAGGATTGAGGATTGAGGATTGAAAATTGAGGATGAGGTCTGAGGGTTGAGGATTGAGGTTTGAGGACTGAGGGCTGAGGATTGAGGATTGAGAATTGAGGATTGAGGATTGAGGATTGAGGATTGTGAATGAGGGCTCAGGGTTGAGGATTGAGGTTTGAGTATAGAATCCTGAGAATTCAGGATATTCTATTGAGTATTGAGAATTGAGGATTGATGTTTGAGCATTGAGGATTGAGGATTGAAGATTGAGTATTCAGGATTGAGGGTCGGGGATTGAGGATTGAGGATTGAGGATTGAGTATTGGGGATTGAAGATTGAGGATTGGGGACTGAGGATTGAAGATTGAGGATTGAGGATCGAGTATTGAGGATTGAGGATTGTGGATTGAAGATTCAGTATTGAGGATTGAATATTGAGAATTGAGGATTGAGGATTGAGCATTGAGGACTGAGTGTTGAGGTTTGAGTGATGAGAATTGATGGTTGTGGATAGAAGTTTGAAGATTGCAGATTGAGTATTGAGTATTGAAAACTGTGAATTGAGGATATTCTATTGAGGATTGAGGATTGACAACTGATTGTTGACGACTGAGGGATGAAGATTGAGGATTCAGTAATGCGGATTCAGAATTGAGGTTCGAGGACTGGGGATTGAGGGTTGAGTATTGAGAATTGAGGTTTGAGGATTGAGGATTGAGGATTGAAGATTGGGTATTCAGGATTGAGGATTGAGGATTGAGGATTGAGGATTGAGGGTTGAGGATTGAGAATTGACGATTGAGGATTGAAGATTGAGCATTGAGGATTGAAGTTTGAGGATTGAGGATTGAGGATTGAGGATTGAAGATTGAGGATGAGGGCTGAGGGTTGAGGGTTGAGGTTTGAGGACTGAGGACTGAGGGTTGAGGATTGAGAATTGAGGATTGAGGATTGACGATTGAAGATTGAGGATTGGGTATTGAGGATTGAAGAATGAGGATTGAGGATTGAGGATTGAGGATTGAGGATTGAAGATTGAGTATTGAGGATTGAAGATTGAGGATTGGGGATTGAGGATTGAGGATTGAGGATTGAAGATTGAGGATGAGGTCTGAGGGTTGAGGATTGAGGTTTGAGGACTGAGGGCTGAGGATTGAGGATTGAGAATTGAGGATTGAGGATTGAGGGTTGAGGATTGTGAATGAGGGCTCAGGGTTGAGGATTGAGGTTTGAGTATAGAATCCTGAGAATTCAGGATATTCTATTGAGTATTGAGAATTGAGGATTGATGTTTGAGCATTGAGGATTGAGGACTGAGGATTGAAGGTTGAGTATTGAAGATTGAGGATTGATGATTGAGGATTGAGGATTGAAGATTGAGGATTGAGGATTGAGGATTGAAGATTGAGTATTCAGGATTGAGGGTTGAGGATTGAGGATTGAGGATTGAGTATTGAGGATTGAAGATTGAGGATTGGGGACTGAGGATTGAAGATTGAGGATTGAGTATTGAGTATTGAGGATTGAGGATTGTGGATTGAAGATTCAGTATTGAGGATTGAAGATTGAGAATTGAGGATTGAGGATTGAGCATTGAGGACTGAGTGTTGAGGTTTGAGTGATGAGAATTGGTGATTGTGGATAGTGGTTTGAAGATTGCAGATTGAGTATTGAGTATTGAAAACTGCGAACTGAGGATATTCTATTGGGGATTGAGGATTGACAACTGATTGTTGATGACTGAGGGCTGAAGATTGAGGATTCAGGAATGCGGATTCAGAATTGAGGTTCGAGGACTGAGGATTGAGGATTGAGGATTGAGAATTGAGGATTGAGGATTGAGGATTGAAGATTGAGGATTGGGTATTGAGGATTGAAGAATCAGGATTGAGGATTGAGGATTGAGGATTAAGGATTGAAGATTGAGGATTGAGGATTGAGTGTTGTGGATTGAGGACGAGGACCGAGGGCTGAGTATTGATGTTTGAGGTCTGAGGATTGAGGATTGAGGATTGAGAATTGAGGATTGAGGATTGAGGATTGAAGATTGAGGATTGGGTATTGAGGATTGAAGAATGAGGATTGAGGATTGAGGATTGAGGATTGAGGATTGAAGAAAGAGTATTGAGGATTGAAGATTGAGGATTGGGGATTGAGAATTGAGGATTGAGGATTGAAGATTGAGGATGTGGGCTGAGGGTTGAGGATTGAGGTTTGAGGACTGAGGGCTGAGGATTGAGGATTGAGAATTGAGGATTGAGGATTGAGGATTGAGGATTGTGAATGAGGGCTCAGGGTTGAGGATTGAGGTTTGAGTATAGATCCCTAAGAATTCAGGATATTCTATTGAGTATTGAGAATTGAGGATTGATGGTTGAGTATTGAGGATTGAGGATTGAGGCTTGAGGATTGAGTATTGAAGATTGAGGATTGATGATTGAGGATTGAGGATTGAGGATTGAGGATTGAGGATTGAGGATTGAAGATTGAGTATTCAGGATTGAGGGTTGAGGATTGAGGATTGAGGATTGAGGTTTGAATGTTGAGGATTGTGGATTGAGGATTAAGGATTGAGGATTGAATATTGTAGATTGAGTATTGATGCCAGAGGATTGAGGATTGAGGATTGAGGACTGAGGATTGAGGATTGAAGATTGAGTATTGAGGATTGAAGATAGAGGATTGAAGATTGAGTATTGATGGTTGAATATTGAGGATTGAGGATTGAGGATTGAAGACTGAGTATTCAGGATTGAGGACGAGGACTGAGGGCTGAGTATTGATGTTTGAGGTCTGAGGATTGAGGATTGAGGATTGAGAATTGAGGATTGAGGATTGAGGATTGAAGATTGAGGATTGGGTATTGAGGATTGAAGAATGAGGATTGAGGATTGAGGATTGAGGATTGAGGATTGAAGAAAGAGTATTGAGGATTGAAGATTGAGGATTGGGGATAGAGGATTGAGGATTGAGGATTGAAGATTGAGGATGTGGGCTGAGGGTTGAGGATTGAGGTTTGAGGACTGAGGGCTGAGGATTGAGGATTGAGAATTGAGGATTGAGGATTGAGGATTGAGGATTGTGAATGAGGGCTCAGGGTTGAGGATTGAGGTTTGAGTATAGATCCCTGAGAATTCAGGGTATTCTATTGAGTATTGAGAATTTAGGATTGATGGTTGAGTATTGAGGATTGAGGATTGAGGCTTGAGGATTGAGTATTGAAGATTGAGGATTGATGATTGAGGATTGAGGATTGAGGATTGAGGATTGAAGATTGAGTATTCAGGATTGAGGGTTGAGGATTGAGGATTGAGGATTGAGGATTGAGTATTGAGGATTGAAGATTGAGGATTGGGGACTGAGGATTGAAGATTGAGGATTGAGGATTGAGTATTGAGGATTGAGGATTGTGGATTGAAGATTCAGTATTGAGGATTGAAGATTGAGAATTGAGGATTGAGGATTTAGCATTGAGGGCTGAGTGTTGAGGGTCGAGTGATGAGAATTGATGATTGTGGATACAGGTTTGAAGATTGCAGATTGAGTATTGAGTATTGAAAACTGTGAATTGAGGATATTCTATTGAGGATTTAGGATTGACAACTGATTGTTGATGACTGAGAGCTGAAGATTGAGGATTCAGGAATGAGGATTCAGAATTGAGTATTCAGAATTGAGGTTTGAGGACCGAGGAGTGAGGGTTGAGGATTGAGTATTGAAGATTGAAGATTGAGGATTGAGGATTGAGGATTGAAGATTGAGGATTGGGTATTGAGGATTGACGAATGAGGATTGAGGATTGATGATTTAGGATTGAGGATTGAGGATTGAATATTGAGGATTGGGTATTGAGGATTGAAGAATGAGGATTGAGGATTGAGGATTGAGGATTGAGGATCGAAGATTGTGTATTGAGGATTGAAGATTGACGATTGAGGATTGAGAATTGAGGATTGACGATTGAACATTGAGGACTGAGTGTTGAGGGTTGAGTAATGGGAATTGTTGTTTGTGGACAGAAGTTTGAAGATTGCAGATTGAGTATAGAGTATTGAAAACTATGAATTGAGGATATTCTATGGAGGATTGAGGATTGACAACTGATTGTTGATGACTGAGGTCTGAAGATTGAGGATTCAGGATTGAGGATTCATCATTGAGGTTTGAGGACTGAGGATTGAGGATTGAGCATTGAGGAATGAGGATTGAAGATTGAGGAATGTGGATTGAGGGTTGTGGATTGAGGACGAGGACTGAGGTTTGAGTATTGATGTTTGAGGTCTGAGGATAGAGGATTGAGGATTGAGAATTGAGGATTGTGGATTCAGGATTGAAGATTGAGGATTGGGTATTGATTATTGAAGAATGAGCATTGAGGATTGAGGATTGTGGATTGAGGATTGAGGGTTGAGTATTGAAGATTGAGAATTGAGGATTGAGGATTGAAGATTGAGTATTGAGGATTGAAGATTGAGGATTGAGGATTGAGGATTGAAGATTGATGACTGAGTGTTAAGGGTTGAGTGATGAGAATTGATGTTTGTGGATTGAGATTTGAAGATTGAAGAATGGGGATTGGGTATTGAAAACTGTGATTTGAGGATATTCTATTGAGGATTGAGAATTGACAATTGATTGTTGTGGACCGACGGCTGAAGATTGAGGATTCAGGATTGAGGATTCCGGATTGAGGTTTGAGGACTGAGGATTGAGGGTTGAGTATTGAGAATTGAGGATTGACGCTTGAGGATTGAGGATTGAGGATGGAGGATTGAAGACAGAGGACTGAGTATTGAGGATTGAGTGTTGAGAATTGATGTTTGAGGACTGAGATTTGATTATTGAATTTTGTGGTTTGAGTATTGCACCATGAGAATTCAGGATATTCTATTGAGTATTGAGAACTGTGGATTGATGGTTGAGTATTGAGGATTGATGGTTGAGGGTTGTGTGTTGAGTATTGCGGATTGAGCATTGAGGATTGAGGATTGAGGATTGAAGATTGAGGATTGGGGATTAAGGATTGGCGATTGAGGATTGAGTACTGAGGATTGAGAATTGTGGATTGAGTATTGAGGATTGAGTATTGAGGATTGAATATTGAGGATTGAGGAATGAGGATTGAAGATTGAGGACTGAGTGTTGATGGTTGAGTGACGAGAACTGATGTTTGTGGATTGAAATTTGAAGATTGAAGAATGGGGATTGAGTATTGAAATCTGTGAATTGAGGATATTCAGCTGAAGATTGAGGATTCAGGATCGAGGATTTGGGATTGAGGTTTGAGGAATGAGGATTGAGGGTTGAAGATTGAGTATTGAGGATAGAAAATTGAGGGTTGAGGATTGAGAACTAAGGATTGGGGATGAGGGCTGAGTGTTGAGGATTGACGTTAGAGGACTATGGACTGAGGGTTGAGGATTGAGAATTGAGGATTGAGGATTGAAGATTGAGGATTGAGGATTGAGGACTGAGTGTTGAGGGTTGATTGAGGAGAATTGATGTTTGTGGATAGAGCCTTGAAGATTGCACATTGAGTATTGAGTATTGAAAACTGTGAATTGATGATATTCTATTGAGGATTGAGGATTGACGCCTGATAGTTGAGGTCTGATGTCTGAAGGTTGAGGATTCAGGTTTGAGGATTCAGGATTGAGGTTTGAGGACTGAGGATTTAGGATTGAGGATTGAGGCCTGAGGATTGAGGATTGAGGATTGAGGATTGAAGATTGAGGATTGAGGATTGAGGATGAGGGCTGAGGGTTGAAGATTGAGGTTTGAGGACTGAGGTCTGAGGATCGAGGATTGAGAGTTGAGGATTGAGGATTGAGGATTGAAGATTTAGGATTAGGTATTGAGGATTGAAGAATGAGGATTGGGTATTGAGGATTGAAGAATGAGGATTGAGGATTGAGGATTGAGGATTGAGGATTGAGGATTGAAGACTGAGTATCGAGGATTGAATATTGAGGATTGAGGATTGAGGATTGAGGATTGAGTATTGAGGATTGATTATTAAACATTGAGTATTGAGGATTGAAGGTTGAGGATTGAGGAATGAGTGTTGAGGATTGAGGATTGAAGATTGAGGATTGGGGATAGAGGATTGACGATTGAGGATTGAGTATTGAGTATTGAGAATTGAGGATTGATTATTGAAGATTGAGTATTGAGGATTGTGGACTGAGGATGAGGGCTGAGGGTTGAAGATTGAGGTTTGAGGACTGAGGACTGAGGATTGAGGATTGAGAATAGAGGATTGAGGATTGAGGATTGAAGATTGAGGACTGGGTATTGATGATTGAAGAATGAGGATTGAGCATTGAGGATTGAGGATTGAGGATTGAGGATTGAGCGTTGAAGACTGAGTATTGAGGGTTGTAGGTTGAGGATTGTGGATTGAGGATTGAGAATTGAGGATTGAATATTGAGGATTGGGGACTGAGTGTTGAGGGTTGAGTGATGTGAACTGATGTTTGTGGATAGAGATTTGAAGATTGCAGATTGAGTATTGAGTATTGAAATCTGCGAATTGAGGATATTCTATTGAGGATTGAGGATTGACATCGGATTGTTGAGGACTGAGGGCTGAAGATTGAGGATTCAGGATTGAGGATTCAGAATTGAGGTTTGAGGACTGAGGATTGAGGATTGAAGATTGAGTATTGAGGATTGAAGGTTGAGGATTGAGGACTGAGAGTTGAGTATTGGGGATGACGGCTGATGGTTGAGGATTGACGTTAGAGGACTGAGGACTGAGGGTTGAGGATTGAGAATTGAGGATTGAGGATTGAGGATTGAAGATTGAGGATTGGGTATTGAGGTTTGAAGAATGAGGATTGAGGGTTGAGGATTGAGGATTGAGGATTGAGGATTGAGGATTGAGGACTGAAGATTGAGTATTGAGGATTGAAGATTGATGATTGGGGATTGAGGATTGAGGATTGAGGATTGAAGATTGAGGATTGAAGATTGAGTATTGAGGATTGAAGATTGAGGATTGAGGATTGAAGATTGAGGATTGGGTATTGAGGATTGAAGAATGAGGATTGAGGATTGAGGATTGAGGATTGAGGATTGAAGATTGAGTATTGAGGATTGAAGGTTGACGGTTGAGTATTGAGGATTGGGGATTGAGGATTGAGGATTGAGGATAGAGGATTGAAGAATGAGTATTGAGGATTGAAGATTGATGATTGAGGATTGAGGATTGAGGATTGAGGATTGAAGATTGAGGATTGAAGATTGAGTATTGAGGATTGAAGATTGAGGATTGAGGATTGCGGATTGAGGATTGAGGATTGAAGATTGAGGATTGGGGACTGAGTGTTGAGGGTTGAGTGATGAGAATTGATGTTTGTGAATAGAGATTTGAACATTGCAGGTTGAGTATTGAGCATTGACACCTGTGAATTGAGGGTATTCTATTGAGGATTGAGGATTGACAACTGATTGTTGAGGACTGCGAGCTGAAGATTGAGGATTCAGGATTGAGGATTCAGGATTGAGGTTTGAGGACTGAGGATTGAGGATTGAGGACTGAGGATTGAGGATTGAGGATTGAGTATTAAAGATTGAGGATTGGGTATTCAGGATTGAACATTGAGGATTGAGGATAGAGTATTGAGGATTGAGGATTGAGGATTGAATATTGAATATTGATGATTGAAGATTGAAGATCGAGGATAGAGGGTTGTGGTTTGAGGACGAGGACTGAAGGTTGAGTATTGATGTTTGAGGTCTGAAGATTGAGGATTGAAGAGTGAGGATTGAGGATTGAGAATTGAGGATTGAAGAATGCAGATTGAGTATTGAGGATTGAAGGTTGAGGATTGAGGATTGCGGATTGAGGATTGAGGACTGAGGATTGAGGATTGAAAATTGAGTATTGAGGATTGAAGACTGACGATTGAGGATTGAGGATTGAGCATTGAGGATTGAGGATTGAAGATTGAGTTTTGAGGATTGAAAATTGAGGATTGAGGATTGAGGATTGAGGATTGAGGATTGAGGATTGACGATTGAGGATTGAGGATTGACGATTGAGTATTGAAGATTCAGTATTGAGGGTGGAAGATTGAGAATTGAGGATTGAGGATTGAACATTGAGGACTGAGTGTTGAGGGTTGAGTGATGAGAATTGATGTTTGTGGATAGAGATTTGAAGATTGCAGATTGAGTATTGAGTATTGAGACCTGTGAATTGAGGATATTCTATTGAGGATTGAGGATTGACAACTGATTGCTGAGGACTGAGTGCTGAAGATTGAGGACTCAGGATTGGGGATTCAGGATTGTGGTTTGAGGACTGAGGATTGAGGATTGAAGATTGAGTATTGAGGATTGAAGATTCAGGATTGAGGAATGAGGATTGAGGATTGACTATGAGGGCTGAGGGTTGAGGATTGAGGTTTGAGGACTGAGGACTGAGGATTGAGGATTGAAGAATGAGGATTGAGGATTGAGGATTGTGGATTGAGGATTGAGGATTGAGGATTGAGGACTGAAGATTGAGTATTGGGGATTAAAGATTGAGAATTGAGGATTGAGGCTTGATGATTGAGGATTTAAGATTGAGGATTGGGGACTGAGTGTTGAGGGTTGAGTGATGAGAATTGATGTTTGTGGATAGAGATTTGAAGATTGCAGGTTGAGTATTGAGTATTGAAAGGTGTGAATTGATGATATTCTATTGAGGATTGAGGATTCAGGATTGAAGATTGAGGATTGGGGACTGAGTGTTGAGGGTTGCGTTATGAGAATTGATGTTTGTGGATAGTGATTTGAAGATTGCAGACTGAGTATTGCGTATTGAAAACTCTGAACTGAGGATATTCTATTGAGGATTGAGGATTGACAACTGATTGTTGAGGACTGAGTGCTGAAGATTGAGGATTCAGGATTGAGGATTCAGGATTGTGGTTTGAGGACTGAGGATTGAGGATTGAGGATTGAGGTTTGAGGATTAAGTATTGAAGATGGAGGATTGAGTATTGAGGATTGAACATTGAGGTTTGAGGATTGAGGATTGAAGATAGAGGATTGGGTATTGATGATTGAAGAATGAGGATTGAGGATTGAGGATTGAGGATTGAGGATTGAAGAAAGAGTATTGAGGATTGAAGATTGAGGATTGGGGATTGGGGATTGAGGATTGAGGATTGAGGATTGAAGATTGAGGATGAGGGCTGAGGGTTGACGATTGAGGTTTGGGGACTGAGGGCTGAGGATTGAGGATTGAGAGTTGAGGATTGAGGATTGAGGATTGAGGATTGTGAATGAGGGCTCAGGGATGAGGATTGAGGTTTGAGTATAGAATCCTGAGAATTAAGGATATTCTATTGAGTATTGAGAATTGAGGATTGATGGTTGAGTATTGAGGATTGAGGATTGGGGATTGAGGATTGAGAATTGAGGATTGAGGATTGAGGATTGAGGATTGTGAATGAGGGCTCAGGGCTGAGGATTGAGGTTTGAGTATAGAATCCCGAGAATTCAGGATATTCTATTGAGTATTGAGAATTGAGGATTGATGGTTGAGTATTGAGGATTGAGGATTGAGGATTGAGGATTGAGGATTGAGTATTGAAGATTGAGGATTGATGGTTGAGGATTGAGGTTTGAGGATTGAGGATTGAGGATTGAGGATTGAAGATTGAGTATTCAGGATTGAGGTTTGAGGATTGAGGATTGAGTATTGAGGATTGAGTATTGAGGATTGAAGATTGAGGATTGGGGACTGAGTGTTGAAGATTGAGTATTGAGGATTGAGTATTGAGGATTGAGGATTGAGGATTGAAGATTCAGTATTGAGGATTGAAGATTGAGGATTGAGGATTGAGGATTGAGCATTGAGGACTGAGTGTTGAGGGTTGAGTGATGAGAATTGATGACTGTGGATAGAAGTTTGAAGATTGCAGATTGAGTATTGAGTATTGAAATCTGTGAATTAAGGATATTCTAGTGAGGATTCAGGATTGACAACTGATTGTTGATGACTGAGGGCTGAAGATTGAGGATTCAGGAATGCGGATTCAGAATTGAGGTTCGAGGACTGAGGATTGAAGATTGAGGATTGAGAATTGAGGTTTGAGGATTGAGGATTGAGGATTGAAGATTCAGTATTCAGGATTGAGGATTGAGGATTGAGTATTGAGGATTGAGTATTGAAGATTGAGGATTGATGGTTGAGGATTGAGGATTGAGGATTGAGCATTGAGGACTGAGTGTTGAGGGTTGAGTGATGAGAATTGATGATTGTGGATAGAGGTTTGAAGATTGCAGATTGAGTATTGAGTATTGAAAACTGTGAATTGTGGATATTCTATTGAGGATTTAGGATTGACAACTCATTGTTGATGACTGAGAGCTGAAGATTGAGGATTCAGGAATGAGGATTCAGAATTGAGTATTCAGAATTGAGGTTTGAGGACCAAGGATTGAGGGTTGAGGATTGAGTATTGAAGATTGAAGATTGAGGATTGAGGATTGAGGATTGAAGATTGAGGATTGGGTATTGAGGATTGATGAATGAGGATTGAGGATTGATGATTTAGGATTGAGGATTGAGGATTGAAGATTGAGGATTGGGGACTGAGGATTGAAGATTGAGGATTGAGGATTGAGTATTGAGGATTGAGGATTGTGGATTGAAGATTCAGTATTGAGGATTGAAGATTGAGAATTGAGGATTGAGGATTGAGCATTGAGGACTGAGTGTTGAGGGTTGAGTGATGAGAATTGATGATTGTGGATAGAGGTTTGAAGATTGCAGATTGAGTATTGAGTATTGAAAACTGTGATTTGAGGATATTCTATTGAGGATTGAGAATTGACAATTGATTGTTGTGGACCGACGGCTGAAGATTGAGGATTCAGGATTGAGGATTCCGGATTGTGGTTTGAGGACTGAGGATTGAGGGTTGAGGATTGAGAATTGAGGATTGACGCTTGACGATTGAGGATTGAGGATGGAGGATTGAAGATTGAGGACTGAGTGTTGATGGTTGAGTGACGAGAACTGATGTTTGTGGATTGAGATTTGAAGATTGAAGAATGGGGATTGGGTATTGAAATCTGTGAATTGAGGATATTCTATTGAGGATTAAGGATTGACAATTGATTTTTGAGGACTGAGAGCTGAAGATTGAGGATTCAGGATCGAGGATTTGGGATTGAGGTTTGAGGAATTAGGATTGAGGGTTGAAGATTGAGTATTGAGGATTGAAAATTGAGGATTGAGGATTGAGAACTAAGGCTTGGGGATGAGGGCTGAGTGTTGAGGATTGACGTTAGAGGACTGAGGACTGAGGGTTGAGGATTGAGAATTGAGGATTGAGGATTGAGGATTGAAGATTGAGGATTGGGTATTGAGGATTGAAGAATGAGGATTGAGGATTGAGGATTGAGGATTGAGGATTGAGGATTGAGGATTGAGGACTGAAGATTGAGTATTGAGGATTGAGGATTGAAGATTGGGGATTGAGGATTGAGGATTGAGGATTGAAGATTGAGGATTGAAGATTGAGGATTGGGTATTGAGGATTGAAGAATGAGGATTGAGGATTGAGGATTGAGGATTGAGGATTGACGATTGAAGATTGAGGATTGAAGATTGAGGATTGGGGATTGAGGATTGAGGATTGAGGATTGAAAATTGAGGATGAGGTCTGAGGGTTGAGGATTGAGGTTTGAGGACTGAGGGCTGAGGATTGAGGATTGAGAATTGAGGATTGAGGATTGAGGATTGAGGATTGTGAATGAGGGCTCAGGGTTGAGGATTGAGGTTTGAGTATAGAATCCTGAGAATTCAGGATATTCTATTGAGTATTGAGAATTGAGGATTGATGTTTGAGCATTGAGGATTGAGGATTGAAGATTGAGTATTCAGGATTGAGGGTTGGGGATTGAGGATTGAGGATTGAGGATTGAGTATTGGGGATTGAAGATTGAGGATTGGGGACTGAGGATTGAAGATTGAGGATTGAGGATCGAGTATTGAGGATTGAGGATTGTGGATTGAAGATTCAGTATTGAGGATTGAATATTGAGAATTGAGGATTGAGGATTGAGCATTGAGGACTGAGTGTTGAGGTTTGAGTGATGAGAATTGATGGTTGTGGATAGAAGTTTGAAGATTGCAGATTGAGTATTGAGTATTGAAAACTGTGAATTGAGGATATTCTATTGAGGATTGAGGATTGACAACTGATTGTTGACGACTGAGGGATGAAGATTGAGGATTCAGTAATGCGGATTCAGAATTGAGGTTCGAGGACTGGGGATTGAGGGTTGAGTATTGAGAATTGAGGTTTGAGGATTGAGGATTGAGGATTGAAGATTGGGTATTCAGGATTGAGGATTGAGGATTGAGGATTGAGGATTGAGGGTTGAGGATTGAGAATTGAGGATTGAGGATTGAAGATTGAGCATTGAGGATTGAAGTTTGAGGATTGAGGATTGAGGATTGAGGATTGAAGATTGAGGATGAGGGCTGAGGGTTGAGGGTTGAGGTTTGAGGACTGAGGACTGAGGGTTGAGGATTGAGAATTGAGGATTGAGGATTGACGATTGAAGATTGAGGATTGGGTATTGAGGATTGAAGAAAGAGGATTGAGGATTGAGGATTGAGGATTGAGGATTGAAGATTGAGTATTGAGGATTGAAGATTGAGGATTGGGGATTGAGGATTGAGGATTGAGGATTGAAGATTGAGGATGAGGTCTGAGGGTTGAGGATTGAGGTTTGAGGACTGAGGGCTGAGGATTGAGGATTGAGAATTGAGGATTGAGGATTGAGGGTTGAGGATTGTGAATGAGGGCTCAGGGTTGAGGATTGAGGTTTGAGTATAGAATCCTGAGAATTCAGGATATTCTATTGAGTATTGAGAATTGAGGATTGATGTTTGAGCATTGAGGATTGAGGACTGAGGATTGAGTGTTGAGTATTGAAGATTGAGGATTGATGATTGAGGATTGAGGATTGAAGATTGAGGATTGAGGATTGAGGATTGAAGATTGAGTATTCAGGATTGAGGGTTGAGGATTGAGGATTGAGGATTGAGTATTGAGGATTGAAGATTGAGGATTGGGGACTGAGGATTGAAGATTGAGGATTGAGTATTGAGTATTGAGGATTGAGGATTGTGGATTGAAGATTCAGTATTGAGGATTGAAGATTGAGAATTGAGGATTGAGGATTGAGCATTGAGGACTGAGTGTTGAGGTTTGAGTGATGAGAATTGGTGATTGTGGATAGTGGTTTGAAGATTGCAGATTGAGTATTGAGTATTGAAAACTGCGAACTGAGGATATTCTATTGGGGATTGAGGATTGACAACTGATTGTTGATGACTGAGGGCTGAAGATTGAGGATTCAGGAATGCGGATTCAGAATTGAGGTTCGAGGACTGAGGATTGAGGATTGAGGATTGAGAATTGAGGATTGAGGATTGAGGATTGAAGATTGAGGATTGGGTATTGAGGATTGAAGAATCAGGATTGAGGATTGAGGATTGAGGATTAAGGATTGAAGATTGAGGATTGAGGATTGAGTGTTGTGGATTGAGGACGAGGACCGAGGGCTGAGTATTGATGTTTGAGGTCTGAGGATTGAGGATTGAGGATTGAGAATTGAGGATTGAGGATTGAGGATTGAAGATTGAGGATTGGGTATTGAGGATTGAAGAATGAGGATTGAGGATTGAGGATTGAGGATTGAGGATTGAAGAAAGAGTATTGAGGATTGAAGATTGAGGATTGGGGATTGAGAATTGAGGATTGAGGATTGAAGATTGAGGATGTGGGCTGAGGGTTGAGGATTGAGGTTTCAGGACTGAGGGCTGAGGATTGAGGATTGAGAATTGAGGATTGAGGATTGAGGATTGAGGATTGTGAATGAGGGCTCAGGGTTGAGGATTGAGGTTTGAGTATAGATCCCTAAGAATTCAGGATATTCTATTGAGTATTGAGAATTGAGGATTGATGGTTGAGTATTGAGGATTGAGGATTGAGGCTTGTGGATTGAGTATTGAAGATTGAGGATTGATGATTGAGGATTGAGGATTGAGGATTGAGGATTGAGGATTGAGGATTGAAGATTGAGTATTCAGGATTGAGGGTTGAGGATTGAGGATTGAGGATTGAGGTTTGAATGTTGAGGATTGTGGATTGAGGATTAAGGATTGAGGATTGAATATTGTAGATTGAGTATTGATGCCAGAGGATTGAGGATTGAGGATTGAGGACTGAGGATTGAGGATTGAAGATTGAGTATTGAGGATTGAAGATAGAGGATTGAAGATTGAGTATTGATGGTTGAATATTGAGGATTGAGGATTGAGGATTGAAGACTGAGTATTCAGGATTGAGGACGAGGACTGAGGGCTGAGTATTGATGTTTGAGGTCTGAGGATTGAGGATTGAGGATTGAGAATTGAGGATTGAGGATTGAGGATTGAAGATTGAGGATTGGGTATTGAGGATTGAAGAATGAGGATTGAGGATTGAGGATTGAGGATTGAGGATTGAAGAAAGAGTATTGAGGATTGAAGATTGAGGATTGGGGATAGAGGATTGAGGATTGAGGATTGAAGATTGAGGATGTGGGCTGAGGGTTGAGGATTGAGGTTTGAGGACTGAGGGCTGAGGATTGAGGATTGAGAATTGAGGATTGAGGATTGAGGATTGAGGATTGTGAATGAGGGCTCAGGGTTGAGGATTGAGGTTTGAGTATAGATCCCTGAGAATTCAGGGTATTCTATTGAGTATTGAGAATTTAGGATTGATGGTTGAGTATTGAGGATTGAGGATTGAGGCTTGAGGATTGAGTATTGAAGATTGAGGATTGATGATTGAGGATTGAGGATTGAGGATTGAGGATTGAAGATTGAGTATTCAGGATTGAGGGTTGAGGATTGAGGATTGAGGATTGAGGATTGAGTATTGAGGATTGAAGATTGAGGATTGGGGACTGAGGATTGAAGATTGAGGATTGAGGATTGAGTATTGAGGATTGAGGATTGTGGATTGAAGATTCAGTATTGAGGATTGAAGATTGAGAATTGAGGATTGAGGATTTAGCATTGAGGGCTGAGTGTTGAGGGTCGAGTGGTGAGAATTGATGATTGTGGATACAGGTTTGAAGATTGCAGATTGAGTATTGAGTATTGAAAACTGTGAATTGAGGATATTCTATTGAGGATTTAGGATTGACAACTGATTGTTGATGACTGAGAGCTGAAGATTGAGGATTCAGGAATGAGGATTCAGAATTGAGTATTCAGAATTGAGGTTTGAGGACCGAGGAGTGAGGGTTGAGGATTGAGTATTGAAGATTGAAGATTGAGGATTGAGGATTGAGGATTGAAGATTGAGGATTGGGTATTGAGGATTGACGAATGAGGATTGAGGATTGATGATTTAGGATAGAAGGATTGAGGATTGAATATTGAGGATTGGGTATTGAGGATTGAAGAATGAGGATTGAGGATTGAGGATTGAGGATTGAGGATCGAAGATTGTGTATTGAGGATTGAAGATTGACGATTGAGGATTGAGAATTGAGGATTGACGATTGAACATTGAGGACTGAGTGTTGAGGGTTGAGTAATGGGAATTGTTGTTTGTGGACAGAAGTTTGAAGATTGCAGATTGAGTATAGAGTATTGAAAACTATGAATTGAGGATATTCTATGGAGGATTGAGGATTGACAACTGATTGTTGATGACTGAGGTCTGAAGATTGAGGATTCAGGATTGAGGATTCATCATTGAGGTTTGAGGACTGAGGATTGAGGATTGAGGATTGAGGAATGAGGATTGAAGATTGAGGAATGTGGATTGAGGGTTGTGGATTGAGGACGAGGACTGAGGTTTGAGTATTGATGTTTGAGGTCTGAGGATAGAGGATTGAGGATTGAGAATTGAGGATTGAGGATTCAGGATTGAAGATTGAGGATTGGGTATTGATTATTGAAGAATGAGCATTGAGGATTGAGGATTGTGGATTGAGGATTGAGGGTTGAGTATTGAAGATTGAGAATTGAGGATTGAGGATTGAAGATTGAGTATTGAGGATTGAAGATTGAGGATTGAGGATTGAGGATTGAAGATTGATGACTGAGTGTTAAGGGTTGAGTGATGAGAATTGATGTTTGTGGATTGAGATTTGAAGATTGAAGAATGGGGATTGGGTATTGAAAACTGTGATTTGAGGATATTCTATTGAGGATTGAGAATTGACAATTGATTGTTGTGGACCGACGGCTGAAGATTGAGGATTCAGGATTGAGGATTCCGGATTGAGGTTTGAGGACTGAGGATTGAGGGTTGAGTATTGAGAATTGAGGATTGACGCTTGAGGATTGAGGATTGAGGATGGAGGATTGAAGACAGAGGACTGAGTATTGAGGATTGAGTGTTGAGAATTGATGTTTGAGGACTGAGATTTGATTATTGAATTTTGTGGTTTGAGTATTGCACCATGAGAATTCAGGATATTCTATTGAGTATTGAGAACTGTGGATTGATGGTTGAGTATTGAGGATTGATGGTTGAGGGTTGTGTGTTGAGTATTGCGGATTGAGCATTGAGGATTGAGGATTGAGGATTGAAGATTGAGGATTGGGGATTAAGGATTGGCGATTGAGGATTGAGTACTGAGGATTGAGAATTGTGGATTGAGTATTGAGGATTGAGTATTGAGGATTGAATATTGAGGATTGAGGAATGAGGATTGAAGATTGAGGACTGAGTGTTGATGGTTGAGTGACGAGAACTGATGTTTGTGGATTGAAATTTGAAGATTGAAGAATGGGGATTGAGTATTGAAATCTGTGAATTGAGGATATTCAGCTGAAGATTGAGGATTCAGGATCGAGGATTTGGGATTGAGGTTTGAGGAATGAGGATTGAGGGTTGAGGCTTGAGGATTGAGTATTGAAGATTGAGGATTGATGATTGAGGATTGAGGATTGAGGATTGAGGATTGAAGATTGAGTATTCAGGATTGAGGGTTGAGGATTGAGGATTGAGGATTGAGGATTGAGTATTGAGGATTGAAGATTGAGGATTGGGGACTGAGGATTGAAGATTGAGGATTGAGGATTGAGTATTGAGGATTGAGGATTGTGGATTGAAGATTCAGTATTGAGGATTGAAGATTGAGAATTGAGGATTGAGGATTTAGCATTGAGGGCTGAGTGTTGAGGGTCGAGTGATGAGAATTGATGATTGTGGATACAGGTTTGAAGATTGCAGATTGAGTATTGAGTATTGAAAACTGTGAATTGAGGATATTCTATTGAGGATTTAGGATTGACAACTGATTGTTGATGACTGAGAGCTGAAGATTGAGGATTCAGGAATGAGGATTCAGAATTGAGTATTCAGAATTGAGGTTTGAGGACCGAGGAGTGAGGGTTGAGGATTGAGTATTGAAGATTGAAGATTGAGGATTGAGGATTGAGGATTGAAGATTGAGGATTGGGTATTGAGGATTGACGAATGAGGATTGAGGATTGATGATTTAGGATAGAAGGATTGAGGATTGAATATTGAGGATTGGGTATTGAGGATTGAAGAATGAGGATTGAGGATTGAGGATTGAGGATTGAGGATCGAAGATTGTGTATTGAGGATTGAAGATTGACGATTGAGGATTGAGAATTGAGGATTGACGATTGAACATTGAGGACTGAGTGTTGAGGGTTGAGTAATGGGAATTGTTGTTTGTGGACAGAAGTTTGAAGATTGCAGATTGAGTATAGAGTATTGAAAACTATGAATTGAGGATATTCTATGGAGGATTGAGGATTGACAACTGATTGTTGATGACTGAGGTCTGAAGATTGAGGATTCAGGATTGAGGATTCATCATTGAGGTTTGAGGACTGAGGATTGAGGATTGAGGATTGAGGAATGAGGATTGAAGATTGAGGAATGTGGATTGAGGGTTGTGGATTGAGGACGAGGACTGAGGTTTGAGTATTGATGTTTGAGGTCTGAGGATAGAGGATTGAGGATTGAGAATTGAGGATTGAGGATTCAGGATTGAAGATTGAGGATTGGGTATTGATTATTGAAGAATGAGCATTGAGGATTGAGGATTGTGGATTGAGGATTGAGGGTTGAGTATTGAAGATTGAGAATTGAGGATTGAGGATTGAAGATTGAGTATTGAGGATTGAAGATTGAGGATTGAGGATTGAGGATTGAAGATTGATGACTGAGTGTTAAGGGTTGAGTGATGAGAATTGATGTTTGTGGATTGAGATTTGAAGATTGAAGAATGGGGATTGGGTATTGAAAACTGTGATTTGAGGATATTCTATTGAGGATTGAGAATTGACAATTGATTGTTGTGGACCGACGGCTGAAGATTGAGGATTCAGGATTGAGGATTCCGGATTGAGGTTTGAGGACTGAGGATTGAGGGTTGAGTATTGAGAATTGAGGATTGACGCTTGAGGATTGAGGATTGAGGATGGAGGATTGAAGACAGAGGACTGAGTATTGAGGATTGAGTGTTGAGAATTGATGTTTGAGGACTGAGATTTGATTATTGAATTTTGTGGTTTGAGTATTGCACCATGAGAATTCAGGATATTCTATTGAGTATTGAGAACTGTGGATTGATGGTTGAGTATTGAGGATTGATGGTTGAGGGTTGTGTGTTGAGTATTGCGGATTGAGCATTGAGGATTGAGGATTGAGGATTGAAGATTGAGGATTGGGGATTAAGGATTGGCGATTGAGGATTGAGTACTGAGGATTGAGAATTGTGGATTGAGTATTGAGGATTGAGTATTGTGGATTGAATATTGAGGATTGAGGAATGAGGATTGAAGATTGAGGACTGAGTGTTGATGGTTGAGTGACGAGAACTGATGTTTGTGGATTGAAATTTGAAGATTGAAGAATGGGGATTGAGTATTGAAATCTGTGAATTGAGGATATTCAGCTGAAGATTGAGGATTCAGGATCGAGGATTTGGGATTGAGGTTTGAGGAATGAGGATTGAGGGTTGAAGATTGAGTATTGAGGATAGAAAATTGAGGGTTGAGGATTGAGAACTAAGGATTGGGGATGAGGGCTGAGTGTTGAGGATTGACGTTAGAGGACTATGGACTGAGGGTTGAGGATTGAGAATTGAGGATTGAGGATTGAAGATTGAGGATTGAGGATTGAGGACTGAGTGTTGAGGGTTGATTGAGGAGAATTGATGTTTGTGGATAGAGCCTTGAAGATTGCACATTGAGTATTGAGTATTGAAAACTGTGAATTGATGATATTCTATTGAGGATTGAGGATTGACGCCTGATAGTTGAGGTCTGATGTCTGAAGGTTGAGGATTCAGGTTTGAGGATTCAGGATTGAGGTTTGAGGACTGAGGATTTAGGATTGAGGATTGAGGCCTGAGGATTGAGGATTGAGGATTGAGGATTGAAGATTGAGAATTGAGGATTGAGGATGAGGGCTGAGGGTTGAAGATTGAGGTTTGAGGACTGAGGTCTGAGGATCGAGGATTGAGAGTTGAGGATTGAGGATTCAGGATTGAGGATTCAGGATTGAGGTTTGAGGACTGAGGATTGAGGATTGAGGACTGAGGATTGAGGATTGAGGATTGAGTATTAAAGATTGAGGATTGGGTATTCAGGATTGAACATTGAGGATTGAGGATAGAGTATTGAGGATTGAGGATTGAGGATTGAATATTGAATATTGATGATTGAAGATTGAAGATCGAGGATAGAGGGTTGTGGTTTGAGGACGAGGACTGAAGGTTGAGTATTGATGTTTGAGGTCTGAAGATTGAGGATTGAAGAGTGAGGATTGAGGATTGAGAATTGAGGATTGAAGAATGCAGATTGAGTATTGAGGCTTGAAGGTTGAGGATTGAGGATTGCGGATTGAGGATTGAGGACTGAGGATTGAGGATTGGAAATTGAGTATTGAGGATTGAAGACTGACGATTGAGGATTGAGGATTGAGCATTGAGGATTGAGGATTGAAGATTGAGTTTTGAGGATTGAAAATTGAGGATTGAGGATTGAGGATTGAGGATTGAGGATTGAGGATTGACGATTGAGGATTGAGGATTGACGATTGAGTATTGAAGATTCAGTATTGAGGGTGGAAGATTGAGAATTGAGGATTGAGGATTGAACATTGAGGACTGAGTGTTGAGGGTTGAGTGATGAGAATTGATGTTTGTGGATAGAGATTTGAAGATTGCAGATTGAGTATTGAGTATTGAGACCTGTGAATTGAGGATATTCTATTGAGGATTGAGGATTGACAACTGATTGCTGAGGACTGAGTGCTGAAGATTGAGGACTCAGGATTGGGGATTCAGGATTGTGGTTTGAGGACTGAGGATTGAGGATTGAAGATTGAGTATTGAGGATTGAAGATTCAGGATTGAGGAATGAGGATTGAGGATTGACTATGAGGGCTGAGGGTTGAGGATTGAGGTTTGAGGACTGAGGACTGAGGATTGAGGATTGAAGAATGAGGATTGAGGATTGAGGATTGTGGATTGAGGATTGAGGATTGAGGATTGAGGACTGAAGATTGAGTATTGGGGATTAAAGATTGAGAATTGAGGATTGAGGCTTGATGATTGAGGATTTAAGATTGAGGATTGGGGACTGAGTGTTGAGGGTTGAGTGATGAGAATTGATGTTTGTGGATAGAGATTTGAAGATAGCAGGTTGAGTATTGAGTATTGAAAGGTGTGAATTGATGATATTCTATTGAGGATTGAGGATTCAGGATTGAAGATTGAGGATTGGGGACTGAGTGTTGAGGGTTGCGTGATGAGAATTGATGTTTGTGGATAGTGATTTGAAGATTGCAGACTGAGTATTGCGTATTGAAAACTCTGAACTGAGGATATTCTATTGAGGATTGAGGATTGACAACTGATTGTTGAGGACTGAGTGCTGAAGATTGAGGATTCAGGATTGAGGATTCAGGATTGTGGTTTGAGGACTGAGGATTGAGGATTGAGGATTGAGGTTTGAGGATTGAGTATTGAAGATGGAGGATTGAGTATTGAGGATTGAACATTGAGGTTTGAGGATTGAGGATTGAAGATAGAGGATTGGGTATTGATGATTGAAGAATGAGGATTGAGGATTGAGGATTGAGGATTGAGGATTGAAGAAAGAGTATTGAGGATTGAAGATTGAGGATTGGGGATTGGGGATTGAGGATTGAGGATTGAGGATTGAAGATTGAGGATGAGGGCTGAGGGTTGACGATTGAGGTTTGGGGACTGAGGGCTGAGGATTGAGGATTGAGAGTTGAGGATTGAGGATTGAGGATTGAGGATTGTGAATGAGGGCTCAGGGATGAGGATTGAGGTTTGAGTATAGAATCCTGAGAATTAAGGATATTCTATTGAGTATTGAGAATTGAGGATTGATGGTTGAGTATTGAGGATTGAGGATTGGGGATTGAGGATTGAGAATTGAGGATTGAGGATTGAGGATTGAGGATTGTGAATGAGGGCTCAGGGCTGAGGATTGAGGTTTGAGTATAGAATCCCGAGAATTCAGGATATTCTATTGAGTATTGAGAATTGAGGATTGATGGTTGAGTATTGAGGATTGAGGATTGAGGATTGAGGATTGAGGATTGAGTATTGAAGATTGAGGATTGATGGTTGAGGATTGAGGTTTGAGGATTGAGGATTGAGGATTGAGGATTGAAGATTGAGTATTCAGGATTGAGGTTTGAGGATTGAGGATTGAGTATTGAGGATTGAGTATTGAGGATTGAAGATTGAGGATTGGGGACTGAGTGTTGAAGATTGAGTATTGAGGATTGAGTATTGAGGATTGAGGATTGAGGATTGAAGATTCAGTATTGAGGATTGAAGATTGAGGATTGAGGATTGAGGATTGAGCATTGAGGACTGAGTGTTGAGGGTTGAGTGATGAGAATTGATGACTGTGGATAGAAGTTTGAAGATTGCAGATTGAGTATTGAGTATTGAAATCTGTGAATTAAGGATATTCTAGTGAGGATTCAGGATTGACAACTGATTGTTGATGACTGAGGGCTGAAGATTGAGGATTCAGGAATGCGGATTCAGAATTGAGGTTCGAGGACTGAGGATTGAAGATTGAGGATTGAGAATTGAGGTTTGAGGATTGAGGATTGAGGATTGAAGATTCAGTATTCAGGATTGAGGATTGAGGATTGAGGATTGAGGATTGAGGTTTGAGGATTGAGAATTGAGGATTGAGGATTGAAGACTGAGCATTGAGGATTGAAGTTTGAGGATTGAGGATTGAGGATTGAGGATTGAGGATTGAAGATTGAGCATGAGGGCTGAGGGTTGAGGATTGAGGTTTGAGGACTGAGGACTGAGGGTTGAGGATTGAGAATTGAGGATTGAGGATTCACGATTGAAGATTGAGGATTGGGTATTGAGGATTGAGGAATGAGGATTGAGGATTGAAGATTGGGGATTGAGGATTGAGGATTGAGGATTGAAGATTGAGGATGAGGGCTGAGGGTTGACGATTGAGGTTTGAGGACTGAGGGCTGAGGATTGAGGATTGAGAGTTGAGGATTGAGGATTGAGGATTGAGGATTGTGAATGAGTGCTCAGGGTTGGGGATTGTGGTTTGAGTATAGAATCCTGAGAATTAAGGATATTCTATTGAGTATTGAGAATTGAGGATGGATGGTTGAGTATTGAGGATTGAGGATTGGGGATTGAGGATTGAGAATTGAGGATTGAGGGTTGAGGATTGAGGATTGTGAATGACGGCTCAGGGCTGAGGATTGAGGTTTGAGTATAGAATCCTGAGAATTCAGGATATTCTATTGAGTATTGAGAATTGAGGATTCATGGTTGAGTATTGAGGATTGAGGATTGAGGATTGAGGATTGAGTATTGAAGGTTGAGAAATGATGGTTGAGGATTGAGGTTTGAGGATTGAGGATTGAGGATTGAGGATTGAAGATTGAGTATTCAGGATTGAGGATTGAGAGTTGAGGATTGAGGATTGAGGATTGAGGATTGTGAATGAGGGCTCAGGGTTGAGGATTGAGGTTTGAGTATAGAATCCTGAGAATTAAGGATATTCTATTGAGTATTGAGAATTGAGGATGGATGGTTGAGTACTGAGGATTGAGGGTTGGGGATTGAGGATTGAGAATTGAGGATTGAGGATTGAGGATTGAGGATTGTGAATGACGGCTCACGGCTGAGGATTGAGGTTTGAGTATAGAATCCTGAGAATTCAGGATATTCTATTGAGTATTGAGAATTGAGTATTCATGGTTGAGTATTGAGGATTGAGTATTGAGGATTGAGGATTGAGTATTGAAGATTGAGGATTGATGATAGAGGATTGAGGTTTGAGGATTGAGTATTGAGGATTGAGGATTGAAGATTGAGTATTCAGGATTGAGGATTGAAGATTGAGGATTGGGGACTGAGGATTGAGGATTGAGGATTGAGGATTGAGGGTTGAGGATTGAGTATTGAAGATTGAGGATTGATGATTGAGGATTGAGGATTGAGGATTGAGGATTGAGGATTGAGGATTGAAGATTGAGTATTCAGGATTGAGGATTGAGGATTGAGGGTTGAGGATTGAGGGTTGAGGATTGAGAATTGAGGATTGAGGATTGAAGACTGAGCATTGAGGATTGAAGTTTGAGGATTGAGGATTGAGGATTGAGGATTGAGGATTGAGGATTGAAGATTGAGCATGAGGGCTGAGGGTTGAGGATTGAGGTTTGAGGACTGAGGACTGAGGGTTGAGGATCGAGAATTGAGGATTGAGGATTGACGACTGAAGATTGAGGATTGGGTATTGAGGATTGAGGAATGAGGATTGAGGATTGAGGATTGAGGATTGAGGATTGAAGATTGTGTATTCAGGATTGAAGATTGAGGATTGGGGATTGAGGATTTAGGATTGAGGATTGAAGATTGAGGATGAGGTCTGAGGGTTGAGGATTGAGGTTTGAGGACTGAGGGCTGAGGATTGAGGATAGAGAATTGAGGATTCAGGATTGAGGATTGAGGATTGTGAATGAGGGCTCAGGGTTGAGGATTGAGGTTTGAGTATAGAATCCTGAGAATTCAGGATATTATATTGAGTATTGAGAATTGAGGATTGATGTTTGAGTATTGAGGATTGAGGATTGAGGATTGGGGATTGAGTATTGAAGATTGAGGATTGATGATTGAGGATTGAGTATTGAGGACTGAGGATTGAGGATTGGGTATTGAGGATTGAAGAATGGGGAATGAGGATTGAGGATTGAGGATTGAGGATTGTGAATCAGGGCTCAGGGCTGAGGATTGAGGTTTGAGTATAGAATCCTGAGAATTCAGGATATTCTATTGAGTATTGAGAATTGAGGATTGATGGTTGAGTATTGATGATTGAGGATTGAGGATTGAGGATTGAGGATTGAGGATTGAGAATTGAAGATTGAGTATTCAGGATTGAGGATTGAGGATTGAGGATTGAGGATTGAGGATTGAGTATTGAGGATTGAAGATTGAGGATTGGAGACTGAGTGTTGAAGATTGAGGATTGAGGATTGAGGATTGAAGATTCAGTATTGAGGATTGAAGATTGAGGATTGAGGATTGAGGATTGAGCATTGAGGACTGAGTGTTGAGGGTTGAGTGATGAGAATTGATGGTTGTGTATAGAAGTTTGAAGATTGCAGATTGAGTATTGAGTATTCAAAACTGTGAATTGAGGATATTCTATTGAGGATTGAGGATTGACAACTGATTGTTGAGGACTGAGTGCTGAAGGTTGAGGATTCATGAATGCGGATTCAGAATTGAGGTTCGAGGACTGAGGATTGAGGATTGAGGATTGGGAATTGAGGTTTGAGGATTGAGGATTGAGGATTGAAGATTGACTATTCAGGATTGAGGATTGAGGATTGAGGATTGAGGATTGAGAGTTGAGGATTGAGAATTGAGGATTGAGGATTGAAAATTGAGCATTGAGGATTGAAGTTTGAGGATTGAGGATTGAGGATTGAGGATTGAGGATTGAGGATTGAAGATTGAGGATGAGGGCTGAGGGTTGAGGATTGAGGTTTGAGGACTGAGGACTGAGGGTTAAGGATTGAGAATTGAGGATTGAGGATTGACGATTGAAGATTGAGGATTGGGTATTGAAGATTGAGGATTGGGGATTGAGGATTGAGGATTGAGGATCGAAGATTGAGGATGAGGTCTGAGGGTTGAGGATTGAGGTTAGAGGACTGAGGGCTGAGGATTGAGGATTGAGAGTTGAGGATTGAGGATTGAGGATTGAGGATTTTGAATGAGGGCTCAGGGTTGAGAATTGAGGTTTGAGTATAGAATCCTGAGAATTCAGGATATTCTATTGAGTATTGAGAATTGAGGATTGATGTTTGAGTATTGAGGATTGAGTACTGAGGATTGGAGATTGAGAATTGAGGATTGAGGATTGTGGATTGAGGATTGCGGACTGAGGATTGAAGAGTCAGTATTGAGGATTGAAGATTGAGAACTGAGAATTGAGGATTGAACATTGAGGACTGAGTGTTGAGGGTTGAGTGATGAGAATTGATGTTTGTGGATAGAGATTTGAAGATTGCAGACTGAGTATTGCGTATTGATAACTCTGTACTGAGGATATTCTATTGAGGATTGAGGATTGACAACTCATTGTTGAGGACTGAGTGCTGAAGATTGAGGGCTCAGGATTGGGGATTCAGGATTGTGGTTTGAGGACTGAGGATTGAGGATTGAGGGTTGTGGATTGAGGATTGATTATTGAGGATTGAAGATTGGGGATTGGGTATTGAAGATTGAACATTGAGGTTTGAGGATTGAGGATTGAGGATTGATGATTGAGGATTGAGGATTGAAGAATGAATATTGATGATTGAAGATTGAGGATTGAGGATTGAGGGTTGTGGATTCAGGACGAGGACTGAGGGCTGAGTATTGATGTTTGAGGTCTGAGGATTGAGGATTGAGGATTGAGAATCGAGGATTGAGGATTGAGGATTGAAGATTGAGGATTGGGTATTGAGGATTGAAGAATGAGGAATGAGGATTGAGGATTGAGGATTGAGGATTGAAGAAAGAGTGTTGAGGATTGAAGATTGAGGATTGGGGATTGAGGATTGAGGATTGAGGATTGAAGATTGAGGATGAGGGCTGAGGGTTGAGGATTGCGGTTTGAGGACTGAGGGCTGAGGATTGAGGATTGAGGATTGAGGATGAGGGCTGAGGGTTGAGGATTGAGGATTGAGGATTGATGATTGAGTATTGAAGATTGAGGATTGTGAATGAGGGCTCAGGGTTGAGGATTGAGGTTTGAGTATAGATCCCTGAGAATTCAGGATATTCTATTGAGTATTGGGAATTGAGGATTGATGGTTGAGTATTGAGGATTGAGGATTGAGGATTGAGGATTGAGTATTGAAGATTGAGGATTGATGATTGAGGATTGAGGATTGAGGATTGTGAATGAGGGCTCAGGGTTGAGGATTGAGGTTTGAGTATAGATCCCTCAGACTTCAGGATATTCTATTGAGTATTGAGAATTGCGGATTGATGGTTGAGTATTGAGGATTGAGGATTGAGGATTTAGGATTGAAGATTGAGTATTCAGGATTGAGGTTTGAGGATTGAGGATTGAGGATTGAGGATTGAGGATTGAGTATTGAGTATTGAAGATTGAGAATTGGGGACTGAGGATTGAAGGTTGAGGGTTGAGGATTGAGTATTGAGGATTGAGGATTGAGGATTGAAGATTCAGTATTGGGGATTGAAGATTGAGAATTGAGGATTGAGGATTGAGCATTGAGGACTGAGTGTTGAGGGTTGAGTGATGAGTATTGATGATTGTGGATAGTGGTTTGAAGATTGCAGATTGAGTATTGAGTATTGAAAACTGTGAATTGAGGATATTCTATTGAGGATTGAGGATTGACAACTGATTGTTGATGACTGAGGGCTGAAGATTGAGGATTCAGGAATGCGGATTCAGAATTGAGGTTCGAGGACTGAGGATTGAGGATTGAAGATTGAGTATTGAGGATTGAAGATTCAGGATTGAGGATTGAGGATTGAGGATTGACTATGAGGGCTGAGGGTTGAGGATTGAGGTTTGAGGACTGAGGACTGAGGATTGAGGATTGAGAATTGAGGATTGAGGATTGAGGATTGAAGATTGAGGATTGGGTATTGAGGATTGAAGAATGAGGATTGAGGATTGAGGATTGTGGATTGAGGATTGAGGATTGAGGATTGAGGATTGAAGATTGAGTATTGGGGATTAAAGATTGAGAATTGAGGATTGAGGCTTGATGATTGAGGATTTAAGATTGAGGATTGGGGACTGAGTGTTGAGGGTTGAGTGATGAGAATTGATGTTTGTGGATAGAGATTTGAAGATTGCAGGTTGTGGTATTGAGTATTGAAAGGTGTGAATTGATGATATTCTATTGAGGATTGAGGATTCAGGATTGAAGATTGAGGATTGGGGACTGAGTGTTGAGGGTTGCGTGATGAGAATTGATGTTTGTGGATAGATATTTGAAGATTGCAGACTGAGTATTGCGTATTGAAAACTCTGAACTGAGGATATTCTATTGAGGATTGAGGATTGACAACTGATTGTTGAGGACTGAGTGCTGAAGATTGAGGATTCAGGATTGAGGATTCAGGATTGTGGTTTGAGGACTGAGGATTGAGGATTGAGAATTGAGGTTTGAGGATTGAGGATTGAAGATTGAGGATTGAGTATTGAGGATTGAACGTTGAGGTTTGAGGATTGAGGATTGGGGATTGAGGATTGAGGATTGAAGATTGAATATTGATGATTGAATGTTGAGGATTGAGGATTGAGGGCTGTGGATTGAGGACGAGGACTGAGGGCTGAGTATTGATGTTTGAGGTCTGAGGATTGAGGATTGAGGATTGTGAATTGAGTATTGAGGATTGAGGATTGAAGATAGAGGATTGGGTATTGACGATTGAAGAATGAGGATTGAGGATTGAGGATTGAGGATTGAGGATTGAAGAAAGAGTATTGAGGATTGAAGATTGAGGATTGGGGATTGAGGATTGAGGATTGAGGATTGAAGATTGAGGATGAGGGCTGAGGGTTGACGATTGAGGTTTGAGGACTGAGGGCTGAGGATTGAGGATTGAGAGTTGAGGATTGAGGATTGAGGATTGAGGATTGAAGATTGAGTATTCAGGATTGAGGGTTGAGGATTGAGGATTGAGGATTGAGGATTGAAGATTGAGTATTCAGGATTGAGGACGAGGACTGAGGGCTGAGTATTGATGTTTGAGGTCTGAGGATTGAGGATTGAGGATTGAGAATTGAGGATTGAGGATTGAGGATTGAAGATTGAGGATTGGGTATTGAGGATTGAAGAATGAGGATTGAGGATTGAGGACTGAGGATTGAGGATTGAAGAAAGAGTATTGAGGATTGAAGATTGAGGATTGGGGATTGAGGATTGAGGATTGAGGATTGAAGATTGAGGATGTGGGCTGAGGGTTGAGGATTGAGGTTTGAGGACTGAGGGCTGAGGATTGAGGATTGAGAATTGAGGATTGAGGATTGAGGATTGAGGATTGTGAATGAGGGCTCAGGGTTGAGGATTGAGGTTTGAGTATAGATCCCTGAGAATTCAGGGTATTCTATTGAGTATTCAGAATTTAGGATTGATGGTTGAGTATTGAGGATTGAGGATTGAGGCTTGAGGATTGAGTATTGAAGATTGAGGATTGATGATTGAGGATTGAGGATTGAGGATTGAGGATTGAAGATTGAGTATTCAGGATTGAGGGTTGAGGATTGAGGATTGAGGATTGAGGATTGAGTATTGAGGATTGAAGATTGAGGATTGGGGACTGAGGATTGAAGATTGAGGATTGAGGATTGAGTATTGAGGATTGAGGATTGTGGATTGAAGATTCAGTATTGAGGATTGAAGATTGAGAATTGAGGATTGAGGATTTAGCATTGAGGGCTGAGTGTTGAGGGTCGAGTGATGAGAATTGATGATTGTGGATAGAGGTTTGAAGATTGCAGATTGAGTATTGAGTATTGAAAACTGTGAATTGAGGATATTCTATTGAGGATTTAGGATTGACAACTGATTGTTGATGACTGAGAGCTGAAGATTGAGGATTCAGGAATGAGGATTCAGAATTGAGTATTCAGAATTGAGGTTTGAGGACCGAGGAGTGAGGGTTGAGGATTGAGTATTGAAGATTGAAGATTGAGGATTGAGGATTGAGGATTGAAGATTGAGGATTGGGTATTGAGGATTGACGAATGAGGATTGAGGATTGATGATTTAGGATTGAGGATTGAGGATTGAATATTGAGGATTGGGTATTGAGGATTGAAGAATGAGGATTGAGGATTGAGGATTGAGGATTGAGGATCGAAGATTGTGTATTGAGGATTGAAGATTGACGATTGAGGATTGAGAATTGAGGATTGACGATTGAACATTGAGGACTGAGTGTTGAGGGTTGAGTAATGGGAATTGTTGTTTGTGGACAGAAGTTTGAAGATTGCAGATTGAGTATAGAGTATTGAAAACTATGAATTGAGGATATTCTATGGAGGATTGAGGATTGACAACCGATTGTTGATGACTGAGGTCTGAAGATTGAGGATTCAGGATTGAGGATTCAGCATTGAGGTTTGAGGACTGAGGATTGAGGATTGAGGATTGAGGAATGAGGATTGAAGATTGAGGAATGTGGATTGAGGGTTGTGGATTGAGGACGAGGACTGAGGTTTGAGTATTGATGTTTGAGGTCTGAGGATAGAGGATTGAGGATTGAGAATTGAGGATTGAGGATTCAGGATTGAAGATTGAGGATTGGGTATTGATTATTGAAGAATGAGCATTGAGGATTGAGGATTGTGGATTGAGGATTGAGGGTTGAGTATTGAAGATTGAGAATTGAGGATTGAGGATTGAAGATTGAGTATTGAGGATTGAAGATTGAGGATTGAGGATTGAGGATTGAAGATTGATGACTGAGTGTTAAGGGTTGAGTGATGAGAATTGATGTTTGTGGATTGAGATTTGAAGATTGAAGAATGGGGATTGGGTATTGAAAACTGTGATTTGAGGATATTCTATTGAGGATTGAGAATTGACAATTGATTGTTGTGGACCGACGGCTGAAGATTGAGGATTCAGGATTGAGGATTCCGGATTGAGGTTTGAGGACTGAGGATTGAGGGTTGAGTATTGAGAATTGAGGATTGACGCTTGAGGATTGAGGATTGAGGATGGAGGATTGAAGACAGAGGACTGAGTATTGAGGATTGAGTGTTGAGAATTGATGTTTGAGGACTGAGATTTGATTATTGAATTTTGTGGTTTGAGTATTGCACCATGAGAATTCAGGATATTCTATTGAGTATTGAGAACTGTGGATTGATGGTTGAGTATTGAGGATTGATGGTTGAGGGTTGTGTGTTGAGTATTGCGGATTGAGCATTGAGGATTGAGGATTGAGGATTGAAGATTGAGGATTGGGGATTAAGGATTGGCGATTGAGGATTGAGTACTGAGGATTGAGAATTGTGGATTGAGTATTGAGGATTGAGTATTGAGGATTGAATATTGAGGATTGAGGAATGAGGATTGAAGATTGAGGACTGAGTGTTGATGGTTGAGTGACGAGAACTGATGTTTGTGGATTGAAATTTGAAGATTGAAGAATGGGGATTGAGTATTGAAATCTGTGAATTGAGGATATTCTATTGAGGATTAAGGATTGACAATTGATTTTTGAGGACTGAGAGCTGAAGATTGAGGATTCAGGATCGAGGATTTGGGATTGAGGTTTGAGGAATGAGGATTGAGGGTTGAAGATTGAGTATTGAGGATAGAAAATTGAGGGTTGAGGATTGAGAACTAAGGATTGGGGATGAGGGCTGAGTGTTGAGGATTGACGTTAGAGGACTATGGACTGAGGGTTGAGGATTGAGAATTGAGGATTGAGGATTGAGGATTGAAGATTGAGGATTGGGTATTGAGGATTGAAGAATGAGGATTGAGGATTGAGGATTGAGGATTGAAGATTGAGGATTGAGGATTGAGGACTGAGTGTTGAGGGTTGATTGAGGAGAATTGATGTTTGTGGATAGAGCCTTGAAGATTGCACATTGAGTATTGAGTATTGAAAACTGTGAATTGATGATATTCTATTGAGTATTGAGGATTGACGCCTGATAGTTGAGGTCTGATGTCTGAAGGTTGAGGATTCAGGGTTGAGGATTCAGGATTGAGGTTTGAGGACTGAGGATTTAGGATTGAGGATTGAGGCCTGAGGATTGAGGATTGAGGATTGAGGATTGAAGATTGAGGATTGAGGATTGAGGATGAGGGCTGAGGGTTGAAGATTGAGGTTTGAGGACTGAGGTCTGAGGATCGAGGATTGAGAGTTGAGGATTGAGGATTGAGGATTGAAGATTTAGGATTAGGTATTGAGGATTGAAGAATGAGGATTGGGTATTGAGGATTGAAGAATGAGGATTGAGGATTGAGGATTGAGGATTGAGGATTGAGGATTGAAGACTGAGTATCGAGGATTGAATATTGAGGATTGAGGATTGAGGATTGAGGATTGAGTATTGAGGATTGATTATTAAACATTGAGTATTGAGGATTGAAGGTTGAGGATTGAGGAATGAGTGTTGAGGATTGAGGATTGAAGATTGAGGATTGGGGATAGAGGATTGACGATTGAGGATTGAGTATTGAGTATTGAGAATTGAGGATTGATTATTGAAGATTGAGTATTGAGGATTGAAGATTGAATATTGAGGATTGAGGATTGTGGACTGAGGATGAGGGCTGAGGGTTGAAGATTGAGGTTTGAGGACTGAGGACTGAGGATTGAGGATTGAGAATAGAGGATTGAGGATTGAGGATTGAAGATTGAGGACTGGGTATTGATGATTGAAGAATGAGGATTGAGCATTGAGGATTGAGGATTGAGGATTGAGGATTGAGCATTGAAGACTGAGTATTGAGGGTTGTAGGTTGAGGATTGTGGATTGAGGATTGAGAATTGAGGATTGAATATTGAGGATTGGGGACTGAGTGTTGAGGGTTGAGTGATGTGAATTGATGTTTGTGGATAGAGATTTGAAGATTGCAGATTGAGTATTGAGTATTGAAATCTGCGAATTGAGGATATTCTATTGAGGATTGAGGATTGACATCGGATTGTTGAGGACTGAGGGCTGAAGATTGAGGATTCAGGATTGAGGATTCAGAATTGAGGTTTGAGGACTGAGGATTGAGGATTGAAGATTGAGTATTGAGGATTGAAGGTTGAGGATTGAGGACTGAGAGTTGAGTATTGGGGATGACGGCTGATGGTTGAGGATTGACGTTAGAGGACTGAGGACTGAGGGTTGAGGATTGAGAATTGAGGATTGAGGATTGAGGATTGAAGATTGAGGATTGGGTATTGAGGTTTGAAGAATGAGGATTGAGGGTTGAGGATTGAGGATTGAGGATTGAGGATTGAGGATTGAGGACTGAAGATTGAGTATTGAGGATTGAAGATTGATGATTGGGGATTGAGGATTGAGGATTGAAGAAAGAGTATTGAGGATTGAAGATTGAGGATTGGGGATTGAGGATTGAGGATTGAGGATTGAAGATTGAGGATGAGGGCTGAGGGTTGACGATTGAGGTTTGGGGACTGAGGGCTGAGGATTGAGGATTGAGAGTTGAGGATTGAGGATTGAGGATTGAGGATTGTGAATGAGGGCTCAGGGATGAGGATTGAGGTTTGAGTATAGAATCCTGAGAATTAAGGATATTCTATTGAGTATTGAGAATTGAGGATTGATGGTTGAGTATTGAGGATTGAGGATTGGGGATTGAGGATTGAGAATTGAGGATTGAGGATTGAGGATTGAGGATTGTGAATGAGGGCTCAGGGCTGAGGATTGAGGTTTGAGTATAGAATCCCGAGAATTCAGGATATTCTGTTGAGTATTGAGAATTGAGGATTGATGGTTGAGTATTGAGGATTGAGGATTGAGGATTGAGGATTGAGGATTGAGTATTGAAGATTGAGGATTGATGGTTGAGGATTGAGGTTTGAGGATTGAGGATTGAGGATTGAGGATTGAAGATTGAGTATTCAGGATTGAGGTTTGAGGATTGAGGATTGAGTATTGAGGATTGAGTATTGAGGATTGAAGATTGAGGACTGGGGACTGAGTGTTGAAGATTGAGTATTGAGGATTGAGTATTGAGGATTGAGGATTGAGGATTGAAGATTCAGTATTGAGGATTGAAGATTGAGGATTGAGGATTGAGGATTGAGCATTGAGGACTGAGTGTTGAGGGTTGAGTGATGAGAATTGATGACTGTGGATAGAAGTTTGAAGATTGCAGATTGAGTATTGGGTATTGAAATCTGTGAATTAAGGATATTCTAGTGAGGATTCAGGATTGACAACTGATTGTTGATGACTGAGGGCTGAAGATTGAGGATTCAGGAATGCGGATTCAGAATTGAGGTTCGAGGACTGAGGATTGAAGATTGAGGATTGAGAATTGAGGTTTGAGGATTGAGGATTGAGGATTGAAGATTCAGTATTCAGGATTGAGGATTGAGGATTGAGGATTGAGGATTGAGGTTTGAGGATTGAGAATTGAGGATTGAGGATTGAAGACTGAGCATTGAGGATTGAAGTTTGAGGATTGAGGATTGAGGATTGAGGATTGAGGATTGAAGATTGAGCATGAGGGCTGAGGGTTGAGGATTGAGGTTTGAGGACTGAGGACTTAGGGTTGAGGATTGAGAATTGAGGATTGAGGATTGACGATTGAAGATTGAGGATTGGGTATTGAGGATTGAGGAATGAGGATTGAGGATTGAAGATTGGGGATTGAGGATTGAGGATTGAGGATTGAAGATTGAGGATGAGGGCTGAGGGTTGACGATTGAGGTTTGAGGACTGAGGGCTGAGGATTGAGGATTGAGAGTTGAGGATTGAGGATTGAGGATTGAGGATTGTGAATGAGGGCTCAGGGTTGGGGATTGTGGTTTGGGTATAGAATCCTGAGAATTAAGGATATTCTATTGAGTATTGAGAATTGAGGATGGATGGTTGAGTATTGAGGATTGAGGATTGGGGATTGAGGATTGAGAATTGAGGATTGAGGGTTGAGGATTGAGGATTGTGAATGACGGCTCAGGGCTGAGGATTGAGGTTTGAGTATAGAATCCTGAGAATTCAGGATATTCTATTGAGTATTGAGAATTGAGGATTCATGGTTGAGTATTGAGGATTGAGGATTGAGGATTGAGGATTGAGTATTGAAGGTTGAGAATTGATGGTTGAGGATTGAGGTTTGAGGATTGAGGATTGAGGATTGAGGATTGAAGATTGAGTATTCAGGATTGAGGATTGAGAGTTGAGGATTGAGGATTGAGGATTGAGGATTGTGAATGAGGGCTCAGGGTTGAGGATTGAGGTTTGAGTATAGAATCCTGAGAATTAAGGATATTCTATTGAGTATTGAGAATTGAGGATGGATGGTTGAGTACTGAGGATTGAGGGTTGGGGATTGAGGATTGAGAATTGAGGATTGAGGATTGAGGATTGAGGATTGTGAATGACGGCTCACGGCTGAGGATTGAGGTTTGAGTATAGAATCCTGAGAATTCAGGATATTCTATTGAGTATTGAGAATTGAGTATTCATGGTTGAGTATTGAGGATTGAGTATTGAGGATTGAGGATTGAGTATTGAAGATTGAGGATTGATGATAGAGGATTGAGGTTTGAGGATTGAGGATTGAGGATTGAGGATTGAAGATTGAGTATTCAGGATTGAGGATTGAAGATTGAGGATTGGGGACTGAGGATTGAGGATTGAGGATTGAGGATTGAGGGTTGAGGATTGAGTATTGAAGATTGAGGATTGATGATTGAGGATTGAGGATTGAGGATTGAGGATTGAGGATTGAGGATTGAGGATTGAAGATTGAGTATTCAGGATTGAGGATTGAGGATTGAGGGTTGAGGATTGAGGGTTGAGGATTGAGAATTGAGGATTGAGGATTGAAGACTGAGCATTGAGGATTGAAGTTTGAGGATTGAGGGTTGAGGATTGAGGATTGAGGATTGAGGATTGAAGATTGAGCATGAGGGCTGAGGGTTGAGGATTGAGGTTTGAGGACTGAGGACTGAGGGTTGAGGATTGAGAATTGAGGATTGAGGATTGACGATTGAAGATTGAGGATTGGGTATTGAGGATTGAGGAATGAGGATTGAGGATTGAGGATTGAGGATTGAGGATTGAAGATTGTGTATTGAGGATTGAAGATTGAGGATTGGGGATTGAGGATTTAGGATTGAGGATTGAAGATTGAGGATGAGGTCTGAGGGTTGAGGATTGAGGTTTGAGGACTGAGGGCTGAGGATTGAGGATAGAGAATTGAGGATTCAGGATTGAGGATTGAGGATTGTGAATGAGGGCTCAGGGTTGAGGATTGAGGTTTGAGTATAGAATCCTGAGAATTCAGGATATTATATTGAGTATTGAGAATTGAGGATTGATGTTTGAGTATTGAGGATTGAGGATTGAGGATTGAGGATTGAGTATTGAAGATTGAGGATTGATGATTGAGGATTGAGTATTGAGGACTGAGGATTGAGGATTGGGTATTGAGGATTGAAGAATGAGGAATGAGGATTGAGGATTGAGGATTGAGGATTGTGAATCAGGGCTCAGGGCTGAGGATTGAGGTTTGAGTATAGAATCCTGAGAATTCAGGATATTCTATTGAGTATTGAGAATTGAGGATTGATGGTTGAGTATTGATGATTGAGGATTGAGGATTGAGGATTGAGGATTGAGGATTGAGAATTGAAGATTGAGTATTAAGGATTGAGGATTGAGGATTGAGGATTGAGGATTGAGGATTGAGTATTGAGGATTGAAGATTGAGGATTGGAGACTGAGTGTTGAAGATTGAGGATTGAGGATTGAGGATTGAAGATTCAGTATTGAGGATTGAAGATTGAGGATTGAGGATTGAGGATTGAGCATTGAGGACTGAGTGTTGAGGGTTGAGTGATGAGAATTGATGGTTGTGTATAGAAGTTTGAAGATTGCAGATTGAGTATTGAGTATTCAAAACTGTGAATTGAGGATATTCTATTGAGGATTGAGGATTGACAACTGATTGTTGAGGACTGAGTGCTGAAGGTTGAGGATTCATGAATGCGGATTCAGAATTGAGGTTCGAGGACTGAGGATTGAGGATTGAGGATTGGGAATTGAGGTTTGAGGATTGAGGATTGAGGATTGAAGATTGACTATTCAGGATTGAGGATTGAGGATTGAGGATTGAGGATTGAGGGTTGAGGATTGAGAATTGAGGATTGAGGATTGAAAATTGAGCATTGAGGATTGAAGTTTGAGGATTGAGGATTGAGGATTGAGGATTGAGGATTGAGGATTGAAGATTGAGGATGAGGGCTGAGGGTTGAGGATTGAGGTTTGAGGACTGAGGACTGAGGGTTAAGGATTGAGAATTGAGGATTGAGGATTGACGATTGAAGATTGAGGATTGGGTATTGAAGATTGAGGATTGGGGATTGAGGATTGAGGATTGAGGATCGAAGATTGAGGATGAGGTCTGAGGGTTGAGGATTGAGGTTAGAGGACTGAGGGCTGAGGATTGAGGATTGAGAGTTGAGGATTGAGGATTGAGGATTGAGGATTTTGAATGAGGGCTCAGGGTTGAGAATTGAGGTTTGAGTATAGAATCCTGAGAATTCAGGATATTCTATTGAGTATTGAGAATTGAGGATTGATGTTTGAGTATTGAGGATTGAGGATTGAGGATTGAGGATTGAGTATTGAAGATTGAGGATTGATGATTGAGTATTGAGTATTGAGGATTGAAGACTGAGTACTGAGGATTGGAGATTGAGAATTGAGGATTGAGGATTGTGGATTGAGGATTGCGGACTGAGGATTGAAGAGTCAGTATTGAGGATTGAAGATTGAGAACTGAGAATTGAGGATTGAACATTGAGGACTGAGTGTTGAGGGTTGAGTGATGAGAATTGATGTTTGTGGATAGAGATTTGAAGATTGCAGACTGAGTATTGCGTATTGATAACTCTGTACTGAGGATATTCTATTGAGGATTGAGGATTGACAACTCATTGTTGAGGACTGAGTGCTGAAGATTGAGGGCTCAGGATTGGGGATTCAGGATTGTGGTTTGAGGACTGAGGATTGAGGATTGAGGGTTGTGGATTGAGGATTGATTATTGAGGATTGAAGATTGGGGATTGGGTATTGAGGATTGAACATTGAGGTTTGAGGATTGAGGATTGAGGATTGATGATTGAGGATTGAGGATTGAAGAATGAATATTGATGATTGAAGATTGAGGATTGAGGATTGAGGGTTGTGGATTCAGGACGAGGACTGAGGGCTGAGTATTGATGTTTGAGGTCTGAGGATTGAGGATTGAGGATTGAGAATCGAGGATTGAGGATTGAGGATTGAAGATTGAGGATTGGGTATTGAGGATAGAAGAATGAGGAATGAGGATTGAGGATTGAGGATTGAGGATTGAAGAAAGAGTGTTGAGGATTGAAGATTGAGGATTGGGGATTGAGGATTGAGGATTGAGGATTGAAGATTGAGGATGAGGGCTGAGGGTTGAGGATTGCGGTTTGAGGACTGAGGGCTGAGGATTGAGGATTGAGGATTGAGGATGAGGGCTGAGGGTTGAGGATTGAGGATTGAGAATTGAGGATTGAGGATTGAGGACTGAAGATTGAGGATTGGGTGTTGAGGATTGAATAATGAGGATTGAGGCTTGCGGATTGAGGATTGAGGATTGAAGAAAGAGTATTGAGGATTGAAGGTTGAGGATTGATAATTGAGGATTGAGTATTGAGGATTGAAGGTTGAGGATTGGGGATTGAGGATTGAGGATTGAGGATTGAAGATTGAGGATGTGGGCTGAGGGTTGAGGATTGAGGTTTGAGGACTGAGGGCTGAGGATTGAGGATTGAGGATTGAGAATTGAGGATTGAGGATTGAGGATTGAGGATTGTGAATGAGGGCTCAGGGTTGAGGATTGAGGTTTGAGTATAGATCCCTGAGAATTCAGGATATTCTATTGAGTATTGGGAATTGAGGATTGATGGTTGAGTATTGAGGATTGAGGATTGAGGATTGAGGATTGAGTATTGAAGATTGAGGATTGATGATTGAGGATTGAGGATTGAGGATTGTGAATGAGGGCTCAGGGTTGAGGATTGAGGTTTGAGTATAGATCCCTCAGACTTCAGGATATTCTATTGAGTATTGAGAATTGAGGATTGATGGTTGAGTATTGAGGATTGAGGATTGAGGATTTAGGATTGACGATTGAGTATTCAGGATTGAGGTTTGAGGATTGAGGATTGAGGATTGAGGATTGAGGATTGAGTATTGAGTATTGAAGATTGAGAATTGGGGACTGAGGATTGAAGGTTGAGGGTTGAGGATTGAGTATTGAGGATTGAGGATTGAGGATTGAAGATTCAGTATTGGGGATTGAAGATTGAGAATTGAGGATTGAGGATTGAGCATTGAGGACTGAGTGTTGAGGGTTGAGTGATGAGTATTGATGATTGTGGATAGAGGTTTGAAGATTGCAGATTGAGTATTGAGTATTGAAAACTGTGAATTGAGGATATTCTATTGAGGATTGAGGATTGACAACTGATTGTTGATGACTGAGGGCTGAAGATTGAGGATTCAGGAATGCGGATTCAGAATTGAGGTTCGAGGACTGAGGATTGAGGATTGAAGATTGAGTATTGAGGATTGAAGATTCAGGATTGAGGATTGAGGATTGAGGATTGACTATGAGGGCTGAGGGTTGAGGATTGAGGTTTGAGGACTGAGGACTGAGGATTGAGGATTGAGAATTGAGGATTGAGGATTGAGGATTGAAGATTGAGGATTGGGTATTGAGGATTGAAGAATGAGGATTGAGGATTGAGGATTGTGGATTGAGGATTGAGGATTGAGGATTGAGGATTGAAGATTGAGTATTGGGGATTAAAGATTGAGAATTGAGGATTGAGGCTTGATGATTGAGGATTTAAGATTGAGGATTGGGGACTGAGTGTTGAGGGTTGAGTGATGAGAATTGATGTTTGTGGATAGAGATTTGAAGATTGCAGGTTGTGGTATTGAGTATTGAAAGGTGTGAATTGATGATATTCTATTGAGGATTGAGGATTCAGGATTGAAGATTGAGGATTGGGGACTGAGTGTTGAGGGTTGCGTGATGAGAATTGATGTTTGTGGATAGATATTTGAAGATTGCAGACTGAGTATTGCGTATTGAAAACTCTGAACTGAGGATATTCTATTGAGGATTGAGGATTGACAACTGATTGTTGAGGACTGAGTGCTGACGATTGAGGATTCAGGATTGAGGATTCAGGATTGTGGTTTGAGGACTGAGGATTGAGGATTGAGTATTGAGGATTGAGGATTGTTGATTGAAGATTCAGTATTGAGGATTGAAGATTGAGAATTGAGGATTGAGGATTGAGCATTGAGGACTGAGTGTTGAGGTTTGAGTGATGAGAATTGATGAATGTGGATAGTGGTTTGAAGATTGCAGATTGAGTATTGAGTATTGAAAACTGCGAACTGAGGATATTCTATTGAGGATTGAGGATTGAAAACTGATTGTTGATGACTGAGGGCTGAAGATTGAGGATTCAGGAATGCTGATTCAGAATTGAGGTTCGAGGACTGAGGATTGAGGATTGAGGATTGAGAATTGAGGATTGAGGATTGAGGATTGAAGATTGAGGATTGGGTATTGAGGATTGAAGAATGAGGATTGAGGATTGAGGATTGAGGATTGAGGATTGAGGATTGAGGATTGAAGAAAGAGTATTGAGGATTGAAGATTGAGAATTGGGGATTGAGGATTGAGGATTGAGGATTGAAGATTGAGGATGAGGGCTGAGGGTTGAGGATTGAGGTTTGAGGGCTGAGGGCTGAGGATTGAGGATTGAGAGTTGAGGATTGAGGATTGAGGATTGAGGATTGTGAATGAGGGCTCAGGGTTGAGGATTGAGGTTTGAGTATAGAATCCTGAGAATTAATGTTTTCTATTGAGTATTGAGAATTGAGGATTGATGGTTGAGTATTGAGGATTGAGGATTGGGGAATTGAGGATTGAGCATTGAGGATTGAGGATTGAGGATTGAGGATTGAGGATTGTGAATCAGGGCTCAGGGCTGAGGATTGAGGTTTGAGTATAGAATCCTGAGAATTCAGGATATTCTATTGAGTATTGAGAATTGAGGATTGATGGTTGAGTAGTGAGGATTGAGGATTGAGGATTGAGGATTGAGTATTGAAGATTGAGGATTGATGATTGAGGATTGAGGATAGAGGATTGAGGATTGAGCATTGAGAATTGAAGATTGAGTATTCAGGATTGAGGATTGAGGATTGAGGATTGAGGATTGAGGATTGAGTATTGAGGATTGAAGATTGAGGATTGAGAATTGAAGATTCAGTATTCAGGAATGAGGATTGAGGATTGAGGATTGAGGATTGAAGAAAGAGTGTTGAGGATTGAAGATTGAGGATTGGGGATTGAGGATTGAGGATTGAGGACTGAAGATTGAGGATGAGGGCTGAGGGTTGAGGATTGCGGTTTGAGGACTGAGGGCTGAGGATTGAGGATTGAGGATGAGGGCTGAGGGTTGAGGATTGAGGATTGAGAATTGAGGATTGAGGATTGAGGATTGAGTATTGAGGATTGAGGATTGTTGATTGAAGATTCAGTATTGAGGATTGAAGATTGAGAATTGAGGATTGAGGATTGAGCATTGAGGACTGAGTGTTGAGGTTTGAGTGATGAGAATTGATGAATGTGGATAGTGGTTTGAAGATTGCAGATTGAGTATTGAGTATTGAAAACTGCGAACTGAGGATATTCTATTGAGGATTGAGGATTGAAAACTGATTGTTGATGACTGAGGGCTGAAGATTGAGGATTCAGGAATGCGGATTCAGAATTGAGGTTCGAGGACTGAGGATTGAGGATTGAGGATTGAGAATTGAGGATTGAGGATTGAGGATTGAAGATTGAGGATTGGGTATTGAGGATTGAAGAATGAGGATTGAGGATTGAGGATTGAGGATTGAGGATTGAGGATTGAGGATTGAAGAAAGAGTATTGAGGATTGAAGATTGAGAATTGGGGATTGAGGATTGAGGATTGAGGATTGAAGATTGAGGATGAGGGCTGAGGGTTGAGGATTGAAGTTTGAGGACTGAGGGCTGAGGATTGAGGATTGAGAGTTGAGGATTGAGGATTGAGGATTGAGGATTGTGAATGAGGGCTCAGGGTTGAGGATTGAGGTTTGAGTATAGAATCCTGAGAATTAAGGTTTTCTATTGAGTATTGAGAATTGAGGATTGATGGTTGAGTATTGAGGATTGAGGATTGGGGAATTGAGGATTGAGCATTGAGGATTGAGGATTGAGGATTGAGGATTGAGGATTGTGAATCAGGGCTCAGGGCTGAGGATTGAGGTTTGAGTATAGAATCCTGAGAAGTCAGGATATTCTATTGAGTATTGAGAATTGAGGATTGATGGTTGAGTAGTGAGGATTGAGGATTGAGGATTGAGGATTGAGTATTGAAGATTGAGGATTGATGATTGAGGATTGAGGATTGAGGATTGAGGATTGAGGATTGAGAATTGAAGATTGAGTATTCAGGATTGAGGATTGAGGATTGAGGATTGGGGATTGAGGATTGAGGATTGAGGACTGAAGATTGAGGATGAGGGCTGAGGGTTGAGGATTGCGGTTTGAGGACTGAGGGCTGAGGATTGAGGATTGAGGATTGAGAATGAGGGCTGAGGGTTGAGGATTGAGGATTGAGAATTGAGGATTGAGGATTGAGGACTGAAGATTGAGTATTGGGTGTTGAGGATTGAATAATGAGGATTGAGGCTGGCGGATTGAGGATTGAGGATTGAAGAAAGAGTATTGAGGATTGAAGGTTGAGGATTGAGGATTGAGGATTGAGTATTGAGGATTGAAGGTTGAGGATTGGGGATTGAGGATTGAGGATTGAGGATTGAAGATAGAGGATGTGGGCTGAGGGTTGAGGATTGAGGTTTGAGGACTGAGGGCTGAGGATTGAGGATTGAGAATTGAGGATTGAGGATTGAGGATTGAGGATTGTGAATGAGGGCTCAGGGTTGAGGATTGAGGTTTGAGTATAGATCCCTGAGAATTCAGGATATTCTATTGAGTATTGAGAATTGAGGATTGATGGTTGAGTATTGAGGATTGAGGATTGAGGATTGAGGATTGAGGATTGAGTATTGAAGATTGAGGATTGATGATTGAGGATTGAGGATTGAGGATTGTGAATGAGGGCTCAGGGTTGAGGATTGAGGTTTGAGTATAGATCCCTGAGAATTCAGGATATTCTATTGAGTATTGAGAATTGAGGATTGATGGTTGAGTATTGAGGATTGAGGATTGAGGATTTAGGATTGAAGATTGAGTATTCAGGATTGAGGATTGAGGATTGAGGATTGAGGATTGAGGATTGAGGATTGAGTATTGAGTATTGAAGATTGAGAATTGGGGACTGAGGATTGAAGGTTGAGGATTGAGGATTGAGTATTGAGGATTGAGGATTGAGGATTGAAGATTCAGTATTGAGGATTGATGATTGAGAATTGAGGATTGAGGATTGAGCATTGAGGACTGAGTGTTGAGGGTTGAGTGATGAGAATTGATGATTGTGGATAGAGGTTTGAAGATTGCAGATTGAGTATTGAGTATTGAAAACTGTGAATTGAGGATATTCTATTGAGGATTGAGGATTGACAACTGATTGTTGATGACTGAGGGCTGAAGATTGAGGATTCAGGAATGCGGATTCAGAATTGAGGTCGCAGGACTGAGGATTGAGGATTGAAGATTGAGTATTGAGGATTGAAGATTCAGGATTGAGGATTGAGGATTGAGGATTGACTATGAGGGCTGAGGGTTGAGGATTGAGGTTTGAGGACTGAGGACTGAGGATTGAGGATTGAGAATTGAGGATTGAGGATTGAGGATTGAAGATTGAGGATTGGGTATTGAGGATTGAAGAATGAGGATTGAGGATTGAGGATTGTGGATTGAGGATTGAGGATTGAGGATTGAGGATTGAAGATTGAGTATTGGGGATTAAAGATTGAGAATTGAGGATTGAGGCTTGATGATTGAGGATTTAAGATTGAGGATTGGGGACTGAGTGTTGAGGGTTGAGTGATGAGAATTGATGTTTGTGGATAGAGATTTGAAGATTGCAGGTTGAGTATTGAGTATTGAAAGGTGTGAATTGATGATATTCTATTGAGGATTGAGGATTCAGGATTGAAGATTGAGGATTGGGGACTGAGTGTTGAGGGTTGCGTGATGAGAATTGATGTTTGTGGATAGATATTTGAAGATTGCAGACTGAGTATTGCGTATTGAAAACTCTGAACTGAGGATATTCTATTGAGGATTGAGGATTGACAACTGATTGTTGAGGACTGAGTGCTGAAGATTGAGGATTCAGGATTGAGGATTCAGGATTGTGGTTTGAGGACTGAGGATTGAGGATTGAGGATTGAGGTTTGAGGATTGAGGATTGAAGATTGAGGATTGAGTATTGAGGATTGAACATTGAGGTTCGAGGATTGAGGATTGGGGATTGAGGATTGAGGATTGAAGATTGAAAATTGATGATTGAATGTTGAGGATTGAGGATTGAGGGCTGTGGATTCAGGACGAGGACTGAGGGCTGAGTATTGATGTTTGAGGTCTGAGGATTGAGGATTGAGGATTGAGAATTGAGTATTGAGGATTGAGGATTGAAGATAGAGGATTGGGTATTGATGATTGAAGAATGAGGATTGAGGATTGAGGATTGAGGATTGAGGATTGAAGAAAGAGTATTGAGGATTGAAGATTGAGGATTGGGGATTGAGGATTGAGGATTGAGGATTGAAGATTGAGGATGAGGGCTGAGGGTTGACGATTGAGGTTTGAGGACTGAGGGCTGAGGATTGAGGATTGAGAGTTGAGGATTGAGGATTGAGGATTGAGGATTGTGAATTGTGAATGAGGGCTCAGGGATGAGGACTGAGGTTTGAGTATAGAATCCTGAGAATTAAGGATATTCTATTGAGTATTGAGAACTGAGGATTGATGGTTGAGTATCGAGGATTGAGGATTGGGGATTGAGGATTGGGAATTGAGGATTGAGGATTGAGGATTGAGGATTGTGAATGAGGGCTCAGGGCTGAGGATTGAGGTTTGAGTATAGAATCCTGAGAATTCATGATATTCTATTGAGTATTGAGAATTGAGGATTGATGGTTGAGTATTGAGGATTGAGGATTGAGGATTGAGGATTGAAGATTGAGTATTCAGGATTGAGGATTGAGGATTGAGGATTGAGGATTGAGGATTGAGTATTGAGGATTGAAGATTGAGGATTGGGGACTGAGTGTTGAAGGTTGAGGATTGAGGATTGAGTATTGAGGATTGAGGATTCAGGATTGAAGATTCAGTATTGAGGATTGAAGATAGAGGATTGAGGATTGAGTATTGAGCATTGAGGACTGAGTGTTGATGGTTGCGTGATGAGAATTGATGATTGTGGATAGAAGTTTGAAGATTGCAGATTGAGTATTGAGTATTGAAAACTGTGAATTGAGGATATTCTATTGAGGATTGAGGATTGACAACTGATTGTTGATGACTGAGGGATGAAGATTGAGGATTCAGGAATGCGGATTCAGAATTGAGGTTCGCGGACTGGGGATTGAGGATTGAGGATTGAGAATTGAGGTTTGAGGATTGAGGATTGAGGATTGAAGATTGGGTATTCAGGATTGAGGATTGAGGATTGAGGATTGAGGATTGAGGGTTGAGGATTGAGAATTGAGGATTGAGGATTGAAGATTGAGCATTGAGGATTGAAGTTTGAGGATTGAGGATTGAGGATTGAGGATTGAGGATTGAAGATTGAGGATGAGGGCTGAGGGTTGAGGATTGAGGTTTGAGGACTGAGGACTGAGAGTTGAGGATTGAGAATTGAGGATTGAGGATTGACGATTGAAGATTGAGGATTGGGTATTGAGGATTGAAGAATGAGGATTGAGGATTGAGGATTGAGGATTGAGGATTGAAGATTGAGTATTGAGGATTGAAGAAAGAGTATTGAGGATTGAAGATTGAGGATTGGGGATTGAGGATTTAGGATTGAGGATTGAAGATTGCGGATGAGGTCTGAGGGTTGAGGATTGAGGTTTGAGGACTGAGGGCTGAGGATTGAGGATAGAGAATTGAGGATTGAGGATTGAGGATTGAGGATTGTGAATGAGGGCTCAGGGTTGAGGATTGAGGTTTGAGTATAGAATCCTGAGAATTCAGGATATTATATTGAGTATTGAGAATTGAGGATTGATGTTTGAGTATTGAGGATTGAGGATTGAGGATTGAGGATTGAGTATTGAAGATTGAGGATTGATGATTGAGGATTGAGGATTGAGGATTGAGTATTGAGGATTGAGGATTGAAGATTGAGTATTCAGGATTGAGGGTTGAGGATTTAGGATTGAGGATTGAGGATTGAGTATTGAGGATTGAAGGTTGAGGATTGGGGACTGAGGATTGAAGATTGAGGATTGAGGATTGAGTATTGAGGATTGAGGATTGTTGATTGAAGATTCAGTACTGATGATTGAAGATTGAGAATTGAGGATTGAGGATTGAGCATTGAGGACTGAGTGTTGAGGTTTGAGTGATGAGAATTGATGAATGTGGATAGTGGTTTGAAGATTGCAGATTGAGTATTGAGTATTGAAAACTGCGAACTGAGGATATTCTATTGAGGATTGAGGATTGAAAACTGATTGTTGATGACTGAGGGCTGAAGATTGAGGATTCAGGAATGCGGATTCAGAATTGAGGTTCGAGGACTGAGGATTGAGGATTGAGGATTGAGAATTGAGGATTGAGGATTGAGGATTGAAGATTGAGGATTGGGTATTGAGGATTGAAGAATGAGGATTGAGGATTGAGGATTGAGGATTGAGGATTGAGGATTGACTATGAGGGCTGAGGGTTGAGGATTGAGGTTTGAGGACTGAGGACTGAGGATTGAGGATTGAGAATTGAGGATTGAGGATTGAGGATTGAAGATTGAGGATTGGGTATTGAGGATTGAAGAATGAGGATTGAGGATTGAGGATTGAGGATTGAGGATTGAAGATTGAGGATTGAGGATTGAGTGTTGTGGATTGAGGACGAGGACTGAGGGCTGAGTATTGATGTTTGAGGTCTGAGGATTGAGGATTGAGGATTGAGAATTGAGGATTGAGGATTGAGGATTGAAGATTGAGGATTGGGTATTGAGGATTGAACAATGAGGATTGAGGTTTGAGGATTGAGGATTGAAGATTGAGGATTGAGGATTGAGGATTGAGGGTTGAGGATTGAGGATTGAGGATTGAGGATTGAAGAATGAGGATTGAGGATTGAGGATTGAGGATTGAGGATTGAAGATTGAGGATTGAGGATTGAGTGTTGTGGATTGAGGACGAGGACTGAGGGCTGAGTATTGATGTTTGAGGTCTGAGGATTGAGGATTGAGGACTGATGATTGAGGATTGAGGATTGAGGATTGAGGATTGAGGATTGAGGATTGAAGATTGAGTATTCAGGATTGAGGATTGAGGATTGAGGATTGAGGATTGAGGATTGAGGATTGAGTATTGAGGATTGAAGATTGAGGATTGGGGACTGAGTGTTGAAGGTTGAGGATTGAGGATTGAGTATTGAGGATTGAGGATTCAGGATTGAAGATTCAGTATTGAGGATTGAAGATAGAGGATTGAGGATTGAGTATTGAGCATTGAGGACTGAGTGTTGATGGTTGCGTGATGAGAATTGATGATTGTGGATAGAAGTTTGAAGATTGCAGATTGAGTATTGAGTATTGAAAACTGTGAATTGAGGATATTCTATTGAGGATTGAGGATTGACAACTGATTGTTGATGACTGAGGGATGAAGATTGAGGATTCAGGAATGCGGATTCAGAATTGAGGTTCGCGGACTGGGGATTGAGGATTGAGGATTGAGAATTGAGGTTTGAGGATTGAGGATTGAGGATTGAAGATTGGGTATTCAGGATTGAGGATTGAGGATTGAGGATTGAGGATTGAGGGTTGAGGATTGAGAATTGAGGATTGAGGATTGAAGATTGAGCAATGAGGATTGAAGTTTGAGGATTGAGGATTGAGGATTGAGGATTGAGGATTGAAGATTGAGGATGAGGGCTGAGGGTTGAGGATTGAGGTTTGAGGACTGAGGACTGAGGGTTGAGGATTGAGAATTGAGGATTGAGGATTGACGATTGAAGATTGAGGATTGGGTATTGAGGATTGAAGAATGAGGATTGAGGATTGAGGATTGAGGATTGAGGATTGAAGATTGAGTATTGAGGATTGAAGAAAGAGTATTGAGGATTGAAGATTGAGGATTGGGGATTGAGGATTTAGGATTGAGGATTGAAGATTGAGGATGAGGTCTGAGGGTTGAGGATTGAGGTTTGAGGACTGAGGGCTGAGGATTGAGGATAGAGAATTGAGGATTGAGGATTGAGGATTGAGGATTGTGAATGAGGGCTCAGGGTTGAGGATTGAGGTTTGAGTATAGAATCCTGAGAATTCAGGATATTATATTGAGTATTGAGAATTGAGGATTGATGTTTGAGTATTGAGGATTGAGGATTGAGGATTGAGGATTGAGTATTGAAGATTGAGGATTGATGATTGAGGATTGAGGATTGAGGATTGAGTATTGAGGATTGAGGATTGAAGATTGAGTATTCAGGATTGAGGGTTGAGGATTTAGGATTGAGTATTGAGGATTGAGTATTGAGGATTGAAGGTTGAGGATTGGGGACTGAGGATTGAGGATTGAGGATTGAGGATTGAGGATTGAGGATTGAGTATTGAGGATTGAAGATTGAGGATTGGGGACTGAGTGTTGAAGATTGAGGATTGAGGATTGAGTATTGAGGATAGAGGATTCAGGATTGAAGATTCAGTATTGAGGATTGAAGATTGAGGATTGAGGATTGAGTATTGAGCATTGAGGACTGAGTGTTGAGGGTTGAGTGATGAGAATTGATAATTGTGGATAGAAGTTTGAAGATTGCAGATTGAGTATTGAGTATTGAAAACTGTGAATTGAGGATATTCTATTGAGGATTGAGGATTGACAACTGATTGTTGATGACTGAGGGATGAAGATTGAGGATTCAGGAATGCGGATTCAGAATTGAGGTTCGAGGACTGGGGATTGAGGGTTGAGGATTGAGAATTGAGGTTTGAGGATTGAGGATTGAAGATTGAGGATTGGGTATTGAGGATTGAAGAATGAGGATTGAGGATTGAGGATTGAGGATTGAGGATTGAGGATTGACTATGAGGGCTGAGGGTTGAGGATTGAGGTTTGAGGACTGAGGACTGAGGATTGAGGATTGAGAATTGAGGATTGAGGATTGAGGATTGAAGATTGAGGATTGGGTATTGAGGATTGAAGAATGAGGATTGAGGATTGAGGATTGTGGATTGAGGATTGAGGATTGAGGATTGAGGATTGAGGATTGAGTATTGGGGATTAAAGATTGAGAATTGAGGATTGAGGCTTGATGATTGAGGATTTAAGATTGAGGATTGGGGACTGAGTGTTGAGGGTTGAGTGATGAGAATTGATGTTTGTGGATAGAGATTTGAAGATTGCAGGTTGAGTATTGAGTATTGAAAGGTGTGAATTGATGATATTCTATTGAGGATTGAGGATTCAGGATTGAAGATTGAGGATTGGGGACTGAGTGTTGAGGGTTGCGTGATGAGAATTGATGTTTGTGGATAGATATTTGAAGATTGCAGACTGAGTATTGCGTATTGAAAACTCTGAACTGAGGATATTCTATTGAGGATTGAGGATTGACAACTGATTGTTGAGGACTGAGTGCTGAAGATTGAGGATTCAGGATTGAGGATTCAGGATTGTGGTTTGAGGACTGAGCATTGAGGATTGAGGATTGAGGTTTGAGGATTCAGGATTGAAGATTGAGGATTGAGTATTGAGGATTGAACATTGAGGTTTGAGGATAGAAGATTCAGTTTTGAGGATTGAAGATTGAGAATTGAGGATTGAGGATTGAGCATTGAGGACTGAGTGTTGAGGTTTGAGTGATGAGAATTGATGATTGTGGATAGTGGTTTGAAGATTGCAGATTGAGTATTGAGTATTGAAAACTGCGAATTGAGGATATTCTATTGAGGATTGAGGATTGACAACTGATTGTTGATGACTGAGGGCTGAAGATTGAGGATTCAGGAATGCGGATTCAGAATTGAGGTTCGAGGACTGAGGATTGAGGGTTGGGGATTGAGAATTGAGGATTGAGGATTGAGGATTGAAGATTGAGGATTGGGTATTGAGGATTGAAGAATGAGGTTTGAGGATTGAGGATTGAGGATTGAGGATTGAGGATTGAAGATTGAGGATTGAGGATTGAGTGTTGTGGATTGAGGACGAGGACTGAGGGCTGAGTATTGATGTTTGAGGTCTGAGGATTGAGGATTGAGGATTGAGAATTGAGGATTGAGGACTGAGGATTGAAGATTGAGGATTGGGTATTGAGGATTGAACACTGAGGATTGAGGTTTGAGGATTGAGGATTGACGATTGAGGATTGAGGATTGAGGATTGAGGGTTGAGGATTGAGGATTGAGGATTGAGGATTGAAGAATGAGGATTGAGGATTGAGGATTGAGGATTGAGGATTGAAGATTGAGGATTGAGGATTGAGTGTTGTGGATTGAGGACGAGGACTGAGGGCTGAGTATTGATGTTTGAGGTCTGAGGATTGAGGATTGAGGATTGATGATTGAGGATTGAGGATTGAGGATTGAGGATTGAGGATTGAGGATTGAGGATTGAAGATTGAGTATTCAGGATTGATGATTGAGGATTGAGGATTGAGGATTGAGGATTGAGTATTGAGGATTGAAGATTGAGGATTGGGGACTGAGTGTTGAAGATTGAGGATTGAGGATTGAGTATTGAGGATTGAGGATTCAGGATTGAAGATTCAGTATTGAGGATTGAAGATTGAGGATTGAGGATTGAGTATTGAGCATTGAGGACTGAGTGTTGAGGGTTGAGTGATGAGAATTGATGATTGTGGATAGAAGTTTGAAGATTGCAGATTGAGTATTGAGTATTGAAAACTGTGAATTGAGGATATTCTATTGAGGATTGAGGATTGACAACTGATTGTTGATGACTGAGGGATGAAGATTGAGGATTCAGGAATGCGGATTCAGAATTGAGGTTCGAGGACTGGGGATTGAGGATTGAGGATTGAGAATTGAGGTTTGAGGATTGAGGATTGAGGATTGAAGATTGGGTATTCAGGATTGAGGATTGAGGATTGAGGATTGAGGGTTGATGGTTGAGGATTGAGAATTGAGGATTGAGGATTGAAGATTGAGCATTGAGGATTGAAGTTTGAGGATTGAGGATTGAGGATTGAGGATTGAGGGTTGAAGATTGAGGATGAGGGCTGAGGGTTGAGGATTGAGGTTTGAGGACTGAGGACTGAGGGTTGAGGATTGAGAATTGAGGATTGAGGATTGACGATTGAAGATTGAGGATTGGGTATTGAGGATTGAAGAATGAGGATTGAGGATTGAGGATTGAGGATTGAGGATTGAAGATTGAGTATTGAGGATTGAAGAATGAGGATTGGGGATTGAGGATTGAGGAGTGAGGATTGAAGATTGAGGATGAGGTCTGAGGGTTGAGGATTGAGGTTTGAGGACTGAGGGCTGAGGATTGAGGATTGAGAATTGAGGATTGAGGATTGAGCATTGAGGATTGTGAATGAGCGCTCAGGGTTGAGGATTGAGGTTTGAGTATAGAATCCTGAGAATTAAGGATATTCTATTGAGTATTGAGAATTGAGGATTGATGGTTGAGTATTGAGGATTGAGGATTGGGGATTGAGGATTGAGAATTGAGGATTGAGGATTGAGGATTGAGGATCGTGAATGAGGGCTCAGGGCTGAGGATTGAGGTTTGAGTATAGAATCCTGAGAATTCAGGATATTCTATTGAGTATTGAGAATTGAGGATTGATGGTTGAGTATTGAGGATTGAGGATTGAGGATTGAGGATTGAGTATTGAAGATTGAGGATTGATGGTTGAGGATTGAGGTTTGAGGATTGAGGATTGAGGATTGAGGATTGAAGATTGAGTATTCAGGATTGAGGTTTGAGGATTGAGGATTGAGTATTGAGGATTGAGTATTGAGGATTGAAGATTGAGGATTGGGGATTGAGGATTGAGGATTGAGGATTGAAGATTGAGTATGAGGTCTGAGGGTTGAGGATTGAGGTTTGAGGACTGAGGGCTGAGGATTGAGGATTGAGAATTGAGGATTGAGGATTGAGGATTGAGGATTGTGAATGAGGGCTCAGGGTTGAGGATTGAGGTTTGAGTATAGAATCCTGAGAATTCAGGATATTCTATTGAGTATTGAGAATTGAGGATTCATGTTTGAGCATTGAGGATTGAGGACTGAGGATTGAGGATTGAGTATTGAAGATTGAGGATTGATGATTGAGGATTGAGGATTGAAGATTGAGGATTGAGGATTGAGGATTGAAGATAGAGTATTCAGGATTGAGGGTTGAGGATTGAGGATTGAGGATTGAGGATTGAGTATTGAGGATTGAAGATTGAGGATTGGGGACTGAGGATTGAAGATTGAGGATTGAGGATTGAGTATTGAGGATTGAGAATTGCGGATTGAAGATTCAGTATTGAGGATTGAAGATTGAGAATTGAGGATTGAGGATTGAGCATTGAGGACTGAGTGTTGAGGTTTGAGTGATGAGAATTGGTGATTGTGGATAGTGGTTTGAAGATTGCAGATTGAGTATTGAGTATTGAAAACTGCGAACTGAGGATATTCTATTGGGGATTGAGGATTGACAACTGATTGTTGATGACTGAGGGCTGAAGATTTAGGATTCAGGAATGCGGATTCAGAATTGAGGTTCGAGGACTGAGGATTGAGGATTGAGGATTGAGAATTGAGGATTGAGGATTGAGGATTGAAGATTGAGGATTGGGTATTGAGGATTGAAGAATCAGGATTGAGGATTGAGGATTGAGGATTGAGGATTGAAGATTGAGGATTGAGGATTGAGTGTTGTGGATTGAGGACGAGGACTGAGGGCTGAGTATTGATGTTTGAGGTCTGAGGATTGAGGATTGAGGATTGAGAATTGAGGATTGAGGATTGAGGATTGAAGATTGAGGATTGGGTATTGAGGATTGAAGAATGAGGATTGAGTATTGAGGATTGAGGATTGAGGATTGAAGAAAGAGTATTGAGGATTGAAGATTGAGGATTGGGGATTGAGGATTGAGGATTGAGGATTGAAGATTGAGTATGTGGGCTGAGGGTTGAGGATTGAGGTTTGAGGACTGAGGGCTGAGGATTGAGGATTGAGAATTGAGGATTGAGGATTGAGGATTGAGGATTGTGAATGAGGGCTCAGGGTTGAGGATTGAGGTTTGAGTATAGAATCCTGAGAATTCAGGATATTCTATTGAGTATTGAGAATTGAGGATTGATGTTTGAGCATTGAGGATTGAGGACTGAGGATTGAGGATTGAGTATTGAAGATTGAGGATTGATGATTGAGGATTGAGGATTGAAGATTGAGGATTGAGGATTGAGGATTGAAGATAGAGTATTCAGGATTGAGGGTTGAGGATTGAGGATTGAGGATTGAGGATTGAGTATTGAGGATTGAAGATTGAGGATTGGGGACTGAGGATTGAAGATTGAGGATTGAGGATTGAGTATTGAGGATTGAGGATTGCGGATTGAAGATTCAGTATTGAGGATTGAAGATTGAGAATTGAGGATTGAGGATTGAGCATTGAGGACTGAGTGTTGAGGTTTGAGTGATGAGAATTGGTGATTGTGGATAGTGGTTTGAAGATTGCAGATTGAGTATTGAGTATTGAAAACTGCGAACTGAGGATATTCTATTGGGGATTGAGGATTGACAACTGATTGTTGATGACTGAGGGCTGAAGATTTAGGATTCAGGAATGCGGATTCAGAATTGAGGTTCGAGGACTGAGGATTGAGGATTGAGGATTGAGAATTGAGGATTGAGGATTGAGGATTGAAGATTGAGGATTGGGTATTGAGGATTGAAGAATCAGGATTGAGGATTGAGGATTGAGGATTGAGGATTGAAGATTGAGGATTGAGGATTGAGTGTTGTGGATTGAGGACGAGGACTGAGGGCTGAGTATTGATGTTTGAGGTCTGAGGATTGAGGATTGAGGATTGAGAATTGAGGATTGAGGATTGAGGATTGAAGATTGAGGATTGGGTATTGAGGATTGAAGAATGAGGATTGAGTATTGAGGATTGAGGATTGAGGATTGAAGAAAGAGTATTGAGGATTGAAGATTGAGGATTGGGGATTGAGGATTGAGGATTGAGGATTGAAGATTGAGTATGTGGGCTGAGGGTTGAGGATTGAGGTTTGAGGACTGAGGGCTGAGGATTGAGGATTGAGAATTGAGGATTGAGGATTGAGGATTGAGGATTGTGAATGAGGGCTCAGGGCTGAGGATTGAGGTTTGAGTATAGAACCCTGAGAATTCAGGATATTCTATTGAGTATTGAGAACTGAGGATTGATGGTTGAGTATTGAGGATTGAGGATTGGGGATTGAGGATTGAGTGTTGAAGATTGAGGATAGATGATTGAGGATTGAGGATTGAGGATTGAGGATTGAGGATTGAGGATTGAAGATTGAGTATTCAGGATTGGGGGTTGAGGATTGAGGATTGAGGATTGAAGATTGAGTATTGAGGATTGAAGATTGAGGATTGGGGACTGAGGATTGAAGATTGTGGATTGAGGATTCAGTATTGAGGATTGAGGATTGTGGATTGAAGATTCAGTATTGAGGATTGAAGATTGAGAATTTAGGATTGAGGATTGAGCATTGAGGACTGAGTGTTGAGGGTTGAGTGATGAGAATTGATGATTGTGGATAGAGGTTTGAAGATTGCAGATTGAGTATTGAGTATTGAAAACTGTGAATTGAGGATATTCTATTGAGGATTTAGGATTGACAACTGATTGTTGATGACTGAGAGCTGAAGATTGAGGATTCAGGAATGAGGATTCAGAATTGAGTATTCAGAATTGAGGTTTGAGGACCGAGGATTGAGGGTTGAGGATTGAGTATTGAAGATTGAAGATTGAGGATTGAGGATTGAGGATTGAAGATTGAGGATTGGGTATTGAGGATTGATGAATGAGCATTGAGGCTTGATGATTTAGGATTGAGGATTGAGGATTGAGGATTGAAGATTGAGGATTGGGTATTGAGGATTGAAGAATGAGGATTGAGGATTGAGGATTGAGGATTGAGGATCGAAGATTGTGTATTGAGGATTGAAGATTGACGATTGAGGATTGAGGATTGAGGATTGACGATTGAACATTGAGGACTGAGTGTTGAGGGTTGAGTAATGGGAATTGTTGTTTGTGGACAGAGGTTTGAAGATTGCAGATTGAGCATAGAGTATTGAAAACTATGAATTGAGGATATTCTATGGAGGATTGAGGATTGACAACTGATTGTTGATGACTGAGGTCTGAAGATTGAGGATTCAGGATTGAGGATTCAGCGTTGAGGTTTGAGGACAGAGGATTGAGGATTGAGGATTGAGGAATGAGGATTGAAGATTGAGGAATGTGGATTGAAGGTTGAGGATTGTGGATTGAGGATTGAGAATTGAGGATTGAATATTGAGGATTGGGGACTGAGTGTTGAGGGTTGAGTGATGAGAATTGATGTTTGTGGATAGAGATTTGAAGATTGCAGATTGAGTATTGAGTAATGAAAACTGTGAATTGATGATATTCTATTGAAGATTGAGGATTGACAACTACTTGTTGAGGAGTGATGGCTGATGATTGAGGATTCAGGATTGAGGATTAAGGATTGAGGTTTGAGGACTGAGGATTGAGGATTGAGAATTGAGGATTGAGGATTGAGGATTGAAGTTTGAGGATTGAGGATTGAGGGTTGTGGATTGAGGACGAGGACTCAGGGACGAGTATTGACGTTTGAGTTCTGAGGACTGAGGATTGAGGATTGAGAATTGAGGATTGAGGATTGAGGATTGGGTATTGAGGATTGAAGAATGAGGATTGAGGATTGAGGATTGAGGATTGAGGATTGAAGATTGAGTATTGAGGATTGAAGATTGAGGATTGAGGATTGAGGATTGAGGATTGAGGATTGAGGACTGAGGATTGAGGATTGATGACTGAGGATTGAGGATTGAGGATTGAGGATTAGGGATTGAAGATTGAATATTGGGTATTGAGGATTGAAGAATGAGGATTGAGGATTGAGGATTGAGGATTGAGGATTGAAGATAGAGTATTGAGGATTGAGAATTGAGGATTGAGTATTGAAGATTGAGTATTGAGGATTGAAGGTTGAGGATTGATGATTGAGGATTGAAGATTGAGGACTGAGTGTTGTGGGTTGAGTGATGAGAATTGATGTTTGTGGATAGAGGTTTGAAGATTGAGGATTGGGTATTGAGGAATGAAGCATGAGGATTGAGAATTGAGGATTGAGCATTGAGGATTGAAGATTGAGCATTGGGGATTGAAGATTGACGATTGAGGATTGAGAATTGAGGATTGAGGATTGAGGATTGAGGATTGAGCATTGGAGATTGAGTATTGAGGATTGAAGGTTGAGGATTGTGGATTGTGGGTTGAGGATTGAGGATTGAATATTGAGGATTGTGGACTGAGTGTTGAGGGTTGAGTGATGAGAATTGATGTTTGTGGATAGATATTTGAAGATTGCAGACTGAGTATTGCGTATTGAAAACTCTGAACTGAGGATATTCTATTGAGGATTGAGGATTGACAACTGATTGTTGAGGACTGAGTGCTGAAGATTGAGGATTCAGGATTGAGGATTCAGGATTGTGGTTTGAGGACTGAGGATTGAGGATTGAGGATTGAGGTTTGAGGATTGAGGATTGAAGATTGAGGATTGAGTATTGAGGATTGAACATTGAGGTTCGAGGATTGAGGATTGGGGATTGAGGATTGAGGATTGAAGATTGAAAATTGATGATTGAATGTTGTGGATTGAGGATTGAGGGCTGTGGATTCAGGACGAGGACTGAGGGCTGAGTATTGATGTTTGAGGTCTGAGGATTGAGGATTGAGGATTGAGAATTGAGTATTGAGGATTGAGGATTGAAGATAGAGGATTGGGTATTGATGATTGAAGAATGAGGATTGAGGATTGAGGATTGAGGATTGAGGATTGAAGAAAGAGTATTGAGGATTGAAGATTGAGGATTGGGGATTGAGGATTGAGGATTGAGGATTGAAGATTGAGGATGAGGGCTGAGGGTTGACGATTGAGGTTTGAGGACTGAGGGCTGAGGATTGAGGATTGAGAGTTGAGGATTGAGGATTGAGGATTGAGGATTGTGAATTGTGAATGAGGGCTCAGGGATGAGGACTGAGGTTTGAGTATAGAATCCTGAGAATTAAGGATATTCTATTGAGTATTGAGAACTGAGGATTGATGGTTGAGTATCGAGGATTGAGGATTGGGGATTGAGGATTGGGAATTGAGGATTGAGGATTGAGGATTGAGGATTGTGAATGAGGGCTCAGGGCTGAGGATTGAGGTTTGAGTATAGAATCCTGAGAATTCATGATATTCTATTGAGTATTGAGAATTGAGGATTGATGGTTGAGTATTGAGGATTGAGGATTGAGGATTGAGGATTGAAGATTGAGTATTCAGGATTGAGGATTGAGGATTGAGGATTGAGGATTGAGGATTGAGTATTGAGGATTGAAGATTGAGGATTGGGGACTGAGTGTTGAAGGTTGAGGATTGAGGATTGAGTATTGAGGATTGAGGATTCAGGATTGAAGATTCAGTATTGAGGATTGAAGATAGAGGATTGAGGATTGAGTATTGAGCATTGAGGACTGAGTGTTGATGGTTGCGTGATGAGAATTGATGATTGTGGATAGAAGTTTGAAGATTGCAGATTGAGTATTGAGTATTGAAAACTGTGAATTGAGGATATTCTATTGAGGATTGAGGATTGACAACTGATTGTTGATGACTGAGGGATGAAGATTGAGGATTCAGGAATGCGGATTCAGAATTGAGGTTCGCGGACTGGGGATTGAGGATTGAGGATTGAGAATTGAGGTTTGAGGATTGAGGATTGAGGATTGAAGATTGGGTATTCAGGATTGAGGATTGAGGATTGAGGATTGAGGATTGAGGGTTGAGGATTGAGAATTGAGGATTGAGGATTGAAGATTGAGCATTGAGGATTGAAGTTTGAGGATTGAGGATTGAGGATTGAGGATTGAGGATTGAAGATTGAGGATGAGGGCTGAGGGTTGAGGATTGAGGTTTGAGGACTGAGGACTGAGAGTTGAGGATTGAGAATTGAGGATTGAGGATTGACGATTGAAGATTGAGGATTGGGTATTGAGGATTGAAGAATGAGGATTGAGGATTGAGGATTGAGGATTGAGGATTGAAGATTGAGTATTGAGGATTGAAGAAAGAGTATTGAGGATTGAAGATTGAGGATTGGGGATTGAGGATTTAGGATTGAGGATTGAAGATTGAGGATGAGGTCTGAGGGTTGAGGATTGAGGTTTGAGGACTGAGGGCTGAGGATTGAGGATAGAGAATTGAGGATTGAGGATTGAGGATTGAGGATTGTGAATGAGGGCTCAGGGTTGAGGATTGAGGTTTGAGTATAGAATCCTGAGAATTCAGGATATTATATTGAGTATTGAGAATTGAGGATTGATGTTTGAGTATTGAGGATTGAGGATTGAGGATTGAGGATTGAGTATTGAAGATTGAGGATTGATGATTGAGGATTGAGGATTGAGGATTGAGTATTGAGGATTGAGGATTGAAGATTGAGTATTCAGGATTGAGGGTTGAGGATTTAGGATTGAGGATTGAGGATTGAGTATTGAGGATTGAAGGTTGAGGATTGGGGACTGAGGATTGAAGATTGAGGATTGAGGATTGAGTATTGAGGATTGAGGATTGTTGATTGAAGATTCAGTACTGATGATTGAAGATTGAGAATTGAGGATTGAGGATTGAGCATTGAGGACTGAGTGTTGAGGTTTGAGTGATGAGAATTGATGAATGTGGATAGTGGTTTGAAGATTGCAGATTGAGTATTGAGTATTGAAAACTGCGAACTGAGGATATTCTATTGAGGATTGAGGATTGAAAACTGATTGTTGATGACTGAGGGCTGAAGATTGAGGATTCAGGAATGCGGATTCAGAATTGAGGTTCGAGGACTGAGGATTGAGGATTGAGGATTGAGAATTGAGGATTGAGGATTGAGGATTGAAGATTGAGGATTGGGTATTGAGGATTGAAGAATGAGGATTGAGGATTGAGGATTGAGGATTGAGGATTGAGGATTGACTATGAGGGCTGAGGGTTGAGGATTGAGGTTTGAGGACTGAGGACTGAGGATTGAGGATTGAGAATTGAGGATTGAGGATTGAGGATTGAAGATTGAGGATTGGGTATTGAGGATTGAAGAATGAGGATTGAGGATTGAGGATTGAGGATTGAGGATTGAAGATTGAGGATTGAGGATTGAGTGTTGTGGATTGAGGACGAGGACTGAGGGCTGAGTATTGATGTTTGAGGTCTGAGGATTGAGGATTGAGGATAGAGAATTGAGGATTGAGGATTGAGGATTGAAGATTGAGGATTGGGTATTGAGGATTGAACAATGAGGATTGAGGTTTGAGGATTGAGGATTGAAGATTGAGGATTGAGGATTGAGGATTGAGGGTTGAGGATTGAGGATTGAGGATTGAGGATTGAAGAATGAGGATTGAGGATTGAGGATTGAGGATTGAGGATTGAAGATTGAGGATTGAGGATTGAGTGTTGTGGATTGAGGACGAGGACTGAGGGCTGAGTATTGATGTTTGAGGTCTGAGGATTGAGGATTGAGGACTGATGATTGAGGATTGAGGATTGAGGATTGAGGATTGAGGATTGAGGATTGAAGATTGAGTATTCAGGATTGAGGATTGAGGATTGAGGATTGAGGATTGAGGATTGAGGATTGAGTATTGAGGATTGAAGATTGAGGATTGGGGACTGAGTGTTGAAGGTTGAGGATTGAGGATTGAGTATTGAGGATTGAGGATTCAGGATTGAAGATTCAGTATTGAGGATTGAAGATAGAGGATTGAGGATTGAGTATTGAGCATTGAGGACTGAGTGTTGATGGTTGCGTGATGAGAATTGATGATTGTGGATAGAAGTTTGAAGATTGCAGATTGAGTATTGAGTATTGAAAACTGTGAATTGAGGATATTCTATTGAGGATTGAGGATTGACAACTGATTGTTGATGACTGAGGGATGAAGATTGAGGATTCAGGAATGCGGATTCAGAATTGAGGTTCGCGGACTGGGGATTGAGGATTGAGGATTGAGAATTGAGGTTTGAGGATTGAGGATTGAGGATTGAAGATTGGGTATTCAGGATTGAGGATTGAGGATTGAGGATTGAGGATTGAGGGTTGAGGATTGAGAATTGAGGATTGAGGATTGAAGATTGAGCATTGAGGATTGAAGTTTGAGGATTGAGGATTGAGGATTGAGGATTGAGGATTGAAGATTGAGGATGAGGGCTGAGGGTTGAGGATTGAGGTTTGAGGACTGAGGACTGAGGGTTGAGGATTGAGAATTGAGGATTGAGGATTGACGATTGAAGATTGAGGATTGGGTATTGAGGATTGAAGAATGAGGATTGAGGATTGAGGATTGAGGATTGAGGATTGAAGATTGAGTATTGAGGATTGAAGAAAGAGTATTGAGGATTGAAGATTGAGGATTGGGGATTGAGGATTTAGGATTGAGGATTGAAGATTGAGGATGAGGTCTGAGGGTTGAGGATTGAGGTTTGAGGACTGAGGGCTGAGGATTGAGGATAGAGAATTGAGGATTGAGGATTGAGGATTGAGGATTGTGAATGAGGGCTCAGGGTTGAGGATTGAGGTTTGAGTATAGAATCCTGAGAATTCAGGATATTATATTGAGTATTGAGAATTGAGGATTGATGTTTGAGTATTGAGGATTGAGGATTGAGGATTGAGGATTGAGTATTGAAGATTGAGGATTGATGATTGAGGATTGAGGATTGAGGATTGAGTATTGAGGATTGAGGATTGAAGATTGAGTATTCAGGATTGAGGGTTGAGGATTTAGGATTGAGTATTGAGGATTGAGTATTGAGGATTGAAGGTTGAGGATTGGGGACTGAGGATTGAGGATTGAGGATTGAGGATTGAGGATTGAGGATTGAGTATTGAGGATTGAAGATTGAGGATTGGGGACTGAGTGTTGAAGATTGAGGATTGAGGATTGAGTATTGAGGATAGAGGATTCAGGATTGAAGATTCAGTATTGAGGATTGAAGATTGAGGATTGAGGATTGAGTATTGAGCATTGAGGACTGAGTGTTGAGGGTTGAGTGATGAGAATTGATAATTGTGGATAGAAGTTTGAAGATTGCAGATTGAGTATTGAGTATTGAAAACTGTGAATTGAGGATATTCTATTGAGGATTGAGGATTGACAACTGATTGTTGATGACTGAGGGATGAAGATTGAGGATTCAGGAATGCGGATTCAGAATTGAGGTTCGAGGACTGGGGATTGAGGGTTGAGGATTGAGAATTGAGGTTTGAGGATTGAGGATTGAAGATTGAGGATTGGGTATTGAGGATTGAAGAATGAGGATTGAGGATTGAGGATTGAGGATTGAGGATTGAGGATTGACTATGAGGGCTGAGGGTTGAGGATTGAGGTTTGAGGACTGAGGACTGAGGATTGAGGATTGAGAATTGAGGATTGAGGATTGAGGATTGAAGATTGAGGATTGGGTATTGAGGATTGAAGAATGAGGATTGAGGATTGAGGATTGTGGATTGAGGATTGAGGATTGAGGATTGAGGATTGAGGATTGAGTATTGGGGATTAAAGATTGAGAATTGAGGATTGAGGCTTGATGATTGAGGATTTAAGATTGAGGATTGGGGACTGAGTGTTGAGGGTTGAGTGATGAGAATTGATGTTTGTGGATAGAGATTTGAAGATTGCAGGTTGAGTATTGAGTATTGAAAGGTGTGAATTGATGATATTCTATTGAGGATTGAGGATTCAGGATTGAAGATTGAGGATTGGGGACTGAGTGTTGAGGGTTGCGTGATGAGAATTGATGTTTGTGGATAGATATTTGAAGATTGCAGACTGAGTATTGCGTATTGAAAACTCTGAACTGAGGATATTCTATTGAGGATTGAGGATTGACAACTGATTGTTGAGGACTGAGTGCTGAAGATTGAGGATTCAGGATTGAGGATTCAGGATTGTGGTTTGAGGACTGAGCATTGAGGATTGAGGATTGAGGTTTGAGGATTCAGGATTGAAGATTGAGGATTGAGTATTGAGGATTGAACATTGAGGTTTGAGGATAGAAGATTCAGTTTTGAGGATTGAAGATTGAGAATTGAGGATTGAGGATTGAGCATTGAGGACTGAGTGTTGAGGTTTGAGTGATGAGAATTGATGATTGTGGATAGTGGTTTGAAGATTGCAGATTGAGTATTGAGTATTGAAAACTGCGAATTGAGGATATTCTATTGAGGATTGAGGATTGACAACTGATTGTTGATGACTGAGGGCTGAAGATTGAGGATTCAGGAATGCGGATTCAGAATTGAGGTTCGAGGACTGAGGATTGAGGGTTGGGGATTGAGAATTGAGGATTGAGGATTGAGGATTGAAGATTGAGGATTGGGTATTGAGGATTGAAGAATGAGGTTTGAGGATTGAGGATTGAGGATTGAGGATTGAGGATTGAAGATTGAGGATTGAGGATTGAGTGTTGTGGATTGAGGACGAGGACTGAGGGCTGAGTATTGATGTTTGAGGTCTGAGGATTGAGGATTGAGGATTGAGAATTGAGGATTGAGGACTGAGGATTGAAGATTGAGGATTGGGTATTGAGGATTGAACACTGAGGATTGAGGTTTGAGGATTGAGGATTGACGATTGAGGATTGAGGATTGAGGATTGAGGGTTGAGGATTGAGGATTGAGGATTGAGGATTGAAGAATGAGGATTGAGGATTGAGGATTGAGGATTGAGGATTGAAGATTGAGGATTGAGGATTGAGTGTTGTGGATTGAGGACGAGGACTGAGGGCTGAGTATTGATGTTTGAGGTCTGAGGATTGAGGATTGAGGATTGATGATTGAGGATTGAGGATTGAGGATTGAGGATTGAGGATTGAGGATTGAGGATTGAAGATTGAGTATTCAGGATTGATGATTGAGGATTGAGGATTGAGGATTGAGGATTGAGTATTGAGGATTGAAGATTGAGGATTGGGGACTGAGTGTTGAAGATTGAGGATTGAGGATTGAGTATTGAGGATTGAGGATTCAGGATTGAAGATTCAGTATTGAGGATTGAAGATTGAGGATTGAGGATTGAGTATTGAGCATTGAGGACTGAGTGTTGAGGGTTGAGTGATGAGAATTGATGATTGTGGATAGAAGTTTGAAGATTGCAGATTGAGTATTGAGTATTGAAAACTGTGAATTGAGGATATTCTATTGAGGATTGAGGATTGACAACTGATTGTTGATGACTGAGGGATGAAGATTGAGGATTCAGGAATGCGGATTCAGAATTGAGGTTCGAGGACTGGGGATTGAGGATTGAGGATTGAGAATTGAGGTTTGAGGATTGAGGATTGAGGATTGAAGATTGGGTATTCAGGATTGAGGATTGAGGATTGAGGATTGAGGGTTGATGGTTGAGGATTGAGAATTGAGGATTGAGGATTGAAGATTGAGCATTGAGGATTGAAGTTTGAGGATTGAGGATTGAGGATTGAGGATTGAGGGTTGAAGATTGAGGATGAGGGCTGAGGGTTGAGGATTGAGGTTTGAGGACTGAGGACTGAGGGTTGAGGATTGAGAATTGAGGATTGAGGATTGACGATTGAAGATTGAGGATTGGGTATTGAGGATTGAAGAATGAGGATTGAGGATTGAGGATTGAGGATTGAGGATTGAAGATTGAGTATTGAGGATTGAAGAATGAGGATTGGGGATTGAGGATTGAGGAGTGAGGATTGAAGATTGAGGATGAGGTCTGAGGGTTGAGGATTGAGGTTTGAGGACTGAGGGCTGAGGATTGAGGATTGAGAATTGAGGATTGAGGATTGAGCATTGAGGATTGTGAATGAGCGCTCAGGGTTGAGGATTGAGGTTTGAGTATAGAATCCTGAGAATTAAGGATATTCTATTGAGTATTGAGAATTGAGGATTGATGGTTGAGTATTGAGGATTGAGGATTGGGGATTGAGGATTGAGAATTGAGGATTGAGGATTGAGGATTGAGGATCGTGAATGAGGGCTCAGGGCTGAGGATTGAGGTTTGAGTATAGAATCCTGAGAATTCAGGATATTCTATTGAGTATTGAGAATTGAGGATTGATGGTTGAGTATTGAGGATTGAGGATTGAGGATTGAGGATTGAGTATTGAAGATTGAGGATTGATGGTTGAGGATTGAGGTTTGAGGATTGAGGATTGAGGATTGAGGATTGAAGATTGAGTATTCAGGATTGAGGTTTGAGGATTGAGGATTGAGTATTGAGGATTGAGTATTGAGGATTGAAGATTGAGGATTGGGGATTGAGGATTGAGGATTGAGGATTGAAGATTGAGTATGAGGTCTGAGGGTTGAGGATTGAGGTTTGAGGACTGAGGGCTGAGGATTGAGGATTGAGAATTGAGGATTGAGGATTGAGGATTGAGGATTGTGAATGAGGGCTCAGGGTTGAGGATTGAGGTTTGAGTATAGAATCCTGAGAATTCAGGATATTCTATTGAGTATTGAGAATTGAGGATTCATGTTTGAGCATTGAGGATTGAGGACTGAGGATTGAGGATTGAGTATTGAAGATTGAGGATTGATGATTGAGGATTGAGGATTGAAGATTGAGGATTGAGGATTGAGGATTGAAGATAGAGTATTCAGGATTGAGGGTTGAGGATTGAGGATTGAGGATTGAGGATTGAGTATTGAGGATTGAAGATTGAGGATTGGGGACTGAGGATTGAAGATTGAGGATTGAGGATTGAGTATTGAGGATTGAGAATTGCGGATTGAAGATTCAGTATTGAGGATTGAAGATTGAGAATTGAGGATTGAGGATTGAGCATTGAGGACTGAGTGTTGAGGTTTGAGTGATGAGAATTGGTGATTGTGGATAGTGGTTTGAAGATTGCAGATTGAGTATTGAGTATTGAAAACTGCGAACTGAGGATATTCTATTGGGGATTGAGGATTGACAACTGATTGTTGATGACTGAGGGCTGAAGATTTAGGATTCAGGAATGCGGATTCAGAATTGAGGTTCGAGGACTGAGGATTGAGGATTGAGGATTGAGAATTGAGGATTGAGGATTGAGGATTGAAGATTGAGGATTGGGTATTGAGGATTGAAGAATCAGGATTGAGGATTGAGGATTGAGGATTGAGGATTGAAGATTGAGGATTGAGGATTGAGTGTTGTGGATTGAGGACGAGGACTGAGGGCTGAGTATTGATGTTTGAGGTCTGAGGATTGAGGATTGAGGATTGAGAATTGAGGATTGAGGATTGAGGATTGAAGATTGAGGATTGGGTATTGAGGATTGAAGAATGAGGATTGAGTATTGAGGATTGAGGATTGAGGATTGAAGAAAGAGTATTGAGGATTGAAGATTGAGGATTGGGGATTGAGGATTGAGGATTGAGGATTGAAGATTGAGTATGTGGGCTGAGGGTTGAGGATTGAGGTTTGAGGACTGAGGGCTGAGGATTGAGGATTGAGAATTGAGGATTGAGGATTGAGGATTGAGGATTGTGAATGAGGGCTCAGGGTTGAGGATTGAGGTTTGAGTATAGAATCCTGAGAATTCAGGATATTCTATTGAGTATTGAGAATTGAGGATTGATGTTTGAGCATTGAGGATTGAGGACTGAGGATTGAGGATTGAGTATTGAAGATTGAGGATTGATGATTGAGGATTGAGGATTGAAGATTGAGGATTGAGGATTGAGGATTGAAGATAGAGTATTCAGGATTGAGGGTTGAGGATTGAGGATTGAGGATTGAGGATTGAGTATTGAGGATTGAAGATTGAGGATTGGGGACTGAGGATTGAAGATTGAGGATTGAGGATTGAGTATTGAGGATTGAGGATTGCGGATTGAAGATTCAGTATTGAGGATTGAAGATTGAGAATTGAGGATTGAGGATTGAGCATTGAGGACTGAGTGTTGAGGTTTGAGTGATGAGAATTGGTGATTGTGGATAGTGGTTTGAAGATTGCAGATTGAGTATTGAGTATTGAAAACTGCGAACTGAGGATATTCTATTGGGGATTGAGGATTGACAACTGATTGTTGATGACTGAGGGCTGAAGATTTAGGATTCAGGAATGCGGATTCAGAATTGAGGTTCGAGGACTGAGGATTGAGGATTGAGGATTGAGAATTGAGGATTGAGGATTGAGGATTGAAGATTGAGGATTGGGTATTGAGGATTGAAGAATCAGGATTGAGGATTGAGGATTGAGGATTGAGGATTGAAGATTGAGGATTGAGGATTGAGTGTTGTGGATTGAGGACGAGGACTGAGGGCTGAGTATTGATGTTTGAGGTCTGAGGATTGAGGATTGAGGATTGAGAATTGAGGATTGAGGATTGAGGATTGAAGATTGAGGATTGGGTATTGAGGATTGAAGAATGAGGATTGAGTATTGAGGATTGAGGATTGAGGATTGAAGAAAGAGTATTGAGGATTGAAGATTGAGGATTGGGGATTGAGGATTGAGGATTGAGGATTGAAGATTGAGTATGTGGGCTGAGGGTTGAGGATTGAGGTTTGAGGACTGAGGGCTGAGGATTGAGGATTGAGAATTGAGGATTGAGGATTGAGGATTGAGGATTGTGAATGAGGGCTCAGGGCTGAGGATTGAGGTTTGAGTATAGAACCCTGAGAATTCAGGATATTCTATTGAGTATTGAGAACTGAGGATTGATGGTTGAGTATTGAGGATTGAGGATTGGGGATTGAGGATTGAGTGTTGAAGATTGAGGATAGATGATTGAGGATTGAGGATTGAGGATTGAGGATTGAGGATTGAGGATTGAAGATTGAGTATTCAGGATTGGGGGTTGAGGATTGAGGATTGAGGATTGAAGATTGAGTATTGAGGATTGAAGATTGAGGATTGGGGACTGAGGATTGAAGATTGTGGATTGAGGATTCAGTATTGAGGATTGAGGATTGTGGATTGAAGATTCAGTATTGAGGATTGAAGATTGAGAATTTAGGATTGAGGATTGAGCATTGAGGACTGAGTGTTGAGGGTTGAGTGATGAGAATTGATGATTGTGGATAGAGGTTTGAAGATTGCAGATTGAGTATTGAGTATTGAAAACTGTGAATTGAGGATATTCTATTGAGGATTTAGGATTGACAACTGATTGTTGATGACTGAGAGCTGAAGATTGAGGATTCAGGAATGAGGATTCAGAATTGAGTATTCAGAATTGAGGTTTGAGGACCGAGGATTGAGGGTTGAGGATTGAGTATTGAAGATTGAAGATTGAGGATTGAGGATTGAGGATTGAAGATTGAGGATTGGGTATTGAGGATTGATGAATGAGCATTGAGGCTTGATGATTTAGGATTGAGGATTGAGGATTGAGGATTGAAGATTGAGGATTGGGTATTGAGGATTGAAGAATGAGGATTGAGGATTGAGGATTGAGGATTGAGGATCGAAGATTGTGTATTGAGGATTGAAGATTGACGATTGAGGATTGAGGATTGAGGATTGACGATTGAACATTGAGGACTGAGTGTTGAGGGTTGAGTAATGGGAATTGTTGTTTGTGGACAGAGGTTTGAAGATTGCAGATTGAGCATAGAGTATTGAAAACTATGAATTGAGGATATTCTATGGTGGATTGAGGATTGACAACTGATTGTTGATGACTGAGGTCTGAAGATTGAGGATTCAGGATTGAGGATTCAGCGTTGAGGTTTGAGGACAGAGGATTGAGGATTGAGGATTGAGGAATGAGGATTGAAGATTGAGGAATGTGGATTGAAGGTTGAGGATTGTGGATTGAGGATTGAGAATTGAGGATTGAATATTGAGGATTGGGGACTGAGTGTTGAGGGTTGAGTGATGAGAATTGATGTTTGTGGATAGAGATTTGAAGATTGCAGATTGAGTATTGAGTAATGAAAACTGTGAATTGATGATATTCTATTGAAGATTGAGGATTGACAACTACTTGTTGAGGAGTGATGGCTGATGATTGAGGATTCAGGATTGAGGATTAAGGATTGAGGTTTGAGGACTGAGGATTGAGGATTGAGAATTGAGGATTGAGGATTGAGGATTGAAGTTTGAGGATTGAGGATTGAGGGTTGTGGATTGAGGACGAGGACTCAGGGACGAGTATTGACGTTTGAGTTCTGAGGACTGAGGATTGAGGATTGAGAATTGAGGATTGAGGATTGAGGATTGGGTATTGAGGATTGAAGAATGAGGATTGAGGATTGAGGATTGAGGATTGAGGATTGAAGATTGAGTATTGAGGATTGAAGATTGAGGATTGAGGATTGAGGATTGAGGATTGAGGATTGAGGACTGAGGATTGAGGATTGATGACTGAGGATTGAGGATTGAGGATTGAGGATTAGGGATTGAAGATTGAATATTGGGTATTGAGGATTGAAGAATGAGGATTGAGGATTGAGGATTGAGGATTGAGGATTGAAGATAGAGTATTGAGGATTGAGAATTGAGGATTGAGTATTGAAGATTGAGTATTGAGGATTGAAGGTTGAGGATTGATGATTGAGGATTGAAGATTGAGGACTGAGTGTTGTGGGTTGAGTGATGAGAATTGATGTTTGTGGATAGAGGTTTGAAGATTGAGGATTGGGTATTGAGGAATGAAGCATGAGGATTGAGAATTGAGGATTGAGCATTGAGGATTGAAGATTGAGCATTGGGGATTGAAGATTGACGATTGAGGATTGAGAATTGAGGATTGAGGATTGAGGATTGAGGATTGAGCATTGGAGATTGAGTATTGAGGATTGAAGGTTGAGGATTGTGGATTGTGGGTTGAGGATTGAGGATTGAATATTGAGGATTGTGGACTGAGTGTTGAGGGTTGAGTGATGAGAATTGATGTTTGTGGATAGAGATTTGAAGATTGCAGATTGAGTATTGAGTAATGAAACCTGTGAAACGATGATATTCTATTGAGGATTGAGGATTGACAACTGATTGTAGAGGACTGAGGGCTGAAGATTGAGGATTCAGGATTGAGGATTCAGCATTGAGGTTTGAGGACTGAGGATTGAGGATTGAGGATTGAGGAATGAGGATTGAAGATTGAGGAATGTGGATTGAGGGTTGTGGATTGAGGACGAGGACTGAGGTTTGAGTATTGATGTTTGAGGTCTGAGGATAGAGGATTGAGGATTGAGAATTGAGGATTGAGGATTCAGGATTGAAGATTGAGGATTGCGTATTGATTATCGAAGAATGAGGATTGAGGATTGCGGATTGAGGATTGAGGACTGAGGATTGAGGATTGAAGATTGAGTATTGAGGATTGAAGACTGACCATTGAGGATTGAGGATTGAGGATTGAGGATTGAGGATTGAAGATTGAGTTTTGAGGATTGAAAATTGAGGACTGAGTGTTGAGGGTTGAGTGATGAGAATTGATGTTTGTGTATAGAGATTTGAAGATTGCAGATTGAGTATTGAGCAATGAAAACTGTGAATTGATGATATTCTATTGAGGATTGAGGATTGGCAACTGATTGTTGAGGAGTGAGGGCTGAAAATTGATGATTCAGGATTGAGGATTAAGGATTGAGGTTTGAGGACTGAGGATTGAGGATTGAGGATTGAGGATTGAGGATTGAGGATTGAAGATTGAGGATTGAGGATTGAGGGTTGTGGATTGAGGACGAGGACTCAGGGTTGAGTATTGATGTTTGAGTTCTGAGGATTGAGGATTGAGGATTGATGGTTGAAGATTGAGTATTGAGTATTGAAGGTTGAGGATTGAGGATTGAGTGTTGAAGATTGAGGATTGAGGACTGAGGATTGAGGATTGATGATTGAGGATTGAGGATTGAGGATTGAGGATTAGGGATTGAAGATTGAATATTGGGTATTGAGGATTGAAGAATGAGGATTGAGGATTGAGGATTGAGGATTGAGGATTGAAGACTGAGTATTGAGGATTGAGAATTGAGGATTGAGTATTGAAGATTGAGTATTGAGGATTGAAGATTGAGGATTGATGATTGAGGATTGAAGCTTGAGGACTGAGTGTTGAGGGTTGAGTGATGAGAATTGATGTTTGTGGATAGAGGTTTGAAGATTGAGGATTGGGTACTGAGGATTGAAGAATGAGGATTGAGAATTGAGGATTGAGTATTGAGGATTGAAGATTGAGCATTGAGGAATGAAGATTGACGATTGAGGATTGAGAATTGAGGATTGAGGATTGAGGATTGAGGATTGAGGAATGAGGATTGAAGATTGAGGAATGTGGATTGAGGGTTGTGGATTGAGGACGAGGACTGAGGTTTGAGTATTGATGTTTGAGGTCTGAGGATAGAGGATTGAGGATTGAGAATTGAGGATTGAGGAATCAGGATTGAAGATTGAGGATTGGGTATTGATTATTGAAGAATGAGGATTGAGGATTGGGGATTGAGGATTGGCGATTGAATATTGAGTACTGAGGATTGAGAATTGAGGATTGAGTATTGAGGATTGAGTATTGAGGATTGAATATTGAGGATGGAGGAATGAGGATTGAAGATTGAGGACTGAGTGTTGATGGTTGAGTGACGAGAACTGATGTTTGTGGATTGAGATTTGAAGATTGAAGAATTGGGATTGAGTATTGAAATCTGTGAATTGAGGATATTCTATTGAGGATTAAGGATTGACAATTGACTTTTGAGGACCGAGAGCTGAAGAATGAGGATTCAGGATCGAGGATTCGGGATTGAGGTTTGAGGAATGAGGATTGAGGGTTGAGGATTGAGGATTGAGGATTGAGGATTGAAAATTGAGTATTGAGGATTGTCGATTGAGGATTGAGGATTGAGGATTGAGGATTGAGTATTGAGGATAGAAGATTGAGGACTGGGGACTGAGGATTGAAGATTGAGGATTGAGGATTGAGGATTGAGGATTGAGGATTGAGGATTGAAGGTTCAGTATTGCGGATTGAAGATTGAGAATTAAGGATTGAGGATTGAACATTGAGGACTGAGTGTTGAGGGTTGAGTGATCAGAATTGATGTTTGTGGATAGAGGTTTGAAGATTGCAGATTGAGTATAGAGTATTGAAAACTGTGAATTGAGGATATTCTATTGAGGATTGAGGATTGACCACTGATTGTTGAGGACTGAGGGCTGTAGATTGAGGATGCAGGATTGAGGATTCAGAATTGAGGTTTGAGGACTTAGGATTGCGGATTGAAGATTGAGTATTGAGGATAGAATATTGAGGATTGAGGATTGAGGATTGAGTATTGAGGATGACGACTGAGGTTTGAGGATTGAGGTTTGAGGACTGAGGACTGAGGATTGAGGGTTCAGAATTGGGGATTGAGGATTGAGGATTGAAGATTGAGGATTGGGTATTGAGGATTGAAGGAAGAGGATTGAGGATTGAGGATTGAGGATTGAGGATTGAGGATTGAGGATTGAGGATTGAGGATTGGGGATTAAAGAATGAGGATTGAGGATTGAGGATTGAGGATTGAGGATTGAGTATTGAAGATTGAATACTGATGATTGAAAATTGAGGATTGAGGGTTGAGGATTGTGGATTGAGGACGAGGTCTGAGGGTTGAATATTGACGTTTGAGATGTGAGGATTGAGGATTGAGGATTGAGAATTCAGGATCGAGGATTGAGGATTGAAGATTGAGGATTGGATATTGAATATTGAAGAGTGAGGATTGAGGATTGAGGATTGACGATTGAATATTGCAGATTGAGTGTTGAGGATTGAAGGTTGAGGATTGGGGATTGAGGATTCAGAATTGAGGATTGAGGATTGAAGATTGATGATTTGGGATTGAGGATTGACGTTTGAGGATTGAGTATTGAGGATTGAGAATTGAGGATTGATTATTGAAGATTGAGTATTGAGGATTGAAGATTGAGGATTGAGGATTGAGGATTGAGGATTGAGGGTGAGGGCTGAGGGTTGAGGATTGATGTTTCAGGACTGAGGACTGAGGATTGAGGATTGAGAATTGAGGATTTAGGATTGAGAATTGAAGATTGAGGATTGGGTATTGAGGATTGAAGAATGAGGATTGAGGATTGAGGGTTGAGGATTTAGGATTGAAGATTGAGGATTGAGGATTGAGGATTGAGGAGTGAATATTGAGTGTTGAGGATTGATGATAGAGGATTGAGGATTGAGGGTTGAGGATTGAGGACGAGGACTGACGGTTGAGGATTGAGGTTTGAGGATTGAGGATTGAGGCTTGAGGATTGAGGATTGAGGACTGAAGATTCAGTATTGAGGATTGAAGATTGAGAATTGAGGATTGAGGATTGAACATTGAGGACTGAGTGTTGAGGGTTGAGTGATGAGAATTGATGTTTGTGGATAGAGATTTGAAGATTGCAGATTGAGTATTGAGTATTGAAAACTGCGAATTGAGGATATTCTATTGAGGATTGAGGATTGACTGCGGACTGTTGAGGACAGAGGGCTGAAGATTGAGGATACAGGATTGAGGATTCAGAATTGAGGTTTGAGGACTGAGGATTGAGGATTGAAGATTGAGTATTGAGGATTGAAGAATGACGATTGAGGATTGAGAATTGTGGATTCAGGATTGAGGATTGAGCATTGAAGACTGAGTATTGAGGATTGAAGGTTGAGGATTGTGGATTGAGGATTGAGAATTGAGGATTGAATATTGAGGATTGGGGACTGAGTGTTGAGGGTTGAGTGATGAGAATTGATGTTTGTGGATAGAGATTTGAAGATTGCAGATTGAGTATTGAGTAATGAAAACTGTGAATTGATGATATTCTCTTGAGGATTGAGGATTGACAACTGATTGTTGAGGAGTGAGGGCTGAAGACTGAGGATTCAGGATTGAGGATTCAGAATTGAGGTTTGAGGACTGAGGATTGAGGATTGAAGATTGAGTATTGAGGATTGAAGATTGAGGATTGAGGATTGAGAATTGAGTATTGGGGATGAGGGCTGATGGTTGAGGATTGACGTTAGAGGACTGAGGACTGAGGGTTGAGGATTGAGAATTGAGGATTGAGGATTGAGGATTGAAGATTGAGGATTGGGTATTGAGGATTGAAGAATGAGGATTGAGGATTGAGGATTGAGGATTGAGGATTGAGGATTGAGGATTGAGGATTGAGGACTGAAGATTGAGTATTGAGGATTGAAGATTGATGATTGGGGATTGAGGATTGAGGATTGAGGATTGAAGATTGAGGATTGAAGATTGAGTATTGAGGATTGAAGATTGAGGATTGAGGATTGAAGACTGAGGATTGGGTATTGAGGATTGAAGAATGAGGATTGAGGATTGAGGATTGAGGATTGAGGATTGAAGATTGAGTATTGAGAATTGAAGGTTGACGGTTGAGTATTGAGGATTGGGGATTGAGGATTGAGGATTGAGGATAGAGGATTGAAGATTGAGTATTGAGGATTGAAGATTGAGGATTGAGAGTTGAGGATTGAGGATTGAGGATTGAGGATTGAGCATTGGAGATTGAGTATTGAGGATTGAAGGTTGAGGATTGTGGATTGTGGGTTGAGGATTGAGGATTGAATATTGAGGATTGTGGACTGAGTGTTGAGGGTTGAGTGATGAGAATTGATGTTTGTGGATAGAGATTTGAAGATTGCAGATTGAGTATTGAGTAATGAAAGCTGTGAATTGATGACATTCTATTGAGGATTGAGGATTGAGGATTGAGGATTGAAGATTGAGGATTGAGGATTGAGTGTTGTGGATTGAGGACGAGGACTGAGGGCTGAGTATTGATGTTTGAGGTCTGAGGGTTGAGGATTGAGGATTGAGAATTGAGGATTGAGGATTGAGGATTGAAGATTGAGGATTGGGTATTGAGGATTGAACAATGAGGATTGAGGTTTGAGGATTGAGGATTGAAGATTGAGGATTGAGGATTGAGAATTGAGGGTTGAGTATTGAGGATTGAGGATTGAGGATTGAAGAATGAGGATTGAGGATTGAGGATTGAGGATTGAGGATTGAAGATTGAGGATTGAGGATTGAGTGTTGTGGATTGAGGACGAGGACTGAGGGCTGAGTATTGATGTTTGAGGTCTGAGGATTAAGGATTGAGGACTGATGATTGAGGATTGAGGATTGAGGATTGAGGATTGAGGATTGAGGATTGAAGATTGAGTATTCAGGATTGAGGATTGAGGATTGAGGATTGAGGATTGAGGATTGAGTATTGAAGATTGAAGATTGAGGATTGGGGACTGAGTGTTGAAGATTGAGGATTGAGGATTGAGTATTGAGGATTGAGGATTCAGGATTGAAGATTCAGTATTGAGGATTGAAGATAGAGGATTGAGGATTGAGTATTGAGCATTGAGGACTGAGTGTTGATGGTTGCGTGATGAGAATTGATGATTGTGGATAGAAGTTTGAAGATTGCAGATTGAGTATTGAGTATTGAAAACTGTGAATTGAGGATATTCTATTGAGGATTGAGGATTGACAACTGATTGTTGATGACTGAGGGATGAAGATTGAGGATTCAGGAATGCGGATTCAGAATTGAGGTTCGAGGACTGGGGATTGAGGATTGAGGATTGAGAATTGAGGTTTGAGGATTGAGGATTGAGGATTGAAGATTGGGTATTCAGGATTGAGGATTGAGGATTGAGGATTGAGGATTGAGTGTTGAGGATTGAGAATTGAGGATTGAGGATTGAAGATTGAGCATTGAGGATTGAAGTTTGAGGATTGAGGATTGAGGATTGAGGATTGAGGATTGAAGATTGAGGATGAGGGCTGAGGGTTGAGGATTGAGGTTTGAGGACTGAGGACTGAGGGTTGAGGATTGAGAATTGAGGATTGAGGATTGACGATTGAAGATTGAGGATTGGGTATTGAGGATTGAAGAATGAGGATTGAGGATTGAGGATTGAGGATTGAGGATTGAAGATTGAGTATTGAGGATTGAAGAAAGAGTATTGAGGATTGAAGATTGAGGATTGGGGATTGAGGATTGAGGATTGAGGATTGAAGATTGAGGATGTGGGCTGAAGGTTGAGGATTGAGGTTTGAGGACTGAGGGTTGAGGATTGAGAATTGAGGATTGAGGATTGAAGATTGAGCATTGAGGATTGAAGTTTGAGGATTGAGGATTGAGGATTGAGGATTGAGGATTGAAGATTGAGGATGAGGGCTGAGGGTTGAGGATTGAGGTTTGAAGACTGAGGACTGAGGGTTGAGGATTGAGAATTGAGGATTGAGGATTGACGATTGAAGATTGAGGATTGGGTATTGAGGATTGAAGAATGAGGATTGAGGATTGAGGATTGAGGATTGAGGATTGAAGATTGAGTATTGAGGATTGAAGAAAGAGTATTGAGGATTGAAGATTGAGGATTGGGGATTGAGGATTGAGGATTGAGGATTGAAGATTGAGGATGTGGGCTGAAGGTTGAGGATTGAGGTTTGAGGACTGAGGGCTGAGGATTGAGGATTGAGAATTGAGGATTGAGGATTGAGGATTGAGGATTGTGAATGAGGGCTCAGGGCTGAGGATTGAGGTTTGAGTATAGAACCCTGTGAATTCAGGATATTCTATTGAGTATTGAGAACTGAGGATTGATGGTTGAGTATTGAGGATTGAGGATTGGGGATTGAGGATTGAGTATTGAAGATTGAGGATAGATGATTGAGGATTGAGGATTGAGGATTGAGGATTGAGGATTGAGGGTTGAAGATTGAGTATTCAGGATTGAGGGTTGACGATTGAGGATTGAGGATTGAGGATTGAGTATTGAGGATTGAAGATTGAGGATTGGGGACTGAGGATTGAAGATTGAGGATTGAGGATTCAGTATTGAGGATTGAGGATTGTGGATTGAAGATTCAGTATTGAGGATTGAAGATTGAGAATTGATGATTGAGGATTGAGCATTGAGGACTGAGTGTAGAGGGTTGAGTGATGAGAATTGATGATTGTGGATAGTGGTTTAAAGATTGCAGATTGAGTATTGAGTATTGAAAACTGCGAACTGAGGATATTCTATTGAGGATTGAGGATTGACGACTGATTGTTGATGACTGAGGGCTGAAGATTGAGGATTCAGGAATGCGGATTCAGAATTGAGGTTCGAGGACTGAGGATTGAGGATTGAGGATTGAGAATTGAGGATTGAGGATTGAGGATTGAAGATTGAGGATTGGGTATTGAGGATTGAAGAATGAGGATTGAGGATTGAGGATTGAGGATTGAGGATTGAGGATTGACTATGAGGGCTGAGGGTTGAGGATTGAGGTTTGAGGACTGAGGACTGAGGATTGAGGATTGAGAATTGAGGATTGAGGATTGAGGATTGAAGATTGAGGATTGGGTATTGAGGATTGAAGAATGAGGATTGAGGATTGAGGATTGTGGATTGAGGATTGAGGATTGAGGATTGAGGATTGAAGATTGAGGATTGAGGATTGAGTGTTGTGGATTGAGGACGAGGACTGAGGGCTGAGTATTGATGTTTGAGGTCTGAGGATTGAGGATTGAGGATTGAGAATTGAGGATTGAGGATTGAGGTTTGAGGATTGAGGATTGAAGATTGAGGATTGAGTATTGAGGATTGAACATTGAGGTTTGAGGATTGAGGTTTGGGGATTGAGGATTGAGGATTGAAGATTGAATATTGATTATTGAAGGTTGAGGATTGAGGATTGAGGGCTGTGGATTGAGGACGAGGACTGAGGGCTGAGTATTGATGTTTGAGGTCTGAGGATTGAGGATTGAGGATTGAGAATTGAGTATTGAGGATTGAGGATTGAAGATAGAGGATTGGGTATTGATGATTGAATAATGAGGATTGAGGATTGAGGATTGAGGATTGAGGATTGAAGAAAGAGTATTGAGGATTGAAGATTGAGGATTGGGGATTGAGGATTGAGGATTGAGGATTGAAGATTGAGGATGAGGGCTGAGGGTTGACGATTGAGGTTTGAGGACTGAGGGCTGAGGATTGAGGATTGAGAGTTGAGGATTGAGGATTGAGGATTGAGGATTGTAAATGTGGGCTCAGCGATGAGGATTGAGGTTTGAGTATAGAATCCTGAGAATTAAGGATATTCTATTGAGTATTGAGAATTGAGGATTGATGGTTGAGTATTGAGGAATGAGGATTGGGGATTGAGGATTGAGAATTGAGGATTGAGGATTGAGGATTGAGGATTGTGAATGAGGGCTCAGGGCTGAGGACTGAGGTTTGAGTATAGAATCCTGAGAATTCAGGATATTCTATTGAGTATTGAGAATTCACGATTGATGGTTGAGTATTGAGGATTGAGGATTGAGGATTGAGGATTCAGTATTGAAGATTGAGGATTGATGGTTGAGGATTGAGGTTTGTGGATTGAGGATTGAGGATTGAGGATTGAAGATTGAGTATTCAGGATTGAGGTTTGAGGATTGAGGATTGAGTATTGAGGATTGAGTATTGAGGATTGAAGATTGAGGATTGGGGACTGAGTGTTGAAGATTGAGAATTGAGGATTGAGTATTGAGGATTGAGGATTGAGGATTGAAGATTCAGTATTGAGGATTGAAGATTGAGGATTGAGGATTGAGGATTGAGCATTAAGGACTGAGTGTTGAGGGTTGAGTGATGAGAATTGATGATTGTGGATAGAAGTTTGAAGATTGCAGATTGAGTATTGAGTATTGAAATCTGTGAATTAAGGATATTCTATTGAGGATTGAGGATTGACAACTGATTGTTGATGACTGAGGGCTGAAGATTGAGGATTCAGGAATGCGGATTCAGAATTGAGGTTCGAGGACTGAGGATTGAGGATTGAGGATTGAGAATTGAGGTTTGAGGATTGAGGATTGAGGATTGAAGATTGAGTATTCAGGATTGAGGATTGAGGATTGAGGATTGAGGATTGAGGGTTGAGGATTGAGGATTGAGGATTGAAGATTGAGTATTGAGGATTGAAGATTGAGGATTGGGGATTGAGTATTGAGGATTGAGGATTGAATATTGAGGATGAGGTCTGAGGGTTGAGGATTGAGGTTTGAGGACTGAGGGCGGAGGATTGAGGATTGAGAATTGAGGATTGAGGATTGAGGATTGAGGATTGTGAATGAGGGCTCAGGGTTGAGGATTGAGGTTTGAGTATAGAATCCTGAGAATTCAGGATATTCTATTGAGTATTGAGAATTGAGGATTGATGTTTGAGTATTGAGGATTGAGGATTGAGGATAGAGGATTGAGTATTGAAGATTGAGGATTGATGATTGAGGATTGAGGATTGAGGATTGAGGATTGAGGATTGAAGATTGAGTATTCAGGATTGAGGGTTGGGGATTGAGGATTGAGGATTGAGGATTAAGTATTGAGGATTGAAGATTGAGGATTGGGGACTGAGGATTGAAGATTGAGAATTGAGGATTGAGTATTGAGGATTGAGGATTGTGGATAGAAGATTCAGTTTTGAGGATTGAAGATTGAGAATTGAGGATTGAGGATTGAGCATTGAGGACTGAGTGTTGAGGTTTGAGTGATGAGAATTGATGATTGTGGATAATGGTTTGAAGATTGGAGATTGAGTATTGAGTATTGAAAACTGCGAATTGAGGATATTCTATTGAGGATTGAGGATTGACAACTGATTGTTGATGACTGAGGGCTGAAGATTGAGGATTCAGGAATGCGGATTCAGAATCGAGGTTCGAGGACTGAGGATTGAGGGTTGGGGATTGAGAATTGAGGATTGAGGATTGAGGATTGAAGATTGAGGATTGGGTATTGAGGATTGAAGAATGAGGTTTGAGGATTGAGGATTGAGGATTGAGGATTGAAGATTGAGGATTGAGGATTGAGTGTTGTGGATTGAGGACGAGGACTGAGGGCTGAGTATTGATGTTTGAGGTCTGAGGATTGAGGATTGAGGATTGAGAATTGAGGATTGAGGATTGAGGATTGAAGATTGAGGATTGGGTATTGAGGATTGAACAATGAGGATTGAGGTTTGAGGATTGAGGATTGAAGATTGAGGATTGAGGATTGAGGATTGAGGGTTGAGGATTGAGGATTGAGGATTGAGGATTGAAGAATGAGGATTGAGGATTGAGGATTGAGGATTGAGGATTGAAGATTGAGGATTGAGGATTGAGTGAGGGGGATTGAGGACGAGGACTGAGGGCTGAGTATTGATGTTTGAGGTCTGAGGATTGAGGATTGAGGATTGATGATTGAGGATTGAGGATTGATGATTGAGGATTGAGGATTGAGGATTGAGGATTGAGGATTGAGGATTGAGGATTGAAGATTGAGCATTGGGGATTGAAGATTGACGATTGAGGATTGAGGATTGCGGATTGAGGATTGAGGACTGAGGATTGAGGATTGAAGATTGAGTATTGAGGATTGAAGACTGACCATTGAGGATTGAGGATTGAGGATTGAGGATTGAGGATTGAAGATTGAGTTTTGAGGATTGAAAATTGAGGACTGAGTGTTGAGGGTTGAGTGATGAGAATTGATGTTTGTGTATAGAGATTTGAAGATTGCAGATTGAGTATTGAGCAATGAAAACTGTGAATTGATGATATTCTATTGAGGATTGAGGATTGGCAACTGATTGTTGAGGAGTGAGGGCTGAAAATTGATGATTCAGGATTGAGGATGAAGGATTTTGGTTTGAGGACTGAGGATTGAGGACTGAGGATTGAGGATTGAGGATTGAAGATTGAGGATTGAGGATTGAGGGTTGTGGATTGAGGACGAGGACTCAGGGTTGAGTATTGATGTTTGAGTTCTGAGGATTGAGGATTGAGGATTGATGGTTGAAGATTGAGTATTGAGTATTGAAGGTTGTGGATTGAGGATTGAGTGTTGAAGATTGAGGATTGAGGACTGAGGATTGAGGATTGATGATTGAGGATTGAGGATTGAGGATTGAGGATTAGGGATTGAAGATTGAATATTGGGTATTGAGGATTGAAGAATGAGGATTGAGGATTGAGGATTGAGGATTGAGGATTGAAGACTGAGTATTGAGGATTGAGAATTGAGGATTGAGTATTGAAGATTGAGTATTGAGGATTGAATATTGAGGATTGATGATTGAGGATTGAAGCTTGAGGACTGAGTGTTGAGGGTTGAGTGATGAGAATTGATGTTTGTGGATAGAGGTTTGAAGATTGAGGATTGGGTATTGAGGATTGAAGAATGAGGATTGAGAATTGAGGATTGAGTATTGAGGATTGAAGATTGAGCATTGAGGAATGAAGATTGACGATTGAGGATTGAGAATTGAGGATTGAGGATTGAGGATTGAGGATTGAGGAATGAGGATTGAAGATTGAGGAATGTGGATTGAGGGTTGTGGATTGAGGACGAGGACTGAGGTTTGAGTATTGATGTTTGAGGTCTGAGGATAGAGGATTGAGGATTGAGAATTGAGGATTGAAGATTCAGGATTGAAGATTGAGGATTGGGTATTGATTATTGAAGAATGAGGATTGAGGATTGGGGATTGAGGATTGGCGATTGAATATTGAGTACTGAGGATTGAGAATTGAGGATTGAGTATTGAGGATCGAGTATTGAGGATTGAATATTGAGGATGGAGGAATGAGGATTGAAGATTGAGGACTGAGTGTTGATGGTTGAGTGACGAGAACTGATGTTTGTGGATTGAGATTTGAAGATTGAAGAATGGGGATTGAGTATTGAAATCTGTGAATTGAGGATATTCTATTGAGGATTAAGGATTGACAATTGACTTTTGAGGACTGAGAGCTGAAGAATGAGGATTCAGGATCGAGGATTCGGGATTGAGGTTTGAGGAATGAGGATTGAGGGTTGAGGATTGAGGATTGAGGATTGAGGATTGAGGATTGAAAATTGAGTATTGAGGATTGTCGATTGAGGATTGAGGATTGAGGATTGAGGATTGAGTATTGAGGATAGAAGATTGAGGACTGGGGACTGAGGATTGAAGATTGAGGATTGAGGATTGAGGATTGAGGATTGAGGATTGAGGATTGAGGATTGAAGGTTCAGTATTGCGGATTGAAGATTGAGAATTAAGGATTGAGGATTGAACATTGAGGACTGAGTGTTGAGGGTTGAGTGATCAGAATTGATGTTTGGGGATAGAGGTTTGAAGATTGCAGATTGAGTATAGAGTATTGAAAACTGTGAATTGAGGATATTCTATTGAGGATTGAGGATTGACCACTGATTGTTGAGGACTGAGGGCTGTAGATTGAGGATGCAGAATTGAGGATTCAGAATTGAGGTTTGAGGACTTAGGATTGCGGATTGAAGATTGAGTATTGAGGATTGAATATTGAGGATTGAGGATTGAGGATTGAGTATTGAGGATGACGACTGAGGTTTGAGAATTGAGGTTTGAGGGCTGAGGACTGAGGATTGAGGGTTCAGAATTGGGGATTGAGGATTGAGGATTGAAGATTGAGGATTGGGTATTGAGGATTGAAGGAAGAGGATTGAGGATTGAGGATTGAGGATTGAGGATTGAGGATTGAGGATTGAGGATTGAGGATTGGGGATTAAAGAATGAGGATTGAGGATTGAGGATTGAGGATTGAGGATTGAGTATTGAAGATTGAATACTGATGATTGAAAATTGAGGATTGAGGGTTGAGGGTTGTGGATTGAGGACGAGGTCTGAGGGTTGAATATTGACGTTTGAGATGTGAGGATTGAGGATTGAGGATTGAGAATTCAGGATTGAGGATTGAGGATTGAAGATTGAGGATTGGATATTGAATATTGAAGAGTGAGGATTGAGGATTGAGGATTGACGATTGAATATTGCAGATGGAGTGTTGAGGATTGAAGATTGAGGATTGGGGATTGAGGATTGAGAATTGAGGATTGAGGATTGAAGATTGATGATTTGGGATTGAGGATTGACGTTTGAGGATTGAGTATTGAGGATTGAGAATTGAGGATTGATTATTGAAGATTGAGTATTGAGGATTGAAGATTGAGGATTGAGGATTGAGGATTGAGGATTGAGGGTGAGGGCTGAGGGTTGAGGATTGATGTTTCAGGACTGAGGACTGAGGATTGAGGATTGAGAATTGAGGATTTAGGATTGAGAATTGAAGATTGAGGATTGGGTATTGAGGATTGAAGAATGAGGATTGAGGATTGAGGGTTGAGGATTTAGGATTGAAGATTGAGGATTGAGGATTGAGGATTGAGGAGTGAATATTGAGTGTTGAGGATTGATGATAGAGGATTGAGAATTGAGGGTTGAGGATTGAGGACGAGGACTGACGGTTGAGGATTGAGGTTTGATGATTGAGGATTGAGGATTGAGGACTGAGGATTGAGGATTTGAGGATTGAGTATTGAGGATTGAAGATTGAGGATTGATGATTGAGGATTGAAGATTGAGGACTGAGTGTTGAGGGTTGAGTGATGAGAATTGATGATTGTGGACAGAGGTTTGAAGATTGAGGATTGGGTATTGAGGAACGAAGCATGAGGATTGAGAATTGAGGATTGAGCATTGAGGATTGAAGATTGAGCATTGAGGATTGAAGATTGACGATTGAGGATTGAGAATTGAGGATTGAGGATTGAGGATTGAGGATTGAGCATCGGAGAATGAGTATTGAGGATTGAAGGTTGAGGAAAGTGGATTGTGGGTTGAGGATTGAGGACTGAAGATTGAGGATTGGGTATTGAGGGTTGAAGAATGAGGATTGAGGATTGAGGATTGAGGATTGAGGATTGAAGATTGAGTATTGAGGATTGAAGGTTGACGGTTGAGTATTGAGGATTGGGAATTGAGGATTGAGGATTGAGGATAGAGGATTGAAGATTGAGTATTGAGGATTGAAGATTGATGATTGAGGATTGAGGATTGAGGATTGAGGATTGAGGATTGAAGATTGAGCATTGAAGATTGAGTATTGATGATTGAAGATTGAGGATTGAGGATTGCGGATTGAGGACTGAGGATTGAAGATTGAGGATTGAGGATTGAGGACTGAAGATTCAGTATTGAGGATTGAAGATTGAGAATTGAGTATTGAGGATTGAACATTGAGGACTGAGTGCTGAGGGTTGAGTGATGAGTATTGATGTTTGTGGATAGAGATTTGAAGATTGCAGATTGAGTATTGAGTATTGAAAACTGCGAATTGAGGATATTCTATTGAGGATTGAATATTGACTGCGGACTGTTGAGGACAGAGGGCTGAAGATTGAGGATACAGGATTGAGGATTCAGAATTGAGGTTTGAGGATTGAGTATTGAGGATTGAAGATTGAGCATTGAGGAATGAAGATTGACGATTGAGGATTGAGAATTGAGGATTGAGGATTGAGGATTGAGGATTGAGGAATGAGGATTGAAGATTGAGGAATGTGGATTGAGGGTTGTGGATTGAGGACGAGGACTGAGGTTTGAGTATTGATGTTTGAGGTCTGAGGATAGAGGATTGAGGATTGAGAATTGAGGATTGAGGATTCAGGATTGAAGATTGAGGATTGGGTATTGATTATTGAAGAATGAGGATTGAGGATTGGGGATTGAGGATTGGCGATTGAATATTGAGTACTGAGGATTGAGAATTGAGGATTGAGTATTGAGGATTGAGTATTGAGGATTGAATATTGAGGATAGAGGAATGAGGATTGAAGATTGAGGACTGAGTGTTGATGGTTGAGTGACGAGAACTGATGTTTGTGGATTGAGATTTGAAGATTGAAGAATGGGGATTGAGTATTGAAATCTGTGAATTGAGGATATTCTATTGAGGATTAAGGATTGACAATTGACTTTTGAGGACTGAGAGCTGAAGAATGAGGATTCAGGATCGAGGATTCGGGATTGAGGTTTGAAGAATGAGGATTGAGGGTTGAGGATTGAGGATTGAGGATTGAGGATTGAGGATTGAAAATTGAGTATTGAGGATTGTCGATTGAGGATTGAGGACTGAGGATTGAGGATTGAGTATTGAGGATAGAAGATTGAGGACTGGGGACTGAGGATTGAAGATTGAGGATTGAGGATTGAGGATTGAGGATTGAGGATTGAGGATTGAAGGTTCAGTATTGCGGATTGAAGATTGAGAATTAAGGATTGAGGATTGAACATTGAGGACTGAGTGTTGAGGGTTGAGTGATCAGAATTGATGTTTGTGGATAGAGGTTTGAAGATTGCAGATTGAGTATAGAGTATTGAAAACTGTGAATTGAGGATATTCTATTGAGGATTGAGGATTGACCACTGATTGTTGAGGACTGAGGGCTGTAGATTGAGGATGCAGGATTGAGGATTCAGAATTGAGGTTTGAGGACTGAGGATTGCGGATTGAAGATTGAGTATTGAGGATTGAATATTGAGGATTGAGGATTGAGGATTGAGTATTGAGGATGACGACTGAGGTTTGAGGATTGAGGTTTGAGGACAGAGGACTGAGGATTGAGGGTTCAGAATTGGGGATTGAGGATTGAGGATTGAAGATTGAGGATTGGGTATTGAGCATTGAAGGAAGAGGATTGAGGATTGAGGATTGAGGATTGAGGATTGAGGATTGAGGATTGAGGATTGAGGATTGGGGATTAAAGAATGAGGATTGAGGATTGAGGATTGAGGATTGAGGATTGAGCATTGAAGATTGAATACTGATGATTGAAAATTGAGGATTGAGGGTTGAGGGTTGTGGATTGAGGACGAGGTCTGAGGGTTGAATATTGACGTTTGAGATGTGAGGATTGAGGATTGAGGATTGAGAATTCAGGATTGAGGATTGAGGATTGAAGATTGAGGATTGGATATTGAATATTGAAGAGTGAGGATTGAGGATTGAGGATTGACGATTGAATATTGCAGATTGAGTGTTGAGGATTGAAGATTGAGGATTGGGGATTGAGGATTGAGAATTGAGGATTGAGGATTGAAGATTGATGATTTGGGATTGAGGATTGACGTTTGAGGATTGAGTATTGAGGATTGAGAATTGAGGATTGATTATTGAAGATTGAGTATTGAGGATTGAAGATTGAGGATTGAGGATTGAGGATTGAGGATTGAGCGTGAGGGCTGAGGGTTGAGGATTGATGTTTCAGGACTGAGGACTGAGGATTGAGGATTGAGAATTGAGGATTTAGGATTGAGGATTGAAGATTGAGGATTGGGTATTGAGGATTGAAGAATGAGGATTGAGGATTGAGGGTTGAGGATTTAGGACTGAAGATTGAGGATTGAGGATTGAGGATTGAGGAGTGAATATTGAGTGTTGACGATTGATGATAGAGGATTGAGGATTGAGGGTTGAGGATTGAGGACGAGGACTGACGGTTGAGGATTGAGGTTTGATGATTGAGGATTGAGGATTGAGGACTGAGGATTGAGCATTGAGGATTGAGTATTGAGGATTGAAGATTGAGGATTGATGATTGAGGATTGAAGATTGAGGACTGAGTGTTGAGGGTTGAGTGATGAGAATTGATGATTGTGGATAGAGGTTTGAAGATTGAGGATTGGGTATTGAGGAATGAAGCATGAGGATTGAGAATTGAGGATTGAGCATTGAGGATTGAAGATTGAGCATTGAGGATTGAAGATTAACGATTGAGGATTGAGAATTGAGGATTGAGGATTGAGGATTGAGGATTGAGCATCGGAGATTGAGTATTGAGGATTGAAGGTTGAGGAAAGTGGATTGTGGGTTGAGGATTGAGGATTGAAGATTGAGGATTGGGTATTGAGGATTGAAGAATGAGGATTGAGGATTGAGGATTGAGGATTGAGGATTGAAGATTGAGTATTGAGGATTGAAGGTTGACGATTGAGTATTGAGGATTGGGAATTGAGGATTGAGGATTGAGGATAGAGGATTGAAGATTGAGTATTGAGGATTGAAGATTGATGATTGAGGATTGAGGATTGAGGATTGAGGATTGAGGATTGAGTATTGAAGATTGAGAGTTGAGGATTGAGGATTGAAGATTGAGTATTGAGGATTGAAGATTGAGGATTGAGGATTGAGGATTGAAGATTGACGATTGAGGATTGAGAATTGAGGATTGAGGATTGAGGATTGAGGATTGAGCATTGGAGATTGAGGATTGAGGACTGAAGATTCAGTATTGAGGATTGAAGATTGAGAATTGAGGATTGAGGATTGAACATTGAGGACTGAGTGTTGAGGGTTGAGTGATGAGAATTGATGTTTGTGGATAGAGATTTGAAGATTGCAGATTGAGTATTGAGTAATGAAAACTGTGAATTGATGATATTCTATTGAGGATTGAGGATTGACAACTGATTGTTGAGGAGTGAGGACTGAAGATTGAGGATTCAGGATTGAGGATTCAGAATTGAGGTTTGAGGACTGAGGATTGAGGATTGAAGGTTGAGTATTGAGGATTGAAGAATGACGATTGAGGATTGAGAATTGTGGATTCAGGATTGAGGATTGAGCATTGAAGACTGAGTATTAAGGATTGAAGGTTGAGGATTGTGGATTGAGGATTGAGAATTGAGGATTGAATATTGAGGATTGGGGACTGAGTGTTGAGGGTTGAGTGATGAGAATTGATGTTTGTGGATAGAGATTTGAAGATTGCAGATTGAGTATTGAGTAATGAAAACTGTGAATTGATGATATTCTATTGAGGATTGAGGATTGACAACTGATTGTTGAGGAGTGAGGGCTGAAGACTGAGGATTCAGGATTGAGGATTCAGAATTGAGGTTTGAGGACTAAGGATTGAGGATTGATGATTGAGTATTGAGGATTGAAGATTGAGGATTGAGGATTGAGAATTGAGTATTGGGGATGAGGGCTGAGGGTTGAGGATTGACGTTAGAGGACTGAGGACTGAGGGTTGAGGATTGAGAATTGAGGATTGAGGATTGAGGATTGAAGATTGAGGATTGGGTATTGAGGATTGAAGAATGAGGATTGAGGATTGAGGATTGAGGATTGAGGATTGAGGATTGAGGATTGAGGACTGAAGATTGAGTATTGAGGATTGAAGATTGATGATTGGGGATTGAGGATTGAGGATTGAGGATTGAAGATTGAGGATTGAAGATTGAGTATTGAGGATTGAAGATTGAGGATTGAGGATTGAAGATTGAGGATTGGGTATTGAGGATTGAAGAATGAGGATTGAGGATTGAGGATTGAGGATTGAGGATTGAAGATTGAGTATCGAGAATTGAAGGTTGACGGTTGAGTATTGAGGATTGGGGATTGAGGATTGAGGATTGAGGATAGAGGATTGAAGATTGAGTATTGAGGATTGAAGATTGATGATTGAGGATTGAGGATTGAGGATTGAGGATTGAAGATTGAGGATTGAGGATTGAGGATTGAAGATTGAGGATTGGGTATTGAGGATTGAAGATTGAGGATTGATGATTGAGGATTGAAGATTGAGGACTGAGTGTTGAGGGTTGAGTGATGAGAATTGATGTTTGTGGATAGAGGTTTGAAGATTGAGGATTGGGTATTGAGGAATGAAGCATGAGGATTGAGAATTGAGGATTGAGCATTGAGGATTGAAGATTGAGCATTGGGGATTGAAGATTGACGATTGAGAATTGAGAATTGAGGATTGAGGATTGAGGATTGAGGATTGAGCATTGGAGATTGAGTATTGAGGATTGAAGGTTGAGGATTGTGGATTGTGGGTTGAGGATTGAGGATTGAATATTGAGGATTGTGGACTGAGTGTTGAGGGTTGAGTGATGAGAGTTGATGTTTGTGGATAGAGATTTGAAGAATGCAGATTGAGTATTGAGTAATGAAAGCTGTGAACTGATGTCATTCTATTGAGGATTGAGGATTGACAACTGATTGTAGAGGACTGAGGGCTGAAGGTTGAGGATTCAGGATTGAGGATTCAGCAATGAGGTTTGAGGACTGAGGATTGAGGACTGGGGATTGAGGAATGAGGATTGAAGATTGAGGATTGAGGATTGAGGGTTGTGGATTGAGGACGAGGACTGAGGTTTGAGTATTGATGTTTGAGGTCTGAGGATAGAGGGTTGAGTATTGAGAATTGAGGATTGAGGATTGAGGATTGAAGATTGAGGATTGGGTATTGATTATTGAAGGAGGAGGATTGAGGAATGAGGATTGTGGATTGAGGATTGAGGATTGAGGATTGAGGATTGAGGATTGAAGATTGAGGACTGAGTGTTGAGGGATGAGTGATGAGAATTGATGTTTGTGGATTGAGATTTGAAGATTGAAGAATGGGGATTGGGTATTGAAAACTGTGATTTGAGGATATTCTATTGAGGATTGAAAATTGACAATTGATTGTTGAGGACCGACGGCTGAAGACTGAGGATTCAGGATTGAGGATTCCGGATTGAGGTTTGAGGACTGAGGATTGAGGGTTGAGGATTGAGAATTGAGGATTGACGCTTGAGGATTGAGGATTGAGGACTGAAGATTGAGGATTGGGTATTGAGGATTGAAGGACGAGGATTGAGGATTGAGGATTGAGGATTGAGGATTGAGGATTGAATGTTGAGTATTCAGGATTGGAGATTGACGATTGAGGATTGAGGACCGAGGATTGAGGATTGAGGATTGAGGCTTGAGGATTGTGGATTGAGGACTGAAGACTGAGTCTTGAGGATTGAAGGTTGAGGATTGTGGATTGAGGATTGAGAATTGAGGATTGAATATTGAGGATTGGGGACTGAGTGTTGAGGGTTGAGTGATGAGAATTGATGTTTGTGGATAGAGATTTGAAGATTGCAGATTGAGTATTGAGTAATGAAAGCTGTGAATTGATGACATTCTATTGAGGATTGAGGATTGACGACTGACTGTATAGGACTGAGGGCTGAAGATTGAGGATTCAGGATTGAGGATTCAGCATTGAGGTTTGAGGACTGAGGATTGAGGATTGGAGCTTGCGGAATGAGGATTGAAGATTGAGGATTGAGGATTGAGGGTTGTGGATTGAGGACGAGGACTGAGGTTTGAGTATTGATGTTTGAGGTCCGAGAATAGAGGATTGAGTATTGAGAATGGAGGATTGAGGATTGAGGATTGAAGATTGAGGATTGGGTATTGATTATTGAAGAATGAGGATTGAGGATTGAGGATTGTGGATTGAGGATTGAGGATTGAGTATTGAAGATTGAGAGTTGAGGATTGAGGATTGAAGATTGAGTATTGAGGATTGAAGATTGAGGATTGAGGATTGAGGATTGAAGATTGACGATTGAGGATTGAGAATTGAGGATTGAGGATTGAGGATTGAGGATTGAGCATTGGAGGTTGAGGATTGAGGACTGAAGATTCAGTATTGAGGATTGAAGATTGAGAATTGAGGATTGAGGATTGAACATTGAGGACTGAGTGTTGAGGGTTGAGAGATGAGAATTGATGTTTGTGGATAGAGATTTGAAGATTGCAGATTGAGTATTGAGTATTGAAAACTGCGAATTGAGGATATTCTATTGAGGATTGAGGATTGACTGCGGACTGTTGAGGACAGAGGGCTGAAGATTGAGGATACAGGATTGAGGATTCAGAATTGAGGTTTGAGGACTGAGGATTGAGGATTGAAGATTGAGTATTGAGGATTGAAGAATGACGATTGAGGATTGAGAATTGTGGATTCAGGATTGAGGATTGAGCATTGAAGACTGAGTATTGAGGATTGAAGGTTGAGGATTGTGGATTGAGGATTGAGAATTGAGGATTGAATATTGAGGATTGGGGACTGAGTGTTGAGGGTTGAGTGATGAGAATTGATGTTTGTGGATAGAGATTTTAAGATTGCAGATTGAGTATTGAGTAATGAAAACTGTGAATTGATGATATTCTATTGAGGATTGAGGATTGACAACTGATTATTGAGGAGTGAGGGCTGAAGACTGAGGATTCAGGATTGAGGATTCAGAATTGAGGTTTGAGGACTGAGGATTGAGGATTGAAGATTGAGTATTGAGGATTGAAGATTGAGGATTGAGGATTGAGAATTGAGTATTGGGGATGAGGGCTGAGGGTTGAGGATTGACGTTAGAGGACTGAGGACTGAGGGTTGAGGATTGAGAATTGAGGATTGAGGATTGAGGATTGAAGATTGAGGATTGGGTATTGAGGATTCAAGAATGAGGATTGAGGATTGAGGATTGAGGATTGAGGATTGAGGATTGAGGATTGAGGACTGAAGATTGAGTATTGAGGATTGAAGATTGATGATTGGGGATTGAGGATTGAGGATTGAGGATTGAAGATTGAGGATTGAAGATTGAGTATTGAGGATTGAAGATTGAGGATTGAGGATTGAAGATTGAGGATTGGGTATTGAGGATTGAAGAATGAGGATTGAGGATTGAGGATTGAGGATTGAGGATTGAAGATTGAGTATCGAGAATTGAAGGTTGACGGTTGAGTATTGAGGATTGGGGATTGAGGATTGAGGATTGAGGATAGAGGATTGAAGATTGAGTATTGAGGATTGAAGATTGATGATTGAGGATTGAGGATTGAGGATTGAGGATTGAAGATTGAGGATTGAGGATTGAGGATTGAAGATTGAGGATTGGGTATTGAGGATTGAAGATTGAGGATTGATGATTGAGGATTGAAGATTGAGGACTGAGTGTTGAGGGTTGAGTGATGAGAATTGATGTTTGTGGATAGAGGTTTGAAGATTGAGGATTGGGTATTGAGGAATGAAGCATGAGGATTGAGAATTGAGGATTGAGCATTGAGGATTGAAGATTGAGCATTGGGGATTGAAGATTGACGATTGAGAATTGAGAATTGAGGATTGAGGATTGAGGATTGAGGATTGAGCATTGGAGATTGAGTATTGAGGATTGAAGGTTGAGGATTGTGGATTGTGGGTTGAGGATTGAGGATTGAATATTGAGGATTGTGGACTGAGTGTTGAGGGTTGAGTGATGAGAGTTGATGTTTGTGGCTAGAGATTTGAAGAATGCAGATTGAGTATTGAGTAATGAAAGCTGTGAACTGATGTCATTCTATTGAGGATTGAGGATTGACAACTGATTGTAGAGGACTGAGGGCTGAAGGTTGAGGATTCAGGATTGAGGATTCAGCAATGAGGTTTGAGGACTGAGGATTGAGGACTGGGGATTGAGGAATGAGGATTGAAGATTGAGGATTGAGGATTGAGGGTTGTGGATTGAGGACGAGGACTGAGGTTTGAGTATTGATGTTTGAGGTCTGAGGATAGAGGGTTGAGTATTGAGAATTGAGGATTGAGGATTGAGGATTGAAGATTGAGGATTGGGTATTGATTATTGAAGGAGGAGGATTGAGGAATGAGGATTGTGGATTGAGGATTGAGGATTGAGGATTGAGGATTGAGGATTGAATATTGAGGACTGAGTGTTGAGGGATGAGTGATGAGAATTGATGTTTGTGGATTGAGATTTGAAGATTGAAGAATGGGGATTGGGTATTGAAAACTGTGATTTGAGGATATTCTATTGAGGATTGAAAATTGACAATTGATTGTTGAGGACCGATGGCTGAAGACTGAGGATTCAGGATTGAGGATTCCGGATTGAGGTTTGAGGACTGAGGATTGAGGGTTGAGGATTGAGAATTGAGGATTGACGCTTGAGGATTGAGGATTGAGGACTGAAGATTGAGGATTGGGTATTGAGGATTGAAGGACGAGGATTGAGGATTGAGGATTGAGGATTGAGGATTGAGGATTGAATGTTGAGTATTCAGGATTGGAGATTGACGATTGAGGATTGAGGACCGAGGATTGAGGATTGAGGATTGAGGCTTGAGGATTGTGGATTGAGGACTGAAGACTGAGTCTTGAGGATTGAAGGTTGAGGATTGTGGATTGAGGATTGAGAATTGAGGATTGAATATTGAGGATTGGGGACTGAGTGTTGAGGGTTGAGTGATGAGAATTGATGTTTGTGGATAGAGATTTGAAGATTGCAGATTGAGTATTGAGTAATGAAAGCTGTGAATTGATGACATTCTATTGAGGATTGAGGATTGACGACTGACTGTATAGGACTGAGGGCTGAAGATTGAGGATTCAGGATTGAGGATTCAGCATTGAGGTTTGAGGACTGAGGATTGAGGATTGGAGCTTGCGGAATGAGGATTGAAGATTGAGGATTGAGGATTGAGGGTTGTGGATTGAGGACGAGGACTGAGGTTTGAGTATTGATGTTTGAGGTCCGAGAATAGAGGATTGAGTATTGAGAATGGAGGATTGAGGATTGAGGATTGAAGATTGAGGATTGGGTATTGATTATTGAAGAATGAGGATTGAGGATTGAGGATTGTGGATTGAGGATTGAGGATTGAGTATTGAAGATTGAGAGTTGAGGATTGAGGATTGAAGATTGAGTATTGAGGATTGAAGATTGAGGATTGAGGATTGAGGATTGAAGATTGACGATTGAGGATTGAGAATTGAGGATTGAGGATTGAGGATTGAGGATTGAGCATTGGAGATTGAGGATTGAGGACTGAAGATTCAGTATTGAGGATTGAAGATTGAGAATTGAGGATTGAGGATTGAACATTGAGGACTGAGTGTTGAGGGTTGAGAGATGAGAATTGATGTTTGTGGATAGAGATTTGAAGATTGCAGATTGAGTATTGAGTATTGAAAACTGCGAATTGAGGATATTCTATTGAGGATTGAGGATTGACTGCGGACTGTTGAGGACAGAGGGCTGAAGATTGAGGATACAGGATTGAGGATTCAGAATTGAGGTTTGAGGACTGAGGATTGAGGATTGAAGATTGAGTATTGAGGATTGAAGAATGACGATTGAGGATTGAGAATTGTGGATTCAGGATTGAGGATTGAGCATTGAAGACTGAGTATTGAGGATTGAAGGTTGAGGATTGTGGATTGAGGATTGAGAATTGAGGATTGAATATTGAGGATTGGGGACTGAGTGTTGAGGGTTGAGTGATGAGAATTGATGTTTGTGGATAGAGATTTTAAGATTGCAGATTGAGTATTGAGTAATGAAAACTGTGAATTGATGATATTCTATTGAGGATTGAGGATTGACAACTGATTATTGAGGAGTGAGGGCTGAAGACTGAGGATTCAGGATTGAGGATTCAGAATTGAGGTTTGAGGACTGAGGATTGAGGATTGAAGATTGAGTATTGAGGATTGAAGATTGAGGATTGAGGATTGAGAATTGAGTATTGGGGATGAGGGCTGAGGGTTGAGGATTGACGTTAGAGGACTGAGGACTGAGGGTTGAGGATTGAGAATTGAGGATTGAGGATTGAGGATTGAGGATTGAGGATTGGGTATTGAGGATTGAAGAATGAGGATTGAGGATTGAGGATTGAGGGTTGAGGATTGAGGATTGAGGATTGAGGACTGAAGATTGAGTATTGAGGATTGAAGATTGATGATTGGGGATTGAGGATTGAGGATTGAGGATTGAAGATTGAGGATTGAAGATTGAGTATTGAGGATTGAAGATTGAGGATTGAGGATTGAAGATTGAGGATTGGGTATTGAGGATTGAAGAATGTGGATTGAGGATTGAGGATTGAGGATTGAGGATTGAAGATTGAGTATTGAGAATTGAAGGTTGACGGTTGAGTATTGAGGATTGGGGATTGAGGATTGAGGATTGAGTATAGAGGATTGAAGATTGAGTATTGAAGATTGAAGATTGATGATTGAGGATTGAGGATTGAGGATTGAGGATTGAAGATTGAGGATTGAGGATTGAGGATTGAAGATTGAGGATTGGGTATTGAGGATTGAAGATTGAGGATTGATGATTAAGGATTGAAGATTGAGGACTGAGTGTTGAGGGTTGAGTGATGAGAATTGATGTTTGTGGATAGAGGTTTGAAGATTGAGGATTGGGTATTGAGGAATGAAGCATGAGTATTGAGAATTGAGGATTGATCATTGAGGATTGAAGATTGAGCATTGGGGATTGAAGATTGACGATTGAGGATTGAGAGTTGAGGATTGAGGATTGAGGATTGAGGATTGAGCATTGGAGATTGAGTATTGAGGATTGAAGGTTGAGGATTGTGGATTGTGGGTTGAGGATTGAGGATTGAATATTGAGGATTGTGGACTGAGTGTTGAGGGTTGAGTGATGAGAATTGATGTTTGTGGATAGAGATTTGAAGATTGCAGATTGAGTATTGAGTAATGAAAGCTGTGAATTGATGACATTCTATTGAGGATTGAGGATTGACAACTGATTGTAGAGGACTGAGGGCTGAAGGTTGAGGATTCAGGATTGAGGATTCAGCAATGAGGTTTGAGGACTGAGGATTGAGGACTGGGGATTGAGGAATGAGGATTGAAGATTGAGGATTGAGGATTGAGGGTTGTGGATTGAGGACGAGGACTGAGGTTTGAGTATTGATGTTTGAGGTCTGAGGATAGAGGATTGAGGATTGAGAATTGAGGATTGAGGATTGAGGATTGAAGATTGAGGATTGGGTATTGATTATTGAAGGATGAGGATTGAGGAATGAGGATTGTGGATTGAGGATTGAGGATTGAGGATTGAGGATTGAGGATTGAAGATTGAGGACTGAGTGTTGAGGGATGAGTGATGAGAATTGATGTTTGTGGATTGAGATTTGAAGATTGAAGAATGGGGATTGGGTATTGAAAACTGTGATTTGAGGATATTCTATTGAGGATTGAGAATTGACAATTGATTGTTGAGGTCCGACGGCTGAAGACTGAGGATTCAGGATTGAGGATTCCGGATTGAGGTTTGAGGACTAAGCATTGAGGGTTGAGGATTGAGAATTGAGGATTGACGCTTGAGGATTGAGGATTGAGGATTGAAGATTGAGGATTGGGTATTGAGGATTGAAGGACGAGGTTTGAGGATTGAGGATTGAGGATTGAGGATTGAGGATTGAATGTTGAGTATTCAGGATTGGAGATTGACGATTGAGGATTGAGGACCGAGGATTGAGGATTGAGGATTGAGGCTTGAGGATTGAGGATTGAGGACTGAAGACTGAGTCTTGAGGATTGAAGGTTGAGGATTGTGGATTGAGGATTGAGAATTGAGGATTGAATATTGAGGATTGGGGACTGAGTGTTGAGGGTTGAGTGATGAGAATTGATGTTTGTGGATAGAGAATTGAAGATTGCAGATTGAGTATTGAGTAATGAAAGCTGTGAATTGATGACATTCTATTGAGGATTGAGGATTGACGACTGACTGTATAGGACTGAGGGCTGAAGGTTGAGGATTCAGGATTGAGGATTCAGCAATGAGGTTTGAGTACTGAGGATTGAGGACTGGGGATTGAGGAATGAGGATTGAAGATTGAGGATTGAGGATTGAGGGTTGTGGATTGAGGACGAGGACTGAGGTCTGAGTATTGATGTTTGAGGTCTGAGGATAGAGGATTGAGGATTGAGAATTGAGGATTGAGGATTGAGGATTGAAGATTGAGGATTGGGTATTGACTATTGAAGAATGAGGATTGAGGAATGAGGATTGAGGATTGAGGATTGAGTATTGAGACCTGTGAATTGAGGATATTCTATTGAGGATTGAGGATTGACAACTGATTGTTGAGGACTGAGTGCTGAAGATAGAGGATTCAGGATTGAGGATTCAGAATTGAGGTTTTAGGACTGAGGATTGAGGATTGAAGATTGAGTATTGAGGATTGAAGATTGACGATTGAGGATTGAGGACCGAGGATTGAGGATTGAGGATTGAGGCTTGAGGATTGAGGATTGAGGACTGAAGATTCAGTATTGAGGATTGAAGATTGAGAATTGAGGATTGAGGATTGAACATTGAGGACTGAGTGTTGAGGGTTGAGTGATGAGAATTGATGTTTGTGGATAGAGATTTGAAGATTGCAGATTGAGTGTTGAGTATTGAAAACTGCGAATTGAGGATATTCTATTGAGGATTGAGGATTGACTGCGGACTGTTGAGGACAGAGGGCTGAAGATTGAGGATACAGGATTGAGGATTCAGAATTGAGGTTTGAGGACTGAGGATTGAGGATTGAAGATTGAGTATTGAGGATTGAAGAATGACGATTGAGGATTGAGAATTGTGGATTCAGGATTGAGGATTGAGCATTGAAGACTGAGTATTGAGGATTGAAGGTTGAGGATTGTGGATTGAGGATTGAGAATTGAGGATTGAATATTGAGGATTGGGGACTGAGTGTTGAGGGTTGAGTGATGAGAATTGATGTTTGTGGATAGAGACTTGAAGATTGCAGATTGAGTATTGAGTAATGAAAACTGTGAATTGATGATATTCTATTGAGGATTGAGGATTGACAACTGATTGTTGAGGAGTGAGGGCTGAAGACTGAGGATTCAGTATTGAGGATTCAGAATTGAGGTTTGAGGACTGAGGATTGAGGATTGAAGATTGAGTATTGAGGATTGAAGATTGAGGATTGAGGATTGAGAATTGAGTATTGGGGATGAGGGCTGAGGGTTGAGGATTGACGTTAGAGGACTGAGGACTGAGGGTTGAGGATTGAGAATTGAGGATTGAGGATTGAGGATTGAAGATTGAGGATTGGGTATTGAGGATTGAAGAATGAGGATTGAGGATTGAGGATTGAGGATTGAGGATTGAGGATTGAGGATTGAGGATTGAGGATTAAAGATTGAGGATTGAGGATTGAGGATTGAAGATTGAGGATTTGGGATTGAGGATTGATGATTGAGGATTGAGTATTGAGGATTGAGAATTGAGGATTGATTATTGAAGATTGAGTATTGAGGATTGAAGATTGAGGATTGAGGATTGAGGATTGAGGATTGAGGATGAGGGCTGAGGGTTGAGGATTGAGTATTGAGAATTGAAGGTTGACGGTTGAGTATTGAGGATTGGGGATTGAGGATTGAGGATTGAGGATAGAGGATTGAAGATTGAGTATTGAGGATTGAAGATTGATGATTGAGGATTGAGGATTGAGGATTGAGGATTGAAGATTGAGGATTGAAGATTGAGTATTGAGGATTGAAGATTGAGGATTGAGGATTGCGGATTGAGGATTGAGGATTGAAGATTGAGGATTGATGATTGAGGATTGAAGAATGAGGACTGAGTGTTGAGGGTTGAGTGATGAGAATTGATGTTTGTGGATAGAGGTTTGAAGATTGAGGATTGGGTATTGAGGAATGAAGCATGAGGATTCAGAATTGAGGATTGAGCATTGAGGATTGAAGATTGAGCATTGGGCATTGAAGATTGACTATTGAGGATTGAGAATTGAGGATTGAGGATTGAGGATTGAGCATTGGAGATTGAGTATTGAGGATTGAAGGTTGAGGATTGTGGATTGTGGGTTGGGGATTGAGGATTGAATATTGAGGATTGTGGACTGAGTGTTGAGGGTTGAGTGATGAGAATTGATGTTTGTGGATAGAGATTTGAAGATTGCAGATTGAGTATTGAGTAATGAAAGCTGTGAATTGATGACATTCTATTGAGGATTGAGGATTGACAACTGACTGTATAGGACTGAGGGCTGAAGATTGAGGATTCAGGATTGAGGATTCAGCATTGAGGTTTGAGGACTGAGGATTGAGGATTGGAGGTTGCGGAATGAGGATTGAAGATTGAGGATTGAGGATTGAGGGTTGTGGATTGAGGACGAGGACTGAGGTTTGAGTATTGATGTTTGAGGTCTGAGAATAGAGGATTGAGTATTGAGAATTGAGGATTGAGGATTGAGGATTGAAGATTGAGGATTGGGTATTGATTATTGAAGAATGAGGATTGAGGATTGAGGATTGTGGATTGAGGATTGAGGATTGAGTATTGAAGATTGAGAGTTGAGGATTGAGGATTGAAGATTGAGTATTGAGGATTGAAGATTGAGGATTGAGAATTGAGTATTGGGGATGAGGGCTGAGGGTTGAGGATTGACGTTAGAGGACTGAGGACTGAGGGTTCAGGATTGAGAATTGAGGATTGAGGATTGAGGATTGAAGATTGAGGATTGGGTATTGAGGATTGAAGAATGAGGATTGAGGACTGAGGATTGAGGATTGAGGATTGAGGATTGAGGATTGAGGACTGAAGATTGAGTATTGAGGATTGAAGATTGATAATTGGGGATTGAGGATTGAGGATTGAGGATTGAAGATTGAGGATTGAAGATTGAGTATTGAGGATTGAAGATTGAGGATTGACGATTGAAGATTGAGGATTGGGTATTGAGGATTGAAGAATGAGGATTGAGGATTGAGGATTGCGGATTGAGGATTGAGGATTGAAGATTGAGGATTGGGGACTGAGTGTTGAGGGTTGAGTGATGAGAATTGATGTTTGTGAATTGAGATTTGAAGATTGCAGGTTGAGTATTGAGCATTGAGACCTGTGAATTGAGGATATTCTATTGAGGATTGAGGATTGACAACTGATCGTTGAGGACTGCGAGCTGAAGATTGAGGATTCAGGATTGAGGATTCAGGATTGAGGTTTGAGGACTGAGGATTGAGGATTGTGGGCTGAGGATTGAGGATTCAGGATTGATGATTAAAGATTGAGGATTGTGTATTCAGGATTGAACATTGAGGATTGAGGATTGAGTATTGAGGATTGAGGATTGAGGATTGAATATTGAATATTGATGATTGAAGATTGAAGATCGAGGATAGAGGGTTGTGGATTGAGGACGAGGACTGTGGGTTGAGTATTGACGTTTGAGTTCTGAGGACTGAGGATTGAGGATTGAGAATTGAGGATTGAGGATTGAGGATTGAAGATTGAGGATTGGGTATTGAGGATTGAAGAATGAGGATTGAGGATTGAGGATTGAGGATTGAGGATTGAGTATTGAGACCTGTGAATTGAGGATATTCTATTGAGGATTGAGGATTGACAACTGATTGTTGAGGACTGAGTGCTGAAGATAGAGGATTCAGGATTGAGGATTCAGAATTGAGGTTTTAGGACTGAGGATTGAGGATTGAAGATTGAGTATTGAGGATTGAAGATTGACGATTGAGTATTGAGGACCGAGGATTGAGGATTGAGGATTGAGGCTTGAGGATTGAGGATTGAGGACTGAAGATTCAGTATTGAGGATTGAAGATTGAGAATTGAGGATTGAGGATTGAACATTGAGGACTGAGTGTTGAGGGTTGAGTGATGAGAATTGATGTTTGTGGATAGAGATTTGAAGATTGCAGATTGAGTATTGAGTAATGAAAACTGTGAATTGATGATATTCTATTGAGGATTGAGGATTGACAACTGATTGTTGAGCAGTGAGGGCTGAAGATTGAGGATTCAGGATTGAGGATTAAGGATTGAGGTTTCAGGACTGAGGATTGAGGATTGAGGATTGAAGATTGAGGATTGAGGGTTGAAGTTTGAGGATTGAGGATTGTGAATTGAGTATTGGGGATGAGGGCTGAGGGTTGAGGATTGACGTTAGAGGACTGAGGACTGAGGGTTCAGGATTGAGAATTGAGGATTGAGGATTGAGGATTGAAGATTGAGGATTGGGTATTGAGGATTGAAGAATGAGGATTGAGGATTGAGGATTGAGGATTGAGGATTGAGGATTGTGGATTGTGGGTTGAGGATTGAGGATTGAAGATTGAGGATTGGGTATTGATTATTGAAGAATGAGGATTGAGGAATGAGGATTGAGGATTGAGGATTGAGTATTGAGACCTGTGAATTGAGGATATTCTATTGAGGATTGAGGATTGACAACTGATTGTTGAGGACTGAGTGCTGAAGATAGAGGATTCAGGATTGAGGATTCAGAATTGAGGTTTTAGGACTGAGGATTGAGGATTGAAGATTGAGTATTGAGGATTGAAGATTGACGATTGATGATTGAGGACCGAGGATTGAGGATTGAGGATTGAGGCTTGAGGATTGAGGATTGAGGACTGAAGATTCAGTATTGAGGATTGAAGATTGAGAATTGAGGATTGAGGATTGAACATTGAGGACTGAGTGTTGAGGGTTGAGTGATGAGAATTGATGTTTGTGGATAGAGATTTGAAGATTGCAGATTGAGTGTTGAGTATTGAAAACTGCGAATTGAGGATATTCTATTGAGGATTGAGGATTGACTGCGGACTGTTGAGGACAGAGGGCTGAAGATTGAGGATACAGGATTGAGGATTCAGAATTGAGGTTTGAGGACTGAGGATTGAGGATTGAAGATTGAGTATTGAGGATTGAAGAATGACGATTGAGGATTGAGAATTGTGGATTCAGGATTGAGGATTGAGCATTGAAGACTGAGTATTGAGGATTGAAGGTTGAGGATTGTGGATTGAGGATTGAGAATTGAGGAATGAATATTGAGGATTGGGGACTGAGTGTTGAGGGTTGAGTTATGAGAATTGGTGTTTGTGGATAGAGATTTGAAGATTGCAGATTGAGTATTGAGTAATGAAAACTGTGAATTGATGATATTCTATTGAGGATTGAGGATTGACAACTGATTGTTGAGGAGTGAGGGCTGAAGATTGAGGATTCAGGATTGAGGATTAAGGATTGAGGTTTCAGGACTGAGGATTGAGGATTGAGGATTGAAGATTGAGGATTGAGGGTTGAAGGTTGAGGATTGAGGATTGAGGATTGAGAATTGAGTATTGGGGATGAGGGCTGAGGGTTGAGGATTGACGTTAGAGGACTGAGGACTGAGGGTTCAGGATTGAGAATTGAGGATTGAGGATTGAGGATTGAAGATTGAGGATTGGGTATTGAGGATTGAAGAATGAGGATTGAGGATTGAGGATTGAGGATTGAGGATTGAGGATTGAGGATTGAGGACTGAAGATTGAGTATTGAGGATTGAAGATTGATGATTGGGGATTGAGGATTGAGGATTGAGGATTGAAGATTGAGGATTGAAGATTGAGTATTGAGGATTGAAGATTGAGGATTGAGGATTGAAGATTGAGGATTGGGTATTGAGGATTGAAGAATGAGGATTGAGGATTGAGGATTGAGGATTGAGGATTGAAGATTGAGTATTGAGAATTGAAGGTTGACGGTTGAGTATTGAGGATTGGGGATTGAGGATTGAGGATTGAGGATAGAGGATTGAAGATTGAGTATTGAGGATTGAAGATTGATGATTGAGGATTGAGGATTGAGGATTGAGGATTGAAGATTGAGCATTGAAGATTGAGTATTAAGGATTGAAGATTGAGGATTGAGAATTGCGGATTGAGGATTGAGGATTGAAGATTGAGGATTGGGGACTGAGTGTTGAGGGTTGAGTGATGAGAATTGATGTTTGTGAATTGAGATTTGAAGATTGCAGGTTGAGTATTGAGCATTGAGACCTGTGAATTGAGGATATTCTATTGAGGATTGAGGATTGACAACTGATCGTTGAGGACTGCGAGCTGAAGATTGAGGATTCAGGATTGAGGATTCAGGATTGAGGTTTGAGGACTGAGGATTGAGGATTGAGGGCTGAGGATTGAGGATTCAGGATTGATGATTAAAGATTGAGGATTGTGTATTCAGGATTGAACATTGAGGATTGAGGATTGAGTATTGAGGATTGAGGATTGAGGATTGAATATTGAATATTGATGATTGAAGATTGAAGATCGAGGATAGAGGGTTGTGGATTGAGGACGAGGACTGAGGGTTGAGTATTGACGTTTGAGTTCTGAGGACTGAGGATTGAGGATTGAGAATTGAGGATTGAGGATTGAGGATTGAAGATTGAGGATTGGGTATTGAGGATTGAAGAATGAGGATTGAGGATTGAGGATTGAGGATTGAGGATTGAAGATTGAGTATTGAGGATTGAGGATTGAGGATTGACGATTGAGGATTGAAGATTCAGTATTGAGGGTGGAAGATTGAGAATTGAGGATTGAGGATTGAACATTGAGGACTGAGTGTTGAGGGTTGAGTGATGAGAATTGATGTTTGTGGATAGAGATTTGAAGATTGCAGGTTGAGTATTGAGTATTGAGACCTGTGAATTGAGGATATTCTATTGAGGATTGACGGTTGACAACTGATTGTTGAGGACTGAGTGCTGAAGATAGAGGATTCAGGATTGAGGATTCAGAATTGAGGTTTTAGGACTGAGGATTGAGGATTGAAGATTGAGTATTGAGGATTGAAGATTGACGATTGAGGATTGAGGACCGAGGATTGTGGATTGAGGATTGAGGCTTGAGGATTGAGGATTGAGGACTGAAGATTCAGTATTGAGGGTTGAAGATTGAGTATTGAGGATTGAGGATTGAACATTGAGGACTGAGTGTTGAGGGTTGAGTGATGAGAATTGATGTTTGTGGATAGAGATTTGAAGATTGCAGATTGAGTATTGAGTATTGAAAACTGCGAATTGAGGATATTCTATTGAGGATTGAGGATTGACTGCGGACTGTTGAGGACAGAGGGCTGAAGATTGAGGATGCAGGATTGAGGATTCAGAATTGAGGTTTGAGGACTGAGGATTGAGGATTGAAGATTGAGTATTGAGGATTGAAGAATGACGATTGAGGATTGAGAATTGAGGACTCAGGATTGAGGATTGAGCATTGAAGACTGAGTATTGAGGATTGAAGGTTGAGGATTGTGGATTGAGGATTGAGAATTGAGGATTGAATATTGAGGATTGGGGACTGAGTGTTGAGGGTTGAGTGATGAGAATTGATGTTTGTGGATAGAGATTTGAAGATTGCAGATTGAGTATTGAGTAATGAAAACTGTGAATTGATGATATTCTATTGAGGATTGAGGATTGACAACTGATTGTTGAGGAGTGAGGGCTGAAGATTGAGGATTCAGGATTGAGGATTAAGGATTGAGGTTTGAGGACTGAGGATTGAGGATTGAGGATTGAAGATTGAGGATTGAGGGTTGAAGGTTGAGGATTGAGGATTGAGAATTGAGTATTGGGGATGAGGGCTGAGGGTTGAGGATTGACGTTAGAGGACTGAGGACTGAGGGTTGAGGATTGAGAATTGAGGATTGAGGATTGAGGATTGAAGATTGAGGATTGGGTATTGAAGATTGAAGAATGAGGATTGAGGATTGAGGATTGAGGATTGAGGATTGAGGATTGAGGATTGAGGATTGAGGGCTGAAGATTGAGTATTGAGGATTGAAGGTTGATGATTGGGGATTGAGGATTGAGGATTGAGGATTGAAGATTGAGGATTGAAGATTGAGTATTGAGGATTGAAGATTGAGGATTGAGGATTGAAGATTGAGGATTGCGGATTGTCGACTGAGGATTGAAGATGAGGGCTGAGTGTTGAGGATTGAGGTTTGAGGTCTGAGGACTGAGGATTGAGGATTGAGAATTGAAGATTGAGAGTTGAGGATTGAGGATTGAAGATTGAGTATTGAGGATTGAAGATTGAGGATTGAGGATTGAGGATTGAAGATTGAGGACTGACTGTTGAGGGTTGAGTGATGAGAATTGATGTTTGTGGATTGAGATTTGAAGATTGAAGAATGGGGATTGGGTATTGAAAACTGTGATTTGAGGATATTCTATTGAGGATTGAGAATTGACAACTGATTGTTGAGGACCGACGGCTGAAGATTGAGGATTCAGGATTGAGGATTCCGGATTGAGGTTTGAGGACTGAGGATTGAGGGTTGAGCATTGAGAATTGAGGATTGACGCTTGAGGATTGAGGATTGAGGATTGAAGATTGACGATTGAGGATTGAGGACCGAGGATTGAGGATTGAGGATTGGGGCTTGAGGATTGAGGTGTGAGGACTGAAGATTCAGTATTGAGGATTGAAGATTGAGAATTGAGGATTGAGGATTGAACATTGAGGACTGAGTGTTGAGGGTTGAGTGATGAGAATTGATGTTTGTGGATAGAGATTTGAAGATTGCAGATTGAGAATTGAGTATTGAAAACTGCGAATTGAGGATATTCTATTGAGGATTGAGGATTGACTGCGGACTGTTGAGGACAGAGGGCTGAAGATTGGGGATACAGGATTGAGGATTCACAATTGAGGTTTGAGGACTGAGGATTGAGGATTGAAGATTGAGTATTGAGGACTGAAGGATGACGATTGAGGATTGAGAATTGACGATTCAGGATTGAGGATTGAGCATTGAAGACTGAGTATTGAGGATTGAAGGTTGAGGATTGTGGATTGAGGATTGAGAATGGAGGATTGAATATTGTGGATTGGGGACTGAGTGTTGAGGGTTGAGTGATGAGAATTGATGTTTGTGGATAGAGATTTGAAGATTGCAGATTGAGTATTGAGTAATGAAAACTGTGAATTGATGATTTTCTATTGAGGATTGAGGATTGACAACTGATTGTTGAGGAGTGAGGGCTGAAGATTGAGGATTCAGGATTGAGGATTAAGGATTGAGGATTGAGGATTGAGGATTGAGGATTAAAGGTTGAGGATTGAGGATTGAGGATTGAGGATTGAGGATTGAGTATTGAAGATTGAATATTGATGATTGAATATTGAGGATTGAGGATTGAGGGATGTGGACTGAGGACGAGGGCTGAGGTTTGAGGATTGAGGTTTCAGGACTGAGGACTGAGGATTGAGGATTGAGAATTGAGGATTGAGGATTGAGGAATGAAGATTGAGGATTGAAGATTGAGGATTTGGGATTGAGGATTGACGATTGAGGATTGAGTATTGAGGATTGAGAATTGAGGATTGATTATTGAAGATTGGGTATTGAGGATTGAAGATTGAGGATTGAGGATTGAGGATTGAGGATTGAGGATGAGGGCTGAGGTTTGAGGATTGAGGTTTCAGGACTGAGGACTGAGGATTGAGGATTGAGAATTGAGGATTGAGGATTGAGGAATGAAAATTGAGTATTGGGTATTGAGGATTGAAGAATGAGGATTGAAGATTGAGGGTTGAGGATTTAGGATTGAAGATTGAGGATTGAGGATTGAGGATTGAGGAGTGAATATTGAGTGTTGAGGATTGAAAATAGAGGATTGAGGATTGAGGGCTGATGACTGAGGACGAGGACTGACGGTTGAGGATTGAGGATTGAGGATTGAGTATTGAGAATTGAGAATTGAGGGTGAGGACTGAGGGTTGAGGATTGAGGTTTGAGGAACAAGAATTGAGGATTGAGGATTGAGGACTGAGGATTGCCGATTGAGTATTGAACATTGAGGATTGATTACTGAGGATTGAGGATTGAGGATTGAGGATTGAGGATTGAGGATTGAGGATTGAGGGTTGAGAATTGAGGACTGAGGATTCAGGATTGAAGATTGAGGAGTGGGTATTGAGGATTGAAGGAAGAGGATTGAGGATTAAGGATTGAGGATTGAGGATTGAGGATTGAAGATTGAGGATTGGGTATTGAGGGTTGAAGAATGAGGATTGAGGATTGAGGATTGTGGATTGAAGATTGAGGATTGAGTATTGAAGATTGAGAGTTGAGGATTGAGGATTGAAGATTGAGTATTGAGGATTGAAGATTGAGGATTGAGGATTGAGGATTGAAGAGTGAGGACTGAGTGTTGAGGGTTGAGTGATGAGAATTGATGTTTGTGGATTGAGATTTGAAGATTGAAGAATGGGGATTGGGTATTGGAAACTGTGATTTGAGGATATTCTATTGAGGATTGAGAATTGACAATTGATTGTTGAGGACCGACGGCTGAAGACTGAGGATTCAGGATTGTGGATTCCGGATTGAGGTTTGAGGACTGAGGATTGAGGGTTGAGTATTGAGAATTGAGGATTGACGCCTGAGGATTGAGAATTGAGGATTGAATATTGAGGATTGGGGACTGAGTGTTGAGGGTTGAGTGATGAGAATTGATGTTTGTGGATAGAGATTTGAAGATTGCAGATTGAGTATTGAGTAATGAAAACTGTGAATTGATGATATTCTATTGAGGATTGAGGATTGACAACTGATTGTTGAGGAGTGAGGGCAGAAGATTGAGGATTCAGGATTGAGGATTAAGGATTGAGGATAGAGGATTGAAGATTGAGGATTGAGGGTTGAAGGTTGAGGATTGAGGATTGAGGATTGAGGATTGAGAATTGACGATTCAGGATTGAGGATTGAGCATTGAAGACTGAGTATTGAGGATTGAAGGTTGAGGATTGTGGATTGAGGATTGAGAATGGAGGATTGAATATTGTGGATTGGGGACTGAGTGTTGAGGGTTGAGTGATGAGAATTGATGTTTGTGGATAGAGATTTGAAGATTGCAGATTGAGTATTGAGTAATGAAAACTGTGAATTGATGATATTCTATTGAGGATTGAGGATTGACAACTGATTGTTGAGGAGTGAGGGCTGAAGATTGAGGATTCCGGATTGAGGATTAAGGATTGAGGATTGAGGATTGAGGATTGAGGATTAAAGATTGAGGATTGAGGATTGAGGATTGAGGATTGAGGATTGAGTATTGAAGATTGAATATTGATGTTTGAATATTGAGGATTGAGGATTGAGGGTTGTGGACTGAGGACGAGGGCTGAGGTTTGAGGATTGAGGTTTCAGGACTGAGGACTGAGGATTGAGGATTGAGAATTGAGGATTGAGGATTGAGGATTGAGGAATGAAGATTGAGGATTGAAGATTGAGGATTTGGGATTGAGGATTGACGATTGAGGATTGAGTATTGAGGATTGAGAATTGAGGATTGATTATTGAAGATTGAGTATTGAGGATTGAAGATTGAGGATTGAGGATTGAGGATTGAGGATCGAGGATGAGGGCTGAGGTTTGAGGATTGAGGTTTCAGGACTGAGGACTGAGGATTGAGGATTGAGAATTGAGGATTGAGGATTGAGGAATGAAGATTGAGTATTGGGTATTGAGGATTGAAGAATGAGGATTGAAGATTGAGGGTTGAGGATTTAGGATTGAAGATTGAGGATTGAGGATTGAGGATTGAGGAGTGAATATTGAGTGTTGAGGATTGAAAATAGAGGATTGAAGATTGAGGGCTGATGACTGAGGACGAGGACTGACGGTTGAGGATTGAGGATTGAGGATTGAGTATTGAGAATTGAGAATTGAGGATGAGGACTGAGGGTTGAGGATTGAGGTTTGAGGAACAAGAATTGAGGATTGAGGATTGAGGACTGAGGATTGACGATTGAGTATTGAAGATTGAGGATTGATTACTGAGGATTGAGGATTGAGGATTGAGGATTGAGGATTGAGGATTGAGGATTGAGGGTTGAGAATTGAGGACTGAGGATTCAGGATTGAAGATTGAGGAGTGGGTATTGAGGATTGAAGGAAGAGGATTGAGGATTAAGGATTGAGGATTGAGGATTGAGGATTGAAGATTGAGGATTGGGTATTGAGGGTTGAAGAATGAGGATTGAGGATTGAGGATTGTGGATTGAAGATTGAGGATTGAGTATTGAAGATTGAGAATTGAGGATTGAGGATTGAAGATTGAGTATTGAGGATTGAAGATTGAGGATTGAGGATTGAGGATTGAAGAGTGAGGACTGAGTGTTGAGGGTTGAGTGATGAGAATTGATGTTTGTGGATTGAGATTTGAAGATTGAAGAATGGGGATTGGGTATTGAAAACTGTGATTTGAGGATATTCTATTGAGGATTGAGAATTGACAATTGATTGTTGAGGACCGACGGCTGAAGACTGAGGATTCAGGATTGTGGATACCGGATTGAGGTTTGAGGACTGAGGATTGAGGGTTGAGTATTGAGAATTGAGGATTGACGCCTGAGGATTGAGGATTGAGGATTGAAGATTGAGGATTGGGTATTGAGGATTGAAGGACGAGGATTGAGGATTGAGGATTGAGGATTGAGGGTTGAGGATTGAAGGTTGAGTATTCAGGATTGGAGATTGACGATTGAGGATTGAGGACCGAGGATTGAGGATTGAGGATTGAGGCTTGAGGATTGAGGATTGAGGACTGAAGACTGAGTATTGAGGATTGAAGGTTGAGGATTGTGGATTGAGGATTGAGAATTGAGGATTGAATATTGAGGATTGGGGACTGAGTGTTGAGTGTTGAGTGATGAGAATTGATGTTTGTGGATAGAGATTTGAAGATTGCAGATTGAGTATTGAGTAATGAAAGGTGTGAATTTATGACATTCTATTGAGGATTGAGGATTGACAACTGATTGTATAGGACTGAGGGCTCAAGATTGAGGATTCAGTATTGAGGATTCAGCATTGAGGTTTGAGGACTGAGGATTGAGGATTGGGGATTGAGGAATGAGGATTGAAGATTGAGGATTGAGGATTGAGGGTTGTGGATTGAGGACGAGGACTGAGGTTTGAGTATTGATGTTTGAGGTCTGAGAATAGAGGATTGAGTATAGAGAATTGAGGATTGAGGATTGAGGATTGAAGATTGAGGATTGGGTATTGATTATTGAAGAATGAGGATTGAGGATTGAGGATTGTGGATTGAGGATTGAGGATTGAGTATTGATGATTGAGAGTTGAGGATTGAGGATTGAAGATTGAGTATTGCGGATTGAAGATTGAGGATTGAGGATTGAGGATTGAAGATTGAGGACTGAGTGTTGAGGGTTGAGTGATGAGAATTGATGTTTGTGGATAGAGATTTGAAGATTGCAGATTGAGTATTGAGTAATGAAAACTGTGAATTGATGATATTCTATTGAGGATTGAGTATTGACAACTGATTGTTGAGGAGTGAGGGCTGAAGATTGAGGATTCAGGATTGAGGATTCCGGATTGAGGTTTGAGGGCTGAGGATTGAGGGTTGAGGATTGAGGATTGAGGATTGAGGATTGAGGATTGAAGATTGAGTATTGAGGATTGAAAATTGAGGATTGAGGATTGAGGATTGAGGATTGAGTATTGAGGATAGAAGATTGAGCACTGGGGACTGAGGATTGAAGACTGAGGATTCAGAATTGTGGTCTGAGGACAGAGGATTGAGGATTGAAGGTTGAGTATTGAGGATTGAAGATTGAGGATTGCGGATTGTCGACTGAGGATTGAGGATGAGGGCTGAGTGTTGAGGATTGAGGTTTGAGGTCTGAGGACTGAGGATTGGGGATTGAGAATTGAAGATGGAGTATTGAGGATTGAAGGTTGAGGATTGAGGATTGAGAATTGAGGATTGAGGATGAGGGCTGAGGGTTGAGGATTGAGGTTAGAGGACTGAGGACTGAGGATTGAGGATTGAGAATTGAGGATTGAGGATTGGGGATTGAAGATTGAGGATTGGGTATTGAGGATTGGGTATTGAGGATTGAAGAATGAGGATTGAGGATTGAGGATTGAGGGCTGAGTGATGAGAATTGATATTTGTGGATAGAGATTTGAAGATTGCAGATTGAGTATTGAGTAATGAAAACTGTGAATTGATGATATTCTATTGAGGATTGAGGATTGACAACTGATTGTTGAGGAGTGAGTGCTGACGATTGAGGATTCAGGATTGAGGATTAAGGATTGAAGGTTTGAGGCCTGAGGATTGAGGATTGAGAATTGAGGATTGAGGATTGAGGATTGAAGTTTGAGGATTGAAGATTGAGGGTTGTGGATTGAGGACGAGGACTCAGGGATGAGTATTGACGTTTGAGTTCTGAGGACTGAGGATTGAGGATTGAGAATTGAGGATTGAGGATTGAGGATTGAAGTTTGAGGATTGAGGATTGAGGATTGAGGGTTGTGGATTGAGGACGAGGACTCAGGGATGAGTATTGACGTTTGAGTTCTGAGGACTGAGGATTGAGGATTGAGAATTGAGGATTGAGGATTGAGGATTGAAGATTGAGGATTGGGTATTGAGGATTGAAGAATGAGCATTGAGGATTGAGGATTGAGGATTGGGGATTGAAGATTGAGTATTGAGGATTGAAGATTGAGGACTGAGGATTGAGGACTGAGTATTGAAGATTGAGTATTTGGGACTCAAGATTGAAGAATGAGGATTGATGATTGAGGATTGAGGATTGAGGATTGAGGATTGAGGATTGACGATTGAGGATTGCGTATTGAGGATTGAAGAATGAGGATTGAGAATCGAGGATTGAGGATTGAGGATTGAAGATTGAGTATTGAGGATTGAAGGTTGACGGTTGAGGATTGAGGATTGAGGATTGAGGATTGAGAATTGAGGATTGAAGATTGAGGATTGGGTATTGAGGATTGAAGGATGAGGATTGAGGATTGAGGATCGAGGATTGAGGATTGAAGATTGAGTGTTGAGGATTGAAGATTTACGATTGAGGATTGAGAATTGAGGATTGAGAATTGAGGATTGGGCATTGAAGACTGAGTATTGAGGATTGAAGGTTGAGGATTGTGGATTGAGGATTGAGATTTGAGGATTGAGTATTGAGGATTGGGGACTGAGTGTTGAGGGTAGAGTGATGAGAATTGATGCTTGTGGATAGAGACTTGAAGATTGCAGATTGAGTATTGTGTATTGAAAACTGCGAATTGAGGATATTCTATTGAAGATTGAGGATTGACATCGGATTGTTGAGGACTGAGGGCTGAAGATTGAGGATTCAGGATTGAGGATTCAGAATTGAGGTTTGAGGACTGAGGATTGAGGATTGAAGATTGAGTATTGAGGATTGAAGATTGAGGATTGAGGATTGAGAGTTGAGTTTTGGGGATGAGGGCTGAGGGTGGAGGATTGACGTTAGAGGACTGAGGACTGAGGGTTGAGGATTGAGAATTGAGGATTGTGGATTGAGGATTGAAGATTGAGGATTGGGTATTGAGGATTGAAGAATGAGGATTGAGGATTGAGGATTGAGGATTGAGGATTGAGGATTGAGGATTGAGGATTGAGGACTGAAGATTGAGTATTGAGGATTGAAGATTGATGATTGGGGATTGAGGATTGAGGATTGAGGATTGAAGATTGAGGATTGAAGATTGAGTATTGAGGATTGAAGATTGAGTATTGAGGATTGCGGATTGAGGATTAAGGATTGAATATTGAGGATTGGGGACTGAGTGTTGAGGGTTGATTGAGGAGAATTGATGTTTGTGGATAGAGCCTTGAAGATTGCAGATTGAGTATTGAGTATTGAAAACTGTGAATAGATGATATTTTATTGAGGATTGAGGATTGACGCCTGATAGTTGAGGTCTGATGTCTGAAGACTGAGGATTCAGGGTTGAGGATTCAGGATTGTGGTTTGAGGACTGAGGATTTAGGATTGAGGATTGAGGCCTGAGGATTGAGGATTGAGGATTGAGGATTGAAGATTGAGGATTGAGGATTGAGGATGAGGGCTGAGGGTTGAAGATTGAGGTTTGAGGACTGAGGTCTGAGGATCGAGGATTGAGAGTTGAGGATTGAGGATTGAGGATTGAAGATTGAGGATTAGGTATTGAGGATTGAAGAATGAGGATTGGGTACTGAGGATTGAAGAATGAGGATTGAGGATTGAGGATTGGAGACTGTGTTTCGAGGATTGAATATTGAGGATTGAGGATTGAGGATTGAGGATTGAGTATTGAGGATTGATTATTAAAGATTGAGTATTGAGGATTGAAGATTGAGGATTGAGGAATGAGGATTGAGGATTGAGGATTGAAGATTGAGGATTGGGGATTGAGGATTGACGATTGAGGATTGAGTATTGAGTATTGAGAATTGAGGATTGATTATTGAAGATTGAGTATTGAGGATTGAAGATTGAAGATTGATGATTGAGGATTGTGGACTGAGGATGAGGGCTGAGTGTTGAAGATTGAGGTTTGAGGATTAAAGGCTGAGGATTGAGGATTGAGAATAGAGGATTGAGGATTGAGGATTGAAGATTGAGGATTGGGTATTGATGATTGAAGAATGAGGATTGAGCATTGAGGATTGAGGATTGAGGATTGAGGATTGAGCATTGAAGACTGAGTATTGAGGATTGTAGGTTGAGGATTGTGGATTGAGGATTGAGAATTGAGGATTGAATATTGAGGATTGGGGACTGAGTGTTGAGGGTTGAGTGATGAGAATTGATGTTTGTGGATAGAGATTTGAAGATTGCAGATTGAGTATTGAGTAATGAAAGCTGTGAATTGATGATATTCTATTGAGGATTGAGGATTGACAACTGATTGTTGAGGAGTGAGGGCTGAAGATTGAGGATTCAGGATTGGGGATTCAGAATTGAGGTTTGAGGACTGAGGATTGAGGATTGAAGATTGAGTATTGAGGATTGAAGATTGAGGATTGAGGATTGAGAATTGAGGATTGGGGATGAGGGCTGAGGGTTGAGGATTGACGTTAGAGTACTGAGGACTGAGGGTTGAGGATCGAGAATTGAGGATTGAGGATTGAGGATTGAAGATTGAGGATTGGGTATTGAGGATTGAAGAATGAGGATTGAGGATTGAGGATTGAGGATTGAGGATTGAGGATTGAGAATTGAGGATTGAAGACTGAGTATTGAGGATTGAGAATTGAGGATTGAGGATTGAATATTGAGGATTGTGGACTGAGTGTTGAGGGTTGAGTGATGAGAATTGATGTTTGTGGATAGAGACTTGAAGATTGCAGATTGAGTATTGAGTAATGCAAACTGTGAATTGATGATATTCTATTGAGGATTGAGGATTGACAGCAGATTGTAGAGGACTGAGGGCTGAAGATTGAGGATTCAGGATTGAGGATTCAGAATTGAGGTTTGAGGACTGAGGATTGAGGATTGAGGATTGAGGAATGAGGATTGAAGATTGAGGAATGAGGATTGAGGGTTGTGGATTGAGGACGAGGACTGAGGTTTGAGTATTGATGTTTGAGGTATGAGGATAGAGGATTGAGGATTGAGAATTGAGGATTGAGGATTCAGGATTGAAGATTGAGGATTGGGTATTGATTATTGAAGAATGAGGATTGAGGATTGAGGATTGTGGATTGAGGATTGAGGGTTGAGTATTGAAGATTGAGAATTGAGGATTGAGGATTGAAGATTGAGTATTGTGGATTGAAGATTGAGGATTGAGGATTGAGGATTGAAGATTGAGTACTGAGTGTTGAGGGTTGAGTGATGAGGATTGATGTTTGTGGATTGAGATTTGAAGATTGAAGGATGGGGATTGGGTATTGAAAACTGTGATTTGAGGATATTCTATTGAGGATTGAGAATTGACAATTGATTGTTGAGGACCGACGGCAGAAGATGGAGGATTCAGGATTGAGGATTCCGGATTGAGGTTTGAGGACTGATGATTGAGGGTTGAGGATTGAGAATTGAGGATTGACGCTTGAGGATTGAGGATTGAGGATGGAGGATTGAAGACAGAGGACTGAGTATTGTGGATTGAGTGTTGAGAATTGATGTTTGAGGACTGAGATTTGATTATTGAATATTGTGGATTGAGTATTGAACAATGAGAATTCAGGATATTCTATTGAGTATTGAAAACTGAGGATTGATGGTTGAGTATTGAGGATTGATGGTTGAGGGTTGTGTGTTGAATATTGCGGATTGAGCATTGAGGATTTAGGATTGAGGATTGAAGATTGGGGATTGGGGATTGAGGATTGGCGATTGAGGATTGAGTACTGAGGATTGAGAATTGAGGATTGAGTATTGAGGATTGAGTATTGAGGATTGAATATTGAGGATTGAGGAATGAGGATTGAAGATTCAGGACTGAGTGTTGATGGTTGAGTGATGAGAACTGATGTTTGTGGATTGAGATTTGAAGATTGAAGAATGGGGATTGAGTATTGAAATCTGTGAATTGAGGATATTCTATTGAGGATTAAGGATTGACAAGTGATTTTTGAGGACTGAGAGCTGAAGATTGAGGATTCAGGGTCGAGGATTCGGGATTGAGGTTTGAGGAATGAGGATTGAGGGTTGAGGATTGAGTATTGAGGATGAGGGCTGAGGTTTGGGGATTGAGGTTTGAGGACTGAGGACTGAGGATTGAGGGTTGAGAATTGAGGATTGAGGATTGAGGATTGAAGATTGAGGATTGGGTATTGAGGATTGATGAATGAGGATTGAGGATTGAGGATTGAGGATTGAGGATTGAAGTTTGAGGATTGAGGATTGAGGATTGAGGGTTGTGGATTGAGGACGAGGACTCAGGGATGAGTATTGACGTTTGAGTTCTGAGGACTGAGGATTGAGGATTGAGAATTGAGGATTGAGGATTGAGGATTGAAGATTGAGGATTGGGTATTGAGGATTGAAGAATGAGCATTGAGGATTGAGGATTGAGGATTGGGGATTGAAGATTGAGTATTGAGGATTGAAGATTGAGGACTGAGGATTGAGGACTGAGTATTGAAGATTGAGTATTTGGGACTCAAGATTGAAGAATGAGGATTGATGATTGAGGATTGAGGATTGAGGATTGAGGATTGAGGATTGACGATTGAGGATTGCGTATTGAGGATTGAAGAATGAGGATTGAGAATCGAGGATTGAGGATTGAGGATTGAAGATTGAGTATTGAGGATTGAAGGTTGACGGTTGAGGATTGAGGATTGAGGATTGAGGATTGAGAATTGAGGATTGAAGATTGAGGATTGGGTATTGAGGATTGAAGGATGAGGATTGAGGATTGAGGATCGAGGATTGAGGATTGAAGATTGAGTGTTGAGGATTGAAGATTTACGATTGAGGATTGAGAATTGAGGATTGAGAATTGAGGATTGGGCATTGAAGACTGAGTATTGAGGATTGAAGGTTGAGGATTGTGGATTGAGGATTGAGATTTGAGGATTGAGTATTGAGGATTGGGGACTGAGTGTTGAGGGTAGAGTGATGAGAATTGATGCTTGTGGATAGAGACTTGAAGATTGCAGATTGAGTATTGTGTATTGAAAACTGCGAATTGAGGATATTCTATTGAAGATTGAGGATTGACATCGGATTGTTGAGGACTGAGGGCTGAAGATTGAGGATTCAGGATTGAGGATTCAGAATTGAGGTTTGAGGACTGAGGATTGAGGATTGAAGATTGAGTATTGAGGATTGAAGATTGAGGATTGAGGATTGAGAGTTGAGTTTTGGGGATGAGGGCTGAGGGTGGAGGATTGACGTTAGAGGACTGAGGACTGAGGGTTGAGGATTGAGAATTGAGGATTGTGGATTGAGGATTGAAGATTGAGGATTGGGTATTGAGGATTGAAGAATGAGGATTGAGGATTGAGGATTGAGGATTGAGGATTGAGGATTGAGGATTGAGGATTGAGGACTGAAGATTGAGTATTGAGGATTGAAGATTGATGATTGGGGATTGAGGATTGAGGATTGAGGATTGAAGATTGAGGATTGAAGATTGAGTATTGAGGATTGAAGATTGAGTATTGAGGATTGCGGATTGAGGATTAAGGATTGAATATTGAGGATTGGGGACTGAGTGTTGAGGGTTGATTGAGGAGAATTGATGTTTGTGGATAGAGCCTTGAAGATTGCAGATTGAGTATTGAGTATTGAAAACTGTGAATAGATGATATTTTATTGAGGATTGAGGATTGACGCCTGATAGTTGAGGTCTGATGTCTGAAGACTGAGGATTCAGGGTTGAGGATTCAGGATTGTGGTTTGAGGACTGAGGATTTAGGATTGAGGATTGAGGCCTGAGGATTGAGGATTGAGGATTGAGGATTGAAGATTGAGGATTGAGGATTGAGGATGAGGGCTGAGGGTTGAAGATTGAGGTTTGAGGACTGAGGTCTGAGGATCGAGGATTGAGAGTTGAGGATTGAGGATTGAGGATTGAAGATTGAGGATTAGGTATTGAGGATTGAAGAATGAGGATTGGGTACTGAGGATTGAAGAATGAGGATTGAGGATTGAGGATTGGAGACTGTGTTTCGAGGATTGAATATTGAGGATTGAGGATTGAGGATTGAGGATTGAGTATTGAGGATTGATTATTAAAGATTGAGTATTGAGGATTGAAGATTGAGGATTGAGGAATGAGGATTGAGGATTGAGGATTGAAGATTGAGGATTGGGGATTGAGGATTGACGATTGAGGATTGAGTATTGAGTATTGAGAATTGAGGATTGATTATTGAAGATTGAGTATTGAGGATTGAAGATTGAAGATTGAGGATTGAGGATTGTGGACTGAGGATGAGGGCTGAGTGTTGAAGATTGAGGTTTGAGGATTAAAGGCTGAGGATTGAGGATTGAGAATAGAGGATTGAGGATTGAGGATTGAAGATTGAGGATTGGGTATTGATGATTGAAGAATGAGGATTGAGCATTGAGGATTGAGGATTGAGGATTGAGGATTGAGCATTGAAGACTGAGTATTGAGGATTGTAGGTTGAGGATTGTGGATTGAGGATTGAGAATTGAGGATTGAATATTGAGGATTGGGGACTGAGTGTTGAGGGTTGAGTGATGAGAATTGATGTTTGTGGATAGAGATTTGAAGATTGCAGATTGAGTATTGAGTAATGAAAGCTGTGAATTGATGATATTCTATTGAGGATTGAGGATTGACAACTGATTGTTGATGAGTGAGGGCTGAAGATTGAGGATTCAGGATTGGGGATTCAGAATTGAGGTTTGAGGACTGAGGATTGAGGATTGAAGATTGAGTATTGAGGATTGAAGATTGAGGATTGAGGATTGAGAATTGAGGATTGGGGATGAGGGCTGAGGGTTGAGGATTGACGTTAGAGTACTGAGGACTGAGGGTTGAGGATTGAGAATTGAGGATTGAGGATTGAGGATTGAAGATTGAGGATTGGGTATTGAGGATTGAAGAATGAGGATTGAGGATTGAGGATTGAGGATTGAGGATTGAGGATTGAGAATTGAGGATTGAAGACTGAGTATTGAGGATTGAGAATTGAGGATTGAGGATTGAATATTGAGGATTGTGGACTGAGTGTTGAGGGTTGAGTGATGAGGATTGATGTTTGTGGATTGAGATTTGAAGATTGAAGGATGGGGATTGGGTATTGAAAACTGTGATTTGAGGATATTCTATTGAGGATTGAGAATTGACAATTGATTGTTGAGGACCGACGGCAGAAGATGGAGGATTCAGGATTGAGGATTCCGGATTGAGGTTTGAGGACTGATGATTGAGGGTTGAGGATTGAGAATTGAGGATTGACGCTTGAGGATTGAGGATTGAGGATGGAGGATTGAAGACAGAGGACTGAGTATTGTGGATTGAGTGTTGAGAATTGATGTTTGAGGACTGAGATTTGATTATTGAATATTATGGATTGAGTATTGAACAATGAGAATTCAGGATATTCTATTGAGTATTGAAAACTGAGGATTGATGGTTGAGTATTGAGGATTGATGGTTGAGGGTTGTGTGTTGAATATTGCGGATTGAGCATTGAGGATTGAGGATTGAGGGTTGAAGATTGGGGATTGGGGATTGAGGATTGGCGATTGAGGATTGAGTACTGAGGATTGAGAATTGAGGATTGAGTATTGAGGATTGAGTATTGAGGATTGAATATTGAGGATTGAGGAATGAGGATTGAAGATTCAGGACTGAGTGTTGATGGTTGAGTGATGAGAACTGATGTTTGTGGATTGAGATTTGAAGATTGAAGAATGGGGATTGAGTATTGAAATCTGTGAATTGAGGATATTCTATTGAGGATTAAGGATTGACAAGTGATTTTTGAGGACTGAGAGCTGAAGATTGAGGATTCAGGGTCGAGGATTCGGGATTGAGGTTTGAGGAATGAGGATTGAGGGTTGAGGATTGAGTATTGAGGATGAGGGCTGAGGTTTGAGGATTGAGGTTTGAGGACTGAGGACTGAGGATTGAGGGTTGAGAATTGAGGATTGAGGATTGAGGATTGAAGATTGAGGATTGGGTATTGAGGATTGATGAATGAGGATTGAGGATTGAGGATTGAGGATTGAACATTGAGGACTGAGTGTTGAGGGTTGAGTGATGAGAATTGATGTTTGTGGATAGAGGTTTGAAGATTGCAGATTGAGTATTGAGTATTGAAAACTGTGAATTGAGGATATTCTATTGAGGATTGAGGATTGACCACTGATTGTTGAGGACTGAGGGCTGAAGATCGAGGACACAGGATTGAGGATTCAGAACTGAGGTTTGGGGACAGAGGATTGAGGATTGAGGATTGAGGATTGAGGATTGAGGATTGAGGATTGAGGATTGAGGATTGAGTATTGAGGATGAGGGCTGAGGATTGAGGATTGAAGATTGAGGATTTGGGATTGAGGATTGACGATTGAGGATTGAGTATTGAGGATTGAGAATTGAGGACTGATTATTGAAGATTGAGTATTGAGGAATGAAGATGGAGGATTGAGGATTGAGGATTGAGGATTGAGGACTGAGGATTGACGATTGAGTATTGAAGATTGAGGACTGATTACTGAGGATTGATGATTGATAACTGAGGATTGAGGATTGAGGATTGAGGATTGAAGATTCAGTATTGAGGATTGAAGATCGAGAATTGAGGATTGAGGATTGAACATTGAGGACTGAGCGTTCAGGGTTTAGTGATGAGAATTGATGTTTGTGTATAGAGATTTGAAGATTGCAGATTCAGTATTGAGTACTGAAAACTGTGAATTGAGGATATTCTATTGGGGATTGAGGATTGACAACTGATTGTTGAGGACTGTGGGCTGAAGATTGAGGATTCAGGATTGAGGATTCAGAATTGAGGTTTTAGGACTGAGGATTCATGATTGAAGATTGAGTATTGAAGATTGAAGATTGACGATTGAGGATTGAGAATTGAGGATTGAGGATTGAGGATTGAGCATTGAAGACTGAGTATTGAGGATTGAAGGTGGAGGATTGTGGATTGAGGATTGAGAATTGAGGATTGAATATTGAGGATTGGGGACTGAGTGTTGAGGGTTGAGTGATGAGAATTGATGTTTGCGGATAGAGATTTGAAGATTGCAGGTTGAGTATTGAGTATTGAGACCTGTGAATTGAGGATATTCTATTGAGGATTGAGGATTGACTACTGATTGCTGAGGACTGAGGGCTGAAGATTGAGGATTCAGGATTGGGGATTCAGAATTGAGGTTTGAGGACAGAGGATTGAGGATTGAAGTTTGAGTATTGAGGATTGAAGATTGAGGATTGCGGATTGTCGTCTGAGGATTGAGGATGAGGGCTGAGGGTTGAGGATTGAGGTTTGAGGACTGAGGACTGAGGGTTCAGGACTGAGAGTTGAAGACTAAGTGTTGAGGATTGAAGGTTGAGGATTGAGGATTGAGAATTGAGGATTGAGGATGAGCGCTGAGGGTTGAGGATTGAGGTTAGAGGACTGAGGACTGAGGATTGAGGATTGAGAATTGATGATTGAGGATTGAGGATTGAAGATTGAGGATTGGGTATCGAGGATTGAAGAATGAGGATTGAGGATTGAGGATTGAGCATTGAGGATTGAAGATTGAGTATTGAGGATAGAAGATTGACGATTGAGGATTGAGAATTGAGGATTGAGGATTGAGGATTGAGCATTGAAGACTGAGTATTGAGGATTGAATGTTGAGGATTGTGGACTGAGCATTGAGAATTGAGGATTGAATATTGAGGTTTGGGGACTGAGTGTTGAGGGTTGAGTGATGAGAATTGATGTTTGTGGATAGAGATTTGAAGATTGCAGATTGAGTATTGAGTAATGAAAACTGTGAATTGATGATATTCTATTGAGGATTGAGGATTGACAACTGATGGTTGAGGATTGTGGATTGAAGATTGAGGATTGAGGGTTGAGGGTTGTGGATTGAGCACGAGGTCTCAGGGATGAGTATTGACGTTTGATTTCTGAGGATTGAGGATTGAGGATTGAGAATTGAGGATTGAGGAATGAGGACTGAAGATTGAGGATTGGGAATTGAGGATTGAAGAATGAGGATTGAGGATTGAGGATTGAGTATTGAGGATTGAAGATTGAGTATTGAGGATTGAAGATTGAGGATTGAGGATTGGGTATTGAAGATTGAGGATTTGGGACTGAGGAATGAAGATTGAGCATTGATGATTGAGCATTGAGGATTGAGGATTGAGTATTGAGGATTGAAGATTGACGATTGTGGACTGAGCATTGAGAATTGAGGATTGAAGATTGAGGATTGGGGACTGAGTGTTGAGGGCTGAGCGATGAGAATTGCTGTTTGTGGATAGAGATTTGAAGATTGCAGGTTGTGTATTGAGCATTGAGTCCTGTGAATTGAGGATACTCTATTGAGGATTGAGGATTGACACCTGATTGTTGAGGACTGCGAGCTGAAGTTTGAGGATCCAGGATTCAGGATTCAGGATTGAAGTTTTAGGACTGAGGATTAAAGATTGAGGATTGAGGATTGAGGTTTGAGGATTGATGATTGAAGATTGAGGATTGGGTATTCAGGATTGAACATTGAGGATTGAGGATTGAGGATTGAGGATTGAGGATTGAAGATTGAGGACTGAGTGTTGAGGGTTGAGTGATGAGAATTGATGTTTGTGGATTGAGATTTGAAGATTGAAGAATGGGGATTGAGTATTGAAAACTGTGATCTGAGGATATTCTATTGAGGATTGAGGATTGACGATTGATTGTTGAGGACCGACGGTTGAAGACTGAGGATTCAGGATTGAGGATTCCGGATTGAGGTTTGAGGACTGAGGATTGAGAGTTGAGGATTGAGAATTGAGGATTGACGCTTGAGGATTGAGGATTTAGGATGGAGGATTGAAGACAGAGGACTGAGTATTGAGGATTGAGTGTTGAGAATTGATGTTTGAGGACTGAGATTTGATTATTGAATTTTGTGGATTGAGTACTGAACCATGAGAATTCAGGATATTCTATTGAGTATTGAGAACTCAGGATTGGTGGTTGAGTATTAAGGATTGATAGTTGAGGGTTGTGTGTTGAATATTGCGGATTGAGCATTGAGGATTGAGGATTGAGGATTGAAGATTGAGGATTGGGGATTGAGGATTGGCGATTGAGGATTGAGTATTGAGGATTGAGAATAGAGGATTGAGGGTTGAGGATTGAGTATTGAGGATTGAATATTGAGGATTGAGGAATGAGGATTGAAGATTGAGGACTGAGTGTTGATGGTTGAGTGATGAGAACTGATGTTTCTGGATTGAGATTTGAAGATTGAAGAATGGGGATTGAGAATTGAAATCTGTGAATTGAGTATGTTCTATTGAGGATTAAGGATTGACAATTGACTTTTGAGGACTGAGGGCTGAAGATTGAGGATTCAGGATCGAGGATTCGGGATTGAGGTTTGAGGACTGAGGATTGAGGGTTGAGGATTGAGGATTGAGGATTGAGGATTGAGGATTGAAGATTGAGTATTGAGGATTGAAGAATGAGGATTGAGGATTGAGTATTGATGTTTGAGGTATGAGGATAGAGGATTGAGGATTGAGAATTGAGGATTGAGGATTCAGGATTGAAGATTGAAGATTGGGTATTGATTATTGAAGAATGAGGATTGAGGATTGAGGATTGTGGATTGAGGATTGAGGGTTGAGTATTGAAGATTGAGAATTGAGGATTGAGGATTGAAGATTGAGTATTGTGGATTGAAGATTGAGGATTGAGGATTGAGGATTGAAGATTGAGTACTGAGTGTTGAGGGTTGAGTGATGAGGATTGATGTTTGTGGATTGAGATTTGAAGATTGAAGGATGGGGATTGGGTATTGAAAACTGTGATTTGAGGATATTCTATTGAGGATTGAGAATTGACAATTGATTGTTGAGGACCGACGGCAGAAGATGGAGGATTCAGGATTGAGGATTCCGGATTGAGGTTTGAGGACTGAGGATTGAGGGTTGAGGATTGAGAATTGAGGATTGACGCTTGAGGATTGAGGATTGAGGATGGAGGATTGAAGACAGATGACTGAGTATTGTGGATTGAGTGTTGAGAATTGATGTTTGAGGACTGAGATTTGATTATTGAATATTGTGGATTGAGTATTGAACCATGAGAATTCAGGATATTCTATTGAGTATTGAAAACTGAGGATTGATGGTTGAGTATTGAGGATTGATGGTTGAGGGTTGTGTGTTGAATATTGCGGATTGAGCATTGAGGATTGAGGATTGAGGATTGAAGATTGGGGATTGGGGATTGAGGATTGGCGATTGAGGATTGAGTACTGAGGATTGAGAATTGAGGATTGAGTATTGAGGATTGAGTATTGAGGATTGAATATTGAGGATTGAGGAATGAGGATTGAAGATTCAGGACTGAGTGTTGATGGTTGAGTGATGAGAACTGATGTTTGTGGATTGAGATTTGAAGATTGAAGAATGGGGATTGAGTATTGAAATCTGTGAATTGAGGATATTCTATTGAGTATTAAGGATTGACAAGTGATTTTTGAGGACTGAGAGCTGAAGATTGAGGATTCAGGGTCGAGGATTCGGGATTGAGGTTTGAGGAATGAGGATTGAGGGTTGAGGATTGAGTATTGAGGATGAGGGCTGAGGTTTGAGGATTGAGGTTTGAGGACTGAGGATTGAGTATTGAGGATGAGGGCTGAGGATTGAGGATTGAAGATTGAGGATTTGGGATTGAGGATTGACGATTGAGGATTGAGTATTGAGGATTGAGAATTGAGGACTGATTATTGAAGATTGAGTATTGAGGAATGAAGATGGAGGATTGAGGATTGAGGATTGAGGATTGAGGATGAGGACTGAGGGTTGAGGGTTGAGGTTTGAGGAACAGGAATTGAGGATTGAGGATTGAGGACTGAGGATTGACGATTGAGTATTGAAGATTGAGGACTGATTACTGAGGATTGATGATTGATAACTGAGGATTGAGGATTGAGGATTGAGGAATGAAGATTCAGTATTGAGGATTGAAGATCGAGAATGGAGGATTGAGGATTGAACATTGAGGACTGAGCGTTCAGGGTTTAGTGATGAGAATTGATGTTTGTGTATAGAGATTTGAAGATTGCAGATTGAGTATTGAGTATTGAAAACTGTGAATTGAGGATATTCTATTGGGGATTGAGGATTGACAACTGATTGTTGAGGACTGAGGGCTGGAGATTGAGGATGCAGGATTGAGGATTCAGAATTGAGGTTTGAGGACTGAGGATTGGGGATTGAATATTGAGTATTGAGGATTGAAGATTGAGGATTGAGGATTGAGGATTGAGTATTGAGGATGGGGGCTGAGGTTTGAGGATTGAGGTTTGAGGACTGAGGACTGAGGATTGAGGGTTGAGAATTGAGGATTGAGGATTGAGGATTGAAGATTGAGGATTGGGTATTGAGGATTAAAGGACGAGGATTGAGGATTGAGGATTGAGGATTGTGGATTGAGGATTGAAGGTTGAGTATTCAGGATTGGAGATGGACGATTGAGGTTTGAGGACCGAGCAATGACGATTGAGGATTGAAAACTGTGATTTGAGGATATTCTATTGAGGATTGAGAATTGACAATTGATTGTTGAGGACCGACGGCAGAAGATGGAGGATTCAGGATTGAGGATTCCGGATTGAGGTTTGAGGACTGAGGATTGAGGGTTGAGGATTGAGAATTGAGGATTGACGCTTGAGGATTGAGGATTGAGGATGGAGGATTGAAGACAGAGGACTGAGTATTGTGGATTGAGTGTTGAGAATTGATGTTTGAGGACTGAGATTTGATTATTGAATATTGTGGATTGAGTATTGAACCATGAGAATTCAGGATATTCTATTGAGTATTGAAAACTGAGGATTGATGGTTGAGTATTGAGGATTGATGGTTGAGGGTTGTGTGTTGAATATTGCGGATTGAGCATTGAGGATTGAGGATTGAGGATTGAAGATTGGGGATTGGGGATTGAGGATTGGCGATTGAGGATTGAGTACTGAGGATTGAGAATTGAGGATTGAGTATTGAGGATTGAGTATTGAGGATTGAATATTGAGGATTGAGGAATGAGGATTGAAGATTCAGGACTGAGTGTTGATGGTTGAGTGATGAGAACTGATGTTTGTGGATTGAGATTTGAAGATTGAAGAATGGGGATTGAGTATTGAAATCTGTGAATTGAGGATATTCTATTGAGGATTAAGGATTGACAAGTGATTTTTGAGGACTGAGAGCTGAAGATTGAGGATTCAGGGTCGAGGATTCGGGATTGAGGTTTGAGGAATGAGGATTGAGGTTTGAGGATTGAGGTTTGAGGACTGAGGACTGAGGATTGAGGGTTGAGAATTGAGGATTGAGGATTGAGGATTGAAGATTGAGGATTGGGTATTGAGGATTGAAGAATGAGGATTGAGGATTGAGGATTGAGGATTGAACATTGAGGACTGAGTGTTGAGGGTTGAGTGATGAGAATTGATGTTTGTGGATAGAGGTTTGAAGATTGCAGATTGAGTATTGAGTATTGAAAACTGTGAATTGAGGATATTCTATTGGGGATTGAGGATTGACAACTGATTGTTGAGGACTGAGGGCTGGAGATTGAGGATGCAGGATTGAGGATTCAGAATTGAGGTTTGAGGACTGAGGATTGGGGATTGAATATTGAGTATTGAGGATTGAAGATTGAGGATTGAGGATTGAGGATTGAGTATTGAGGATGGGGGCTGAGGTTTGAGGATTGAGGTTTGAGGACTGAGGACTGAGGATTGAGGGTTGAGAATTGAGGATTGAGGATTGAGGATTGAAGATTGAGGATTGGGTATTGAGGATTAAAGGACGAGGATTGAGGATTGAGGATTGAGGATTGTGGATTGAGAATTGAAGGTTGAGTATTCAGGATTGGAGATGGACGATTGAGGATTGAGGACCGAGCAATGACGATTCAGGATTGAAGATTGAGTATTGAGGATTGAAGATTGAGTATTGAGGATTGTGGACTGAGGATTGAGGATTGAAGGTTGAGGATTGGGGACTGAGTGTTGAGGGTTGGGTCATGAGAATTGATGTTTGTGGATAGAGGTTTGAAGATTGCAGGTTGAGTATTGAGTATTGAGACCTGTGAATTGAGGATATTCTATTGAGGATTGAGGACTGACAACTGATTGTTGAGGACTGTGGGCTGAAGATTGAGGATTCAGGATTGAGGATTCAGAATTGAGGTTTTAGGACTGAGGATTGATGATTGAAGATTGAGTATTGAAGATTGAAGATTGACGATTGAGGATTGAGAATTGAGGATTGAGGATTGAGGATTGAGCATTGAAGACTGAGTATTGAGGATTGAAGGTTGAGGATTGTGGATTGAGGATTGAGAATTGAGGATTGAATATTGAGGATTGGGGACTGAGTGTTGAGGGTTGAGTGATGAGAATTGATGTTTGTGGATAGAGATTTGAAGATTGCAGGTTGAGTATTGAGTATTGAGACCTGTGAATTGAGGATATTCTATTGAGGATTGAGGATTGACTACTGATTGCTGAGGACTGAGGTCTGAAGATTGAGGATTCAGGGTTGAGGATTCAGAGTTGTGGTTTGAGGACTGAGGATTGAGGATTGAAGATTGACTATTGACGATTGATGATTGTGGATTGAGGATTGACAATTGAGGATTGGGGATGAGGGCTGAGGGTTGAGGATTGACGTTAGAGGACTGAGGACTGAGGGTTGAGGATTGAGAATTGATGATTGAGGATAGAAGATTGAAGATTGAGGATTGTGTATTGAGGATTGAAGAATGAGGATTGAGGATTGAGGATTTAGGATTGAGGATTGAGGATTGAGGATTGAGGACTGAAGATTGAGTATTGAGGACTGAAGATTGATGATTGGGTATTGAGGATTGAGGATTGAGGATTGAAGATTGAGGATTGAAGATTGAGTATTGAGGATTGAAGATTGAGGATTGAGGATTGCGGATTGAGGATTGAGGATTGAAGATTGAGGATTGGGGACTGAGTGTTGAGGGTTCATTGAGGAGAATTGATGTTTGTGGATAGAGACTTGAAGATTGCAGATTGAGTATTGAGTATTGAAAACTGTGAATTGATGATATTCTATTGAGGATTGAGGATTGACGCCTGATAGTTGAGGTCTGATGTCTGAAGATTGAGGATTCAGGGTTGAGGATTCAGGATTGAGGTTTGAGGACTGAGGATTTAGGATTGAGGATTGAGGCTTGAGGATTGAGGATTGAGGATTGAAGATTGAGGATTGAGGATTGAGGATGAGGGCTGAGGGTTGAAGATTGACGTTTGAGGACTGAGGTCTGAGGATCGAGGATTGAGAGTTGAGGATTGAGGATTGAGGGTTGAAGATTGAGGATTAGGTATTGAGGATTGAAGAATGAGGATTGGGTATTGAGGATTGAAGAATGAGGATTGAGGATTGAGGATTGAGGATTGAGGATTGAAGACTGAGGATTGAGGATTGAGGATTGAGGATTGAGTATTGAGGATTGATTATTGAATATTGAGTATTGAGGATTGAAGATTGAGGATTGGGGACTGAGTGTTGAGGGTTGATTGAGGAGAACTGATGTTTGTGGATAGAGACTTGAAGATTGCAGATTGAGTATTGAGTATTGAAAACTGCGAATTGAGGATATTCTATTGAGGATTGAGGATTGACAACTGATTGTTGAGGAGTGAGGGCTGAAGATTGAGGAATCAGGATTGAGGATTGAGGTTTGAAGATTGAGTATTTAGGATTGAAAATTGAGGATTGAGGATTGAGGATTGAGGATTGAGGATTGAGGATTGAGGATTGAGGACTGAGGATTGAAGATTCAGTACTGAGTGTTGAAGGTTGAGAATTGAGGATTGAGGATTGAACATTGAGGACTGAGTGTTGAGGGTTGAGTGATGATAATTGATGTTTGTGGATAGAGATTTGAAGATTGCAGATTAAGTATTGAGTATTGAAAACTGCGAATTGAGGATATTCTATTGAGGATTGAGGATTGACATCGGATTGTTGAGGACTGAGGGCTGAAGATTGAGGATTCAGGATTGAGGATTCAGAATTGAGGTTTGAGGACTGAGGATTGAGGATTGAAGATTGAGTATTGAGGATTGAAGATTAAGGATTGAGGATTGAGAATTGAGGATTGGGGATGAGGGCTGAGGGTTGAGGATTGACGTTAGAGGGCTTAGGACTGAGGGTTGAGGATTGAGAATTGAGGTTTGAGGATTGAGGATTGAAGATTGAGGATTGGGTATTGAGGATTGAAGAATGAGGATTGAGGATTGAGGATTGAGGATTGTGGATTGAGGATTGATGATTGAGGACTGAAGATTGAGTATTGAGGATTGAAGATTGATGATTGGGGATTGAGGATTGAGGATTGAGGACTGAAGATTGAGGATTGAAGATTGAGTATTGAGGATTGAAGATTGAGGATTGAGGATTGCGGATTGAGGATTGAGGATTGAATATTGAGGATTGGGGACTGAGTGTTGAGGGTTGATTGAGGAGAATTGATGTTTGTGGATAGAGACTTGAAGATTGCAGATTGAGTATTGAGTATTGAAAACTGCGAATTGAGGATATTCTATTGAGGATTGAGGATTGACATCGGATTGTTGAGGACTGAGGGCTGAAGGTTGAGAATTCAGGTTTGAGGATTCAGAATTGAGGTTTGAGGACTGAGGATTGAGGATTGAAGATTGAGTATTGAGGATTGAAGATTGAGGATTGAGGATTGAGAATTGAGTATTGGGGATGAGGGCTGAGGGTTGAGGATTGACGTTAGAGGACTGAGGACTGAGGGTTGAGTATTGAGAATTGAGGATTGAGGATTGAGGGTTGAAGATTGAGGATTGAGGATTGAGGATTGAAGAATGAGGATTGAGGATTGAGGATTGAGGATTGAGGATTGAGGATTGAGGATTGAGGACTGAAGGTTGAGTATTGAGGATTGGAGATTGATGATTGGGGACTGAGGATTGAGGATTGGGGATTGAAGATTGAGGACTGAAGATTGAGTATTGAGGATTGAAGATTGAGTATTGAGGATTGCGGATTGAGGATTGAGGATTGAAGATTGAGGATTGGGGACTGAGTGTTGAGGGTTGATTGAGGAGAATTGATGTTTGTGGATAGAGACTTGAAGATTGCAGATTGAGTATTGAGTATTGAAAACTGTGAATTCATGATATTCTATTGAAGATTGAGGATTGACGCCTGATAGTTGAGGTCTGATGTCCGAAGATTGAGGATTCAGGGTTGAGGATACAGGATTGAAGTTTGAGGACTGAGGATTTAGGATTGAGGATTGAGGCTTGAGGATTGAGGATTGAGGATTGAGGATTGAAGATTGAGGATTGAGGATTGAGGATGAGGGCTGAGGGTTGAAGATTGAGGTTTGAGGACTGAGGTCTGAGGATCGAGGATTGAGAGTTGAGGATTGAGGATTGAGGATTGAAGATTGAGGATTAGGTATTGAGGATTAAAGAATGAGGATTGGGTATTGGGGATTGAAGAATGAGGGTTGAGGATTGAGGATTGAGGATTGAGGATTGAAGACTGAGTATCGAGGATTGAATATTGAGGATTGAGGATTGAGGTTTGAGGATTGAGCATTGAGGATTGATTATTAAAGATTGAGTATTGAGGATTGAAGATTGAGGAATGAGGAATGAGGATTGAGGATTGAGGATTGAAGATTGAGGATCGGGGATTGAGGATTGACGATTGAGGATTGAGTATTGAGTTTTGAGAATTGAGGATTGATTATTGAAGATTGAGTATTGAGGATTGAAGATTGAGGATTGAGGATTGAGGATTGAGGATTGAGGATCGAAGATTGAGGATTGAGGATTGAGGATTGAACATTGCGGACTGAGTGTTGAGGGTTGAGTGATGAGAATTGATGTTTGTGGATAGAGGTTTGAAGATTGCAGATTGAGTATTGAGTATTGAAAACTGTGAATTGAGGATATTCTATTGAGGATTGAGGATTGACCACTGGTTGTTGAGGACTGAGGGCTGAAGATCGAGGACACAGGATTGAGGATTCAGAACTGAGGTTTGGGGACAGAGGATTGAGGATTGAGGATTGAGGACTGAGGATTGAGGATTGAGGATTGAGGGTTGAGGATTGAGTATTGAGGATGAGGGCTGAGGTTTGAGGATTGAGGTTTGAGGACTGAGGACTGAGGATTGAGGGTTGAGAATTGAGGATTGAGGATTGAGGATTGAAGATTGAGGATTGGGTATTGAGGATTGAAGAATGAGGATTGAGGATTGAGGATTGAGGATTGAGGATTGAAGATTGAGTATTGAGGATTGAAGTTTGAGGACTGAGGATTGAGGATTGAGTATTGGAGATTGTGTATTGAGTATTGAAGGTTGAGGATTGAGGATTGAGTGTTGAAGATTGAGGATTGAGGACTGAGGATTGAGGATTAATGATTGAGCATTGAGGATTGAGGATTCAGGATTAGGGATTGAAGATTGAGGATTGGGTATTGAGGATTGAAGAATCAGGATTGAGGATTGAGTATTGAGGATTGAAGATTGACGATTGAGGATTGAGAATTGAGGATTGAGGATTGAGTATTGAAGATTGAGAATTGAGGATTGAGGATTGAAGATTGAGTATTGAGGATTGAAGATTGAGGATTAAGGATTGAGGATTGAAGATTGAGGACTGAGTGTTGAGGGTTGAGTGATGAGAATTGATGTTTGTGGATTGAGATTTGAAGATTGAAGAATGGGGATTGAGTATTGAAAACTGTGATTTGAGGATATTCTATTGAGGATTGAGGATTGACAATTGATTGTTGAGGACCGACGGTTGAAGACTGAGGATTCAGGATTGAGGATTCCGGATTGAGGTTTGAGGGCTGAGGATTGAGAGTTGAGGATTGAGAATTGAGGATTGACGCTTGAGGATTGAGTATTTAGGATGGAGGATTGAAGACAGAGGACTGAGTATTGAGGATTGAGTGTTGAGAATTGATGTTTGAGGACTGAGATTTGATTATTGAATTTTGTGGATTGAGTACTGAACCATGAGAATTCAGGATATTCTATTGAGTATTGAGAACTCAGGATTGATGGTTGAGTATTGAGGATTGATGGTTGTGGGTTGTGTGTTGAATATTGCGGATTGAGCATTGCGGATTGAGGATTGAGGATTGAAGATTGAGGATTGGGGATTGAGGATTGGCGATTGAGGATTGAGTACTGAGGATTGGGAATTGAGGATTGAGGGTTGAGGATTGAGTATTGAGGATTGAATATTGAGGATTGAGGAATGAGGATTGAAGATTGAGGACTGAGTGTTGACGGTTGAGTGTTGAGAACTGATGTTTGTGGATTGAGATTTGAAGATTGAAGAATGGGGATTGAGAATTGAAATCTGTGAATTGAGTATATTCTATTGAGGATTAAGGAATGACAATTGACTTTTGAGGACTGAGGGCTGAAGATTGAGGATTCAGGATCGAGGATTCGGGATTGAGGTTTGAGGACTGAGGATTGAGGGTTGAGGATTGAGGATTGAGGATTGAGGATTGAGGATTGAAGATTGAGTATTGAGGATTGAAGAATGAGGATTGAGGATTGAGGATTGAGGATTGAGTATTGACGATAGAAGATTGAGGACTGGGGACTGAGGATTGAAGATTGAGGATTGAGGATTGAGGATTGAAGATTGAGGTTTGAGGAACAGGAATTGAGGATTGAGGATTGAGGACTGAGGATTGACGATTGAGTATTGAAGTGTGAGGACTGATTACTGAGGATTGATGATTGATGACTGAGGATTGAGGATTGAGGATTGAGGATTGAAGATTCAGTATTGAGGATTGAAGATCGAGAATTGAGGATTGAGGATTGAACATTGAGGACTGAGCGTTCAGGATTGTTGAGGACTGAGGGCTGAAGATTGAGGACACAGGATTGAGGATTCAGAATTGAGGTTTGAGGACAGAGGATCGAGGATTGAATATTGAGGGTTAGGTATTGAGGATTGAAGAATGAGGATTGAGGATTGAGGGTTGAGGATTGAGGATTGAGGATTGAGGATTGAGGATTGAAGTTTGAGTATTGAGGATTGAAGATTGAGGATTGAGGATTGAGGATTGAGGATTGAGGATTGAAGATTGAGGACTGATTATTGAAGATTGAGTATTGAGGAATGAAGATTGAGGATTGAGGATTGAGGATTGAGGATTGAGGATGAGGACTGAGGGTTGAGGATTGAGGTTTGAGGAACAGGAATTGAGGATTGAGGATTGAGGACTGAGGATTGACGATTGAGTATTGAAGATTGAGGACTGATTACTGAGGATTGATGATTGATGACTGAGGATTGAGGATTGAGGATTGAGGATTGAAGATTCAGTATTGAGGATTGAAGATCGAGAATTGAGGATTGAGGATTCAACATTGAGGACTGAGCGTTCAGGGTTTAGTGATGAGAATTGATGTTTGTGTATAGAGATTTGAAGATTGCAGGTTGAGTATTGAGTATTGAAAACTGTGAATTGAGGATATTCTATTGGGGATTGAGGATTGACAACTGATTGTTGAGGACCGAGGGCTGGAGATTGAGGATGCAGGATTGAGGATTCAGAATTGAGGTTTGAGGACTGAGGATTGGGGACTGAATATTGAGTATTGAGGATTGAAGATTGAGGATTGAGGATTGAGGATTGAGTATTGAGGATGAGGGCTGAGGTTTGAGGATTGAGGTTTGAGGACTGAGGACTGAGGATTGAGGGTTGAGAATTGAGGATTGAGGATTGAGGATTGAAGATTGAGGATTGGGTATTGAGGATTAAAGGACGAGGATTGAGGATTGAGGATTGAGGATTGTGGATTGAGGATTGAAGGTTGAGTATTCAGGATTGGAGATGGACGATTGAGGACCGAGGACTGACGATTGAGGATTGAAGATTGAGTATTGAGGATTGAAGATTGAGTATTGAGGATTGTGGACTGAGGATTGAGGATTGAAGGTTGAGGATTGGGGACTGAGTGTTGAGGGTTGAGTCATGAGAATTGATGTTTGTGGATAGAGGTTTGAAGATTGCAGGTTGAGTATTGAGTATTGAGACCTGTGAATTGAGGATATTCTATTGAGGATTGAGGACTGACAACTGGTTGTTGAGGACTGTGGGCTGAAGATTGAGGATTCAGGATTGAGGATTCAGAATTGAGGTTTTAGGACTGAGGATTGATGATTGAAGATTGAGTATTGAAGATTGAAGATTGACGATTGAGGATTGAGAATTGAGGATTGAGGGTTGAGGATTGAGCATTGAAGACTGAGTATTGAGGATTGAAGGTTGAGGATTGTGGATTGAGGATTGAGAATTGAGGATTGAATATTGAGGATTGGGGACTGAGTGTTGAGGGTTGAGTAATGAGAATTGATGTTTGTGGATAGAGATTTGAAGATTGCAGGTTGAGTATTGAGTATTGAGACCTGTGAATTGAGGTTATTCTATTGAGGATTGAGGATTGACTACTGATTGCTGAGGACTGAGGGCTGAAGATTGAGGATTCAGGATTGAGGATTCAGAATTGAGGTTTGAGGACAGAGGATTGAGGATTGAAGTTTGAGTATTGAGGATTGAAGATTGAGGATTGCGGATTGTCGTCTGAGGATTGAGGATGAGGGCTGAGGGTTGAGGATTGAGGTTTGAGGACTGAGGACTGAGGGTTCAGGATTGAGAGTTGAAGACTGATTGTTGAGGATTGAAGGTTGAGGATTGAGGATTGAGAATTGAGGATTGAGGATGAGGGCTGAGGGTTGAGGATTGAGGTTAGAGGACTGAGGACTGAGGATTGAGGATTGAGAATTGAGGATTGAGGATTGAGGATTGAAGATTGACGATTGGGTATCGAGGATTGCAGAATGAGGATTGAGGATTGAGGATTGAGCATTGAGGATTGAAGATTGAGTATTGAGAATTGAAGATTGACGATTGAGGATTGAGAATTGAGGATTGAGGATTGAGGATTGAGCATTGAAGACTGAGTATTGAGGATTGAATGTTGAGGATTGTGGACTGAGCATTGAGAATTGAGGATTGAATATTGAGGTTTGGGGACTGAGTGTTGAGGGTTGAGTGATGAGAATTGATGTTTGTGGATAGAGATTTGAAGATTGCAGATTGAGTATTGAGTAATGAAAACTGTGAATTGATGATATTCTATTGAGGATTGAGGATTGACAACTGATGGTTGAGGATTGAGGATTGAACATTGAGGATTGAGGATTGAGGGTTGTGGATTGAGCACGAGGTCTCAGGGATGAGTATTGACGTTTGAGTTCTGAGGATTGAGGATTGAGGATTGAGAATTGAGGATTGAGGAATGAGGATTGAATATTGAGAATTGGGAATTGAGGATTGAAGAATGAGGACTGAGGATTGAGGATTGAGTATTGAGGATTGAAGATTGAGTATTGAGGATTGAAGATTGAGGATTGAGGATTGGGTATTGAAGATTGAGTATTTGGGACTGAGGATTGAAGATTGAGGATTGATGATTGAGCATTGAGGATTGAGGATTGAGGATTGAGGATTGAGGATTGAAGGTTGAGGATTGGGTATTGAGGATTGAAGAATGAGGATTGAGGATTGAGGATTAAGGATTGAGGATTGAAGATTGAGTATTGAGGATTGAAGGTTGACGGTTGAGGATTGAGGATTGAGGATTGAGGATTGAGGATTGAGGATTGAGGATAGAGGATTGAAGATTGGGTACTGGGTATTGAGGATTGAAGAATGAGGATTGAGGATTGAGGATTGAGGATTGAGGATTGAAGATTGAGTGTTGAGGATTAAAGATGGACGATTGAGGATTGAGAATTGAGGATTGAGGATTGAGGATTGAGGTTTGGGCATTGAAGACTGAGTATTGAGGATTGAAGGTTGAGGATTGTGGATTGAGGATTGAGGATTGAGAATTGAGGATTGAAGATTGAGGACTGAGTGTTGAGGGTAGAGTGATGAGAATTGATGCTTGTGGATAGAGATTTGAAGATTGCCGATTGAGTATTGAGTAATGAAAACTGTGAATTGATGATATTCTACTGAGGATTGAGGATTGACAAGTGATTGTTGAGGAGTGAGGGCTGAAGATTGAGGATTCAGGGTTGAGGATTAAGTATTGAGGGTTGAGGATTGAAGATTGAGGATTGGGGATTGAGGATTGAGGATTGAGGATTGAGGATTGAAGATTGAGGATTTGGGATTGAGGATTGACGATTGAGGATTGAGTATTGATTATTGAGAATTGAGGATTGATTATTGAAGATTGAGTATTGAGGATTGAAGATTGAGGATTGAGGATTGATGATTGAGGATTGAGGATCAGCGCTGAGGGTTGAGGATTGAGGTTTCAGGACTGAGGACTGAGGATTGAGGATTGAGAATTGAGGATTGTGGATTGAGGATTGAAGATTGAGGATTGCGTATTGAGGATTGAAGAATGAGGATTGAGGATTGAGGGTTGAGGATTTAGGGTTGAAGGTTGAGGATTGAGGATTGAGTATTGAGGAGCGAATATTGCGTGTTGAGGATTGAAGATAGAGGATTGAGGATTGAGGTCTGATGATTGAGGACGAGGACTGACGGTTGAGGATTGAGGTTTGAGGATTGAGGATTGAGGATTGAGGACTGAGTATTGAGAATTGAGATTTGAGGATGAGAACTGAGGGTTGAGGATTGAGGTTTGAGGAACAAGAATTGAGGATTGAGGATTGAGGACTGAGGATTGACGATTGAGTATTGAAGATTGAGGATTGATTACTGAGGATTGAGGATTGAGGATTCAGGATTGAGGATTGAGGATTGAGGATTGAAGATTCAGTATTGAGGATTGAAGATTGAGAATTGAGGATTTTAGGATTGAACATTTAGAACTGAGAGTTCAGGGTTTAGTGATGAGAATTGATGTTTGTGGATAGAGATTTGAAGATTGCAGATTGAGTATTGAGTATTGAAAGCTGTGAATTGAGGATATTCTATTGGGGATTGAGGATTGACAACTGATTGTTGAGGACTGAGGGCTGAAGGTTGAGGATGCAGGATTGAGGATTCAGAATTGAGGTTTGAGGACTGAGGGTTGAGGATTGAAGATTGAGTATTGAGGATTGAAGATTGAGGAATGAGGATTGAGGATTGAGTATTGAGGATGAGGACTGAGGTTTGAGGATTGAGGTTTGAGGTCTGAGGACTGAGGATTGAGGGTTGAGAATTGAGGATCGAGGATTGAGGATTGATGATTGAGGGTTGGGTATTCAGGATTGAAGGAAGAGGATTGAGGATTGAGGATTGTGGGTTGAGGATTGAGGATTGAAGGTTGAGTATTCAGGATTGGAGATTGACTATTGAGGATTGAGGACCGAGGATTGAGGATTGAGGATTGAAGATTGAGTACTGAGGAATGAAGATTGAGGATTGGGGATTGTGGATTGAGGATTGAGCATTGAGGATTGAAGATTGAGTATTCAGAATTGAAGATTGTGGATTGAGGATTGAGGATTGAGGATTGAGTATTGAGGATAGAAGATTGAGGACTGGGGACTGAGGATTGAAGATTGAGGATTGAGGATTGAAGGTTGAGTATTGAGGATTGAAGGTTGACGGTTGAGGATTGAGGATTGAGAATTGAGGAATGAGGATGAGGGCTGAGGGTTGAGGATTGAGGATTGAGGACTGAGGACTGAAGATTGAGTATTGAGGATTGAGGATTGAGGATATGGGATTGAGGATTGAGGATTGAGGATTGAGGATTGAGGATTGAGGATTGAGGATTGAGGATTGAGTATTGAAGGTTGAGTATTGAGGATTGAAGTTTGAGGATTGAGGATTGAGGATTGAGGATTGAGAATTGAGGATTGAGGATTGAGGATTGAAGATTGAGGACTGGGTTTCGAGGAGTGACGAATTAGGATTGAGGATTGAGGATTGAGGATTGAGGATTGCGGATTGAGTATTGAGGATAGAAGATTGAAGATTGAGGATTGAGGATTGAGGATTAAGGACTGACGATTGAGGATTGAGGATTGAAGATTGAGTATTGAGTATTGAAGATTGAGGATTGAGGATTGAGGATTGAGGATTCAGGATAGAGGATTGAAGATTGAGGATTGGGGATTGAGGATTGACGATTGAGGATTGAGTGTTGAGGATTGAGAGTTGAGGATTCAGGATTGAAGGTTGAGTATTGAGGATTCAAGATTGAGGATTGAGGATTGAGGATTGAAGATTGCGGACTCAGTGTTGAGGGTTGAGTGATGAGAATTGATGTTTGTGGATTGAGATTTGAAGATTGAAGAATGGGGATTGTGTATTGGAAACTGTGAATTGAGGATATTGTATTGAGGATTGAGGATTGACAATTGATTGTTGAGGTCTGAGGACTGAAGTTTGCGGATTGAAGATTGAGGATTGAAGATTGAGGCTCCGGTATTGGGGTTTGAGGATTGAGGATTGAGGATTGAGGATTGAGGATTGAGGATTGAGGATTGAGGATTGAAGGTTGAATATTGATGATTGAAGATTGCGGATTGAGGATTAAGGGTTGTGGATTGAGGACGAGGACAGAGGGTTGGGTATTGATGCTTGAGGTCTGAGGATTGAGGATTGAGGATTGCGAATTGAGGATTGAGGATTGAAGATTGAGGATTTGGTATTGAGAATTGAAGAATGAGGATTGAGGATTGAGGATTGGGGACGGAGTCTTGAGGGTTGAGTGTTGAGCACTGGTGTTTGTGGATAGAGATTTGAAGATTGCAGATTGAGTATTGAGTATTGGAAACTGTGAATTGATGATGTTCTATTGAGGATTGAGGATTGACAACTGATTGTTGAGGACTGAGGGCTGAAGGTTGCGGATTCAGGATTGAGGATTGAGGATTGAAGATTGAGGATTGCGGACTGAGGATTGAAGATTGAGGATTGAGGATTGAGGATTGAGGATTGAGGATTTAGGATTGAAGATTCAGTATTGAGGATTGAAGATAGAGAATTGAGGATTGAGGATTGAACATTGAGGACTGAGTGTTGAGGGTTGAGTGATGAGAATTGATGTTTGTGGATAGAGGTTTGAAGGTTGCAGATTGAGTATTGAGTATTGAAAACTGTGAATTGAGGATACTCTATTGAGGATTGAGGATTGCCAACTGATTGTTGAGGACTGAGTGCTGAAGGTTCAGGATTCAGGACTGAGAACTCAGAATGGAGGTTTGAGGACTGAGGACTGAGGATTAAAGGTTGAGTATTGAGGATTGAAGATTGAGGATTGAGGAATGAGAACTGAGGATTGAGGATTGAGGATGAGGGCTGAGGGTTGAGGATTGAGGTTTGAGGACTGAGGACTGGGGATTGTGGATTGAGAATTGAGGGTTGAGGATTGAGGATTGAAGATTGAGGATTCGGAATTGAGGATTGAAGAACGAGGATTGAGGATTGAGGATTGAGGACTGAGGATTGAAGATTGAGTATTGGGGATTGAAGATTGAGGATTGAGGATTGAGGATTGAGGATTGAGAATTGAGGAATGAGGATTGAGGTTTGAGGACTGAGGACAGAGGATTGAGGATTGAGGACTGAAGGTTGAGTATTGGGTATTGAGGATTGAAGAATGAGGATTGAGGATTGAGGATTGAGGATTGAGGATTGAAGATTGAGTATTGATGATTGAAGATTGTCGATTGAGGATTGAGAATTGAGGATTGAGAATTGAGGACTGAGGATTGAAGATTGAGCATTGAGGATTGAAGGTTGAGGATTGAGGTTTGAGGATTGAATATTGAGGATTGGGGACCGAGTGTTGAGTGTTGAGTGATGAGAATTGATGTTTGTGTATAGAGATTTCAAGATTGCAGATTGAGTAGTGTGTATTGAAATCTGTGAATTGTTGATATTCTATTGAGGATTGAGGATTGACAACTGACTGTTGAGGACTGAGGGCTGAAGATTGAGGATTCAGGATTGAGGATTCGGGATTGAGGATTGAGGATTGAGGATTGAGGATTGAGGATTGAAGATTGAGGATTGAGGATTGAGGATTGAGAATTGAGGAATGAGGATGAGGGCTGAGGGTTGAGGAATGAGGTTTGAGGACTGAGGACTGAGGATTGAGGATTGAGGATTGAAGATTGAGGATTGGGTATTGAGGATTGAAGAATGAGGATTGAGGATTGAGGATTGAGGATTGAGGATTGAAGATTGAGTATTGAGGATTGAAGATTGACGATTGAGGATTGAGAATTGAGGATTGAGAATTGTGGACTGAGGATTGAAGATTGAGCATTGAGGATTGAAGGTTGACGATTGGGGACTGAGGATTGAGGATTGAGGATTGAATATTGAGGATTGGGGACTGAGTGTTGAGGGTTGAGTGATGAGAATTGATGTTTGTGTATAGAGATTTCAAGATTGCAGATTGAGTATTGTGTATTGAAAACTGTGATTGTTGATATTGTATTGACGATTGAGTATTGACAACTGACTGTTGAGGACTGAGGGCTGAAGATTGAGGATTCAGGATTGAGGATTCAGGATTGAGGATTGAGGATTGAGGATTGAGGATTGAGGATTGAGGATTGAGGAATGAGGATTGAGGATTGACGGTTGAATATTGATGAATGAAGGTTGAGGATTGAGGATTGAGGGTTGTGGATTGACGATGAGGACTGACGGTTGGGTATTGATGCTTGAGGTCTGAGGATTGAGGATTGAGGATTGCGAATTAGGATTGAGGATTGAGGATTGAAGATTGAGGATTGGGTATTGAGGATTGATGGATGAGGATTGAGGATTGAGGACTGAGGATTGAGGATTGAAGATTCAGTCTTGAGGATTGAAGATTGAGAATTGAGGATTGAGGATTGAACATTGAGGACTGAGTGTCGAGGGTTGAGTGATGAGAATGGATGTTTGTGGATAGAGATTTGAAAATTGCAGATTGAGTATTGAGTATGGAAAACTGTGAATTGAGGATATTCTGTTGAGGATTGAGGATTGGCAACTGATTGTTGAGGACTGAGGGCTGATGGTTGAGGATTCAGGATTGAGGATTCAGAATTGAGGTTTGGAGACTGAGGATTGAGGATTGAAGATTGAGTATTGAGGATTGAAGATTGAGGATTGAGGATTGAGGATTGAGAATTGAGGAATGAGGATGAGGGCTCAGGTTTGAGGATTGAGGTTTGAGTACTGAGGACTGAGGATTGAGGATTGAGGATTGAGGATTGAAGGTTGAATATTGATGAATGAAGATTGAGGATTGAGGATTGAGTGTTGTGGATTGAGGACGAGGACTGAGGGTTGAGTATTAATGCTTGAGGTCTGAGGATTGAGGATTCAGTGTTGAGAATTGAGGATTGAGGATTGAGGATTGAAGATTGAGGATTGGGGACTGAGTGTCGAGCTTTGAGTGATGAGAATTGATGTTTGTGGATCGAGATTTGAAGATTGAAGATTGGGGATTGAGTATCGAAAACTGTGAATTGGGTATATTCTATTGAGGATTGAGGACTAACAATTGATTGTTGAGGACTGAGGGCTGAAGATTGAGGATTCAGGATTGAGGATTCAGGATTGAGGTTTGAGGACTGAGGATTGAGGATTGAGGATTGAGGATTGAGTATTGAGGATTGAAGATTGAGGATTGGGTATTGAGGATTGAACATTCAGGATTGAGGATTGAGGATAGAGGATTGAGGATTGAGGATTGAATATTGAATATTGATGATTGAAGATTGAGGATTGAGGATTGAGGGTTGTGGATTGCGGACGAGGACCGAGGGTTGAGTATTGATGTTTGAGGTCTGAGGATTCAGGATTGAGGATTGAGAATTGAGGATTGAGGATTGAGGATTGAAGATTGAGGATTGGGTGTTGAGGATTGAAGAATGAGGATAGAGGATTGAGGATTGAAGATCGAGAGTTGAAGATTGGGTATTGAGGATTGAAGATTGAGGATTGAGGATTGAGGATTGAGGATTGAGGATTGAAGATCGAGTATTGAGGATTGAAGATTGAGGATTGAGGATTGAGGATTGAGGATTGAGGATTGAGGATTGAAGATTGAGGATTGAGGGTTGAGGATTGAGGATTGAAGATTAAGGATTGGGGAATGAGGATTGAAGATTGAGGATTGAGGATTGAGGACTGAGTATTGAGGATTGAAGATTCAGTATTGAGGATTCAAGATTGAGAATTGAGGATTGAGGATTGAACATTGAGGACTGAGTGTTGAGGGCTGAGTGGTGAGAATGGATGTTTGTGGATAGAGATTTGAAGATTGCAGATTGAGTATTGAGTATTGAAATCTGTGAATTGAGGATATTCTATTGAGGATTGAGGATTGGCAACTGATTGTTCAGGACTGAGGGCTGAAGGTTGAGGATTCAGGACTGAGGACTCAGAATTCAGGTTTGAGGACTAAGGATTGAGGATTAAAGATTGAGTATTGAGTATTGAAGATTGAGGATTGAGGATTGAGGATCGAGGATTGAGGATTGAGGATGAGGGTTGAGGGTTGAGGATTGAGGTTTGAGGACTGAGGACTGAGGATTGAGGATTGAGGATTTTGGATTGAGGATTGCGTATTGAGGATTGAGTGTTGAGGATTGAAGATTGAGTATTTGGTATTGAGGATTGAAGAATGAGGTTTGAGGATTGAGGATTGAGGATTGAGGATTGAGGATTGAGGATTGAGGATTGAGGTTTGAGGATTGAAGATTGTGGATTGCGTATTGAGGATTGAACATTCAGGATTGAGGATTGAGGATAGAGGATTGAGGATTGAGGATTGAAGATTGAATATTGATGATTGAAGGTTGAGGATTGAGGATTGAGGGTTGTGGATTGCGGACGAGGACTGAGGGTTGAGTATTGATGCTTGAGGTCCGAGGATTGAGGATTGAGTGTTGAGAATTGAGGATTGAGGATTGACGATTGAAGATTGAGGATTGGGTATTGGGGATTGAAGAATGAGGATTGAGGATTGAGGATTGAGGATTGAGGATTGAGGATTGAAGATAGAGTACTGAGGATTGAAGATTGAGGATTGAGAATTGACGATTGAGGATTGAGGATTGAAGATTGTGTATTGAGGATTGAAGATTGAGGATTGAGGATTGAGGATTGAGGATTGAGGATTGAGGATTGAAGGTTGAGGATTGAGGGTTGAGTATTGAGGATTGAAGATTGAGGATTGGGGATTGAGGATTGAAAATTGAGGATTGAGGATTGAGGACTGAGGACTGAGGATTGAAGATTCAGTATTGAGGATTGAAGATTGAGAATTGAGGACTGAGGATTGAACATTGAGGACTGAGTGCAGAGGGTTGAGTGATGAGAATGGATGTTTGTGGGTAGAGATCTGAAGATTGCAGATGGGGTATTGAGTATTGAAGACTGTGAATTGAGGATATTCTATTGAGGATTGAGGATTGGCAACAGATTGTTGATGACTGAGGGCTGAAGGTTGAGGATTCAGGATTGAGGATTCAGAATTGAGGTTTGAGGACTGAGGACTGAGGATTGAAGATTGAGTATTGAGGTTTGAAGATTGCGGATTGAGGATTGAGGATTGAGAATTGAGGAATGAGGATGAGGGCTGAGGGTTGAGGATTGTGGTTTGAGGACTGAGGACTGAGGATTGAGGATTGAGGATTGAAGATTGAGGGTTGGGTATTCAGGATTGAAGAATGAGGATTGAGGATTGAGGATTGAGGATTGAGGATTGAGGATTGAGGACTGAGGATTCAGGATTGAGTATTGAAGATTGAGTATTGAGGATTGAAGATTGAGGATTGAGGATTGAGGATTGAGGATAGAGGATTGAAGGTTGAGGATTGGGGATTGAGGTTTGACGATTGAGGATTGAGGATTGAGGATTGAGGATTGAGGATTGAGGATTGAGGATTGAGGACTGAGGATTGAGGATTGAGTATTGAAGATTGAGTATTGAGGATTGAAGATTGAGGATTGAGGATTGAGGATTGAGGATAGAGGATTGAAGGTTGAGGATTGGGGATTGAGGTTTGACGATTGAGGATTGAGTATTGAGGATTGAGGATTGAGGATTGAGTATTGAGGATTGAGGATTGAAGATTGAGGATTGGGGACTGAGTGTTGAGGATTGAGTGATGAGAATTGATGTTTGTGGATAGAGATTGGAAGATTGCAGATTGAGTATTGAGTATTGAAAACTGTGAATTGGTGATATTCTATTGAGGATTGAGGATTGACAACTGATTGTTGAGGACTGAGGGCTGAAGATTGAGGATTCAGGATTGAGGATTGAGGATTGAAGATTGAGGATTGGGGACTGAGGCTTGAAGATTGAGGATTGAGGATTGAAGGTTGAATATTGATAAATGAAGATTGAGGATTGAGGATTGAGTGTTGTGGATTGAGGACGAGGACTGAGGGTTGGGTATTGATGCTTGAGGTCTGAGGATTGAGGATTGAGGATTGCGAATTGAGGATTGAGGAATGAGGATTGAAAATTGAAGATTGGGTATTGAGGATTGAAGAATGAGGATTGAGGATTGAGGATTGAGGATTGAGGATTGAGGATTGAAGATAGAGTACTGAGGATTGAAGATTGAGGATTGAGGATTGAGGATTGAGGATTGAGGATTGAGGATTGAAGGTTGAGGATTGAGGGTTGAGTACTGAGGATTGAAGATTGAGGATTGGGGATTGAGGATTGAAAATTGAGGATTGAGGATTGAGGACTGAGGACTGAGGATTGAAGATTCAGTATTGAGGATTGAAGATTGAGAATTGAGGACTGAGGATTGAACATTGAGGACTGAGTGTTGAGGGTTGAGTGATGAGAATGGATGTTTGTGGGTAGAGATCTGAAGATTGCAGATGGGGTATTGAGTATTGAAGACTGTGAATTGAGGATATTCTATTGAGGATTGAGGATTGGCAACAGATTGTTGATGACTGAGGGCTGAAGGTTGAGGATTCAGGATTGAGGATTCAGAATTGAGGTTTGAGGACTGAGGACTGAGGATTGAAGATTGAGTATTGAGGTTTGAAGATTGCGGATTGAGGATTGAGGATTGAGAATTGAGGAATGAGGATGAGGGCTGAGGGTTGAGGATTGTGGTTTGAGGACTGAGGACTGAGGATTGAGGATTGAGGATTGAAGATTGAGGGTTGGGTATTCAGGATTGAAGAATGAGGATTGAGGATTGAGGATTGAGGATTGAGGATTGAGGATTGAGGACTGAGGATTCAGGATTGAGTATTGAAGATTGAGTATTGAGGATTGAAGATTGAGGATTGAGGATTGAGGATTGAGGATAGAGGATTGAAGGTTGAGGATTGGGGATTGAGGTTTGACGATTGAGGATTGAGTATTGAGGATTGAGGATTGAGGATTGAGGATTGAGGATTGAGGACTGAGGACTGAGGACTGAGGATTGAAGATTCAGTATTGAGGATTGAAGATTGAGAATTGAGGACTGAGGATTGAACATTGAGGACTGAGTGTTGAGGGTTGAGTGATGAGAATGGATGTTTGTGGGTAGAGATCTGAAGATTGCAGATGGGGTATTGAGTATTGAAGACTGTGAATTGAGGATATTCTATTGAGGATTGAGGATTGGCAACAGATTGTTGATGACTGAGGGCTGAAGGTTGAGGATTCAGGATTGAGGATTCAGAATTGAGGTTTGAGGACTGAGGACTGAGGATTGAAGATTGAGTATTGAGGTTTGAAGATTGCGGATTGAGGATTGAGGATTGAGAATTGAGGAATGAGGATGAGGGCTGAGGGTTGAGGATTGCGGTTTGAGGACTGAGGACTGAGGATTGAGGATTGAGGATTGAAGATTGAGGGTTGGGTATTCAGGATTGAAGAATGAGGATTGAGGATTGAGGATTGAGGATTGAGGATTGAGGATTGAGGACTGAGGATTGAGGATTGAGTATTGAAGATTGAGTATTGAGGATTGAAGATTGAGGATTGAGGATTGAGGATTGAGGATAGAGGATTGAGGGTTGAGGATTGGGGATTGAGGATTGACGATTGAGGATTGAGTATTGAGGATTGAGGATTGAGGATTGAGTATTGAGGATTGAGGATTGAAGATTGAGGATTGGGGACGGAGTGTTGAGTGTTGTGTGATAAGAATTGATGTTTGTGGATAGAGATTTGAAGATTGCAGATTGAGTAATGAGTATTGAAAACTGTGAATTGATGATGTTGTATTGAGGATTGAGGATTGACAACTGATTGTTGAGGACTGAGGGCTGAAGATTGAGGATTCAGGATTGAGGATTGAGGATTGAAGATTGAGGATTGGGGACTGAGGCTTGAAGATTGAGGATTGAGGATTGAAGGTTGAATATTGATAAATGAAGATTGAGGATTGAGGATTGAGTGTTGTGGATTGAGGACGAGGACTGAGGGTTGGGTATAGATGTTTGAAGTCTGAGGATTGAGGATCGAGGATTGAGAATTGAGGATTGAGGATTGAGGATTGAAGATTGAGGATTCGGTATTGAGGATTGAAGAATGAGGATTGAGGAGTGAGGACTGAGGATTGAGGATTGCAGATTGAGTATTGAGGATTGAAGATTGAGGATTGAGGATTGAGGGTTGAGGATTGAGGATTGAGGATTGAGGATTGAGAATTGAGGATTGAGGATTGAAGATTGAGTTTTGAGGATTGAAGATTGAGGATTGAGTATTGAGGATTGAAGATTGAGGACTGAGTGTTGAGGGTTGAGTGATGAGAATTGATGTTAGTGGATTGAGATTTGAAGATTAAATAATGGGGATTGAGTATTGAAAACTGTGAATTGAGGATATTCTATTGAGGATTGAGGATTGACAATTGATTGTTGAGGACTGAGGGCTGAAGATTGAGGATTCAGGATTGAGGCTTCAGGATTGAGGTTAGAGGACTGAGGACTGAGGATTGAGGATTCAGGCTTGACGATTGAGGCTTGAGGATTGGAGATTGAGTATTGATGATTGAGGATTGCGGATTGAAGGTTGCGGATTGGGGATTGAGGATTGAGGATTGAGGTTTGAGCATTGAGGATTGAGGATTGAGGATTGAGGGTTGTGGATTGAGGACGAGGACGGAGGGTTGAGTACTGATGTTTGAGGTCTGAGGATTGAGGATTGAGGATTGAGAATTGCGGATTGTTGCTTGAGGATAGAAGATTGAGGATTGGGTGTTGAGGATTGAAGAAAGAGGATTGAGGATTGAGGATTGAGGATTGAGGATTGAGTATTGAAGATTGGGGATTGATGTTTGAAGATTCAGTATTGAGGATTGAAGATTGAGAATTGATGATTGAGTATTGAACATTGAGGACTGAGTGTTGAGGGTTGAGTGATGAGAATTGATGTTTGTGGATAGAGGTTTGAAGATTACAGATTGAGTATTGAGTGTTGAAAACAGTGAATTGAGGATATTCTATTGAGGATTGTGGGTTGACTACTGATTGTTGAGGACTGAGGGCTGAAGATTGAGGACACAGGATTGAGGATACAGAATTGAGGTTTGAGGACTGAGGATTGAGGATTGAAGATTGAGTATAGAGGATTGAAGATTGAGGATTGCGGATTGTCGATTGAGGATTGAGGATGAGGTCTGAGGCTTCAGGATTGAGGTTAGAGGACTGAGGATTGAGGATTGAGGATTCAGGCTTGAGGATTGAGGCTTGAGGATTGGAGATTGAGGATTGAGGATTGAGGATGTGGGCTGAGGGTTGGGGATTGTGGTTTGAGGACTGAGGACTGAGGATTGAGGATTGAGAGTTGAGGATTGAAGATTGAGTATTGAGGATTGAAGATTGAGGATTGAGGACTGAGGATTGAGGATTGCAGATTGAGTATTGAGGATTGAAGATTGAGGATTGTGGATTGAGAATTGAAGATTGAGTATTGAGGATTGAAGATAGACGATTGAGGCTTGAGAATTGAGGATCGAGAATTGAGGACTGAGGATTGAAGAATGAGCATTGAAGATTGTGGATTGAGGATTGAGGATTGAGGATTGAAGATTGAGGATTGGGTATTGAGGATTGAAGAATGAGGATTGAGGATTGAGGATTGCGGATTGAGGATTGAGGATTGAAGATTGAGGATTGAGGGTTGAGGATTGAGGATTGAAGATAGAGTTTTGAGGATTGAAGATTGAGGATTGAGGATTGAGGATTGAGGATTGAGGATTGAGGATTGAAGATTGAGTATTGAGGATTGAAGATTGAGGTTTGAGGACTGAGGATTGAGAATTGAGGATTGAGGATTGAGGATCGAGGATTTAGGATTGAGGAATGAGGATTGAGAATTGAGCGATGAGGATGAGGGCTGAGGGTTGAGGATGTAGGTTTGAGGACTGAGGAATGAGGATTGAGGATTGAGGATTGAGGATTGAAGATTGAGGATTGGGTATTGAGGATTGAAGAATGAGGATTGAGGATTGAGGATTGTGGATTGACAATTGAAGATTGAGTATTGAGGATTGAAGATAGACGATTGAGGTTTGAGAATTGAGGATTGAGAATTGAGGACTGAGGATTGAAGAATGAGCATTGAAGATTGTGGATTGAGGATTGAGGATTGAGGATTGAGGATTGAAGATTGAGGATTGTGGACTGAGTGTTGAGGGTTGAGTGATGAGAATTGACGTTTGTGAATAGAGATTTGAAGACTGCAGGTTGATTATTGAGTATTGAAACCTGTGAATTGAGGATATTCTATTGAGGATTGAGGATTGACAACTGATTGTTGAGGACTGAGGGCTGAAGATTGAGGATTCAGGATTAAGGATTCAGGATTGAGGTTAGAGAACTGAGGATTGAGGGTTGAGGATTGAGGACTGAGGATTGAGGATTGAGGATTGAAGATTGAGGATTGGGTATTGAGGATTGAACATTGAGGATTGAGGATTGAGTATTGAGGATTGAATATTGATGATTGAAGATTGAGGATCGAGGATTGAGGGTTGTGGATTGAGGACGAGGACTTAGGATTGAGTATTGATGTTTGAGGTCTGAGGATTGAGGATTGAGGATTGAGAATTGCGGCTTGAGGCTTGAGGATAGAAGATTGAGGATTGGGTGTTGAGGATTGAAGAATGAGGATTGAGGATTGGGGATTGAGGATTGAAGATTGGTTATTGAGGATTGAAGATTGAGGATCGAGGATTGAGGATTGAGGATTGAGGATTGAGGATTGAGGATTGAGGATTGAGGATTGAGGATTGAGAATTGAAGATTGAGGAATGAGGATTGAGGGTTGTGGATTGAGGACGAGGACTGAGGGTTGAGTATTGATGTTTGAGGTCTGAGGATTGAGGATTGAGGTTTGAGAATTGAGGATTGAGGATTGAGGATTGAAGATTGAGGATAGGGTACTGAGGATTGAAGAATGAGGATTGAGGATTGAGGGTAGAGTATTGAGGATTGAAGATTGAGTATTGAGGATTGAAGATTGAGGATTGAGGATTGAGTATTGAAGATTGAGGATTTGGGACTGAGGATTGAAGATTGAGGATTGAGGATTGAGGATTGAGGATTGAGGATTGGGTATTGAGGATTGAAGGATGAGGATTGAGGATTGAGGATTGTGGATTGAGGATTGAAGATTAAGATTGAGGATTGAGGATTGAGGATTGAGGATTGAAGATTGAGGATTGGGGACTGAGTATTGATGGTTGAGTGATGAGAATTGATGTTTGTGAATAGAGATCTGAAGATTGCAGATTGAGTATTGAGTATTGAAAACTGTGAATTGAGGATATTCTATTGAGGATTGAGGATTGACAACTGATTGTTGAGGACTCAGGGCTGAAGATTGAGGATTCAGGATTGAGGATTCAGGATTGAGGTTTGAGGACTGAGGATTGAGGATTGGGTATTGGGGATTGAGGATTGAGGATTGAGGGTTGGGGTTGAGGATTGAGGATTGAGGATTGAAGATTGAATATTAATGATTGAAGATTGAGGATTGAGGATTTAGGGTTGTGGATTGAGGACGAGGTCTGAGGGCTGAGTATAGATGTTTGAAGTCTGAGGATTGAGGATCGAGGATTGAGAATTGAGCATTGAGGATTGAGGATTGAAGATTGAGGATTCGGTATTGAGGATTGAAGAATGAGGATTGAGGAGTGAGGACTGAGGATTGAGGATTGCAGATTGAGTATTGAGGATTGAAGATTGAGGATTGAGGATTGAGGGTTGAGGATTGAGGATTGAGGATTGAGGATTGAGAATTGAGGATTGAGGATTGAAGATTGAGTTTTGAGGATTGAAGATTGAGGATTGAGTATTGAGGATTGAAGATTGAGGACTGAGTGTTGAGGGTTGAGTGATGAGAATTGATGTTAGTGGATTGAGATTTGAAGATTAAATAATGGGGATTGAGTATTGAAAACTGTGAATTGAGGATATTCTATTGAGGATTGAGGATTGACAATTGATTGTTGAGGACTGAGGGCTGAAGATTGAGGATTCAGGATTGAGGCTTCAGGATTGAGGTTAGAGGACTGAGGACTGAGGATTGAGGATTCAGGCTTGAGGATTGAGGCTTGAGGATTGGAGATTGAGTATTGATGATTGAGGATTGCGGATTGAAGGTTGCGGATTGGGGATTGAGGATTGAGGATTGAGGTTTGAGCATTGAGGATTGAGGATTGAGAATTGAGGGTTGTGGATTGAGGACGAGGACTGAGGGTTGAGTACTGATGTTTGAGGTCTGAGGATTGAGGATTGAGGATTGAGAATTGCGGATTGTTGCTTGAGGATAGAAGATTGAGGATTGGGTGTTGAGGATTGAAGAAAGAGGATTGAGGATTGAGGATTGAGGATTGAGGATTGAGTATTGAAGATTGGGGATTGATGTTTGAAGATTCAGTATTGAGGATTGAAGATTGAGAATTGATGATTGAGTATTGAACATTGAGGACTGAGTGTTGAGGGTTGAGTGATGAGAATTGATGTTTGTGGATAGAGGTTTGAAGATTACAGATTGAGTATTGAGTGTTGAAAACAGTGAATTGAGGATATTCTATTGAGGATTGAGGGTTGACTACTGATTGTTGAGGACTGAGGGCTGAAGATTGAGGACACAGGATTGAGGATACAGAATTGAGGTTTGAGGACTGAGGATTGAGGATTGAAGATTGAGTATAGAGGATTGAAGACTGAGGATTGCGGATTGTCGATTGAGGATTGAGGATGAGGTCTGAGGGTTGAGGATTGAGGTTTGAGGACTGAGGACTGCGGATTGCGGATTGAGAATTGAGGATTGAGGATAGAGGATTGAAGATTGAGGCTTGGGTATTGAGGATTGAAGAATGAGGATTGAGGATTGAGGATTGAGGATTGAAGATTGAGCATCGGGGACTGAGTGTTGAAGGTTGAGTGATGAGAATTGATGTTAGTGGATAGAGATCTGAAGATTGCAGATTGAATATTGAGTATTGAAAGCTGTGAATTGATGATATTCTATTGAGGATTGAGGATTGACGTCTGATTGTTGAGGTCTGAGGTCTGAAGATTGAGGTTTCAGGGTTGAGGATTCAGGATTGAGGTTTGAGGACTGAGGATTGAGGATTGGGTATTGGGGATTGAGGATTGAAGATTGAGGGTTGGGGATTGAGGATTGAGGATTGAGGATTGAAGATTGAATATTAATGATTGAGCATTGAGGATTGAGGATTGAGGGTTGTGGACTGAGGACGAGGACTGAGGGCTGAGTATTGATGATTGAAGTCTCAGGATTGAGGATAGAAGATTGAGAATTGAGGATTGAGGATTGAGGATTGAAGATTGAGGATTTGGGACTGAGGATTGAAGATTGAGGATTGAGGATTCAGGATTGAGGATTGTGGACTGAGGATTGAGGATTGAAGATTGAGGATTGGGTATTGAGTATTGAAGAATGAGGATTGAGGATTGAGGATTGAGGATTGAGGATTGAAGATTGGGTATTGATGATTGAAGATTCAGTATTGAGGATTGAAGATTGAGAATTGATGATTGAGTATTGAACATTGAGGACTGAGTGTTGAGGGTTGAGTGATGAGAATTGATGTTTGTGGATAGAGATCTGAAGATTGCAGATTGAGTATTGAGTATTGAAATCTGTGACTTGATGATATTCTATTGAGGATTGAGGATTGACGTCTGATTGTTGAGGTCTGAGGTCTGAAGCTTGAGGATTCAGGATTGGGGCTTCAGGATTGAGGTTAGAGGACTGACGATTGAGGATTGAGTATTCAGGCTTGAGGATTGAGGCTTGAGGATTGGAGATTGAGGATTGAGGATTGAGGATGCGGGCTGAGTGTTGAGGATTGTGGTTTGAGGACTGAGGACTGAGGATTAAGGATTGAGAGTTGAGGATTGAGGATTGAGGATTGAAGATTGAGGACTGGGTATTGAGGACTGAGGATTGAGTATTGAAGATTGAGGATTTGGGACTGAGGATTGAAGATTGAGGATTGAGGATTGAGGATTGAGGATTGAGGACTGAGGATTGAGGATTGAAGATTGAGGATTGGGTATCGAGGATTGAAGAATGAGGATTGAGGATTGAGGATTGAGGATTAAGGATTGAAAATTGAGTATTGACGATTGAAGGTTGACGATTGAGGATTGAGGATTGAGGATTAAAGATTGAGGATTGAGGGTTGAGGATTGAAGATTGAGTATTGAGTATTGAGGATTGAAGATTGAGGATTGAGGATTGAGGATTGAGGATTGAGGATAGAAGATTGAGTATTGAGGATTGAAGATTAAGATTGAGGGTTGAGGATTGAGGATTGAGGATTGCAGATTGAGGATTGGGGACTGAGTATTGAGGCTTGAGTGATGAGAATTGATGTTTGTGGATAGAGATCTGAAGATTGCAGATTGAGTATTGAGTATTGAAAACTGTGAATTGAGGATATTCTATTGAGGATTGAGGATTAACAACTGATTGTTGAGGACTCAGGGCTGAAGATTGAGGATTCAGGATTGAGGATTCAGGATTGAGGTTTTAGGACTGAGGATTGAGGATTGGGTATTGGGGATTGAGGATTGAGGATAGAGTGTTGGGGATTGAGGATTGAGGATTGAGGATTGAGGGTTGTGGACTGAGGACGAGGACTGAGGGCTGAGAATTGATGTTTGAAGTCTGAGGATTGAGGATTGAGGATTGAGAATTGAGGATTGAGGACTGAGGATTGAAGATTGAGGATTCGCTATTGAGGATTGAATAATGAGGATTGAGGAGTGAGGACAGAGGATTGAGGATTGCAGATTGAGTATTGAGGATTGATGACTGAGGATTGAGGATTGAGGGTTGAGGATTGAGGATTGAGGATTGAAGATTGAGTATTGAGGATTGAAGATTGAGGATTGAGGATTGAGGATTGAGGATTGCGGACTGAAGGTTGAGGATTGGGGATTGAGGATTGACGATTGAGGATTGAGCATTGAGGATTGAGTATTGAGGATTGAAGATTGAGGATTGAGGGTTGAGGATTGAAGATTTAGGACTGAGTGTTGAGGGTTGAGTGATGAGAATTGATGTTTGTGGATTGAGATTTGAAGATTGAAGAATGGGGATCGAGTATTGAAAACTGTGAATTGAGGATATTCTATTGAGGATTGCGGATTGACAACTGATTGTTGAGGACTGAGGGCTGAAGATTGTGGATTCAGGATTGAGGATTCGGGATAGAGGTTTGAGGACTCAGGATTGAGGGCTGAGGATTGAGGATTGAGGATTGACGCTTGAGGATTGAGGGTTGAGGATGGAGGATTGAAGAGAGAGGACTGAGTGTTGAGGTTTGAGTGTTGAGGATTGCGGATTGAAGGTTGAGGATTGGGGATTGAGGATTGAGGATTGAGCATTGAGGATTGAGGATTGAGGATTGAGGATTGAAGATTGAGTATTGATGATTGAGGATTGCGGATTGAATGTTGAGGATTGGGGATTGAGGATTGAGGATTGAGGATTGAGCATTGAGGATTGAGGATTGAGGATTGAGGGTTGTGGATTGAGGACGAGGACTGAGCGTTGAGTACTGATGTTTGAGGTCTGAGGATTGAGGATTGAGGATTGAGAATTGCGGATTGAGGCTTGAGGATAGAAGATTGAGGATTGGGTGTTGAGGATTGAAGGAAGAGGATTGAGGATTGAGGATTGAGGATTGAGGATTGAGTATTGAAGATTGGGGATTGATGATTGAAGATTCAGTATTGAGGATTGAAGATTGAGGATTGATGATTGAGTATTGAACATTGAGGACTGAGTGTTGAGGGTTGAGTAATGAGAATTGATGTTTGTGGATAGAGGTTTGAAGATTACAGATTGAGTATTGAGTGTTGAAAACAGTGAATTGAGGATATTCTATTGAGGATTGAGGATTGACTACTGATTGTTGAGGACTGAGGGCTGAAGATTGAGGACACAGGATTGAGGATACAGAATTGAGGTTTGAGGACTGAGGATTGAGGATTGAAGATTGAGTATAGAGGATTGAAGATTGAGGATTGCGGATTGTCGATTGAGGATTGAGGATGAGGTCTGAGGGTTGAGGATTGAGGTTTGAGGACTGAGGACTGCGGATTGCGGATTGAGAATTGAGGATTGTGGATAGAGGATTGAAGATTGAGGCTTGGGTATTGAGGATTGAAGAATGAGGATTGAGGATTGAGGATTGACGTCTGATTGTTGAGGTCTGAGGTCTGAAGATTGAGGTTTCAGGGTTGAGGATTCAGGATTGAGGTTTGAGGACTGAGGATTGAGGATTGGGTATTGGGGATTGAGGATTGAGGATTGAGGGTTGGGGATTGAGGATTGAGGATTGAGGATTGAAGATTGAATATTAATGATTGAAGATTGAGGATTGACGATTGAGGGTTGTGGACTGAGGACGAGGACTGAGGGCTGAGTATTCATGATTGAAGTCTGAGGATTGAGGATTGAAGATTGAGAATTGAGGATTGAGGATTGAGGATTGAAGATTGAGGATTCGGTATTGAGGATTGAAGAATGAGGATTGAGGAGTGAGGACTGAGGATTGAGGATTGCAGATGGAGTATTGAGGATTGAAGACAGAGGATTGTGGTTTGAGGACTGAGGACTGAGGATTGAGGATTGAGAGTTGAGAATTGAGGATTGAGGATTGAAGATTGAGGACTGGGTATTGAGGATTGAGGATTGAGTATTGAAGATTGAGGATTTGGGACTGAGGATTGAAGATTGAGGATTGAGGATTCAGGATTGAGGATTGAGGACTGAGGATTGAGGATTGAGGATTGAGGATTGGGTATTGAGGATTGAAGAATGAGGATTGAGGATTGAGGATTGAGGATTGAGGATTGAAGATTGGGTATTGATGATTGAAGATTCAGTATTGAGGATTGAAGATTGAGAATTGATGATTGAGTATTGAACATTGAGGACTGAGTGTTGAGGGTTGAGTGATGAGAATTGATGTTTGTGGATAGAGATCTGAAGATTGCAGATTGAGTATTGAGTATTGAAAACTGTGAATTGAGGATATTCTATTGAGGATTGAGGATTGACAACTGATTGTTGAGGACTCAGGGCTGAAGATTGAGGATTCAGGATTGAGGATTCAGGATTGAGGTTTGAGGACTGAGGATTGAGGATTGGGTATTGGGGATTGAGGATTGAGGATTGAGGGTTGGGGATTGAGGATTGAGGATTGAGGATTGAAGATTGAATATTAATGATTGAAGATTGAGGATTGAGGATTTAGGGTTGTGGATTGAGGACGAGGTCTGAGGGCTGAGTATAGATGTTTGAAGTCTGAGGATTGAGGATCGAGGATTGAGAATTGAGGATTGAGGATTGAGGATTGAAGATTGAGGATTCGGTATTGAGGATTGAAGAATGAGGATTGAGGAGTGAGGACTGAGGATTGAGGATTGCAGATTGAGTATTGAGGATTGAAGATTGAGGATTGAGGATTGAGGGTTGAGGATTGAGGATTGAGGATTGAGGATTGAGAATTGAGGATTGAGGATTGAAGATTGAGTTTTGAGGATTGAAGATTGAGGATTGAGTATTGAGGATTGAAGATTGAGGACTGAGTGTTGAGGGTTGAGTGATGAGAATTGATGTTAGTGGATTGAGATTTGAAGATTAAATAATGGGGATTGAGTATTGAAAACTGTGAATTGAGGATATTCTATTGAGGATTGAGGATTGACAATTGATTGTTGAGGACTGAGGGCTGAAGATTGAGGATTCAGGATTGAGGCTTCAGGATTGAGGTTAGAGGACTGAGGACTGAGGATTGAGGATTCAGGCTTCAGGATTGAGGCTTGAGGATTGGAGATTGAGTATTGATGATTGAGGATTGCGGATTGAAGGTTGCGGATTGGGGATTGAGGATTGAGGATTGAGGTTTGAGCATTGAGGATTGAGGATTGAGGATTGAGGGTTGTGGATTGAGGACGAGGACTGAGGGTTGAGTACTGATGTTTGAGGTCTGAGGATTGAGGATTGAGGATTGAGAATTGCGGATTGTTGCTTGAGGATAGAAGATTGAGGATTGGGTGTTGAGGATTGAAGAAAGAGGATTGAGGATTGAGGATTGAGGATTGAGGATTGAGTATTGAAGATTGGGGATTGATGTTTGAAGATTCAGTATTGAGGATTGAAGATTGAGAATTGATGATTGAGTATTGAACATTGAGGACTGAGTGTTGAGGGTTGAGTGATGAGAATTGATGTTTGTGGATAGAGGTTTGAAGATTACAGATTGAGTATTGAGTGTTGAAAACAGTGAATTGAGGATATTCTATTGAGGATTGAGGGTTGACTACTGATTGTTGAGGACTGAGGGCTGAAGATTGAGGACACAGGATTGAGGATACAGAATTGAGGTTTGAGGACTGAGGATTGAGGATTGAAGATTGAGTATAGAGGATTGAAGATTGAGGATTGCGGATTGTCGATTGAGGACTGAGGATGAGGGCTGAGGTTTGAGGATTGAGGTTTGAGGACTGAGGACTGCGGATTGCGGATTGAGAATTGAGGATTGAGGATTGAGGATTGAAGACTGAGGATTGGGTATTGAGGATTGAAGAATGAGGATTGAGGATTGAGGATTGAGGATTGAAGATTGAGCATTGGGGACTGAGTTTTGAAGGTTGAGTGATGAGAATTGATGTTTTTGGATAGAGATCTGAAGATTGCAGATTGAATATTGAGTATTGAAAACTGTGAATTGATGATATTCTATTGAGGATTGAGTATTGACGTCTGATTGTTGAGGTCTGAGGTCTGAAGATTGAGGATTCAGGTTTGAGGATTCAGGATTGAGGTTTGAGGACTGAGGATTGAGGATTGGGTATTGGGGATTGAGGATTGAGAATTGAGGGTTGGGGATTGAGGATTGAGGATTGAGGATTGAAGATTGAATATTAATGATTGAAGATTGAGGATTGAGGATTGAGGGTTGTGGACTGAGGACGAGGACTGAGGGCTGAGTATTGATGATTGAAGTCTGAGGATTGAGGATTGAAGATTGAGAATTGAGGATTGAGGATTGAGGATTGAAGATTGAGGATTCGGTATTGAGGATTGAAGAATGAGGATTGAGGAGTGAGGACTGAGGATTGAGGATTGCAGATGGAGTATTAAGGATTGAAGACAGAGGATTGTGGTTTGAGGACTGAGGACTGAGGATTGAGGATTGAGAGTTGAGGATTGAGGATTGAGGATTGAAGATTGAGGACTGGGTATTGAGGATTGAGGATTGAGTATTGAAGATTGAGGATTTGGGACTGAGGATTGAAGATTGAGGATTGAGGATTCAGGATTGAGGATTGAGGACTGAGGATTGAGGATTGAAGATTGAGGATTGGGTATTGAGGATTGAAGAATGAGGATTGAGGATTGAGGATTGAGGATTGAGGATTGAAGATTGGGTATTGATGATTGAAGATTCAGTATTGAGGATTGAAGATTGAGAATTGATGATTGAGTATTGAACATTGAGGACTGAGTGTTGAGGGTTGAGTGATGAGAATTGATGTTTGTGGATAGAGATCTGAAGATTGCAGATTGAGTATTGAGTATTGAAATCTGTGACTTGATGATATTCTATTGAGGATTGAGGATTGACGTCTGATTGTTGAGGTCTGAGGTCTGAAGCTTGAGGATTCAGGATTGGGGCTTCAGGATTGAGGTTAGAGGACTGACGATTGAGGATTGACGATTGAGTATTGAGCATTGAGGATTGAGTATTGAGGATTGAGGATTGAAGATTGAGTATTGAGGATTGAAGATTGAGGATTGAGGATTGAGGATTGAAGATTGAGTATTGAGGATTGAAGATTGAGGATTGAGGATTGAGGGTTGTGGACTGAGGACGAGGACTGAGGGCTGAGAATTGATGTTTGAAGTCTGAGGATTGAGGATTGAGGATTGAGAATTGAGGATTGAGGATTGAGGATTGAAGATTGAGGATTCGCTATTGAGGATTGAAGAATGAGGATTGGGGAGTGAGGACAGATGATTGAGGATTGCAGATTGAGTATTGAGGATTGATGACTGAGGATTGAGGATTGAGGGTTGAGGATTGAGGATTGAGGATTGAAGATTGAGTATTGAGGATTGAAGATTGAGGATTGAGGATTGGGGATTGAGGATTGCGGACTGAAGGTTGAGGATTGGGGATTGAGGATTGACGATTGAGGATTGAGCATTGAGGATTGAGTATTGAGGGTTGACGGTTGAAGATTGAGTATTGAGGATTGAAGATTGAGGATTGAGGATTGAGGATTGAAGATTGAGTATTGAGGATTGAAGATTGAGGATTGTGGGTTGAGGATTGAAGATTTAGGACCGAGTGTTGAGGGTTGAGTGATGAGAATTGATGTTTGTGGATAGAGGTTTGAAGATTGCAGATTGTGTATTGAGTGTTGAAAGCTGTGAATTGAGGATATTCTATTGAGGATTGAGGATTGACTACTGATTGTTGAGGACTGAGGGCTGAAGATTGAGGACACAGGATTGAGGATACAGAATTGAGGTTTGAGGACTGAGGATTGAGGATTGAAGATTGAGTATTGAGGATTGAAGATTGAGGATTGCGGATTGTCGATTGAGGATTGAGGATGAGGGCTGAGGGTTGAGGATTGAGGTTTGAGGACTGAGGACTGCGGATTGCGGATTGAGAATTGAGGATTGAGGATTGAGGATTGAAGATTGAGGATTGGGTATTGAGGATTGAAGAATGAGTATTGAGGATTGAGGATTGAGGATTGAAGATTGAGCATTGGGGACTGAGTGTTGAAGGTTGAGTGATGAGAATTGATGTTTGTGGATAGAGATCTGAAGATTGCAGATTGAATATTGAGTATTGAAAGCTGTGAATTGATGATATTCTATTGAGGATTGAGTATTGACGTCTGATTGTTGAGGTCTGAAGTCTGAAGGTTGAGGATTCAGGATTGAGGTTAGAGGACTGAGGATTGAGGATTGAGGATTCAGGCTTGAGGACTGAGGCTTGAGGATTGAAGATTGAGGATTGAGGATTGAGGATGAGGGCTGAGGGTTGAGGATTGAGGCTTGAGGACTGAGGACTGAGGATTGAGGATTGAGAGTTGAGGATTGAGGATTGAGGATTGAAGATTGAGGATTTGGGACTGAGGATTGAAGATTGAGGATTGAGGATTGAGGATTGAGGATTGAGGACTGAGGATTGAGGATTGAAGATTGAGGATTGGGTATTGAGGATTGAAGAATGAGGATTGAGGATTGAGGATTGAGGATTGAGGATTGAGGATTGAAGATGGAGTATTGAGGATTGAAGATTGACGATTGATGAATGAGGATTGAGGATTGAGGATTGAGGATTGAGGGTTGAGGATTGAAGATTGAGTATTGAGGATTGAAGATTGAGGATTGAGGATTGAGGATCGAGGATTGAGGATTGAATATTGGGTATTGAGGATTGACGATTAAGGTTGAGGATTGAGGATTGAAGATTGAGGATTGAAGATTGAGGATTGTGGACTGAGTATTGAGGGTTGAGTGATGAGAATTGATGTTTGTGGATAGAGATCGGAAGATTGCAGATTGAGTATTGAGTATTGAAAACTGTGAATTGAGGATATTCTATTGAGGATTGAGGATTGACAACTGATTGTTGAGGACTCAGGGCTGAAGATTGAGGATTCAGGATTGAGGATTCAGGATTGAGGTTTGAGGACTGAGGATTGAGGATTGGGTATTGGGGATTGAGGGTTGAGGATTGAGGGTTGGGGATTGAGGATTGAGGATTGAGGATTGAAGATTGAATATTAATGATTGAAGATTGAGGATTGAGGATTGAGGGTTGTGGATTGAGGACGAGGACTGAGGACTGAGTATTGATGTTTGAAGTCTGAGGATTGAGGGTTGAGGATTGAGAATTGAGGATTGAGGATTGAGGATTGAAGATTGAGGATTCGGTATTGAGGATTGAAGAATGAGGATTGAGGAGTGAGGACGTGAGGTTTGAGGATTGCAGATTGAGTATTGAGGATTGAAGCCTGACGATTGAGGATTGAGGATTGAGGATTGAGGGTTGAGGATGGAGCATTGAAGACTGAGTATTGAGGAATGAAGGTTGAGGATTGAGGATTGAGGATTGAGGATTGAATATTGATGATTGAAGATTGAGGATCGAGAATTGTGGGTTGTGGATTGAGGACGAGGACTGAGGGTTGAGTATTGATGTTTGAGGTCTGAGGATTGAGGATTGAGGATTGATAATTGCGGATTGAGGATTGAGGATAGAAGATTGAGGATTGGGTGTTGAGGATTCAGGCTTGAGGATTCGGTATTGAGGATTGAAGAATGAGGATTGAGGATTGAGGATTGAGTATTGAGGATTGAAGATTGAGGATTGGGTATTGCGGATTGAACATTGAGGATTGAGGATTGAGAATTGAGGGTTGACGATTGAGGACAGAAGATTGAATATTGATGATTGAAGGTTGAGGATTGAGGATTGATGGTTGTGGATTGAGGACGAGGACTGAGGGATGAGTATTGCTGCTTGAGGTCTGACGATTGAGGATTGAGGATTGAGAATTGAGGATTGAGGATTGAGGATTGAAGATTGAGGATAAAGGGATTGAGGATTGAGGATTGAGGATTGAAGATTGAGGACTGTGGACTGAGTGTTGAGGGTTGAGTGATGAGAATTGACGTTTGTGGATAGAGATTTGAAGATTGCAGGCTGATTATTGAGTATCGAAACCTGTGAATTGAGGATATTCTATTGAGGATTGAGTATTGAAAACTGATTGTTGAGGACTGAGGGCTGAATATTGAGGATTCAGGATTGAGGATTCAGGATTGAGGTTTGAGGACTGAGGATTGAGGATTGGGTATTGGGGATTGAGGATTGAGGATCGATGGTTGGGGATCCAGGATTGAGGATTGAGGATTGCAGATTGAGTATTGAGGATTGAAGATTGAGGATTGAGGATTGAGGGTTGAGGATTGAGAATTGAGGATTGAAGATTGAGTATTGAGGATTGAAGATTGAGGATTGAGGATTGAGTATTGAGGATTGCGGACGAGGACTGGGGGCTGAGTATTGATGTTTGAATTCTGAGGATTGAGGAATGATGGTTGAGAACTGAGGATTGAGGATTGAGGATTGAAGACTGAGGATTCGGTAGTGAGGACTGAAGAATGAGGATTGAGGAGTGAGGACTGATGATTGAGGATTGGGTATTGAGGATTGAAGAATGAGGATTGAGGAATGAGGATTGAGGATTGAGGATTGAATATTGAGTATTGAAGATTGAAGCCTGACGATTGAGGATTGAGGATTGCGGATTGAGGGTTGAGGATGGAGGATTGAAGACTGAGTATTGTGGAATGAAGGTTGAGGATTGAGGATTGAGGATTGAGGATTGAAGATTGAGTATTCAGGATTGGAGATTGACGATTGAGGATTGAGGATCGAGGATTGAGGATTGAGTATTGAAGATTGAGTATTGAAGATTGAGTATTGAGGATTGAAGATTGAGTATTGAGGATTGAAGATTGCGGATTGAGGATTGAGGATTGAGGATTGAGTATTGAGGATAGAAGATTCAGGACTGGGGACTGAGGATTGGGGATTGAGGATTGAGGATTGATGATTGAGGATTGAGGATTGATGATTGAAGATTGAGGATTGGGTATTGAGGATTGAAGAATGAGGATTGAGGATTGAGGATTGAGGATTGAGGATTGAGGATTGAAGATTGAGTATTGAGTATAGAAGATTGAGGATTGAGGGTTGAGTATTGAAGATTGAGGATTTGGGACTGAGGATTGAAGATTGAGGATTAGGATTGTGGATTGAGGATTGAGGTTTGAGGATTGATGATTGAATATTAATGATTGAAGATTGAGGATTGAGCATTGAGGGTTGTGGATTGAGGACGAGGACTGAGGGCTGAGTATTGATGTTTGAAGTCTGAGGATTGAGGATTGAGGATTGACGATTGATGATTGAGGATTGAGGATTGAGGACTGAGGATTGAAGATTGAGGACTCGGTATTGAGGATTGAAGAATGAGGATTGAGGAGTGAGGACTGAGGATTGAGCATTGAGGATTGAGGATTGGAGATTGAGTATTGAGGATTGAAGGTTGAGCATTGAGGATTGAGGATGGAGGATTGAGGATTGAGGATTGAAGATTGAGGATTGGGTATTGCGGATTGAACATTGAGGATTGAGGATTGAGGATTGAGGACAGAAGATTGAATATTGATGATTGAAGGTTGAGGATTGAGGATTGATGGTTGTGGATTGAGGACGAGGACTGAGCGTTGAGTATTGCTGTTTGAGGTCTGAGGATTGAGGATTGAGGATTGAGAATTGAGGATTGAGGATTGAGCATTGAAGATTGAGGATTGAGGATTGAGGATTGAGGACTGAGGATTGAAGATCGAGGATTGTGGACTGAGTGTTGAGGGTTGAGTGATGAGAATTGACGTTTGTGGATAGAGATTTCAAGATTGCAGGTTGATTATTGAGTATTAAAGCCTGTGAATTGAGGATATTCTATTGAGGATTGAGGATTGACAACTGATTGTTGAGGACTGAGGGCTGAAGATTGAGGATTCAGGATTGAGGATTCAGGATTGAGGTTTGAGAACTGAGGATTGAGGGTTGAGGATTGAGGACTGAGGATTGAGGATTGAGGATTGAAGATTTAGGATTGGGTATTGAGGATTGAACATTGAGGATTGAAGATTGAGTATTGAGGATTGAGGATTAAGGATTGAAGATTGAATATTGATGATTCAAGATTGAGGATCGAGAATTGTGGGTTGTGGATTGAGGACGAGGACTGAGGGTTGAGTATTGATGTTTGTGGTCTGAGGATTGAGGATTGAGGATTGAGAATTGCGGATTGAGGCTTGAGGATAGAAGATTGAGGATTGGGTGTTGAGGATTGAAGAATGAGGATTGAGGATTGAGGATTGAGGATTGAAGATTGGGTATTGAGGATTGAAGATTGAGGATCGAGGATTGATGATTGAGGATTGAGGATTGTGGATTGAGGATTGATGATTGAGGATTGAAGACTGAGTGTTGAGGGTTGAGTGATGAGAATTCAGGTTTGTGGGTAGAGATTTGAAGATTGCAGATTGAGTATTGAGTATTGGAATCTGTGAATTGATGATATTCTATTGAGGATTGAGGATTGACAACTGATTGTTGAGGACTGAGGCCTGATGGTTGAGGATTCAGGATTGAGGATTCAGGATTGAGGATTGAGGACTGAGGATTGAGGGTTGAGGATTGAGGATTGAAGATTAAGAATTGAAGATTGAGGAATGAGGATTGAGGGTTGTGGATTGAGGACGAGGACTGAGGGTTGAGTATTGATGTTTGAGGTCTGAGGATTGAGGATTGAGGTTTGAGAATTGAGGATTGAGGATTGAGGATTGAAGATGGAGGATTGGGTACTGAGGATTGACGAATGAGGATTGAGGATTGAGGATTGAGTATTGAGGATTGAAGATTGGGCATTGAGGATTGAAGACTGAGGATTGAGCATTGAGTATTGAAGATTGAGGATTTGGGACTGAGGATTGAAGATTGAGGATTGAGGATTGAGGATTGAGGATTGAGGACTGAGGATTGAGGATTGAAAGTTGAGGATTGGGTATTGAGGATTGAAGAATGAGGATTGAGGATTGAGGATTGAGGATTGAGGATTGAAGATTGAGAATTGAGGATTGAAGATTGAAGATTGAGGATTTGGGAATGAGGGTTGAGGATTGAAGATGGACGATTGAGGATTGAGGATTGAGGATTGAGGATCGAGGATTGAGGGTTCAGGATTGAAGATTGAGTATTGAGCATTGAAGATTGAGGATTGAGGATTGAGGATTGAGGATTGAGGATTGAAGATTGAGTATTGAGGATTGAAGATTAAGATTGAGGATTGAGGATTGAGGATTGAGGATTGAAGATTGAGGATTGGGGACTGAGTATTGAGGGTTGAGTGATGAGAATTGATGTTTGTGGATAGAGATCTGAAGATTGCAGATTGAGTATTGAGTATTGAAAACTGTGAATTGAGGATATTCTATTGAGGATTGAGGATTGACAACTGATTGTTGAGGACTCAGGGCTGAAGATTGAGGATTCAGGATTAAGGATTCAGGATATAGGTTTGAGGACTGAGGATTGAGGATTTGGTATTGGGGATTGAGGATTGAGGATTTGGTATTGGGGATTGAGGATTGAGGATTGAGGATTGAATATTGAATATTAATGATTGAAGATTGAGGATTGAGGATTGAGTGTTGTGTATTGAGGACGAGGTCTGAGGGCTGAGTATAGATGTTTGAAGTCTGAGGATTGAGGATCGAGGATTGAGAATTGAGGATTGAGGATTGAGGATTGAAGATTGAGGATTCGGTATGGAGGATTGAAGAATGAGGATTGAGGAGTGAGGACTGAGGATTGAGGATTGCAGATTGAGTATTGAGGATTGAAGATTGAGGATTGAGTATTGAGGGTTGAGGATTGAGGATTGAGGATTGAGGATTGAGAATTGAGGATTGAGGATTGAAGATTGAGTATTGAGGATTGAAGGTCGAGGATTGAGTATTGAGGATTGAAGATTGAGGATTGCGGATTGTCGATTGAGGATTGAGGATGAGTGCTGAGGGTTGAGGATTGAGGTTTGAGGACTGAGGACTGCGGATTACGGATTGAGAATTGAGGATTGAGGATTGAGGATTGAGGATTGAGAATTGAGGATTGAGGATTGAGGATTGAAGATTGAGGATTCGGTACTGAGGATTGAAGAATGAGGATTGAGGAGTGAGGACTGAGGATTGAGGATTGCAGCTTGAGTATTGAGGACTGAAGCCTGACGATTGAGGATTGAGGATTGAGGATTGATGGTTGAGGATGGAGGATTGAAGACTGAGTATTGAGGAATGAAGGTTGAGGATTGAGGATTGAGGATTGAGGATTGAGGATTGAGTATTGAAGATTGAGCATTGGGGACTGAGTGTTGAAGGTTGAGTGATGAGAATTGATGTTTGTGGATAGAGATCTGAAGATTGCAGGTTGAGTATTGAGTTTTGAAAACAGTGAATTGGTGATATTCTATTGAGGATTGAGGATTGACAACTGACTGTTGAGGACTGAGGGCTGAAGATTGTGGATTCAGGATTGAGGATTCAGGATTGACGTTTGAGGACTTAGGATTCAGGACTGAGGACTCAGAATTGAGGATTGAGGATTGAAGACTGAGCATTGAGGATTGAAGGTTGAAGATTGAGGATCGAGGATTGAGGATTGAGGATTGAATATTGAGGATTGGGGACTGAGTGTTGAGGGTTGAGTGATGAGAATTGATGTTTGTGGATAGAGATTTGAAGATTGCAGATTGAGTATTGAGGATTGAAAGCTGTGAATTGGTGATATTTTATTGAGGATTGAGGATTGAAGATTGAGGATTGGGTATTGAGGAGTGACGAATTAGGATTGAGGATTGAGGAATGAGGATTGAGGATTGCAGATTGAGTATTGAGTATTGAAGATTGAGGATTGAGGATTGAGGATTGAGGATTGAGGATTGAGGACTGACGATTGAGGACTGAGGATAGAGGATTGAAGATTGAGTATTGAGGATTGAAGATTGAGGATTGAGGATTGAGGATTGAGGATAGAGGATTGAAGATCGAGGATTGAGGATTTAGATTGAAGATTGAGTATTGATGATTGAAGATTGAGGATTGAGGGTTGAAGATTGAGTATTGAGGATTGAATATTGAGGATTGAGGATTGAGGATTGAAGATTGAGGACTGAGCGTTGAGGGTTGAGTGATGAGAATTGATGTTTGTGGATAGAGATTTGAAGATTGCAGATTGAGTACTGGGTATTGAAACCTGTGAATTGAGGATATTCTATTGAGGATTGAGGATTGACAACTGATTGTTGAGGACTGAGGGCTGAAGGTAGAGGATTCAGGATTGAGTACTCAGAATTGTGTTTTGAGGACTGAGGATTGATGATTGAAGATTGAGTATTGAGGATTGAGTATTGAGGATTGGGGATTCAGGATTGAGAATTGAGGAATGAGGATGAGGGCTGAGGGTTGAGGATTGAGGTTTCAGGACTGAGGACTGAGGATTGAGGATTGAGAATGGAGGATTGAGTATTGAGGATTTTAGATTGAGGATTGGGTATTGAGGATTGAAGAATGAGGATTGAGGATTGAGGATTGAGGATTGAGGATTGAGGATTGAAGACTGAGTATTGAGAATTGAAGATTGACGATTGAGGATTGAGGATTGAGGATTGAGAATTGAGGATTGAGGATTGAAGGTTGAGCATTGAGGATTGAAGGCTGAGGATTGAGGATTGAGGATTGAGGATTGAGGATTGAATATTGAGGATTGGGGACTGAGCGTTGAGGGTTCAGTGATGAGAATTGATGTTTGTGGATAGAGATTTGAAGATTGCAGATTGAGTATTGTGTATTGAAAACTGTGAATTGTTGATACTCTATCGAGGATTGAGGATTGACAACTGACTGTTGAGGGCTGAGGGCTGAAGATTGAGGATTCAGGATTGAGGATTCAGGATTGAGGATTGAGGATTGAGGATTGAGGATTGAGGATTGAAGGTTGAATATTTATGAATGAAGATTGAGGATTGCGGATTGAGGATTGAGGATTGCGGACGAGGACTGGGGGCTGAGTATTGATGTTTGAATTCTGAGGATTGAGGAGTGATGGTTGAGAATTGAGGATTGAGGATTGAGGATTGAAGACTGAGGATTCGGTAGTGAGGACTGAAGAATGAGGATTGAGGAGTGAGGACTGAGGATTGAGGATTGGGTATTGAGGATTGAAGAATGAGGATTGAGGAATGAGGATTGAGGATTGAATATTGAGTATTGAGGATTGAAGCCTGACGATTGAGGATTGAGGATTGCGGATTGAGGGTTGAGGATGGAGGATTGAAGACTGAGTATTGTGGAATGAAGGTTGAGGATTGAGGATTGAGGATTGAGGATTGAAGATTGAGTATTCAGGATTGGAGATTGACGATTGAGGATTGAGGATCGAGGATTGAGGATTGAGTATTGAAGATTGAGTATTGAGGATTGAAGATTGAGTATTGAGGATTGAAGATTGCGGATTGAGGATTGAGGATTGAGGATTGAGTATTGAGGATAGAAGATTGAGGACTGGGGACTGAGGATTGGGGATTGAGGATCGAGGATTGATGATTGAGGATTGAGGATTGATGATTGAAGATTGAGGATTGGGTATTGAGGATTGAAGAATGAGGATTGAGGATTGAGGATTGCGGATTGAGGATTGAGGATTGAAGATTGAGTATTGAGTATAGAAGATTGAGGATTGAGGGTTGAGTATTGAAGATTGAGGATTTGGGACTGAGGATTGAAGATTGAGGATTAGGATTGTGGATTGAGGATTGAGGATTGAGGATTGAAGATTGAATATTAATGATTGAAGATTGAGGATTGAGCATTGAGCGTTGTGGATTGAGGACGAGGACTGAGGGCTGAGTATTGATGTTTGAAGTCTGAGGATTGAGGATTGAGGATTGACGATTGAGGATTGAGGATTGAGGATTGAGGACTGAGAATTGAAGATTGAGGATTCGGTATTGAGGATTGAAGAATGAGGATTGAGGAGTAAGGACTGAGGATTGAGGATTGCAGATTGAGTATTGAGGATTGAAGACTGAGGATTGAGGATTGAGGGTTGAGGATTGAGCATTGAGGATTGAGGATTGAAGATTGAGTATCGAGGATTGAAGGTTGAGGATTGAGGATTGAGGATTGAGGATTGAGGATTGAAGATTGAGGATTGGGTATTGCGGATTGAGCATTGAGGATTGAGGATTGAGGATTGAGGACAGAAGATTGAATATTGATGATTGAAGGTTGAGGATTGAGGATTGATGGTTGTGGATTGAGGACGAGGACTGAGCGTTGAGTATTGCTGTTTGAGGTCTGAGGATTGAGGATTGAGGATTGAGGACTGAGGATTGAAGATTGAGGATTGAGGATTGAGTGTTGTGTATTGAGGACGAGGTCTGAGGGCTGAGTATAGATGTTTGAAGTCTGAGGATTGAGGATCGAGGATTGAGAATTGAGGATTGAGGATTGAGGATTGAAGATTGAGGATTCGGTATGGAGGATTGAAGAATGAGGATTGTGGAGTGAGGACTGAGGATTGAGGATTGCAGATTGAGTATTGAGGATTGAAGATTGAGGATTGAGTATTGAGGGTTGAGGATTGAGGATTGAGGATTGAGGATTGAGAATTGAGGATTGAGGATTGAAGATTGAGTATTGAGGATTGAAGGTCGAGGATTGAGTATTGAGGATTGAAGATTGAGGATTGCGGATTGTCGATTGAGGATTGAGGATGAGTGCTGAGGGTTGAGGATTGAGGTTTGAGGACTGAGGACTGCGGATTACGGATTGAGAATTGAGGATTGAGGATTGAGGATTGAGGATTGAGAATTGAGGATTGAGGATTGAGGATTGAAGATTGAGGATTCGGTATTGAGGATTGAAGAATGAGGATTGAGGAGTGAGGACTGAGGATTGAGGATTGCAGATTGAGTATTGAGGACTGAAGCCTGACGATTGAGGATTGAGGATTGAGGATTGATGGTTGAGGATGGAGGATTGAAGACTGAGTATTGAGGAATGAAGGTTGAGGATTGAGGATTGAGGATTGAGGATTGAGGATTGAGTATTGAAGATTGAGCATTGGGGACTGAGTGTTGAAGGTTGAGTGATGAGAATTGATGTTTGTGGATAGAGATCTGAAGATTGCAGGTTGAGTATTGAGTTTTGAAAACAGTGAATTGGTGATATTCTATTGAGGATTGAGGATTGACAACTGACTGTTGAGGACTGAGGGCTGAAGATTGTGGATTCAGGATTGAGGATTCAGGATTGACGTTTGAGGACTTAGGATTCAGGACTGAGGACTCAGAATTGAGGATTGAGGATTGAAGACTGAGCATTGAGGATTGAAGGTTGAAGATTGAGGATCGAGGATTGAGGATTGAGGATTGAATATTGAGGATTGGGGACTGAGTGTTGAGGGTTGAGTGATGAGAATTGATGTTTGTGGATAGAGATTTGAAGATTGCAGATTGAGTATTGAGGATTGAAAGCTGTGAATTGGTGATATTTTATTGAGGATTGAGGATTGAAGATTGAGGATTGGGTATTGAGGAGTGACGAATTAGGATTGAGGATTGAGGAATGAGGATTGAGGATTGCAGATTGAGTATTGAGTATTGAAGATTGAGGATTGAGGATTGAGGATTGAGGATTGAGGATTGAGGACTGACGATTGAGGACTGAGGATAGAGGATTGAAGATTGAGTATTGAGGATTGAAGATTGAGGATTGAGGATTGAGGATTGAGGATAGAGGATTGAAGATCGAGGATTGAGGATTTAGATTGAAGATTGAGTATTGATGATTGAAGATTGAGGATTGAGGGTTGAAGATTGAGTATTGAGGATTGAATATTGAGGATTGAGGATTGAGGATTGAAGATTGAGGACTGAGCGTTGAGGGTTGAGTGATGAGAATTGATGTTTGTGGATAGAGATTTGAAGATTGCAGATTGAGTATTGGGTATTGAAACCTGTGAATTGAGGATATTCTATTGAGGATTGAGGATTGACAACTGATTGTTGAGGACTGAGGGCTGAAGGTAGAGGATTCAGGATTGAGTACTCAGAATTGTGTTTTGAGGACTGAGGATTGATGATTGAAGATTGAGTATTGAGGATTGAGTATTGAGGATTGGGGATTCAGGATTGAGAATTGAGGAATGAGGATGAGGGCTGAGGGTTGAGGATTGAGGTTTCAGGACTGAGGACTGAGGATTGAGGATTGAGAATGGAGGATTGAGTATTGAGGATTTTAGATTGAGGATTGGGTATTGAGGATTGAAGAATGAGGATTGAGGATTGAGGATTGAGGATTGAGGATTGAGGATTGAAGACTGAGTATTGAGAATTGAAGATTGACGATTGAGGATTGAGGATTGAGGATTGAGAATTGAGGATTGAGGATTGAAGGTTGAGCATTGAGGATTGAAGGCTGAGGATTGAGGATTGAGGATTGAGGATTGAGGATTGAATATTGAGGATTGGGGACTGAGCGTTGAGGGTTCAGTGATGAGAATTGATGTTTGTGGATAGAGATTTGAAGATTGCAGATTGAGTATTGTGTATTGAAAACTGTGAATTGTTGATACTCTATCGAGGATTGAGGATTGACAACTGACTGTTGAGGGCTGAGGGCTGAAGATTGAGGATTCAGGATTGAGGATTCAGGATTGAGGATTGAGGATTGAGGATTGAGGATTGAGGATTGAAGGTTGAATATTTATGAATGAAGATTGAGGATTGCGGATTGAGGATTGAGGATTGCGGACGAGGACTGGGGGCTGAGTATTGATGTTTGAATTCTGAGGATTGAGGAGTGATGGTTGAGAACTGAGGATTGAGGATTGAGGATTGAAGACTGAGGATTCGGTAGTGAGGACTGAAGAATGAGGATTGAGGAGTGAGGACTGAGGATTGAGGATTGGGTATTGAGGATTGAAGAATGAGGATTGAGGAATGAGGATTGAGGATTGAATATTGAGTATTGAGGATTGAAGCCTGACGATTGAGGATTGAGGATTGCGGATTGAGGGTTGAGGATGGAGGATTGAAGACTGAGTATTGTGGAATGAAGGTTGAGGATTGAGGATTGAGGATTGAGGATTGAAGATTGAGTATTCAGGATTGGAGATTGACGATTGAGGATTGAGGATCGAGGATTGAGGATTGAGTATTGAAGATTGAGTATTGAGGATTGAAGATTGACTATTGATGATTGAAGATTGAGGATCGAGAATTGTGGGTTGTGGATTGAGGACGAGGACTGAGGGTTGAGTATTGATGTTTGAGGTCTGAGGATTGAGGATTGAGGATTGAGAATTGCGGATTGAGGCTTGAGGATAGAAGATTGAGGATTGGGTGTTGAGGATTGAAAAATGAGGATTGAGGATTGAGGATTGAGGATTGAAGATTGGGTATTGAGGATTGAGAATTGAGGATCGAGGATTGATGATTGAGGATTGAGGATTGTGGATTGATGATTGATGATTGAGGATTGAAGACTGAGTGTTGAGGGTTGAGTGATGAGAATTCATGTTTGTGGGTAGAGATTTGAAGATTGCAGATTGAGTATTGAGTATTGGAATCTGTGAATTGATGATATTCTATTGAGAATTGAGGATTGATGATTGAAAATTGAATATTGATGATTGAATGTTGAGGATTGAGGATTGGGTGTTGTGGATTGAGGACGAGGACTGAGGGGTTGAATATTGATGTTTGATGTCTGAGGATTGAGGTTTGAGGATTGAGAATTGAGATTTGGGGATTGAGGATTGAAGATTGAGGATTGGGTTGAGGAGTGAAGAATGAGGATTCAGGATTGAGGATTGAGCATTGAGGATTGCAGATTGAGTATTGAGGAATGAAGATTGAGGATTGAGGATTGAGGATTGAGGATTGAGGATTGAGGATTGAGAATTGAGGATTGAGTATTGAGGATTGAAGATTGAGGATTGGGTATTGAGGATTGAAGGGTGAGGATTGAGGATTGAGGATTGAGGATTGAGGATTGTAGACTGAGTATTGAGGATTGAAGATTGACGATTGAGGATTGAGAATTGAGGATTGAGAATTGAGGATTGAGGATTGAAGATTGAGCATTGAGGATTGAAGGTTGAGGATTCAGGATTGAGGATTGAGGATTGAGGATTGAATATTGAGGATTGGGAACTGAGTGTTGAGGGTTTAGTGATGAGAATTTATGTTTGTGGATAGAGATTTGAAGATTGCAGATTGAGTATTGTGTATTGAAAACTGTGAATTGTTGATACTCTATTGAGGATTGAGGATTGACAACTGACTGTTGAGGGCTGAGGGCTGAAGATTGAGGATTCAGGATTGAGGATTCAGGATTGAGGATTCAGGATTGAGGATTCAGGATTGAGGATTGAGGATTGAGGATTGAGGATTGAGGATTGAGGATTGAAGGTTGAATATTGATGAATGAAGATTGAGGAATGAGGATTGAGGGTTGTGGATTGAGGACGAGGACTGAGGGTTGGGTATTGATGCTTGTGGTCTGAGGATTGAGGATAGAAAGTTGTGAATTGAGGATTGAGGATTGAGGACTGAAGATTGAGGATTGGGTATTGAGGATTGAAGAATGAGGATTGAGGATTGAGGATTGAGGATTGTGAATTGAAGATGGAGTATTGAGCAGTGAAGATCGAGGAATGAGGATTTAGGATTGAGGATTGAGGATTGTGGATTGAGAATTGAGGATTTGGGATTGAAAATTGAATATTGATGGTTGAAGATTGAGGATTGAGGATTGGGGGTTGTGGATTGAGGACGGGGACTGAGGGTTGAATAGTGATGTTTGATGTCTGAGGATTGAGGATCGAGGATTGAGAATTGAGGTTTGGGGATTGACGATTGAAGATTGAGGATTGGGTATTGAGGAGTGAAGAATGAGGATTCAGGATTGAGGATTGAGGATTGAGGATTGCAGATTGAGTATTGAGGAATGAAGATTGAGGATTGAGGATTGAGGATTGAGGATTGAGTGATGAGGATTGAGGATTGAAGATTGAGTATTGAGGATTGAAGATAGAGGATTGAGGATTGAGGATTGAGTATTGAAGATTGGGGATTGACGATTGAAGATTCAGTATTGAGGATTGAAGATTGAGAATTGATGAATGTGTACTGAACATTGAGGACCGAGTGTTGAGGGTTGAGTGATGAGAATTGATGTTTGTGGCTAGAGGTTTGAAGATTGCAGATTGTGTATTGAGTGTTGAAAGCTGTGAATTGACGATATTCTATTGAGGATTGAGGATTGACTACTGATTGTTGAGGACTGATGGCTGAAGATTGAGGACACAGGATTGAGGATACAGAATTGAGGTTTGAGGACTGAGGATTGAGGATTGAAGATTCAGTATTGAGGATTGAAGATTGAGGATTGCGGATTGTCGATTGAGGACTGAGGATGAGGGCTGAGGGTTGAGGATTGAGGTTTGAGGACTGAGGACTGCGGATTGCGGATTGAGAATTGAGGATTGAGGATTGAGGATTGAAGATTGAGGATTGGGTATTGAGGATTGAAGAATGAGTATTGAGGATTGAGGATTGAGGATTGAAGATTGAGCATTGGGGACTGAGTGTTGAAGGTTGAGTGATGAGAATTGATGTTTGTGGATAGAGATCTGAAGATTGCAGATTGAATATTGAGTATTGAAAGCTGTGAATTGATGATATTCTATTGAGGATTGAGTATTGACGTCTGACTGTTGAGGTCTGAAGTCTGAAGATTGAGGATTCAGGATTGAGGTTAGAGGACTGAGGATTGAGGATTGAGGATTCAGGCTTGAGGACTGAGGCTTGAGGATTGAAGATTGAGGATTGAGGATTGAGGATGAGGGCTGAGGGTTGAGGATTGAGGCTTGAGGACTGAGGACTGAGGACTGAGGATTGAGGATTGAGGATTGAGGATTGAAGATGGAGTATTGAGGATTGAAGATTGACGATTGATGAATGAGGATTGAGGATTGAGGATTGAGGATTGAGGGTTGAGGATTGAAGATTGAGTATTGAGGATTGAAGATTGAGGATTGAGGATTGAGGATCGAGGATTGAGGATTGAATATTGGGTATTGAGGATTGACGATTAAGGTTGAGGATTGAGGATTGAAGATTGAGGATTGAAGATTGAGGATTGTTGACTGAGTATTGAGGGTTGAGTGATGAGAATTGATGTTTGTGGATAGAGATCGGAAGATTGCAGATTGAGTATTGAGTATTGAAAACTGTGAATTGAGGATATTCTATTGAGGATTGAGGATTGACAACTGATTGTTGAGGACTCAGGGCTGAAGATTGAGGATTCAGGATTGAGGATTCAGGATTGAGGTTTGAGGACTGAGGATTGAGGATTGGGTATTGGGGATTGAGGATTGAGGATTGAGGGTTGGGGATTGAGGATTGAGGATTGAGGATTGAAGATTGAATATTAATGATTGAAGATTGAGGATTGAGGACTGAGGGTTGTGGATTGAGGACGAGGACTGAGGGCTGAGTATTGATGTTTGAAGTCTGAGGATTGAGGGTTGAGGATTGAGAATTGAGGATTGAGGATTGAGGATTGAAGATTGAGGATTCGGTATTGAGGATTGAAGAATGAGGATTGAGGAGTGAGGACGTGAGGTTTGAGGATTGCAGATTGAGTATTGAGGATTGAAGCCTGACGATTGAGGATTGAGGATTGAGGATTGAGGGTTGAGGATGGAGCATCGAAGACTGAGTATTGAGGAATGAAGGTTGAGGATTGAGGATTGAGTATTGAGGATTGAATATTGATGATTGAAGATTGAGGATCGAGAATTGTGGGTTGTGGATTGAGGACGAGGACTGAGGGTTGAGTATTGATGTTTGAGGTCTGAGGATTGAGGATTGAGGGTTGAGGATTGAGGATTAAGGATTGAGGGTTTGAGATTGAGGATTGAGGATTGAGGATTGAGGATTGAAGATTGAGTATTGAGTATTTAAGATTGAGGATTGAGGATTGAGGATTGAGGATTGAGAATTGAGGATTGAGGATTGAGGATTGAAGATTGAGGATTGAGGATTGATGATTGAGGATTGAGAATAGAGGATTGAAGATTGAGGACTGGGGTTTGAGGATTGACCATTGAGGATTGAGTATTGAGGATTGAGGATTGATGATTGAGTATTGAGTATTGAGGATTGCGGATTGAGGATTGAACATTGATTACTGTGTGTTGAGGGTTGAGTGATGAGAATTGATGTTTGTCGATAGAGATTTGAAGATTGCAGATTGAGCATTGAGTATTGAAAGCTGTGAATTGAGGATATTCTGTTGAGGACTGAGAATTGACAACCGTTTGTTGAGGACTGAAGGCTGAAGGTTGAGGATTCAGGACTGAGGACTCAGAATTGAGGTTTGAGGACTGAGGATTGAGGATTAAATATTGAGTATTGAGGATTGAAGATTGAGGATTGAGGATTGAGTATCGAGGATTGAGGATTGAGGATGAGGGCTGAGTGTTGAGGATTGAGGTTTGAGGACTGAGGACTGAGGATTGGGGATTGAGGGTTGGGGATTGACGTTTGAGGACTGAGGACTGAGGATTCAGGATTGAGAATTGAGGATTGAGGATTGAGGATTGAAGATTGAGAATTGGGTATTGAGGATTGAAGGATGAGGATTGAGTATTGAGGATTGAAGATTGAGGATTGAGGATTGAGTATTGAGGATTGAGGATTGAGGATTGAGGATTGAGGATTGAGGACTGAGGATTGAGGATTGAGTATTGATGATTGAAGATTGAGGATTGAGGACTGAGGATTGAGGATTGAGAATTGAGGATTGAGGATTGAGGATTGAAAATTGGGAATTGGGTATTGAGGATTGAAGGATGAGGATTGAGGATTGAGGATTGAAGATTGAGTATTGAGGATTGAAGATTGAGGATTGAGGATTGAGGATTGAGGATAGGGGATTGAAGATTGAGTATTGAGGCTTGAAGATTGACGATTGAGGATTAAGAATTGAGGATTGAGCATTGAGGATTGAGGATTCAAGGTTGAGCATTGAGGATTGAAGGTTGAGGATTGAGGATTGAGGATAGAGGATTGAGGATTGAATATTGAGGATTGGGGACTGAGTGTTGAGGATTGAGGATTGAAGATTGAGGATTGAGGATTGAAGATTGAGGATCGGGAATTGAGGATTGACGATTGAGGATTGAGTATTGAGGATTGAGGATTGAACATTGATTACTGAGTGTTGAGGGCTGAGTCGTGAGAATTGATGTTAGTCGATAGAGATTTGAAGATTGCAGATTGAGCGTTGAGTATTGAAAGCTGTGTATTCAGGATATTCTATTGAGGACTGAGGATTGACAACCGATTGTTGAGGACTGAAGGCTGAAGCTTGAGGATTCAGGACTGAGTACTCAGAATTGAGGTTTGAGGACTGAGGAATGAGGATTAAAGATTGAGTATTGAGGATTGAAGATTGAGGATTAAGGATTGAGTATCGAGGATTGAGGATTGAGGATGAGGGCTGAGGGTTGAGGATTGAGGTTTGAGGACTGAGGACTGAGGATTGAGGATTGAGAATTGAGGATTGAGGATTGAGGATTGAAGATTCAGAATTGGGTATTGAGGATTCAAGAATGAGGATAGAGGATTGAGGAATGAGGACTGAGGATTGAAGATTGAGTATTGAGGATTGAAGACTGACGATTGAGGATTGAGAATTGAGGATTGAGTATTGAGAATTGAGGATTGCAGATTGAGCATTGAGGATTGAAGTTTGAGGATTGACGATCGAGGATTGAGGATTGAGGATTGAATATTGAGGATTGGGGACTGAGTGTTGAGGGTTTAGTGATGAGAATTGATGTTTGTGGATAGAGGTTTGAAGATTGCAGATTGCGTATTGAGTATTGAAAACTGTGGATTGAGGATATTCTGTTGAGGATTGAGGATTGACAACTGATTGTTGTGGACTGAGGGCTGAATGTTGAGGATTCAGGACTGAGGACTCTGAATTGAGAATTGAGGACTGAGGATTGAGGATTAAAGATTGAGTATTGATGATTGAAGATTGAGGATTGAGGACTGAGGATTGAGGATTGAGAATTGAGGATTGAGGATTGAGGATTGAAAATTGGGAATTGGGTATTGAGGATTGAAGGATGAGGATTGAGGATTGAGGATTGAAGATTGAGTATTGAGGATTGAAGATTGAGGATTGAGGATTGAGGATTGAGGATAGGGGATTGAAGATTGAGTATTGAGGCTTGAAGATTGACGTTTGAGGATTAAGAATTGAGGATTGAGCATTGAGGATTGAGGATTCAAGGTTGAGCATTGAGGATTGAAGGTTGCGTATTGAGGATTGAGGATAGAGGATTGAGGATTGAGGATCGAGGATTGAGGGTTGAGGATTGAGGATCGAGGATTGAGGGTTGAGGATTGAAGATTGAGTATTGAGCATTGAAGATTGAGGATCGAGGATTGATGATTGAGGATTGAGGATTGTGGATTGAGGATTGATGATTGAGGATTGAAGATTGAGGATTGGGTATTGAGGATTGAAGAATGAGGATTGAGGATTGAGGATTGAGGATTGAGGATTGAATATTGAGGGTTGAGGATTGAAGATGGACGATTGAGGATTGAGGATTGAGGATTGAGGATCGAGGATTGAGGGTTGAGGATTGAAGATTGAGTATTGAGCATTGAAGATTGAGGATTGAGGATTGAGGATTGAGGATTGAGGATTGAAGATTGAGTATTGAGGATTGAAGATTAAGATTGAGGATTGAGGATTGAGGATTGAGGATTGAAGATTGAGGATTGGGGACTGAGTATTGAGGGTTGAGTGATGAGAATTGATGTTTGTGGATAGAGATCTGAGGATTGCAGATTGAGTATTGAGTATTGAAAACTGTGAATTGAGGATATTCTATTGAGGATTGAGGATTGACAACTGATTGTTGAGGACTCAGGGCTGAAGATTGAGGATTCAGGATTAAGGATTCAGGATATAGGTTTGAGGACTGAGGATTGAGGATTTGGTATTGGGGATTGAGGATTGAGGATTTGGTATTGGGGATTGAGGATTGAGGATTGAGGATTGAGGATTGAATATTGAATATTAATGATTGAAGATTGAGGATTGAGGATTGAGGGTTGTGTATTGAGGACGAGGTCTGAGGGCTGAGTATAGATGTTTGAAGTCTGAGGATTGAGGATCGAGGATTGAGAATTGAGGATTGAGGATTGAGGATTGAAGATTGAGGATTCGGTATGGAGGATTGAAGAATGAGGATTGAGGAGTGAGGACTGAGGATTGAGGATTGCAGATTGAGTATTGAGGATTGAAGATTGAGGATTGAGGATTGAGGGTTGAGGATTGAGGATTGAGGATTGAGGATTGAGAATTGAGGATTGAGGATTGAAGATTGAGTATTGAGGATTGAAGGTCGAGGATTGAGTATTGAGGATTGAAGATTGAGGATTGCGGATTGTCGATTGAGGATTGAGGACGAGTGCTGAGGGTTGAGGATTGAGGTTTGAGGACAGAGGACTGCGGATTACGGATTGAGAATTGAGGATTGAGGATTGAGGATTGAGGATTGAGAATTGAGGATTGAGGATTGAGGATTGAAGATTGAGGATTCGGTATTGAGGATTGAAGAATGAGGATTGAGGAGTGAGGACTGAGGATTGAGGATTGCAGATTGAGTATTGAGGACTGAAGCCTGACGATTGAGGATTGAGGATTGAGGATTGATGGTTGAGGATGGAGGATTGAAGACTGAGTATTGAGGAATGAAGGTTGAGGATTGAGGATTGAGGATTGAGGATTGAGGATTGAGTATTGAAGATTGAGCATTGGGGACTGAGTGTTGAAGGTTGAGTGATGAGAATTGATGTTTGTGGATAGAGATCTGAAGATTGCAGATTGAGTATTGAGTTTTGAAAACAGTGAATTGGTGATATTCTATTGAGGATTGAGGATTGACAACTGACTGTTGAGGACTGAGGGCTGAAGATTGTGGATTCAGGATTGAGGATTCAGGATTGACGTTTGAGGACTTAGGATTCAGGACTGAGGACTCAGAATTGAGGATTGAGGATTGAAGACTGAGCATTGAGGATTGAAGGTTGAAGATTGAGGATCGAGGATTGAGGATTGAGGATTGAATATTGAGGATTGGGGACTGAGTGTTGAGGGTTGAGTGATGAGAATTGATGTTTGTGGATAGAGATTTGAAGATTGCAGATTGAGTATTGAGGATTGAAAGCTGTGAATTGGTGATATTTTATTGAGGATTGAGGATTGAAGATTGAGGATTGGGTATTGAGGAGTGACGAATTAGGATTGAGGATTGAGGAATGAGGATTGAGGATTGCAGATTGAGTATTGAGTATTGAAGATTGAGGATTGAGGATTGAGGATTGAGGATTGAGGATTGAGGACTGACGATTGAGGACTGAGGATAGAGGATTGAAGATTGAGTATTGAGGATTGAAGATTGAGGATTGAGGATTGAGGATTGAGGATAGAGGATTGAAGATCGAGGATTGAGGATTTAGATTGAAGATTGAGTATTGATGATTGAAGATTGAGGATTGAGGGTTGAAGATTGAGTATTGAGGATTGAATATTGAGGATTGAGGATTGAGGATTGAAGATTGAGGACTGAGCGTTGAGGGTTGAGTGATGAGAATTGATGTTTGTGGATAGAGATTTGAAGATTGCAGATTGAGTATTGGGTATTGAAACCTGTGAATTGAGGATATTCTATTGAGGATTGAGGATTGACAACTGATTGTTGAGGACTGAGGGCTGAAGGTAGAGGATTCAGGATTGAGTACTCAGAATTGTGTTTTGAGGACTGAGGATTGATGATTGAAGATTGAGTATTGAGGATTGAGTATTGAGGATTGGGGATTCAGGATTGAGAATTGAGGAATGAGGATGAGGGCTGAGGGTTGAGGATTGAGGTTTCAGGACTGAGGACTGAGGATTGAGGATTGAGAATGGAGGATTGAGTATTGAGGATTTTAGATTGAGGATTGGGTATTGAGGATTGAAGAATGAGGATTGAGGATTGAGGATTGAGGATTGAGGATTGAGGATTGAAGACTGAGTATTGAGAATTGAAGATTGACGATTGAGGATTGAGGATTGAGGATTGAGAATTGAGGATTGAGGATTGAAGGTTGAGCATTGAGGATTGAAGGCTGAGGATTGAGGATTGAGGATTGAGGATTGAGGATTGAATATTGAGGATTGGGGACTGAGCGTTGAGGGTTCAGTGGTGAGAATTGATGTTTGTGGATAGAGATTTGAAGATTGCAGATTGAGTATTGTGTATTGAAAACTGTGAATTGTTGATACTCTATCGAGGATTGAGGATTGACAACTGACTGTTGAGGGCTGAGGGCTGAAGATTGAGGATTCAGGATTGAGGATTCAGGATTGAGGATTGAGGATTGAGGATTGAGGATTGAGGATTGAGGATGAGGGCTGAGGGTTGAGGATTGAGGTTTGAGGACTGAGGACTGAGGATTGAGGATTGAGAATTGAGGATTGAGGATTGAGGATTGAAGATTCAGAATTGGGTATTGAGGATTCAAGAATGAGGATAGAGGATTGAGGAATGAGGACTGAGGATTGAAGATTGAGTATTGAGGATTGAAGACTGACGATTGAGGATTGAGATTTGAGGATTGAGTATTGAGAATTGAGGATTGCAGATTGAGCATTGAGGATTGAAGTTTGAGGATTGACGATCGAGGATTGAGGATTGAGGATTGAATATTGAGGATTGGGGACTGAGTGTTGAGGGTTTAGTGATGAGAATTGATGTTTGTGGATAGAGGTTTGAAGATTGCAGATTGCGTATTGAGTATTGAAAACTGTGGATTGAGGATATTCTGTTGAGGATTGAGGATTGACAACTGATTGTTGTGGACTGAGGGCTGAATGTTGAGGATTCAGGACTGAGGACTCTGAATTGAGAATTGAGGACTGAGGATTGAGGATTAAAGATTGAGTATTGATGATTGAAGATTGAGGATTGAGGACTGAGGATTGAGGATTGAGAATTGAGGATTGAGGATTGAGGATTGAAAATTGGGAATTGGGTATTGAGGGTTGAAGGATGAGGATTGAGGATTGAGGATTGAAGATTGAGTATTGAGGATTGAAGATTGAGGATTGAGGATTGAGGATTGAGGATAGGGGATTGAAGATTGAGTATTGAGGCTTGAAGATTGACGTTTGAGGATTAAGAATTGAGGATTGAGCATTGAGGATTGAGGATTCAAGGTTGAGCATTGAGGATTGAAGGTTGCGTATTGAGGATTGAGGATAGAGGATTGAGGATTGAATATTGAGGATTGGGGACTGAGTGTTGAGGGTTGATGATTGAAAATTGAGGATTGGGTATTGAGGATTGAGGATTGAGGATTGTGGATTGAGGATTGAGGATTGAGGATTGAGGATTGAGGATTGAAGGTTGAATATTGATGAATGAAGATTGAGGATTGAGGGTTGTGGATTGCGGACGAGGACTGAGGGCTGAGTATTGATGTTTGAGGTCTGAGGATTGAGAATTGCGGATTGAGAGTTGAGGATTGAGGATTGAGGATTGAAGATTGAGAATTGTGTGTTGAGGATTGAAGAATGAGGATTGAGGATTGAGGATTGAAGATTGAGGGTTGAAGATTGATTATTGAGGATTGAAGATTGAGGATTGAGGATTGAGTATTGAGGATTGAGGATTGCGGATTGCAGATTGAGTATTGAGGATTGAAGATTGAGGATTGAGGATTGAGGATTGAAGATTGAGTATTGAGGATTGAAGATTGAGGATTGAGGATTGAGGATTGAGGATAGGGGATTGAGGATTGAGTATTGAGGCTTGAAGATTGACGATTGAGGATTGAGAATTGAGGATTGAGCATTGAGGATTGAGGATTCAAGGTTGAGCATTGAGGATTGAAGGTTGAGGATTGAGGATTGAGGATAGAGGATTGAGGATTGAATATTGAGGATTGGGGACTGAGTGTTGAGGGTTGATGATTGAAAATTGAGGATTGGGTATTGAGGATTGAGGATTGAGGATTGAAGATTGAGGATTGAGGATTGAAGATTGAGGATCGGGAATTGAGTATTGACGATTGAGGATTGAGTATTGAGGATTGAGAACTGAGGATTGAGGATTGTAGATTGAGTATTGAGGATTGAAGGTTGTTGACTGAGTGTTGAGGGTTGAGTGATGAGAATTGATGTTTGTGGATTGAGATTTGAAGATTGAAGAATGGGGATTGAGTATTGAATACTGTGAATTGAGGATATTCTATTGAGGATTGAGGATTGACAATTGATTGTTGAGGACTGAGGGCTGAAGGTTGAGGATTCAGGATTGAGGATTCGGTATAGAGGTTTCAGGACTGAGGATTGAGGGTTGAGGATAGAGGATTGAGGATTGAGGATTTGGGATTGAGGATTGAGGATTGATGATTGAGGATTGAGGATTGAGGATTGAGGATTGAATATTGAGTATTGAGTATTTAAGATTGAGGATTGAGGATTAAGGATTGAGGATTGAGTATTGAGGATTGAGGATTGAGGATTGAAGATTGAGGATTGGGTATTGAGGATTGAAGATTGAGGATTGAGAATTGAGAACAGAGGATTGAGGATTGAAGATTGAGTATTGAGGATTGAAGGTTGTTGACTGAGTGTTGAGGGCTGAGTGGTGAGAATTGATGTTTGTCGATAGAGATTTGAAGATTGCAGATTGAGCATTGAGTATTGAAAGCTGTGAATTCAGGATATTCTATTGAGGACTGAGGATTGACAACCGATTGTTGAGGACTGAAGGCTGAAGCTTGAGGATTCAGGACTGAGTACTCAGAATTGAGGTTTGAAGACTGAGGATTGAGGATTAAAGATTGAGTATTGAGGACTGAAGATTGAGGATTGAGGATTGAGTATCGAGGATTGAGGATTGAGGATGAGGGCTGAGGGTTGAGGACTGAGGATTCAAGATTGAGTTTTGAGGATTGAAGACTGACGATTGAGGATTGAGAATTGAGGATTGAGTATTGAGCATTGAGGATTGCAGATTGAGCATTGAGGATCGAAGTTTGAGGATTGAGGATCGCGGATTGAGGATTGAGGATTGAATATTGAGGATTGGGGACTGAGTGTTGAGGGTTTAGTGATGAGAATTGATGTTTGTGGATAGAGGTTTGAAGATTGCAGGTTGGGTATTGAGTATTGAAAACTGTGGATTGAGGATATTCTGTTGAGGATTGAGGATTGACAACTGATTGTTGTGGACTGAGGGCTGAATGTTGAGGATTCAGGACTGAGGACTCGGAATTGAGAATTGAGCACTGAGGATTGAGGATTAAAGATTGAGTATTGGGGATTGATGATTGAGGATTGAGGATTGAGGATAGAGGATTGAGGATTGAGGATTGAGGATTGAGGATTGCGAATTGAGGATTGAGGATTGAGGATTGAAGATTGAGGATTGGGTATTGAGGAGTGACGAATTAGGATTGAGGATTGAGGATTGTGGATTGAGCATTGCAGATTGAGTATTCAGGATTGAAGATTGAGGATTGATGATTGAGGATTGAGGATTGAGGACTGAGGATTGAGGAATGAGGATTGAAGATTGAGTATTGAGGATTGAAGATTGAGGATTGAGGATTGAGGATTGAGGATTGAGAATAGAGGATTGAAGATTGAGAACTGGTGTTTGAGGATTGACGATTGCGGATTGAGTATTGTGGATTGAGGATTGAGGATTGAGGATTGAGTATTGAGTATTGAGGATTGAGGATTGAGGGTTGAACATTGATTACTGAGTGTTGAGGGTTGAGTGGTGAGAATTGATGTTTGTCGATAGAGATTTGAAGATTGCAGATTGAGCATTGAGTATTGAAAGCTGTGATTTCAGGATATTCTATTGAGGACTGAGGATTGACAAACGATTGTTGAGGACTGAAGGCTGGAGCTTGAGGATTCAGGACTGAGGACTCAGAATTGAGGTTTTGAGGACTGAGGATTGAGGATTAACGATTGAGTATTGAGGATTGAAGATTGAGGATTGAGGAATGAGTATCGAGGATTGAGGATTGAGGATGAGGGCTGAGGGTTGAGGATTGAGGTTTGAGGACTGAGGACTGAGGATTGAGGATTGAGAATTGAGGATTGAGGACTGGGGATTGAGGATTGAAGATTGAGAATTAAGGATTGATGATTGGGGATTGAGGATCTAGGATTGGAGATTGATTATTGAGGATTGAATATTGAGGATTGAGGATTGAGGATTGAGAATTGAGAATTGAGAATTGAGAATTGAGGACGAGGACTGAGGATTGAGGATTGAGGTTTGAGGTATGAGGATTCAGGATTGAGGATTGAGGATTGAGGATTGAGGATTGAGGATTGAGGATTGAGGATTGAGGATTGAGTATTGAGGATGAGGTTTGAGGGTTGAGGATTGAGGTTTGAGGAATAAGGACGGAGGATTGAGGACTGAGGGTTGAGGATTGAAGGTTGAATATTGATGATTGAAGGTTGAGGATTGAGGATTGAGGGTTGTGGATTGAGGACGAGGACTGAGGGTTGGGTATTGATGCTTGAGGTCTGAGGATTGAGGATTGAGGATTGCGAATTGAGGATTGAGGATTGAGGATTGAAGATTGAGGATTTGGTATTGAGGATTGAAGAATGAGGATTGAGGATTGAGGATTGACGGTTGAGGATTGAAGATTGAGTTTTGAGGATTGAAGTTTGAGGATTGAGGATTGAAGTTTGAGGATTGAGGATTGAGGATTGAGGATTGAGGATTGAAGGTTGAGTATTGAGGATTGAAGGTTGAGGATTGAGGATTGAGGACTGAGGATTGAGGATTGAAGATTGAGTATTGAGGATTGAGGATTGAGGATTGAGGATTTAGGATTGAAGATTGAGGATTGGGTATTGAGGATTGAACATTCAGGATAGAGGATTGAGGATTGAGGATTGAAGATTGAATATTGATGATTGAAGATTGAGGATTGAGGATTGAGGGTTGTGGATTGCGGATGAGGACTGAGGGTTGGGTATTGATGTCTGAGGTCTGAGGATTGAGGATTGAGGATTGAGAATTCAGGATTGAGGATTGAGGATTGAAGATTGAGGATTGGGTGATGAGGATTGAAGAATGAGGATAGAGGATTGAGGATTGAAGATTGAGGGTTGAAGATTGAGTATTGAGGATTGAAGATTGAGTACTGAGGATTGAGGATTCAGGATTGAGGATTGAGGATAAAGGATTGAGGATTGAGGATTGAGGATTGAGGATTGAGGATTGAAGGTTGAGTATTGAGGATTGAAGGTTGAGGATTGGGGATTGAGGATTGAGGATTGAGGATTGAAGATTGAGGATTGAGGATTGAAGATTGAGGATTGGCAATTGAGGATTGACGATTGAGGATTGAGTATTGAGGATTGAGAAGTGAGGATTGAGGATTGAAGATTGAGTATTGAGGATTGAAGATTGTTGACTGAGTGTTGAGGGTTGAGTGATGAGAATTGATGTTTGTGGATTGAGATTTGAAGATTGAAGAATGGGGATTGAGTATTGAATACTGTGAATTGAGGATATTCTATTGAGGATTGAGGATTGACAATTGATTGTTGAGGACTGAGGGCTGAAGGCTGAGGATTCAGGATTGAGGATTCGGGATTGAGGTTTGAGGACTGAGGATTGAGGGTTAAGGATTGAGTATTGAGGATTGAGGATTTGGGATTGAGGACTGAGGATTGAGGATTGAGGATTGAGGATTGAGGATTGAGGATTGAAGATTGAGTATTGAGTATTTAAGAATGAGGATTGAGGATTGAGGATTGAGGATTGAGAATTGAGGATTGAGAATTGAGGATTGAGGATTGAGGATTGAAGATTGAGGATTGGGTATTGAGGAGTGACGAATTAGGATTGAGGATTGAGGTTTGAGGATTGAGGATTGCAGATTGAGTATTGAGGATTGAAGATTGAGGATTGAGGATTGAGGATTGAGGATTGAGGACTGAGGATTGAGGATTGAGGATTGAAGATTGAGTATTGAGAATTGAAGATTGAGGATTGAGGATTGAGGATTGAGGATTGAGAATAGAGGATTGAAGATTGAGGATTGGTGTTTGAGGATTGACGATTGAGGATTGAGTATTGAGGATTGAGGATTGAGGATTGAGGATTGAGTATTGAGGATTGAGGATTGAGGATTGAGGATTGAACATTGATTACTGAGTGTTGAGGGTTGAGTGGTGAGAATTGATGTTTGTCGATAGAGATTTGAAGATTGCAGATTGAGCATTGAGTATTGAAAGCTATGAATACAGGATATTCTATTGAGGACTGAGGATTGACAACCGATTGTTGAGGACTGAAGGCTGAAGCTTGAGGATTCAGGACTGAGGACTCAGGATTGAGGTTTGAGGACTGAGGATTGAGGATTAATGATTGAGTATTGAGGATTGAAGATTGAGGATTGAGGATTGAGTATCGAGGATTGAGGATTGAGGATGAGGGCTGAGGGTTGAGGATTGAGGTTTGAGGACTGAGGACTGAGGATTGAGGATTGAGAATTGAGGATTGAGGACTGGGGATTGAGGATTGAAGATTGAGAATTAAGGATTGATGATTGGGGATTGAGGATCTAGGATTGGAGATTGATTATTGAGGATTGAATATTGAGGATTGAGGATTGAGGATTGAGAATTGAGAATTGAGAATTGAGGACGAGGACTGAGGATTGAGGATTGAGGTTTGAGGTATGAGGATTCAGGATTGAGGATTGAGGATTGAGGATTGAGGATTGAGGATTGAGTATTGAGGATGAGGTTTGAGGGTTGAGGATTGAGGTTTGAGGAATAAGGACGGAGGATTGAGGACTGAGGGTTGAGGATTGAAGGTTGAATATTGATGATTGAAGGTTGAGGATTGAGGATTGAGGGTTGTGGATTGAGGACGAGGACTGAGGGTTGGGTATTGATGCTTGAGGTCTGAGGATTGAGGATTGAGGATTGCGAATTGAGGATTGAGGATTGAGGATTGAAGATTGAGGATTTGGTATTGAGGATTGAAGAATGAGGATTGAGGATTGAGGATTGACGGTTGAGGATTGAAGATTGAGTTTTGAGGATTGAAGTTTGAGGATTGAGGATTGAAGTTTGAGGATTGAGGATTGAGGATTGAGGATTGAGGATTGAAGGTTGAGTATTGAGGATTGAAGGTTGAGGATTGAGGATTGAGGACTGAGGATTGAGGATTGAAGATTGAGTATTGAGGATTGAGAATTGAGGATTGAGGATTTAGGATTGAAGATTGAGGATTGGGTATTGAGGATTGAACATTCAGGATTGAGGATTCAGGATAGAGGATTGAGGATTGAGGATTGAAGATTGAATATTGATGATTGAAGATTGAGGATTGAGGATTGAGGGTTGTGGATTGCGCATGAGGACTGAGGGTTGGGTATTGATGTCTGAGGTCTGAGGATTGAGGATTGAGGATTGAGAATTCAGGATTGAGGATTGAGGATTGAAGATTGAGGATTGGGTGATGAGGATTGAAGAATGAGGATAGAGGATTGAGGATTGAAGATTGAGGGTTGAAGATTGAGTATTGAGGATTGAAGATTGAGTATTGAGGATTGAGGATTCAGGATTGAGGATTGAGGATAAAGGATTGAGGATTGAGGATTGAGGATTGAGGATTGAGGATTGAAGGTTGAGTATTGAGGATTGAAGGTTGATGATTGGGGATTGAGGATTGAGGATTGAGGATTGAAGATTGAGGATTGAGGATTGAAGATTGAGGATTGGCAATTGAGGATTGACGATTGAGGATTGAGTATTGAGGATTGAGAAGTGAGGATTGAGGATTGAAGATTGAGTATTGAGGATTGAAGATTGTTGACTGAGTGTTGAGGGTTGAGTGATGAGAATTGATGTTTGTGGATTGAGATTTGAAGATTGAAGAATGGGGATTGAGTATTGAATACTGTGAATTGAGGATATTCTATTGAGGATTGAGGATTGACAATTGATTGTTGAGGACTGAGGGCTGAAGGCTGAGGATTCAGGATTGAGGATTCGGGATTGAGGTTTCAGGACTGATGATTGAGGGTTAAGGATTGAGTATTGAGGATTGAGGATTTGGGATTGAGGACTGAGGATTGAGGATTGAGGATTGAGGATTGAGGATTGAGGATTGAAGATTGAGTATTGAGTATTTAAGAATGAGGATTGAGGATTGAGGATTGAGGATTGAGAATTGAGGATTGAGAATTGAGGATTGAGGATTGAGGATTGAAGATTGAGGATTGGGTATTGAGGAGTGACGAATTAGGATTGAGGATTGAGGTTTGAGGATTGAGGATTGCAGATTGAGTATTGAGGTTTGAAGATTGAGGATTGAGGATTGAGGATTGAGGATTGAGGACTGAGGATTGAGGATTGAGGATTGAAGATTGAGTATTGAGAATTGAAGATTGAGGATTGAGGATTGAGGATTGAGGATTGAGAATAGAGGATTGAAGATTGAGGATTGGTGTTTGAGGATTGACGATTGAGGATTGAGTATTGAGGATTGAGGATTGAGGATTGAGGATTGAGTATTGAGTATTGAGGATTGAGGATTGAGGATTGAAGATTGAATATTAATGATTGAAGATTGAGGATTGAGGATTGAGGGTTGTGGATTGAGGACGAGGACTGAGGGCTGAGTATTGATGTTTGAAGTCTGAGGATTGAGGGTTGAGGATTGAGAATTGAGGATTGAGGATTGAGGATTGAAGATTGAGGATTCGGTATTGAGGATTGAAGAATGAGGATTGAGGAGTGAGGACGTGAGGTTTGAGGATTGCAGATTGAGTATTGAGGATTGAAGCCTGACGATTGAGGATTGAGGATTGAGGATTGAGGGTTGAGGATGGAGCATTGAAGACTGAGTATTGAGGAATGAAGGTTGAGGATTGAGGTTTGAGGACTGAGGACTGAGGATTGGGGATTGAGGGTTGGGGATTGACGTTTGAGGACTGAGGACTGAGGATTCAGGATTGAGAATTGAGGATTGAGGATTGAGGATTGAAGATTGAGAATTGGGTATTGAGGATTGAAGGATGAGGATTGAGTATTGAGGATTGAAGATTGGGGATTGAGGATTGAGTATTGAGGATTGAGGATTGAGGATTGAGGATTGAGGATTGAGGACTGAGGATTGAGGATTGAGTATTGATGATTGAAGATTGAGGATTGAGGACTGAGGATTGAGGATTGAAGATTGAGTATTGAGGATTGAAGATTGAGGATTGAGGATTGAGGGTTCAGGATAGGGGATTGAAGATTGAGTATTGAGGCTTGAAGATTGACGTTTGAGGATTAAGAATTGAGGATTGAGCATTGAGGATTGAGGATTCAAGGTTGAGCATTGAGGATTGAAGGTTGCGTATTGAGGATTGAGGATAGAGGATTGAGGATTGAATATTGAGGATTGGGGACTGAGTGTTGAGGGTTGATGATTGAAAATTGAGGATTGGGTATTGAGGATTGAGGATTGAGGATTGTGGATTGAGGATTGAGGATTGAGGATTGAGGATTGAGGATTGAAGGTTGAATATTGATGAATGAAGATTGAGGATTGAGGGTTGTGGATTGCGGACGAGGACTGAGGGCTGAGTATTGATGTTTGAGGTCTGAGGATTGAGAATTGCGGATTGAGAGTTGAGGATTGAGGATTGAGGATTGAAGATTGAGAATTGTGTGTTGAGGATTGAAGAATGAGGATTGAGGATTGAGGATTGAAGATTGAGGGTTGAAGATTGATTATTGAGGATTGAAGATTGAGGATTGAGGATTGAGTATTGAGGATTGAGGATTGCGGATTGCAGATTGAGTATTGAGGATTGAAGATTGAGGATTGAGGATTGAGGATTGAAGATTGAGTATTGAGGATTGAAGATTGAGGATTGAGGATTGAGGATTGAGGATAGGGGATTGAAGATTGAGTATTGAGGCTTGAAGATTGACGATTGAGGATTGAGAATTGAGGATTGAGCATTGAGGATTGAGGATTCAAGGTTGAGCATTGAGGATTGAAGGTTGAGGATTGAGGATTGAGGATAGAGGATTGAGGATTGAATATTGAGGATTGGGGACTGAGTGTTGAGGGTTGATGATTGAAAATTGAGGATTGGGTATTGAGGACTGAGGATTGAGGATTGAAGATTGAGGATTGAGGATTGAAGATTGAGGATCGGGAATTGAGTATTGACGATTGAGGATTGAGTATTGAGGATTGAGAACTGAGGATTGAGGATTGTAGATTGAGTATTGAGGATTGAAGGTTGTTGACTGAGTGTTGAGGGTTGAGTGATGAGAATTGATGTTTGTGGATTGAGATTTGAAGATTGAAGAATGGGGATTGAGTATTGAATACTGTGAATTGAGGATATTCTATTGAGGATTGAGGATTGACAATTGATTGTTGAGGACTGAGGGCTGAAGGTTGAGGATTCAGGATTGAGGATTCGGTATAGAGGTTTCAGGACTGAGGATTGAGGGTTGAGGATTGAGGATTGAGGATTGAGGATTTGGGATTGAGGATTGAGGATTGATGATTGAGGATTGAGGATTGAGGATTGAGGATTGAATATTGAGTATTGAGTATTTAAGATTGAGGATTGAGGATTAAGGATTGAGGATTGAGTATTGAGGATTGAGGATTGAGGATTGAAGATTGAGGATTGGGTATTGAGGATTGAAGATTGAGGATTGAGAATTGAGAACTGAGGATTGAGGATTGAAGATTGAGTATTGAGGATTGAAGGTTGTTGACTGAGTGTTGAGGGCTGAGTGGTGAGAATTGATGTTTGTCGATAGAGATTTGAAGATTGCAGATTGAGCATTGAGTATTGAAAGCTGTGAAATCAGGATATTCTATTGAGGACTGAGGATTGACAACCGATTGTTGAGGACTGAAGGCTGAAGCTTGAGGATTCAGGACTGAGTACTCAGAATTGAGGTTTGAAGACTGAGGATTGAGGATTAAAGATTGAGTATTGAGGACTGAAGATTGAGGATTGAGGATTGAGTATCGAGGATTGAGGATTGAGGATGAGGGCTGAGGGTTGAGGACTGAGGATTCAAGATTGAGTTTTGAGGATTGAAGACTGACGATTGAGGATTGAGAATTGAGGATTGAGTATTGAGCATTGAGGATTGCAGATTGAGCATTGAGGATCGAAGTTTGAGGATTGAGGATCGCGGATTGAGGATTGAGGATTGAATATTGAGGATTGGGGACTGAGTGTTGAGGGTTTAGTGATGAGAATTGATGTTTGTGGATAGAGGTTTGAAGATTGCAGGTTGGGTATTGAGTATTGAAAACTGTGGATTGAGGATATTCTGTTGAGGATTGAGGATTGACAACTGATTGTTGTGGACTGAGGGCTGAATGTTGAGGATTCAGGACTGAGGACTCGGAATTGAGAATTGAGCACTGAGGATTGAGGATTAAAGATTGAGTATTGGGGATTGATGATTGAGGATTGAGGACTGAGGATTGAGGATTGAGAATTGAGGATTGAGGATTGAGGATTGAAAATTGGGAATTGGGTATTGAGGATTGAAGAATGAGTATTGAGGATTGAGGATTGAAGAATGATTATTGAGGATTGAAGACTGAGGATTGAGGATTGAGGATTGAGGATAGGGGATTGAAGATTGAGTATTGAGGCTTGAAGATTGACGATTGAGGATTGAGAATTGAGGATTGAGCATTGAGGATTGAGGATTCAAGGTTGAGCATTGAGGATTGATGGTTGAGGATTGAGGATTGAGGATAGAGGATTGAGGATTGAATATTGAGGATTGGGGACTGAGTGTTGAGGGTTGATGATTGAAAATTGAGGATTGGGTATTGAGGATTGAGGATTGAGAATTGTGGATTGAGGATTGAGGACTGAGGATTGAGGATTGAGGATTGAAGGTTGAACATTGATGAATGAAGATTGAGGATTGAAGATTGAGGATTGAAGATTGAGGATTGAGGATTGAGGATTGAGGATTGAGAATAGAGGATTGAAGATTGAGGATTGGTGTTTGAGGATTGACGATTAAGGATTGAGTATTGAGGATTGAGGATTGAGGATTGAGGATTGAGTATTGAGTATTGAGGATTGAGGATTGAGGATTGAAGATTGAGGATTGGGTGTTGAGGAGTGACGAATTAGGCTTGAGGATTGAGGATTGAGGATTGAGGATTGAGGATTGCAGATTGAGTATTGATGATTGCAGATTGAGTATTGAGTATTGAAAACTGTGGATTGAGGATATTCTGTTGAGGATTGAGGATTGACAACTGATTGTTGTGGACTGAGGGCTGAATGTTGAGGATTCAGGACTGAGGACTCGGAATTGAGAATTGAGGACTGAGGATTGAGGATTAAAGATTGAGTATTGAGGATTGATGATTGGGGATTGAGGACTGAGGATTGAGGATTGAGAATTGAGGATTGAGGATTGAGGATTGAAAATTGGGAATTGGGTATTGAGGATTGAAGAATGAGGATTGAGGATTGAGGATTGAAGAATGAGTATTGAGGATTGAAGACTGAGGATTGAGGATTGAGGATTGAGGATAGGGGATTGAAGATTGAGTATTGAGGCTTGAAGATTGACGATTGAGGATTGAGAATTGAGGACTGAGCATTGAGGATTGAGGATTCAAGGTTGAGCATTGTGGATTGAAGGTTGAGGATTGAGGATTGAGGATAGAGGATTGAGGATTGAATATTGAGGATTGGGGACTGAGTGTTGAGGGTTGATGATTGAAAATTGAGGATTGGGTATTGAGGATTGAGGATTGAGAATTGTGGATTGAGGATTGAGGATTGAGGATTGAGGATTGAGGATTGAAGGTTGAACATTGATGAATGAAGATTGAGGATTGAGGGTTGAGGATTGAGGATTGAAGATAGAGGATTTGGTATTGAGGATTGAAGAATGAGGATTGAGGATTGAGGATTGACGGTTGAGGATTAAGGATTGAGTTTTGAGGATTGAAGATTGAGGATTGAAGATTGAGGATTGAGGATTGAGGATTGAAGGTTGAGTATTGAGGATTGAAGGTTGAGGATTGAGGATTGAGGACTGAGGATTGAGGATTGAAGATTGAGTATTGAGGATTGAGGATTGAGGATTGAGGATTTAGGATTGAAGATTGAGGATTGAGGATTGAGGGTTGTGGATTGCGGATGAGGACTGAGGGTAGGGTATTGATGTCTGAGGTCTGAGGATTGAGGATTGAGGATTGAGAACAGAGGATTGAGGATTGAGGATTGAAGATTGAGGATTGGGTGATGAGGATTGAAGAATGAGGATAGAGGATTTAGGATTGAAGATTGAGGGTTGAAGATTGAGTATTGAGGATTGAGGATTTAGTATTGAGGATTGAGGATTCAGGATTGAGGATTGAGGATAGAGGATTGAGGATTGAGGATTGAGGATTGAGGATTGCGAATTGAGGATTGAGGATTGAGGATTGAAGATTGAGGATTGGGTATTGAGGAGTGACGAATTAGGATTGAGGATTGAGGATTGTGGATTGAGCATTGCAGATTGAGTATTCAGGATTGAAGATTGAGGATTGATGATTGAGGGTTGAGGATTGAGGACTGAGGATTGAGGATTGAGGATTGAAGATTGAGTATTGAGGATTGAAGATTGAGGACTGAGGATTGAGGATTGAGGATTGAGAATAGAGGATTGAAGATTGAGAACTGGTGTTTGAGGATTGACGATTGAGGATTGAGTATTGAGGATTGAGGATTGAGGATTGAGGATTGAGTATTGAGTATTGAGGATTGAGGATTGAGGGTTGAACATTGATTACTGAGTGTTGAGGGTTGAGTGGTGAGAATTGATGTTTGTCGATAGAGATTTGAAGATTGCAGATTGAGCATTGAGTATTGAAAGCTGTGATTTCAGGATATTCTATTGAGGACTGAGGATTGACAAACGATTGTTGAGGACTGAAGGCTGGAGCTTGAGTATTCAGGACTGAGGACTCAGAATTGAGGTTTTGAGGACTGAGGATTGAGGATTAACGATTGAGTATTGAGGATTGAAGATTGAGGATTGAGGAATGAGTATCGAGGATTGAGGATTGAGGATGAGGGCTGAGGGTTGAGGATTGAGGTTTGAGGACTGAGGACTGAGGATTGAGGATTGAGGATTGAGAATTGAGGATTGAGGACTGGGGATTGAGGATTGAAGATTGAGAATTAAGGATTGATGATTGGGGATTGAGGATCTAGGATTGGAGATTGATTATTGAGGATTGAATATTGAGGATTGAGGATTGAGGATTGAGAATTGAGAATTGAGAATTGAGGACGAGGACTGAGGATTGAGGATTGAGGTTTGAGGTATGAGGATTCAGGATTGAGGATTGAGGATTGAGGATTGAGGATTGAGGATTGAGGATTGAGGATTGAGTATTGAGGATGAGGTTTGAGGGTTGAGGATTGAGGTTTGAGGAATAAGGACGGAGGATTGAGGACTGAGGGTTGAGGATTGAAGGTTGAATATTGATGATTGAAGGTTGAGGATTGAGGATTGAGGGTTGTGGATTGAGGACGAGGACTGAGGGTTGGGTATTGATGCTTGAGGTCTGAGGATTGAGGATTGAGGATTGCGAATTGAGGATTGAGGATTGAGGATTGAAGATTGAGGATTTGGTATTGAGGATTGAAGAATGAGGATTGAGGATTGAGGATTGACGGTTGAGGATTGAAGATGGAGTTTTGAGGATTGAAGTTTGAGGATTGAGGATTGAAGTTTGAGGATTGAGGATTGAGGATTGAGGATTGAGGATTGAAGGTTGAGTATTGAGGATTGAAGGTTGAGGATTGAGGATTGAGGACTGAGGATTGAGGATTGAAGATTGAGTATTGAGGATTGAGGATTGAGGATTGAGGATTTAGGATTGAAGATTGAGGATTGGGTATTGAGGATTGAACATTCAGGATTGAGGATTCAGGATAGAGGATTGAGGATTGAGGATTGAAGATTGAATATTGATGATTGAAGATTGAGGATTGAGGATTGAGGGTTGTGGATTGCGGCTGAGGACTGAGGGTTGGGTATTGATGTCTGAGGTCTGAGGATTGAGGATTGAGGATTGAGAATTCAGGATTGAGGATTGAGGATTGAAGATTGAGGATTGGGTGATGAGGATTGAAGAATGAGGATAGAGGATTGAGGATTGAAGATTGAGGGTTGAAGATTGAGTATTGAGGATTGAAGATTGAGTATTGAGGATTGAGGATTCAGGATTGAGGATTGAGGATAAAGGATTGAGGATTGAGGATTGAGGATTGAGGATTGAGGATTGAGGATTGAGTATTGAGGATGAGGTTTGAGGGTTGAGGATTGAGGTTTGAGGAATAAGGACGGAGGATTGAGGACTGAGGGTTGAGGATTGAAGGTTGAATATTGATGATTGAAGGTTGAGGATTGAGGATTGAGGGTTGTGGATTGAGGACGAGGACTGAGGGTTGGGTATTGATGCTTGAGGTCTGAGGATTGAGGATTGAGGATTGCGAATTGAGGATTGAGGATTGAGGATTGAAGATTGAGGATTTGGTATTGAGGATTGAAGAATGAGGATTGAGGATTGAGGATTGACGGTTGAGGATTGAAGATTGAGTTTTGAGGATTGAAGTTTGAGGATTGAGGATTGAAGTTTGAGGATTGAGGATTGAGGATAGGGGATTGAAGATTGAGTATTGAGGCTTGAAGATTGACGATTGAGGATTGAGAATTGAGGACTGAGCATTGAGGATTGAGGATTCAAGGTTGAGCATTGAGGATTGAAGGTTGAGGATTGAGGATTGAGGATAGAGGATTGAGGATTGAATATTGAGGATTGGGGACTGAGTGTTGAGGGTTGATGATTGAAAATTGAGGATTGGGTATTGAGGATTGAGGATTGAGAATTGTGGATTGAGGATTGAGGATTGAGGATTGAGGATTGAGGATTGAAGGTTGAACATTGATGAATGAAGATTGAGGATTGAGGGTTGAGGATTGAGGATTGAAGATAGAGGATTTGGTATTGAGGATTGAAGAATGAGGATTGAGGATTGAGGATTGACGGTTGAGGATTAAGGATTGAGTTTTGAGGATTGAAGATTGAGGATTGAAGATTGAGGATTGAGGATTGAGGATTGAAGGTTGAGTATTGAGGATTGAAGGTTGAGGATTGAGGATTGAGGACTGAGGATTGAGGATTGAAGATTGAGTATTGAGGATTGAGGATTGAGGATTGAGGATTTAGGATTGAAGATTGAGGATTGAGGATTGAGGGTTGTGGATTGCGGATGAGGACTGAGGGTAGGGTATTGATGTCTGAGGTCTGAGGATTGAGGATTGAGGATTGAGAACAGAGGATTGAGGATTGAGGATTGAAGATTGAGGATTGGGTGATGAGGATTGAAGAATGAGGATAGAGGATTTAGGATTGAAGATTGAGGGTTGAAGATTGAGTATTGAGGATTGAGGATTTAGTATTGAGGATTGAGGATTCAGGATTGAGGATTGAGGATAGAGGATTGAGGATTGAGGATTGAGGATTGAGGATTGCGAATTGAGGATTGAGGATTGAGGATTGAAGATTGAGGATTGGGTATTGAGGAGTGACGAATTAGGATTGAGGATTGAGGATTGTGGATTGAGCATTGCAGATTGAGTATTCAGGATTGAAGATTGAGGATTGATGATTGAGGATTGAGGATTGAGGACTGAGGATTGAGGAATGAGGATTGAAGATTGAGTATTGAGGATTGAAGATTGAGGATTGAGGATTGAGGATTGAGGATTGAGAATAGAGGATTGAAGATTGAGAACTGGTGTTTGAGGATTGACGATTGAGGATTGAGTATTGAGGATTGAGGATTGAGGATTGAGGATTGAGTATTGAGTATTGAGGATTGAGGATTGAGGGTTGAACATTGATTACTGAGTGTTGAGGGTTGAGTGGTGAGAATTGATGTTTGTCGATAGAGATTTGAAGATTGCAGATTGAGCATTGAGTATTGAAAGCTGTGATTTCAGGATATTCTATTGAGGACTGAGGATTGACAAACGATTGTTGAGGACTGAAGGCTGGAGCTTGAGGATTCAGGACTGAGGACTCAGAATTGAGGTTTTGAGGACTGAGGATTGAGGATTAACGATTGAGTATTGAGGATTGAAGATTGAGGATTGAGGAATGAGTATCGAGGATTGAGGATTGAGGATGAGGGCTGAGGGTTGAGGATTGAGGTTTGAGGACTGAGGACTGAGGATTGAGGATTGAGAATTGAGGATTGAGGACTGGGGATTGAGGATTGAAGATTGAGAATTAAGGATTGATGATTGGGGATTGAGGATCTAGGATTGGAGATTGATTATTGAGGATTGAATATTGAGGATTGAGGATTGAGGATTGAGAATTGAGAATTGAGAATTGAGGACGAGGACTGAGGATTGAGGATTGAGGTTTGAGGTATGAGGATTCAGGATTGAGGATTGAGGATTGAGGATTGAGGATTGAGGATTGAGGATTGAGGATTGAGTATTGAGGATGAGGTTTGAGGGTTGAGGATTGAGGTTTGAGGAATAAGGACGGAGGATTGAGGACTGAGGGTTGAGGATTGAAGGTTGAATATTGATGATTGAAGGTTGAGGATTGAGGATTGAGGGTTGTGGATTGAGGACGAGGACTGAGGGTTGGGTATTGATGCTTGAGGTCTGAGGATTGAGGATTGAGGATTGCGAATTGAGGATTGAGGATTGAGGATTGAAGATTGAGGATTTGGTATTGAGGATTGAAGAATGAGGATTGAGGATTGAGGATTGACGGTTGAGGATTGAAGATTGAGTTTTGAGGATTGAAGTTTGAGGATTGAGGATTGAAGTTTGAGGATTGAGGATTGAGGATTGAGGATTGAGGATTGAAGGTTGAGTATTGAGGATTGAAGGTTGAGGATTGAGGATTGAGGACTGAGGATTGAGGATTGAAGATTGAGTATTGAGGATTGAGGATTGAGGATTGAGGATTTAGGATTGAAGATTGAGGATTGGGTATTGAGGATTGAACATTCAGGATTGAGGATTCAGGATAGAGGATTGAGGATTGAGGATTGAAGATTGAATATTGATGATTGAAGATTGAGGATTGAGGATTGAGGGTTGTGGATTGCGGATGAGGACTGAGGGTTGGGTATTGATGTCTGAGGTCTGAGGATTGAGGATTGAGGATTGAGAATTCAGGATTGAGGATTGAGGATTGAAGATTGAGGATTGGGTGATGAGGATTGAAGAATGAGGATAGAGGATTGAGGATTGAAGATTGAGGGTTGAAGATTGAGTATTGAGGATTGAAGATTGAGTATTGAGGATTGAGGATTCAGGATTGAGGATTGAGGATAAAGGATTGAGGATTGAGGATTGAGGATTGAGGATTGAAGTTTGAGGATTGAGGATTGAGGATTGAGGATTGAGGATTGAAGGTTGAGTATTGAGGATTGAAGGTTGAGGATTGAGGATTGAGGACTGAGGATTGAGGATTGAAGATTGAGTATTGAGGATTGAGGATTGAGGATTGAGGATTTAGGATTGAAGATTGAGGATTGGGTATTGAGGATTGAACATTCAGGATTGAGGATTCAGGATAGAGGATTGAGGATTGAGGATTGAAGATTGAATATTGATGATTGAAGATTGAGGATTGAGGATTGAGGGTTGTGGATTGCGGCTGAGGACTGAGGGTTGGGTATTGATGTCTGAGGTCTGAGGATTGAGGATTGAGGATTGAGAATTCAGGATTGAGGATTGAGGATTGAAGATTGAGGATTGGGTGATGAGGATTGAAGAATGAGGATAGAGGATTGAGGATTGAAGATTGAGGGTTGAAGATTGAGTATTGAGGATTGAAGATTGAGTATTGAGGATTGAGGATTCAGGATTGAGGATTGAGGATAAAGGATTGAGGATTGAAGATTGAGGATCGGGAATTGAGGATTGACGATTGAGGATTGAGTATTGAGGATTGAGGATTGAACATTGATTACTGAGTGTTGAGGGCTGAGTCGTGAGAATTGATGTTAGTCGATAGAGATTTGAAGATTGCAGATTGAGCGTTGAGTATTGAAAGCTGTGTATTCAGGATATTCTATTGAGGACTGAGGATTGACAACCGATTGTTGAGGACTGAAGGCTGAAGCTTGAGGATTCAGGACTGAGTACTCAGAATTGAGGTTTGAGGACTGAGGAATGAGGATTAAAGATTGAGTATTGAGGATTGAAGATTGAGGATTAAGGATTGAGTATCGAGGATTGAGGATTGAGGATGAGGGCTGAGGGTTGAGGATTGAGGTTTGAGGACTGAGGACTGAGGATTGAGGATTGAGAATTGAGGATTGAGGATTGAGGATTGAAGATTCAGAATTGGGTATTGAGGATTCAAGAATGAGGATAGAGGATTGAGGAATGAGGACTGAGGATTGAAGATTGAGTATTGAGGATTGAAGACTGACGATTGAGGATTGAGAATTGAGGATTGAGTATTGAGAATTGAGGATTGCAGATTGAGCATTGAGGATTGAAGTTTGAGGATTGACGATCGAGGATTGAGGATTGAGGATTGAATATTGAGGATTGGGGACTGAGTGTTGAGGGTTTAGTGATGAGAATTGATGTTTGTGGATAGAGGTTTGAAGATTGCAGATTGCGTATTGAGTATTGAAAACTGTGGATTGAGGATATTCTGTTGAGGATTGAGGATTGACAACTGATTGTTGTGGACTGAGGGCTGAATGTTGAGGATTCAGGACTGAGGACTCTGAATTGAGAATTGAGGACTGAGGATTGAGGATTAAAGATTGAGTATTGATGATTGAAGATTGAGGATTGAGGACTGAGGATTGAGGATTGAGAATTGAGGATTGAGGATTGAGGATTGAAAATTGGGAATTGGGTATTGAGGATTGAAGGATGAGGATTGAGGATTGAGGATTGAAGATTGAGTATTGAGGATTGAAGATTGAGGATTGAGGATTGAGGATTGAGGATAGGGGATTGAAGATTGAGTATTGAGGCTTGAAGATTGACGTTTGAGGATTAAGAATTGAGGATTGAGCATTGAGGATTGAGGATTCAAGGTTGAGCATTGAGGATTGAAGGTTGCGTATTGAGGATTGAGGATAGAGGATTGAGGATTGAGGATCGAGGATTGAGGGTTGAGGATTGAGGATCGAGGATTGAGGGTTGAGGATTGAAGATTGAGTATTGAGCATTGAAGATTGAGGATCGAGGATTGATGATTGAGGATTGAGGATTGTGGATTGAGGATTGATGATTGAGGATTGAAGATTGAGGATTGGGTATTGAGGATTGAAGAATGAGGATTGAGGATTGAGGATTGAGGATTGAGGATTGAATATTGAGGGTTGAGGATTGAAGATGGACGATTGAGGATTGAGGATTGAGGATTGAGGATCGAGGATTGAGGGTTGAGGATTGAAGATTGAGTATTGAGCATTGAAGATTGAGGATTGAGGATTGAGGATTGAGGATTGAGGATTGAAGATTGAGTATTGAGGATTGAAGATTAAGATTGAGGATTGAGGATTGAGGATTGAGGATTGAAGATTGAGGATTGGGGACTGAGTATTGAGGGTTGAGTGATGAGAATTGATGTTTGTGGATAGAGATCTGAGGATTGCAGATTGAGTATTGAGTATTGAAAACTGTGAATTGAGGATATTCTATTGAGGATTGAGGATTGACAACTGATTGTTGAGGACTCAGGGCTGAAGATTGAGGATTCAGGATTAAGGATTCAGGATATAGGTTTGAGGACTGAGGATTGAGGATTTGGTATTGGGGATTGAGGATTGAGGATTTGGTATTGGGGATTGAGGATTGAGGATTGAGGATTGAGGATTGAATATTGAATATTAATGATTGAAGATTGAGGATTGAGGATTGAGGGTTGTGTATTGAGGACGAGGTCTGAGGGCTGAGTATAGATGTTTGAAGTCTGAGGATTGAGGATCGAGGATTGAGAATTGAGGATTGAGGATTGAGGATTGAAGATTGAGGATTCGGTATGGAGGATTGAAGAATGAGGATTGAGGAGTGAGGACTGAGGATTGAGGATTGCAGATTGAGTATTGAGGATTGAAGATTGAGGATTGAGGATTGAGGGTTGAGGATTGAGGATTGAGGATTGAGGATTGAGAATTGAGGATTGAGGATTGAAGATTGAGTATTGAGGATTGAAGGTCGAGGATTGAGTATTGAGGATTGAAGATTGAGGATTGCGGATTGTCGATTGAGGATTGAGGACGAGTGCTGAGGGTTGAGGATTGAGGTTTGAGGACAGAGGACTGCGGATTACGGATTGAGAATTGAGGATTGAGGATTGAGGATTGAGGATTGAGAATTGAGGATTGAGGATTGAGGATTGAAGATTGAGGATTCGGTATTGAGGATTGAAGAATGAGGATTGAGGAGTGAGGACTGAGGATTGAGGATTGCAGATTGAGTATTGAGGACTGAAGCCTGACGATTGAGGATTGAGGATTGAGGATTGATGGTTGAGGATGGAGGATTGAAGACTGAGTATTGAGGAATGAAGGTTGAGGATTGAGGATTGAGGATTGAGGATTGAGGATTGAGTATTGAAGATTGAGCATTGGGGACTGAGTGTTGAAGGTTGAGTGATGAGAATTGATGTTTGTGGATAGAGATCTGAAGATTGCAGATTGAGTATTGAGTTTTGAAAACAGTGAATTGGTGATATTCTATTGAGGATTGAGGATTGACAACTGACTGTTGAGGACTGAGGGCTGAAGATTGTGGATTCAGGATTGAGGATTCAGGATTGACGTTTGAGGACTTAGGATTCAGGACTGAGGACTCAGAATTGAGGATTGAGGATTGAAGACTGAGCATTGAGGATTGAAGGTTGAAGATTGAGGATCGAGGATTGAGGATTGAGGATTGAATATTGAGGATTGGGGACTGAGTGTTGAGGGTTGAGTGATGAGAATTGATGTTTGTGGATAGAGATTTGAAGATTGCAGATTGAGTATTGAGGATTGAAAGCTGTGAATTGGTGATATTTTATTGAGGATTGAGGATTGAAGATTGAGGATTGGGTATTGAGGAGTGACGAATTAGGATTGAGGATTGAGGAATGAGGATTGAGGATTGCAGATTGAGTATTGAGTATTGAAGATTGAGGATTGAGGATTGAGGATTGAGGATTGAGGATTGAGGACTGACGATTGAGGACTGAGGATAGAGGATTGAAGATTGAGTATTGAGGATTGAAGATTGAGGATTGAGGATTGAGGATTGAGGATAGAGGATTGAAGATCGAGGATTGAGGATTTAGATTGAAGATTGAGTATTGATGATTGAAGATTGAGGATTGAGGGTTGAAGATTGAGTATTGAGGATTGAATATTGAGGATTGAGGATTGAGGATTGAAGATTGAGGACTGAGCGTTGAGGGTTGAGTGATGAGAATTGATGTTTGTGGATAGAGATTTGAAGATTGCAGATTGAGTATTGGGTATTGAAACCTGTGAATTGAGGATATTCTATTGAGGATTGAGGATTGACAACTGATTGTTGAGGACTGAGGGCTGAAGGTAGAGGATTCAGGATTGAGTACTCAGAATTGTGTTTTGAGGACTGAGGATTGATGATTGAAGATTGAGTATTGAGGATTGAGTATTGAGGATTGGGGATTCAGGATTGAGAATTGAGGAATGAGGATGAGGGCTGAGGGTTGAGGATTGAGGTTTCAGGACTGAGGACTGAGGATTGAGGATTGAGAATGGAGGATTGAGTATTGAGGATTTTAGATTGAGGATTGGGTATTGAGGATTGAAGAATGAGGATTGAGGATTGAGGATTGAGGATTGAGGATTGAGGATTGAAGACTGAGTATTGAGAATTGAAGATTGACGATTGAGGATTGAGGATTGAGGATTGAGAATTGAGGATTGAGGATTGAAGGTTGAGCATTGAGGATTGAAGGCTGAGGATTGAGGATTGAGGATTGAGGATTGAGGATTGAATATTGAGGATTGGGGACTGAGCGTTGAGGGTTCAGTGGTGAGAATTGATGTTTGTGGATAGAGATTTGAAGATTGCAGATTGAGTATTGTGTATTGAAAACTGTGAATTGTTGATACTCTATCGAGGATTGAGGATTGACAACTGACTGTTGAGGGCTGAGGGCTGAAGATTGAGGATTCAGGATTGAGGATTCAGGATTGAGGATTGAGGATTGAGGATTGAGGATTGAGGATTGAGGATGAGGGCTGAGGGTTGAGGATTGAGGTTTGAGGACTGAGGACTGAGGATTGAGGATTGAGAATTGAGGATTGAGGATTGAGGATTGAAGATTCAGAATTGGGTATTGAGGATTCAAGAATGAGGATAGAGGATTGAGGAATGAGGACTGAGGATTGAAGATTGAGTATTGAGGATTGAAGACTGACGATTGAGGATTGAGATTTGAGGATTGAGTATTGAGAATTGAGGATTGCAGATTGAGCATTGAGGATTGAAGTTTGAGGATTGACGATCGAGGATTGAGGATTGAGGATTGAATATTGAGGATTGGGGACTGAGTGTTGAGGGTTTAGTGATGAGAATTGATGTTTGTGGATAGAGGTTTGAAGATTGCAGATTGCGTATTGAGTATTGAAAACTGTGGATTGAGGATATTCTGTTGAGGATTGAGGATTGACAACTGATTGTTGTGGACTGAGGGCTGAATGTTGAGGATTCAGGACTGAGGACTCTGAATTGAGAATTGAGGACTGAGGATTGAGGATTAAAGATTGAGTATTGATGATTGAAGATTGAGGATTGAGGACTGAGGATTGAGGATTGAGAATTGAGGATTGAGGATTGAGGATTGAAAATTGGGAATTGGGTATTGAGGATTGAAGGATGAGGATTGAGGATTGAGGATTGAAGATTGAGTATTGAGGATTGAAGATTGAGGATTGAGGATTGAGGATTGAGGATAGGGGATTGAAGATTGAGTATTGAGGCTTGAAGATTGACGTTTGAGGATTAAGAATTGAGGATTGAGCATTGAGGATTGAGGATTCAAGGTTGAGCATTGAGGATTGAAGGTTGCGTATTGAGGATTGAGGATAGAGGATTGAGGATTGAATATTGAGGATTGGGGACTGAGTGTTGAGGGTTGATGATTGAAAATTGAGGATTGGGTATTGAGGATTGAGGATTGAGGATTGTGGATTGAGGATTGAGGATTGAGGATTGAGGATTGAGGATTGAAGGTTGAATATTGATGAATGAAGATTGAGGATTGAGGGTTGTGGATTGCGGACGAGGACTGAGGGCTGAGTATTGATGTTTGAGGTCTGAGGATTGAGAATTGCGGATTGAGAGTTGAGGATTGAGGATTGAGGATTGAAGATTGAGAATTGTGTGTTGAGGATTGAAGAATGAGGATTGAGGATTGAGGATTGAAGATTGAGGGTTGAAGATTGATTATTGAGGATTGAAGATTGAGGATTGAGGATTGAGTATTGAGGATTGAGGATTGCGGATTGCAGATTGAGTATTGAGGATTGAAGATTGAGGATTGAGGATTGAGGATTGAAGATTGAGTATTGAGGATTGAAGATTGAGGATTGAGGATTGAGGATTGAGGATAGGGGATTGAGGATTGAGTATTGAGGCTTGAAGATTGACGATTGAGGATTGAGAATTGAGGATTGAGCATTGAGGATTGAGGATTCAAGGTTGAGCATTGAGGATTGAAGGTTGAGGATTGAGGATTGAGGATAGAGGATTGAGGATTGAATATTGAGGATTGGGGACTGAGTGTTGAGGGTTGATGATTGAAAATTGAGGATTGGGTATTGAGGATTGAGGATTGAGGATTGAAGATTGAGGATTGAGGATTGAAGATTGAGGATCGGGAATTGAGTATTGACGATTGAGGATTGAGTATTGAGGATTGAGAACTGAGGATTGAGGATTGTAGATTGAGTATTGAGGATTGAAGGTTGTTGACTGAGTGTTGAGGGTTGAGTGATGAGAATTGATGTTTGTGGATTGAGATTTGAAGATTGAAGAATGGGGATTGAGTATTGAATACTGTGAATTGAGGATATTCTATTGAGGATTGAGGATTGACAATTGATTGTTGAGGACTGAGGGCTGAAGGTTGAGGATTCAGGATTGAGGATTCGGTATAGAGGTTTCAGGACTGAGGATTGAGGGTTGAGGATAGAGGATTGAGGATTGAGGATTTGGGATTGAGGATTGAGGATTGATGATTGAGGATTGAGGATTGAGGATTGAGGATTGAATATTGAGTATTGAGTATTTAAGATTGAGGATTGAGGATTAAGGATTGAGGATTGAGTATTGAGGATTGAGGATTGAGGATTGAAGATTGAGGATTGGGTATTGAGGATTGAAGATTGAGGATTGAGAATTGAGAACAGAGGATTGAGGATTGAAGATTGAGTATTGAGGATTGAAGGTTGTTGACTGAGTGTTGAGGGCTGAGTGGTGAGAATTGATGTTTGTCGATAGAGATTTGAAGATTGCAGATTGAGCATTGAGTATTGAAAGCTGTGAATTCAGGATATTCTATTGAGGACTGAGGATTGACAACCGATTGTTGAGGACTGAAGGCTGAAGCTTGAGGATTCAGGACTGAGTACTCAGAATTGAGGTTTGAAGACTGAGGATTGAGGATTAAAGATTGAGTATTGAGGACTGAAGATTGAGGATTGAGGATTGAGTATCGAGGATTGAGGATTGAGGATGAGGGCTGAGGGTTGAGGACTGAGGATTCAAGATTGAGTTTTGAGGATTGAAGACTGACGATTGAGGATTGAGAATTGAGGATTGAGTATTGAGCATTGAGGATTGCAGATTGAGCATTGAGGATCGAAGTTTGAGGATTGAGGATCGCGGATTGAGGATTGAGGATTGAATATTGAGGATTGGGGACTGAGTGTTGAGGGTTTAGTGATGAGAATTGATGTTTGTGGATAGAGGTTTGAAGATTGCAGGTTGGGTATTGAGTATTGAAAACTGTGGATTGAGGATATTCTGTTGAGGATTGAGGATTGACAACTGATTGTTGTGGACTGAGGGCTGAATGTTGAGGATTCAGGACTGAGGACTCGGAATTGAGAATTGAGCACTGAGGATTGAGGATTAAAGATTGAGTATTGGGGATTGATGATTGAGGATTGAGGATTGAGGATAGAGGATTGAGGATTGAGGATTGAGGATTGAGGATTGCGAATTGAGGATTGAGGATTGAGGATTGAAGATTGAGGATTGGGTATTGAGGAGTGACGAATTAGGATTGAGGATTGAGGATTGTGGATTGAGCATTGCAGATTGAGTATTCAGGATTGAAGATTGAGGATTGATGATTGAGGATTGAGGATTGAGGACTGAGGATTGAGGAATGAGGATTGAAGATTGAGTATTGAGGATTGAAGATTGAGGATTGAGGATTGAGGATTGAGGATTGAGAATAGAGGATTGAAGATTGAGAACTGGTGTTTGAGGATTGACGATTGCGGATTGAGTATTGTGGATTGAGGATTGAGGATTGAGGATTGAGTATTGAGTATTGAGGATTGAGGATTGAGGGTTGAACATTGATTACTGAGTGTTGAGGGTTGAGTGGTGAGAATTGATGTTTGTCGATAGAGATTTGAAGATTGCAGATTGAGCATTGAGTATTGAAAGCTGTGATTTCAGGATATTCTATTGAGGACTGAGGATTGACAAACGATTGTTGAGGACTGAAGGCTGGAGCTTGAGGATTCAGGACTGAGGACTCAGAATTGAGGTTTTGAGGACTGAGGATTGAGGATTAACGATTGAGTATTGAGGATTGAAGATTGAGGATTGAGGAATGAGTATCGAGGATTGAGGATTGAGGATGAGGGCTGAGGGTTGAGGATTGAGGTTTGAGGACTGAGGACTGAGGATTGAGGATTGAGAATTGAGGATTGAGGACTGGGGATTGAGGATTGAAGATTGAGAATTAAGGATTGATGATTGGGGATTGAGGATCTAGGATTGGAGATTGATTATTGAGGATTGAATATTGAGGATTGAGGATTGAGGATTGAGAATTGAGAATTGAGAATTGAGAATTGAGGACGAGGACTGAGGATTGAGGATTGAGGTTTGAGGTATGAGGATTCAGGATTGAGGATTGAGGATTGAGGATTGAGGATTGAGGATTGAGGATTGAGGATTGAGGATTGAGTATTGAGGATGAGGTTTGAGGGTTGAGGATTGAGGTTTGAGGAATAAGGACGGAGGATTGAGGACTGAGGGTTGAGGATTGAAGGTTGAATATTGATGATTGAAGGTTGAGGATTGAGGATTGAGGGTTGTGGATTGAGGACGAGGACTGAGGGTTGGGTATTGATGCTTGAGGTCTGAGGATTGAGGATTGAGGATTGCGAATTGAGGATTGAGGATTGAGGATTGAAGATTGAGGATTTGGTATTGAGGATTGAAGAATGAGGATTGAGGATTGAGGATTGACGGTTGAGGATTGAAGATTGAGTTTTGAGGATTGAAGTTTGAGGATTGAGGATTGAAGTTTGAGGATTGAGGATTGAGGATTGAGGATTGAGGATTGAAGGTTGAGTATTGAGGATTGAAGGTTGAGGATTGAGGATTGAGGACTGAGGATTGAGGATTGAAGATTGAGTATTGAGGATTGAGGATTGAGGATTGAGGATTTAGGATTGAAGATTGAGGATTGGGTATTGAGGATTGAACATTCAGGATAGAGGATTGAGGATTGAGGATTGAAGATTGAATATTGATGATTGAAGATTGAGGATTGAGGATTGAGGGTTGTGGATTGCGGATGAGGACTGAGGGTTGGGTATTGATGTCTGAGGTCTGAGGATTGAGGATTGAGGATTGAGAATTCAGGATTGAGGATTGAGGATTGAAGATTGAGGATTGGGTGATGAGGATTGAAGAATGAGGATAGAGGATTGAGGATTGAAGATTGAGGGTTGAAGATTGAGTATTGAGGATTGAAGATTGAGTACTGAGGATTGAGGATTCAGGATTGAGGATTGAGGATAAAGGATTGAGGATTGAGGATTGAGGATTGAGGATTGAGGATTGAAGGTTGAGTATTGAGGATTGAAGGTTGAGGATTGGGGATTGAGGATTGAGGATTGAGGATTGAAGATTGAGGATTGAGGATTGAAGATTGAGGATTGGCAATTGAGGATTGACGATTGAGGATTGAGTATTGAGGATTGAGAAGTGAGGATTGAGGATTGAAGATTGAGTATTGAGGATTGAAGATTGTTGACTGAGTGTTGAGGGTTGAGTGATGAGAATTGATGTTTGTGGATTGAGATTTGAAGATTGAAGAATGGGGATTGAGTATTGAATACTGTGAATTGAGGATATTCTATTGAGGATTGAGGATTGACAATTGATTGTTGAGGACTGAGGGCTGAAGGCTGAGGATTCAGGATTGAGGATTCGGGATTGAGGTTTGAGGACTGAGGATTGAGGGTTAAGGATTGAGTATTGAGGATTGAGGATTTGGGATTGAGGACTGAGGATTGAGGATTGAGGATTGAGGATTGAGGATTGAGGATTGAAGATTGAGTATTGAGTATTTAAGAATGAGGATTGAGGATTGAGGATTGAGGATTGAGAATTGAGGATTGAGAATTGAGGATTGAGGATTGAGGATTGAAGATTGAGGATTGGGTATTGAGGAGTGACGAATTAGGATTGAGGATTGAGGTTTGAGGATTGAGGATTGCAGATTGAGTATTGAGGATTGAAGATTGAGGATTGAGGATTGAGGATTGAGGATTGAGGACTGAGGATTGAGGATTGAGGATTGAAGATTGAGTATTGAGAATTGAAGATTGAGGATTGAGGATTGAGGATTGAGGATTGAGAATAGAGGATTGAAGATTGAGGATTGGTGTTTGAGGATTGACGATTGAGGATTGAGTATTGAGGATTGAGGATTGAGGATTGAGGATTGAGTATTGAGGATTGAGGATTGAGGATTGAGGATTGAACATTGATTACTGAGTGTTGAGGGTTGAGTGGTGAGAATTGATGTTTGTCGATAGAGATTTGAAGATTGCAGATTGAGCATTGAGTATTGAAAGCTATGAATACAGGATATTCTATTGAGGACTGAGGATTGACAACCGATTGTTGAGGACTGAAGGCTGAAGCTTGAGGATTCAGGACTGAGGACTCAGGATTGAGGTTTGAGGACTGAGGATTGAGGATTAATGATTGAGTATTGAGGATTGAAGATTGAGGATTGAGGATTGAGTATCGAGGATTGAGGATTGAGGATGAGGGCTGAGGGTTGAGGATTGAGGTTTGAGGACTGAGGACTGAGGATTGAGGATTGAGAATTGAGGATTGAGGACTGGGGATTGAGGATTGAAGATTGAGAATTAAGGATTGATGATTGGGGATTGAGGATCTAGGATTGGAGATTGATTATTGAGGATTGAATATTGAGGATTGAGGATTGAGGATTGAGAATTGAGAATTGAGAATTGAGGACGAGGACTGAGGATTGAGGATTGAGGTTTGAGGTATGAGGATTCAGGATTGAGGATTGAGGATTGAGGATTGAGGATTGAGGATTGAGTATTGAGGATGAGGTTTGAGGGTTGAGGATTGAGGTTTGAGGAATAAGGACGGAGGATTGAGGACTGAGGGTTGAGGATTGAAGGTTGAATATTGATGATTGAAGGTTGAGGATTGAGGATTGAGGGTTGTGGATTGAGGACGAGGACTGAGGGTTGGGTATTGATGCTTGAGGTCTGAGGATTGAGGATTGAGGATTGCGAATTGAGGATTGAGGATTGAGGATTGAAGATTGAGGATTTGGTATTGAGGATTGAAGAATGAGGATTGAGGATTGAGGATTGACGGTTGAGGATTGAAGATTGAGTTTTGAGGATTGAAGTTTGAGGATTGAGGATTGAAGTTTGAGGATTGAGGATTGAGGATTGAGGATTGAGGATTGAAGGTTGAGTATTGAGGATTGAAGGTTGAGGATTGAGGATTGAGGACTGAGGATTGAGGATTGAAGATTGAGTATTGAGGATTGAGAATTGAGGATTGAGGATTTAGGATTGAAGATTGAGGATTGGGTATTGAGGATTGAACATTCAGGATTGAGGATTCAGGATAGAGGATTGAGGATTGAGGATTGAAGATTGAATATTGATGATTGAAGATTGAGGATTGAGGATTGAGGGTTGTGGATTGCGCATGAGGACTGAGGGTTGGGTATTGATGTCTGAGGTCTGAGGATTGAGGATTGAGGATTGAGAATTCAGGATTGAGGATTGAGGATTGAAGATTGAGGATTGGGTGATGAGGATTGAAGAATGAGGATAGAGGATTGAGGATTGAAGATTGAGGGTTGAAGATTGAGTATTGAGGATTGAAGATTGAGTATTGAGGATTGAGGATTCAGGATTGAGGATTGAGGATAAAGGATTGAGGATTGAGGATTGAGGATTGAGGATTGAGGATTGAAGGTTGAGTATTGAGGATTGAAGGTTGATGATTGGGGATTGAGGATTGAGGATTGAGGATTGAAGATTGAGGATTGAGGATTGAAGATTGAGGATTGGCAATTGAGGATTGACGATTGAGGATTGAGTATTGAGGATTGAGAAGTGAGGATTGAGGATTGAAGATTGAGTATTGAGGATTGAAGATTGTTGACTGAGTGTTGAGGGTTGAGTGATGAGAATTGATGTTTGTGGATTGAGATTTGAAGATTGAAGAATGGGGATTGAGTATTGAATACTGTGAATTGAGGATATTCTATTGAGGATTGAGGATTGACAATTGATTGTTGAGGACTGAGGGCTGAAGGCTGAGGATTCAGGATTGAGGATTCGGGATTGAGGTTTCAGGACTGATGATTGAGGGTTAAGGATTGAGTATTGAGGATTGAGGATTTGGGATTGAGGACTGAGGATTGAGGATTGAGGATTGAGGATTGAGGATTGAGGATTGAAGATTGAGTATTGAGTATTTAAGAATGAGGATTGAGGATTGAGGATTGAGGATTGAGAATTGAGGATTGAGAATTGAGGATTGAGGATTGAGGATTGAAGATTGAGGATTGGGTATTGAGGAGTGACGAATTAGGATTGAGGATTGAGGTTTGAGGATTGAGGATTGCAGATTGAGTATTGAGGTTTGAAGATTGAGGATTGAGGATTGAGGATTGAGGATTGAGGACTGAGGATTGAGGATTGAGGATTGAAGATTGAGTATTGAGAATTGAAGATTGAGGATTGAGGATTGAGGATTGAGGATTGAGAATAGAGGATTGAAGATTGAGGATTGGTGTTTGAGGATTGACGATTGAGGATTGAGTATTGAGGATTGAGGATTGAGGATTGAGGATTGAGTATTGAGTATTGAGGATTGAGGATTGAGGATTGAAGATTGAATATTAATGATTGAAGATTGAGGATTGAGGATTGAGGGTTGTGGATTGAGGACGAGGACTGAGGGCTGAGTATTGATGTTTGAAGTCTGAGGATTGAGGGTTGAGGATTGAGAATTGAGGATTGAGGATTGAGGATTGAAGATTGAGGATTCGGTATTGAGGATTGAAGAATGAGGATTGAGGAGTGAGGACGTGAGGTTTGAGGATTGCAGATTGAGTATTGAGGATTGAAGCCTGACGATTGAGGATTGAGGATTGAGGATTGAGGGTTGAGGATGGAGCATTGAAGACTGAGTATTGAGGAATGAAGGTTGAGGATTGAGGTTTGAGGACTGAGGACTGAGGATTGGGGATTGAGGGTTGGGGATTGACGTTTGAGGACTGAGGACTGAGGATTCAGGATTGAGAATTGAGGATTGAGGATTGAGGATTGAAGATTGAGAATTGGGTATTGAGGATTGAAGGATGAGGATTGAGTATTGAGGATTGAAGATTGGGGATTGAGGATTGAGTATTGAGGATTGAGGATTGAGGATTGAGGATTGAGGATTGAGGACTGAGGATTGAGGATTGAGTATTGATGATTGAAGATTGAGGATTGAGGACTGAGGATTGAGGATTGAAGATTGAGTATTGAGGATTGAAGATTGAGGATTGAGGATTGAGGATTCAGGATAGGGGATTGAAGATTGAGTATTGAGGCTTGAAGATTGACGTTTGAGGATTAAGAATTGAGGATTGAGCATTGAGGATTGAGGATTCAAGGTTGAGCATTGAGGATTGAAGGTTGCGTATTGAGGATTGAGGATAGAGGATTGAGGATTGAATATTGAGGATTGGGGACTGAGTGTTGAGGGTTGATGATTGAAAATTGAGGATTGGGTATTGAGGATTGAGGATTGAGGATTGTGGATTGAGGATTGAGGATTGAGGATTGAGGATTGAGGATTGAAGGTTGAATATTGATGAATGAAGATTGAGGATTGAGGGTTGTGGATTGCGGACGAGGACTGAGGGCTGAGTATTGATGTTTGAGGTCTGAGGATTGAGAATTGCGGATTGAGAGTTGAGGATTGAGGATTGAGGATTGAAGATTGAGAATTGTGTGTTGAGGATTGAAGAATGAGGATTGAGGATTGAGGATTGAAGATTGAGGGTTGAAGATTGATTATTGAGGATTGAAGATTGAGGATTGAGGATTGAGTATTGAGGATTGAGGATTGCGGATTGCAGATTGAGTATTGAGGATTGAAGATTGAGGATTGAGGATTGAGGATTGAAGATTGAGTATTGAGGATTGAAGATTGAGGATTGAGGATTGAGGATTGAGGATAGGGGATTGAAGATTGAGTATTGAGGCTTGAAGATTGACGATTGAGGATTGAGAATTGAGGATTGAGCATTGAGGATTGAGGATTCAAGGTTGAGCATTGAGGATTGAAGGTTGAGGATTGAGGATTGAGGATAGAGGATTGAGGATTGAATATTGAGGATTGGGGACTGAGTGTTGAGGGTTGATGATTGAAAATTGAGGATTGGGTATTGAGGACTGAGGATTGAGGATTGAAGATTGAGGATTGAGGATTGAAGATTGAGGATCGGGAATTGAGTATTGACGATTGAGGATTGAGTATTGAGGATTGAGAACTGAGGATTGAGGATTGTAGATTGAGTATTGAGGATTGAAGGTTGTTGACTGAGTGTTGAGGGTTGAGTGATGAGAATTGATGTTTGTGGATTGAGATTTGAAGATTGAAGAATGGGGATTGAGTATTGAATACTGTGAATTGAGGATATTCTATTGAGGATTGAGGATTGACAATTGATTGTTGAGGACTGAGGGCTGAAGGTTGAGGATTCAGGATTGAGGATTCGGTATAGAGGTTTCAGGACTGAGGATTGAGGGTTGAGGATTGAGGATTGAGGATTGAGGATTTGGGATTGAGGATTGAGGATTGATGATTGAGGATTGAGGATTGAGGATTGAGGATTGAATATTGAGTATTGAGTATTTAAGATTGAGGATTGAGGATTAAGGATTGAGGATTGAGTATTGAGGATTGAGGATTGAGGATTGAAGATTGAGGATTGGGTATTGAGGATTGAAGATTGAGGATTGAGAATTGAGAACTGAGGATTGAGGATTGAAGATTGAGTATTGAGGATTGAAGGTTGTTGACTGAGTGTTGAGGGCTGAGTGGTGAGAATTGATGTTTGTCGATAGAGATTTGAAGATTGCAGATTGAGCATTGAGTATTGAAAGCTGTGAAATCAGGATATTCTATTGAGGACTGAGGATTGACAACCGATTGTTGAGGACTGAAGGCTGAAGCTTGAGGATTCAGGACTGAGTACTCAGAATTGAGGTTTGAAGACTGAGGATTGAGGATTAAAGATTGAGTATTGAGGACTGAAGATTGAGGATTGAGGATTGAGTATCGAGGATTGAGGATTGAGGATGAGGGCTGAGGGTTGAGGACTGAGGATTCAAGATTGAGTTTTGAGGATTGAAGACTGACGATTGAGGATTGAGAATTGAGGATTGAGTATTGAGCATTGAGGATTGCAGATTGAGCATTGAGGATCGAAGTTTGAGGATTGAGGATCGCGGATTGAGGATTGAGGATTGAATATTGAGGATTGGGGACTGAGTGTTGAGGGTTTAGTGATGAGAATTGATGTTTGTGGATAGAGGTTTGAAGATTGCAGGTTGGGTATTGAGTATTGAAAACTGTGGATTGAGGATATTCTGTTGAGGATTGAGGATTGACAACTGATTGTTGTGGACTGAGGGCTGAATGTTGAGGATTCAGGACTGAGGACTCGGAATTGAGAATTGAGCACTGAGGATTGAGGATTAAAGATTGAGTATTGGGGATTGATGATTGAGGATTGAGGACTGAGGATTGAGGATTGAGAATTGAGGATTGAGGATTGAGGATTGAAAATTGGGAATTGGGTATTGAGGATTGAAGAATGAGTATTGAGGATTGAGGATTGAAGAATGATTATTGAGGATTGAAGACTGAGGATTGAGGATTGAGGATTGAGGATAGGGGATTGAAGATTGAGTATTGAGGCTTGAAGATTGACGATTGAGGATTGAGAATTGAGGATTGAGCATTGAGGATTGAGGATTCAAGGTTGAGCATTGAGGATTGATGGTTGAGGATTGAGGATTGAGGATAGAGGATTGAGGATTGAATATTGAGGATTGGGGACTGAGTGTTGAGGGTTGATGATTGAAAATTGAGGATTGGGTATTGAGGATTGAGGATTGAGAATTGTGGATTGAGGATTGAGGACTGAGGATTGAGGATTGAGGATTGAAGGTTGAACATTGATGAATGAAGATTGAGGATTGAAGATTGAGGATTGAAGATTGAGGATTGAGGATTGAGGATTGAGGATTGAGAATAGAGGATTGAAGATTGAGGATTGGTGTTTGAGGATTGACGATTAAGGATTGAGTATTGAGGATTGAGGATTGAGGATTGAGGATTGAGTATTGAGTATTGAGGATTGAGGATTGAGGATTGAAGATTGAGGATTGGGTGTTGAGGAGTGACGAATTAGGCTTGAGGATTGAGGATTGAGGATTGAGGATTGAGGATTGCAGATTGAGTATTGATGATTGCAGATTGAGTATTGAGTATTGAAAACTGTGGATTGAGGATATTCTGTTGAGGATTGAGGATTGACAACTGATTGTTGTGGACTGAGGGCTGAATGTTGAGGATTCAGGACTGAGGACTCGGAATTGAGAATTGAGGACTGAGGATTGAGGATTAAAGATTGAGTATTGAGGATTGATGATTGGGGATTGAGGACTGAGGATTGAGGATTGAGAATTGAGGATTGAGGATTGAGGATTGAAAATTGGGAATTGGGTATTGAGGATTGAAGAATGAGGATTGAGGATTGAGGATTGAAGAATGAGTATTGAGGATTGAAGACTGAGGATTGAGGATTGAGGATTGAGGATAGGGGATTGAAGATTGAGTATTGAGGCTTGAAGATTGACGATTGAGGATTGAGAATTGAGGACTGAGCATTGAGGATTGAGGATTCAAGGTTGAGCATTGTGGATTGAAGGTTGAGGATTGAGGATTGAGGATAGAGGATTGAGGATTGAATATTGAGGATTGGGGACTGAGTGTTGAGGGTTGATGATTGAAAATTGAGGATTGGGTATTGAGGATTGAGGATTGAGAATTGTGGATTGAGGATTGAGGATTGAGGATTGAGGATTGAGGATTGAAGGTTGAACATTGATGAATGAAGATTGAGGATTGAGGGTTGAGGATTGAGGATTGAAGATAGAGGATTTGGTATTGAGGATTGAAGAATGAGGATTGAGGATTGAGGATTGACGGTTGAGGATTAAGGATTGAGTTTTGAGGATTGAAGATTGAGGATTGAAGATTGAGGATTGAGGATTGAGGATTGAAGGTTGAGTATTGAGGATTGAAGGTTGAGGATTGAGGATTGAGGACTGAGGATTGAGGATTGAAGATTGAGTATTGAGGATTGAGGATTGAGGATTGAGGATTTAGGATTGAAGATTGAGGATTGAGGATTGAGGGTTGTGGATTGCGGATGAGGACTGAGGGTAGGGTATTGATGTCTGAGGTCTGAGGATTGAGGATTGAGGATTGAGAACAGAGGATTGAGGATTGAGGATTGAAGATTGAGGATTGGGTGATGAGGATTGAAGAATGAGGATAGAGGATTTAGGATTGAAGATTGAGGGTTGAAGATTGAGTATTGAGGATTGAGGATTTAGTATTGAGGATTGAGGATTCAGGATTGAGGATTGAGGATAGAGGATTGAGGATTGAGGATTGAGGATTGAGGATTGCGAATTGAGGATTGAGGATTGAGGATTGAAGATTGAGGATTGGGTATTGAGGAGTGACGAATTAGGATTGAGGATTGAGGATTGTGGATTGAGCATTGCAGATTGAGTATTCAGGATTGAAGATTGAGGATTGATGATTGAGGATTGAGGATTGAGGACTGAGGATTGAGGATTGAGGATTGAAGATTGAGTATTGAGGATTGAAGATTGAGGACTGAGGATTGAGGATTGAGGATTGAGAATAGAGGATTGAAGATTGAGAACTGGTGTTTGAGGATTGACGATTGAGGATTGAGTATTGAGGATTGAGGATTGAGGATTGAGGATTGAGTATTGAGTATTGAGGATTGAGGATTGAGGGTTGAACATTGATTACTGAGTGTTGAGGGTTGAGTGGTGAGAATTGATGTTTGTCGATAGAGATTTGAAGATTGCAGATTGAGCATTGAGTATTGAAAGCTGTGATTTCAGGATATTCTATTGAGGACTGAGGATTGACAAACGATTGTTGAGGACTGAAGGCTGGAGCTTGAGTATTCAGGACTGAGGACTCAGAATTGAGGTTTTGAGGACTGAGGATTGAGGATTAACGATTGAGTATTGAGGATTGAAGATTGAGGATTGAGGAATGAGTATCGAGGATTGAGGATTGAGGATGAGGGCTGAGGGTTGAGGATTGAGGTTTGAGGACTGAGGACTGAGGATTGAGGATTGAGGATTGAGAATTGAGGATTGAGGACTGGGGATTGAGGATTGAAGATTGAGAATTAAGGATTGATGATTGGGGATTGAGGATCTAGGATTGGAGATTGATTATTGAGGATTGAATATTGAGGATTGAGGATTGAGGATTGAGAATTGAGAATTGAGAATTGAGGACGAGGACTGAGGATTGAGGATTGAGGTTTGAGGTATGAGGATTCAGGATTGAGGATTGAGGATTGAGGATTGAGGATTGAGGATTGAGGATTGAGGATTGAGTATTGAGGATGAGGTTTGAGGGTTGAGGATTGAGGTTTGAGGAATAAGGACGGAGGATTGAGGACTGAGGGTTGAGGATTGAAGGTTGAATATTGATGATTGAAGGTTGAGGATTGAGGATTGAGGGTTGTGGATTGAGGACGAGGACTGAGGGTTGGGTATTGATGCTTGAGGTCTGAGGATTGAGGATTGAGGATTGCGAATTGAGGATTGAGGATTGAGGATTGAAGATTGAGGATTTGGTATTGAGGATTGAAGAATGAGGATTGAGGATTGAGGATTGACGGTTGAGGATTGAAGATGGAGTTTTGAGGATTGAAGTTTGAGGATTGAGGATTGAAGTTTGAGGATTGAGGATTGAGGATTGAGGATTGAGGATTGAAGGTTGAGTATTGAGGATTGAAGGTTGAGGATTGAGGATTGAGGACTGAGGATTGAGGATTGAAGATTGAGTATTGAGGATTGAGGATTGAGGATTGAGGATTTAGGATTGAAGATTGAGGATTGGGTATTGAGGATTGAACATTCAGGATTGAGGATTCAGGATAGAGGATTGAGGATTGAGGATTGAAGATTGAATATTGATGATTGAAGATTGAGGATTGAGGATTGAGGGTTGTGGATTGCGGCTGAGGACTGAGGGTTGGGTATTGATGTCTGAGGTCTGAGGATTGAGGATTGAGGATTGAGAATTCAGGATTGAGGATTGAGGATTGAAGATTGAGGATTGGGTGATGAGGATTGAAGAATGAGGATAGAGGATTGAGGATTGAAGATTGAGGGTTGAAGATTGAGTATTGAGGATTGAAGATTGAGTATTGAGGATTGAGGATTCAGGATTGAGGATTGAGGATAAAGGATTGAGGATTGAGGATTGAGGATTGAGGATTGAGGATTGAGGATTGAGTATTGAGGATGAGGTTTGAGGGTTGAGGATTGAGGTTTGAGGAATAAGGACGGAGGATTGAGGACTGAGGGTTGAGGATTGAAGGTTGAATATTGATGATTGAAGGTTGAGGATTGAGGATTGAGGGTTGTGGATTGAGGACGAGGACTGAGGGTTGGGTATTGATGCTTGAGGTCTGAGGATTGAGGATTGAGGATTGCGAATTGAGGATTGAGGATTGAGGATTGAAGATTGAGGATTTGGTATTGAGGATTGAAGAATGAGGATTGAGGATTGAGGATTGACGGTTGAGGATTGAAGATTGAGTTTTGAGGATTGAAGTTTGAGGATTGAGGATTGAAGTTTGAGGATTGAGGATTGAGGATAGGGTATTGAAGATTGAGTATTGAGGCTTGAAGATTGACGATTGAGGATTGAGAATTGAGGACTGAGCATTGAGGATTGAGGATTCAAGGTTGAGCATTGAGGATTGAAGGTTGAGGATTGAGGATTGAGGATAGAGGATTGAGGATTGAATATTGAGGATTGGGGACTGAGTGTTGAGGGTTGATGATTGAAAATTGAGGATTGGGTATTGAGGATTGAGGATTGAGAATTGTGGATTGAGGATTGAGGATTGAGGATTGAGGATTGAGGATTGAAGGTTGAACATTGATGAATGAAGATTGAGGATTGAGGGTTGAGGATTGAGGATTGAAGATAGAGGATTTGGTATTGAGGATTGAAGAATGAGGATTGAGGATTGAGGATTGACGGTTGAGGATTAAGGATTGAGTTTTGAGGATTGAAGATTGAGGATTGAAGATTGAGGATTGAGGATTGAGGATTGAAGGTTGAGTATTGAGGATTGAAGGTTGAGGATTGAGGATTGAGGACTGAGGATTGAGGATTGAAGATTGAGTATTGAGGATTGAGGATTGAGGATTGAGGATTTAGGATTGAAGATTGAGGATTGAGGATTGAGGGTTGTGGATTGCGGATGAGGACTGAGGGTAGGGTATTGATGTCTGAGGTCTGAGGATTGAGGATTGAGGATTGAGAACAGAGGATTGAGGATTGAGGATTGAAGATTGAGGATTGGGTGATGAGGATTGAAGAATGAGGATAGAGGATTTAGGATTGAAGATTGAGGGTTGAAGATTGAGTATTGAGGATTGAGGATTTAGTATTGAGGATTGAGGATTCAGGATTGAGGATTGAGGATAGAGGATTGAGGATTGAGGATTGAGGATTGAGGATTGCGAATTGAGGATTGAGGATTGAGGATTGAAGATTGAGGATTGGGTATTGAGGAGTGACGAATTAGGATTGAGGATTGAGGATTGTGGATTGAGCATTGCAGATTGAGTATTCAGGATTGAAGATTGAGGATTGATGATTGAGGATTGAGGATTGAGGACTGAGGATTGAGGAATGAGGATTGAAGATTGAGTATTGAGGATTGAAGATTGAGGATTGAGGATTGAGGATTGAGGATTGAGAATAGAGGATTGAAGATTGAGAACTGGTGTTTGAGGATTGACGATTGAGGATTGAGTATTGAGGATTGAGGATTGAGGATTGAGGATTGAGTATTGAGTATTGAGGATTGAGGATTGAGGGTTGAACATTGATTACTGAGTGTTGAGGGTTGAGTGGTGAGAATTGATGTTTGTCGATAGAGATTTGAAGATTGCAGATTGAGCATTGAGTATTGAAAGCTGTGATTTCAGGATATTCTATTGAGGACTGAGGATTGACAAACGATTGTTGAGGACTGAAGGCTGGAGCTTGAGGATTCAGGACTGAGGACTCAGAATTGAGGTTTTGAGGACTGAGGATTGAGGATTAACGATTGAGTATTGAGGATTGAAGATTGAGGATTGAGGAATGAGTATCGAGGATTGAGGATTGAGGATGAGGGCTGAGGGTTGAGGATTGAGGTTTGAGGACTGAGGACTGAGGATTGAGGATTGAGAATTGAGGATTGAGGACTGGGGATTGAGGATTGAAGATTGAGAATTAAGGATTGATGATTGGGGATTGAGGATCTAGGATTGGAGATTGATTATTGAGGATTGAATATTGAGGATTGAGGATTGAGGATTGAGAATTGAGAATTGAGAATTGAGGACGAGGACTGAGGATTGAGGATTGAGGTTTGAGGTATGAGGATTCAGGATTGAGGATTGAGGATTGAGGATTGAGGATTGAGGATTGAGGATTGAGGATTGAGTATTGAGGATGAGGTTTGAGGGTTGAGGATTGAGGTTTGAGGAATAAGGACGGAGGATTGAGGACTGAGGGTTGAGGATTGAAGGTTGAATATTGATGATTGAAGGTTGAGGATTGAGGATTGAGGGTTGTGGATTGAGGACGAGGACTGAGGGTTGGGTATTGATGCTTGAGGTCTGAGGATTGAGGATTGAGGATTGCGAATTGAGGATTGAGGATTGAGGATTGAAGATTGAGGATTTGGTATTGAGGATTGAAGAATGAGGATTGAGGATTGAGGATTGACGGTTGAGGATTGAAGATTGAGTTTTGAGGATTGAAGTTTGAGGATTGAGGATTGAAGTTTGAGGATTGAGGATTGAGGATTGAGGATTGAGGATTGAAGGTTGAGTATTGAGGATTGAAGGTTGAGGATTGAGGATTGAGGACTGAGGATTGAGGATTGAAGATTGAGTATTGAGGATTGAGGATTGAGGATTGAGGATTTAGGATTGAAGATTGAGGATTGGGTATTGAGGATTGAACATTCAGGATTGAGGATTCAGGATAGAGGATTGAGGATTGAGGATTGAAGATTGAATATTGATGATTGAAGATTGAGGATTGAGGATTGAGGGTTGTGGATTGCGGATGAGGACTGAGGGTTGGGTATTGATGTCTGAGGTCTGAGGATTGAGGATTGAGGATTGAGAATTCAGGATTGAGGATTGAGGATTGAAGATTGAGGATTGGGTGATGAGGATTGAAGAATGAGGATAGAGGATTGAGGATTGAAGATTGAGGGTTGAAGATTGAGTATTGAGGATTGAAGATTGAGTATTGAGGATTGAGGATTCAGGATTGAGGATTGAGGATAAAGGATTGAGGATTGAGGATTGAGGATTGAGGATTGAGGATTGAAGGTTGAGTATTGAGGATTGAAGGTTGAGGATTGGGGATTGAGGATTGAGGATTGAGGATTGAAGATTGAGGATTGAGGATTGAAGATTGAGGATTGGCAATTGAGGATTGACGATTGAGGATTGAGTATTGAGGATTGAGAAGTGAGGATTGAGGATTGAAGATTGAGTATTGAGGATTGAAGATTGTTGACTGAGTGTTGAGGGTTGAGTGATGAGAATTGATGTTTGTGGATTGAGATTTGAAGATTGAAGAATGGGGATTGAGTATTGAATACTGTGAATTGAGGATATTCTATTGAGGATTGAGGATTGACAATTGATTGTTGAGGACTGAGGGCTGAAGGCTGAGGATTCAGGATTGAGGATTCGGGATTGAGGTTTCAGGACTGATGATTGAGGGTTAAGGATTGAGTATTGAGGATTGAGGATTTGGGATTGAGGACTGAGGATTGAGGATTGAGGATTGAGGATTGAGGATTGAGGATTGAAGATTGAGTATTGAGTATTTAAGAATGAGGATTGAGGATTGAGGATTGAGGATTGAGAATTGAGGATTGAGAATTGAGGATTGAGGATTGAGGATTGAAGATTGAGGATTGGGTATTGAGGAGTGACGAATTAGGATTGAGGATTGAGGTTTGAGGATTGAGGATTGCAGATTGAGTATTGAGGATTGAAGATTGAGGATTGAGGATTGAGGATTGAGGATTGAGGACTGAGGATTGAGGATTGAGGATTGAAGATTGAGTATTGAGAATTGAAGATTGAGGATTGAGGATTGAGGATTGAGGATTGAGAATAGAGGATTGAAGATTGAGGATTGGTGTTTGAGGATTGACGATTGAGGATTGAGTATTGAGGATTGAGGATTGAGGATTGAGGATTGAGTATTGAGTATTGAGGATTGAGGATTGAGGATTGAAGATTGAATATTAATGATTGAAGATTGAGGATTGAGGGTTGAGGGTTGTGGATTGAGGACGAGGACTGAGGGCTGAGTATTGATGTTTGAAGTCTGAGGATTGAGGGTTGAGGATTGAGAATTGAGGATTGAGGATTGAGGATTGAAGATTGAGGATTCGGTATTGAGGATTGAAGAATGAGGATTGAGGAGTGAGGACGTGAGGTTTGAGGATTGCAGATTGAGTATTGAGGATTGAAGCCTGACGATTGAGGATTGAGGATTGAGGATTGAGGGTTGAGGATGGAGCATTGAAGACTGAGTATTGAGGAATGAAGGTTGAGGATTGAGGATTGAGTATTGAGGATTGAATATTGATGATTGAAGATTGAGGATCGAGAATTGTGGGTTGTGGATTGAGGACGAGGACTGAGGGTTGAGTATTGATGTTTGAGGTCTGAGGATTGAGGATTGAGGGTTGAGGATTGAGGATTAAGGATTGAGGGTTTGAGATTGAGGATTGAGGATTGAGGATTGAGGATTGAAGATTGAGTATTGAGTATTTAAGATTGCGGATTGAGGATTGAGGATTGAGGATTGAGAATTGAGGATTGAGGATTGAGGATTGAAGATTGAGGATTGAGGATTGATGATTGAGGATTGAGAATAGAGGATTGAAGATTGAGGACTGGGGTTTGAGGATTGACCATTGAGGATTGAGTATTGAGGATTGAGGATTGATGATTGAGTATTGAGTATTGAGGATTGCGGATTGAGGATTGAACATTGATTACTGAGTGTTGAGGGTTGAGTGATGAGAATTGATGTTTGTCGATAGAGATTTGAAGATTGCAGATTGAGCATTGAGTATTGAAAGCTGTGAATTGAGGATATTCTGTTGAGGACTGAGAATTGACAACCGATTGTTGAGGACTGAAGGCTGAAGGTTGAGGATTCAGGACTGAGGACTCAGAATTGAGGTTTGAGGACTGAGGATTGAGGATTAAATATTGAGTATTGAGGATTGAAGATTGAGGATTGAGGATTGAGTATCGAGGATTGAGGATTGAGGATGAGGGCTGAGTGTTGAGGATTGAGGTTTGAGGACTGAGGACTGAGGATTGGGGATTGAGGGTTGGGGATTGACGTTTGAGGACTGAGGACTGAGGATTCAGGATTGAGAATTGAGGATTGAGGATTGAGGATTGAAGATTGAGAATTGGGTATTGAGGATTGAAGGATGAGGATTGAGTATTGAGGATTGAAGATTGAGGATTGAGGATTGAGTATTGAGGATTGAGGATTGAGGATTGAGGATTGAGGATTGAGGACTGAGGATTGAGGATTGAGTATTGATGATTGAAGATTGAGGATTGAGGACTGAGGATTGAGGATTGAGAATTGAGGATTGAGGATTGAGGATTGAAAATTGGGAATTGGGTATTGAGGATTGAAGGATGAGGATTGAGGATTGAGGATTGAAGATTGAGTATTGAGGATTGAAGATTGAGGATTGAGGATTGAGGATTGAGGATAGGGGATTGAAGATTGAGTATTGAGGCTTGAAGATTGACGATTGAGGATTAAGAATTGAGGATTGAGCATTGAGGATTGAGGATTCAAGGTTGAGCATTGAGGATTGAAGGTTGAGGATTGAGGATTGAGGATAGAGGATTGAGGATTGAATATTGAGGATTGGGGACTGAGTGTTGAGGGTTGATGATTGAAAATTGAGGATTGGGTATTGAGGATTGAGGATTGAGGATTGTGGATTGAGGATTGTGGATTGAGGATTGAGGATTGAGGATTGAGGATTGAGGATTGAAGGTTGAATATTGATGAATGAAGATTGAGGATTGAGGGTTGTGGATTGCGGACGAGGACTGAGGGCTGAGTATTGATGTTTGAGGTCTGAGGGTTGAGAATTGCGGATTGAGAGTTGAGGATTGAGGATTGAGGATTGAAGATTGAGAATTGTGTGTTGAGGATTGAAGAATGAGGATTGAGGATTGAGGATTGAAGATTGAGGGTTGAAGATTGATTATTGAGGATTGAAGATTGAGGAATGAGGATTGAACATTGAGGACTGAGTGTTGAGGGTTGAGTGATGAGAATTGATGTTTGTGGATGGAGATTTGAAGATTGCAGATTGAGGATTGAGTATTGAAATCTGTGAATTGTGTTTATTCTATTGAGGATTGAGGATTGACAACTGATTGTTGCGGACTGAGGGCTGCACATTGAGGATTCAGGATTGAGGATTCGGGATTGAGGTTTGAGGACCGAGGATTGTGGGCTGAGGATTGAGGATTGAGGATTGACGCTTGAGGATTGAGGATTGAGAATGGAGGATTGAAGAGAGAGGACTGAGTGTTGAGGATTGAGTATTGAGAATTGATGTTTGAGGATTGAGATTTGATTATTGAATATTGTGGATTGAGTATTGATACATGAGAATTCAGGATATTCTATTGAGTATTGAGAATTGAGGATTGATGGTTGGGTATTGAGGATTGATGGTTGAGGGTTGTGTGATGAATATTGAGGATTGAGGATTGAGGATTGAGGATTGAGGATTGAGGATTGAAGATTGAGTATTGATGATTGAAGACTGAGGATTGAGGGTTGAGGTTTGAGGATTGAGGACGAGGACTGACGGTTGAGGATTGAGGCTTGAGGATTGGTGATTGAGGATTGAGGACTGAGGATTGGGGATTGAGGATTGAGCATTGATGATTGGAGATTGAGGACTGGGGATTGAGGATTGAAGATTGAGGATTAAGGATTGGTGATTGGGGATTGAGGATCTAGGATTGGAGATTGATTATTGAGGATTGAAGATTGAGGATTGAGGATTGAGGATTGAGAATTGAGAATTGAGGACAAGGACTGAGGATTGAGGATTGAGGTTTGAGGTATGAGGATTCAGGATTGAGGATTGGGGATTGAGGATTGAGGATTGAGGATTGAAGATTGAGGATTGAGGATTGAAGATTGAGGATCGGGAATTGAGGATTGACGATTGAGGATTGAGTATTGAGGATTGAGGATTGAACATTGATTACTGAGTGTTGAGGGCTGAGTCGTGAGAATTGATGTTAGTCGATAGAGATTTGAAGATTGCAGATTGAGCGTTGAGTATTGAAAGCTGTGTATTCAGGATATTCTATTGAGGACTGAGGATTGACAACCGATTGTTGAGGACTGAAGGCTGAAGCTTGAGGATTCAGGACTGAGTACTCAGAATTGAGGTTTGAGGACTGAGGATTGAGGATTAAAGATTGAGTATTGAGGATTGAAGATTGAGGATTAAGGATTGAGTATCGAGGATTGAGGATTGAGGATGAGGGCTGAGGGTTGAGGATTGAGGTTTGAGGACTGAGGACTGAGGATTGAGGATTGAGAATTGAGGATTGAGGATTGAGGATTGAAGATTCAGAATTGGGTATTGAGGATTCAAGAATGAGGATAGAGGATTGAGGAATGAGGACTGAGGATTGAAGATTGAGTATTGAGGATTGAAGACTGACGATTGAGGATTGAGAATTGAGGATTGAGTATTGAGAATTGAGGATTGCAGATTGAGCATTGAGGATTGAAGTTTGAGGATTGACGATCGAGGATTGAGGATTGAGGATTGAATATTGAGGATTGGGGACTGAGTGTTGAGGGTTTAGTGATGAGAATTGATGTTTGTGGATAGAGGTTTGAAGATTGCAGATTGCGTATTGAGTTTTGAAAACTGTGGATTGAGGATATTCTGTTGAGGATTGAGGATTGACAACTGATTGTTGTGGACTGAGGGCTGAATGTTGAGGATTCAGGACTGAGGACTCTGAATTGAGAATTGAGGACTGAGGATTGAGGATTAAAGATTGAGTATTGATGATTGAAGATTGAGGATTGAGGACTGAGGATTGAGGATTGAGAATTGAGGATTGAGGATTGAGGATTGAAAATTGGGAATTGGGTATTGAGGATTGAAGGATGAGGATTGAGGATTGAGGATTGAAGATTGAGTATTGAGGATTGAAGATTGAGGATTGAGGATTGAGGATTGAGGATAGGGGATTGAAGATTGAGTATTGAGGCTTGAAGATTGACGTTTGAGGATTAAGAATTGAGGATTGAGCATTGAGGATTGAGGATTCAAGGTTGAGCATTGAGGATTGAAGGTTGCGTATTGAGGATTGAGGATAGAGGATTGAGGATTGAATATTGAGGATTGGGGACTGAGTGTTGAGGGTTGATGATTGAAAATTGAGGATTGGGTATTGAGGATTGAGGATTGAGGATTGTGGATTGAGGATTGAGGATTGAGGATTGAGGATTGAGGATTGAAGGTTGAATATTGATGAATGAAGATTGAGGATTGAGGGTTGTGGATTGCGGACGAGGACTGAGGGCTGAGTATTGATGTTTGAGGTCTGAGGATTGAGAATTGCGGATTGAGAGTTGAGGATTGAGGATTGAGGATTGAAGATTGAGAATTGTGTGTTGAGGATTGAAGAATGAGGATTGAGGATTGAGGATTGAAGATTGAGGGTTGAAGATTGATTATTGAGGATTGAAGATTGAGGATTGAGGATTGAGTATTGAGGATTGAGGATTGCGGATTGCAGATTGAGTATTGAGGATTGAAGATTGAGGATTGAGGATTGAGGATTGAAGATTGAGTATTGAGGATTGAAGATTGAGGATTGAGGATTGAGGATTGAGGATAGGGGATTGAAGATTGAGTATTGAGGCTTGAAGATTGACGATTGAGGATTGAGAATTGAGGATTGAGCATTGAGGATTGAGGATTCAAGGTTGAGCATTGAGGATTGAAGGTTGAGGATTGAGGATTGAGGATAGAGGATTGAGGATTGAATATTGAGGATTGGGGACTGAGTGTTGAGGGTTGATGATTGAAAATTGAGGATTGGGTATTGAGGATTGAGGATTGAGGATTGAAGATTGAGGATTGAGGATTGAAGATTGAGGATCGGGAATTGAGTATTGACGATTGAGGATTGAGTATTGAGGATTGAGAACTGAGGATTGAGGATTGTAGATTGAGTATTGAGGATTGAAGGTTGTTGACTGAGTGTTGAGGGTTGAGTGATGAGAATTGATGTTTGTGGATTGAGATTTGAAGATTGAAGAATGGGGATTGAGTATTGAATACTGTGAATTGAGGATATTCTATTGAGGATTGAGGATTGACAATTGATTGTTGAGGACTGAGGGCTGAAGGTTGAGGATTCAGGATTGAGGATTCGGTATAGAGGTTTCAGGACTGAGGATTGAGGGTTGAGGATTGAGGATTGAGGATTGAGGATTTGGGATTGAGGATTGAGGATTGATGATTGAGGATTGAGGATTGAGGATTGAGGATTGAATATTGAGTATTGAGTATTTAAGATTGAGGATTGAGGATTAAGGATTGAGGATTGAGTATTGAGGATTGAGGATTGAGGATTGAAGATTGAGGATTGGGTATTGAGGATTGAAGATTGAGGATTGAGAATTGAGAACTGAGGATTGAGGATTGAAGATTGAGTATTGAGGATTGAAGGTTGTTGGCTGAGTGTTGAGGGCTGAGTGGTGAGAATTGATGTTTGTCGATAGAGATTTGAAGATTGCAGATTGAGCATTGAGTATTGAAAGCTGTGAATTCAGGATATTCTATTGAGGACTGAGGATTGACAACCGATTGTTGAGGACTGAAGGCTGAAGCTTGAGGATTCAGGACTGAGTACTCAGAATTGAGGTTTGAAGACTGAGGATTGAGGATTAAAGATTGAGTATTGAGGACTGAAGATTGAGGATTGAGGATTGAGTATCGAGGATTGAGGATTGAGGATGAGGGCTGAGGGTTGAGGACTGAGGATTCAAGATTGAGTTTTGAGGATTGAAGACTGACGATTGAGGATTGAGAATTGAGGATTGAGTATTGAGCATTGAGGATTGCAGATTGAGCATTGAGGATCGAAGTTTGAGGATTGAGGATCGCGGATTGAGGATTGAGGATTGAATATTGAGGATTGGGGACTGAGTGTTGAGGGTTTAGTGATGAGAATTGATGTTTGTGGATAGAGGTTTGAAGATTGCAGGTTGGGTATTGAGTATTGAAAACTGTGGATTGAGGATATTCTGTTGAGGATTGAGGATTGACAACTGATTGTTGTGGACTGAGGGCTGAATGTTGAGGATTCAGGACTGAGGACTCGGAATTGAGAATTGAGCACTGAGGATTGAGGATTAAAGATTGAGTATTGGGGATTGATGATTGAGGATTGAGGACTGAGGATTGAGGATTGAGAATTGAGGATTGAGGATTGAGGATTGAAAATTGGGAATTGGGTATTGAGGATTGAAGAATGAGTATTGAGGATTGAGGATTGAAGAATGATTATTGAGGATTGAAGACTGAGGATTGAGGATTGAGGATTGAGGATAGGGGATTGAAGATTGAGTATTGAGGCTTGAAGATTGACGATTGAGGATTGAGAATTGAGGATTGAGCATTGAGGATTGAGGATTCAAGGTTGAGCATTGAGGATTGAAGGTTGAGGATTGAGGATTGAGGATAGAGGATTGAGGATTGAATATTGAGGATTGGGGACTGAGTGTTGAGGGTTGATGATTGAAAATTGAGGATTGGGTATTGAGGATTGAGGATTGAGAATTGTGGATTGAGGATTGAGGACTGAGGATTGAGGATTGAGGATTGAAGGTTGAACATTGATGAATGAAGATTGAGGATTGAAGATTGAGGATTGAAGATTGAGGATTGAGGATTGAGGATTGAGGATTGAGAATAGAGGATTGAAGATTGAGGATTGGTGTTTGAGGATTGACGATTAAGGATTGAGTATTGAGGATTGAGGATTGAGGATTGAGGATTGAGTATTGAGTATTGAGGATTGAGGATTGAGGATTGAAGATTGAGGATTGGGTGTTGAGGAGTGACGAATTAGGCTTGAGGATTGAGGATTGAGGATTGAGGATTGCAGATTGAGTATTGATGATTGCAGATTGAGTATTGAGTATTGAAAACTGTGGATTGAGGATATTCTGTTGAGGACTGAGGATTGACAACTGATTGTTGTGGACTGAGGGCTGAATGTTGAGGATTCAGGACTGAGGACTCGGAATTGAGAATTGAGGACTGAGGATTGAGGATTAAAGATTGAGTATTGAGGATTGATGATTGGGGATTTAGGACTGAGGATTGAGGATTGAGAATTGAGGATTGAGGATTGAGGATTGAAAATTGGGAATTGGGTATTGAGGATTGAAGAATGAGGATTGAGGATTGAGGATTGAAGAATGAGTATTGAGGATTGAAGACTGAGGATTGAGGATTGAGGATTGAGGATAGGGGATTGAAGATTGAGTATTGAGGCTTGAAGATTGACGATTGAGGATTGAGAATTGAGGACTGAGCATTGAGGATTGAGGATTCAAGGTTGAGCATTGTGGATTGAAGGTTGAGGATTGAGGATTGAGGATAGAGGATTGAGGATTGAATATTGAGGATTGGGGACTGAGTGTTGAGGGTTGATGATTGAAAATTGAGGATTGGGTATTGAGGATTGAGGATTGAGAATTGTGGATTGAGGATTGAGGATTGAGGATTGAGGATTGAGGATTGAAGGTTGAACATTGATGAATGAAGATTGAGGATTGAGGGTTGAGGATTGAGGATTGAAGATAGAGGATTTGGTATTGAGGATTGAAGAATGAGGATTGAGGATTGAGGATTGACGGTTGAGGATTAAGGATTGAGTTTTGAGGATTGAAGATTGAGGATTGAAGATTGAGGATTGAGGATTGAGGATTGAAGGTTGAGTATTGAGGATTGAAGGTTGAGGATTGAGGATTGAGGACTGAGGATTGAGGATTGAAGATTGAGTATTGAGGATTGAGGATTGAGGATTGAGGATTTAGGATTGAAGATTGAGGATTGAGGATTGAGGGTTGTGGATTGCGGATGAGGACTGAGGGTAGGGTATTGATGTCTGAGGTCTGAGGATTGATCATTGAGGATTGAGAACAGAGGATTGAGGATTGAGGATTGAAGATTGAGGATTGGGTGATGAGGATTGAAGAATGAGGATAGAGGATTTAGGATTGAAGATTGAGGGTTGAAGATTGAGTATTGAGGATTGAGGATTTAGTATTGAGGATTGAGGATTCAGGATTGAGGATTGAGGATAGAGGATTGAGGATTGAGGATTGAGGATTGAGGATTGCGAATTGAGGATTGAGGATTGAGGATTGAAGATTGAGGATTGTGTGTTGAGGATTGAAGAATGAGGATTGAGGATTGAGGATTGAAGATTGAGGGTTGAAGATTGATTATTGAGGATTGAAGATTGAGGATTGAGGATTGAGGATTGAAGATTGAGTATTGAGGATTGAAGATTGAGGATTGAGGATTGAGGATTGAGGATAGGGGATTGAAGATTGAGTATTGAGGCTTGAAGATTGACGATTGAGGATTGAGAATTGAGGATTGAGCATTGAGGATTGAGGATTCAAGGTTGAGCATTGAGGATTGAAGGTTGAGGATTGAGGATTGAGGATAGAGGATTGAGGATTGAATATTGAGGATTGGGGACTGAGTGTTGAGGGTTGATGATTGAAAATTGAGGATTGGGTATTGAGGATTGAGGATTGAGGATTGAAGATTGAGGATTGAGGATTGAAGATTGAGGATCGGGAATTGAGTATTGACGATTGAGGATTGAGTATTGAGGATTGAGAACTGAGGATTGAGGATTGTAGATTGAGTATTGAGGATTGAAGGTTGTTGACTGAGTGTTGAGGGTTGAGTGATGAGAATTGATGTTTGTGGATTGAGATTTGAAGATTGAAGAATGGGGATTGAGTATTGAATACTGTGAATTGAGGATATTCTATTGAGGATTGAGGATTGACAATTGATTGTTGAGGACTGAGGGCTGAAGGTTGAGGATTCAGGATTGAGGATTCGGTATAGAGGTTTCAGGACTGAGGATTGAGGGTTGAGGATTGAGGATTGAGGATTGAGGATTTGGGATTGAGGATTGAGGATTGATGATTGAGGATTGAGGATTGAGGATTGAGGATTGAATATTGAGTATTGAGTATTTAAGATTGAGGATTGAGGATTAAGGATTGAGGATTGAGTATTGAGGATTGAGGATTGAGGATTGAAGATTGAGGATTGGGTATTGAGGATTGAAGATTGAGGATTGAGAATTGAGAACTGAGGATTGAGGATTGAAGATTGAGTATTGAGGATTGAAGGTTGTTGACTGAGTGTTGAGGGCTGAGTGGTGAGAATTGATGTTTGTCGATAGAGATTTGAAGATTGCAGATTGAGCATTGAGTATTGAAAGCTGTGAATTCAGGATATTCTATTGAGGACTGAAGATTGAGGATTGAGGATTGAGTATCGAGGATTGAGGATTGAGGATGAGGGCTGAGGGTTGAGGACTGAGGATTCAAGATTGAGTTTTGAGGATTGAAGACTGACGATTGAGGATTGAGAATTGAGGATTGAGTATTGAGCATTGAGGATTGCAGATTGAGCATTGAGGATCGAAGTTTGAGGATTGAGGATCGCGGATTGAGGATTGAGGATTGAATATTGAGGATTGGGGACTGAGTGTTGAGGGTTTAGTGATGAGAATTGATGTTTGTGGATAGAGGTTTGAAGATTGCAGGTTGGGTATTGAGTATTGAAAACTGTGGATTGAGGATATTCTGTTGAGGATTGAGGATTGACAACTGATTGTTGTGGACTGAGGGCTGAATGTTGAGGATTCAGGACTGAGGACTCGGAATTGAGAATTGAGCACTGAGGATTGAGGATTAAAGATTGAGTATTGGGGATTGATGATTGAGGATTGAGGACTGAGGATTGAGGATTGAGAATTGAGGATTGAGGATTGAGGATTGAAAATTGGGAATTGGGTATTGAGGATTGAAGAATGAGTATTGAGGATTGAGGATTGAAGAATGATTATTGAGGATTGAAGACTGAGGATTGAGGATTGAGGATTGAGGATAGGGGATTGAAGATTGAGTATTGAGGCTTGAAGATTGACGATTGAGGATTGAGAATTGAGGATTGAGCATTGAGGATTGAGGATTCAAGGTTGAGCATTGAGGATTGAAGGTTGAGGATTGAGGATTGAGGATAGAGGATTGAGGATTGAATATTGAGGATTGGGGACTGAGTGTTGAGGGTTGATGATTGAAAATTGAGGATTGGGTATTGAGGATTGAGGATTGAGAATTGTGGATTGAGGATTGAGGACTGAGGATTGAGGATTGAGGATTGAAGGTTGAACATTGATGAATGAAGATTGAGGATTGAAGATTGAGGATTGAAGATTGAGGATTGAGGATTGAGGATTGAGGATTGAGAATAGAGGATTGAAGATTGAGGATTGGTGTTTGAGGATTGACGATTAAGGATTGAGTATTGAGGATTGAGGATTGAGGATTGAGGATTGAGTATTGAGTATTGAGGATTGAGGATTGAGGATTGAAGATTGAGGATTGGGTGTTGAGGAGTGACGAATTAGGCTTGAGGATTGAGGATTGAGGATTGAGGATTGCAGATTGAGTATTGATGATTGCAGATTGAGTATTGAGTATTGAAAACTGTGGATTGAGGATATTCTGTTGAGGACTGAGGATTGACAACTGATTGTTGTGGACTGAGGGCTGAATGTTGAGGATTCAGGACTGAGGACTCGGAATTGAGAATTGAGGACTGAGGATTGAGGATTAAAGATTGAGTATTGAGGATTGATGATTGGGGATTTAGGACTGAGGATTGAGGATTGAGAATTGAGGATTGAGGATTGAGGATTGAAAATTGGGAATTGGGTATTGAGGATTGAAGAATGAGGATTGAGGATTGAGGATTGAAGAATGAGTATTGAGGATTGAAGACTGAGGATTGAGGATTGAGGATTGAGGATAGGGGATTGAAGATTGAGTATTGAGGCTTGAAGATTGACGATTGAGGATTGAGAATTGAGGACTGAGCATTGAGGATTGAGGATTCAAGGTTGAGCATTGTGGATTGAAGGTTGAGGATTGAGGATTGAGGATAGAGGATTGAGGATTGAATATTGAGGATTGGGGACTGAGTGTTGAGGGTTGATGATTGAAAATTGAGGATTGGGTATTGAGGATTGAGGATTGAGAATTGTGGATTGAGGATTGAGGATTGAGGATTGAGGATTGAGGATTGAAGGTTGAACATTGATGAATGAAGATTGAGGATTGAGGGTTGAGGATTGAGGATTGAAGATAGAGGATTTGGTATTGAGGATTGAAGAATGAGGATTGAGGATTGAGGATTGACGGTTGAGGATTAAGGATTGAGTTTTGAGGATTGAAGATTGAGGATTGAAGATTGAGGATTGAGGATTGAGGATTGAAGGTTGAGTATTGAGGATTGAAGGTTGAGGATTGAGGATTGAGGACTGAGGATTGAGGATTGAAGATTGAGTATTGAGGATTGAGGATTGAGGATTGAGGATTTAGGATTGAAGATTGAGGATTGAGGATTGAGGGTTGTGGATTGCGGATGAGGACTGAGGGTAGGGTATTGATGTCTGAGGTCTGAGGATTGATCATTGAGGATTGAGAACAGAGGATTGAGGATTGAGGATTGAAGATTGAGGATTGGGTGATGAGGATTGAAGAATGAGGATAGAGGATTTAGGATTGAAGATTGAGGGTTGAAGATTGAGTATTGAGGATTGAGGATTTAGTATTGAGGATTGAGGATTCAGGATTGAGGATTGAGGATAGAGGATTGAGGATTGAGGATTGAGGATTGAGGATTGCGAATTGAGGATTGAGGATTGAGGATTGAAGATTGAGGATTGTGTGTTGAGGATTGAAGAATGAGGATTGAGGATTGAGGATTGAAGATTGAGGGTTGAAGATTGATTATTGAGGATTGAAGATTGAGGATTGAGGATTGAGTATTGAGGATTGAGGATTGCGGATTGCAGATTGAGTATTGAGGATTGAAGATTGAGGATTGAGGATTGAGGATTGAAGATTGAGTATTGAGGATTGAAGATTGAGGATTGAGGATTGAGGATTGAGGATAGGGGATTGAAGATTGAGTATTGAGGCTTGAAGATTGACGATTGAGGATTGAGAATTGAGGATTGAGCATTGAGGATTGAGGATTCAAGGTTGAGCATTGAGGATTGAAGGTTGAGGATTGAGGATTGAGGATAGAGGATTGAGGATTGAATATTGAGGATTGGGGACTGAGTGTTGAGGGTTGATGATTGAAAATTGAGGATTGGGTATTGAGGATTGAGGATTGAGGATTGAAGATTGAGGATTGAGGATTGAAGATTGAGGATCGGGAATTGAGTATTGACGATTGAGGATTGAGTATTGAGGATTGAGAACTGAGGATTGAGGATTGTAGATTGAGTATTGAGGATTGAAGGTTGTTGACTGAGTGTTGAGGGTTGAGTGATGAGAATTGATGTTTGTGGATTGAGATTTGAAGATTGAAGAATGGGGATTGAGTATTGAATACTGTGAATTGAGGATATTCTATTGAGGATTGAGGATTGACAATTGATTGTTGAGGACTGAGGGCTGAAGGTTGAGGATTCAGGATTGAGGATTCGGTATAGAGGTTTCAGGACTGAGGATTGAGGGTTGAGGATTGAGGATTGAGGATTGAGGATTTGGGATTGAGGATTGAGGATTGATGATTGAGGATTGAGGATTGAGGATTGAGGATTGAATATTGAGTATTGAGTATTTAAGATTGAGGATTGAGGATTAAGGATTGAGGATTGAGTATTGAGGATTGAGGATTGAGGATTGAAGATTGAGGATTGGGTATTGAGGATTGAAGATTGAGGATTGAGAATTGAGAACTGAGGATTGAGGATTGAAGATTGAGTATTGAGGATTGAAGGTTGTTGACTGAGTGTTGAGGGCTGAGTGGTGAGAATTGATGTTTGTCGATAGAGATTTGAAGATTGCAGATTGAGCATTGAGTATTGAAAGCTGTGAATTCAGGATATTCTATTGAGGACTGAAGATTGAGGATTGAGGATTGAGTATCGAGGATTGAGGATTGAGGATGAGGGCTGAGGGTTGAGGACTGAGGATTCAAGATTGAGTTTTGAGGATTGAAGACTGACGATTGAGGATTGAGAATTGAGGATTGAGTATTGAGCATTGAGGATTGCAGATTGAGCATTGAGGATCGAAGTTTGAGGATTGAGGATCGCGGATTGAGGATTGAGGATTGAATATTGAGGATTGGGGACTGAGTGTTGAGGGTTTAGTGATGAGAATTGATGTTTGTGGATAGAGGTTTGAAGATTGCAGGTTGGGTATTGAGTATTGAAAACTGTGGATTGAGGATATTCTGTTGAGGATTGAGGATTGACAACTGATTGTTGTGGACTGAGGGCTGAATGTTGAGGATTCAGGACTGAGGACTCGGAATTGAGAATTGAGCACTGAGGATTGAGGATTAAAGATTGAGTATTGGGGATTGATGATTGAGGATTGAGGACTGAGGATTGAGGATTGAGAATTGAGGATTGAGGATTGAGGATTGAAAATTGGGAATTGGGTATTGAGGATTGAAGAATGAGTATTGAGGATTGAGGATTGAAGAATGATTATTGAGGATTGAAGACTGAGGATTGAGGATTGAGGATTGAGGATAGGGGATTGAAGATTGAGTATTGAGGCTTGAAGATTGACGATTGAGGATTGAGAATTGAGGATTGAGCATTGAGGATTGAGGATTCAAGGTTGAGCATTGAGGATTGAAGGTTGAGGATTGAGGATTGAGGATAGAGGATTGAGGATTGAATATTGAGGATTGGGGACTGAGTGTTGAGGGTTGATGATTGAAAATTGAGGATTGGGTATTGAGGATTGAGGATTGAGAATTGTGGATTGAGGATTGAGGACTGAGGATTGAGGATTGAGGATTGAAGGTTGAACATTGATGAATGAAGATTGAGGATTGAAGATTGAGGATTGAAGATTGAGGATTGAGGATTGAGGATTGAGGATTGAGAATAGAGGATTGAAGATTGAGGATTGGTGTTTGAGGATTGACGATTAAGGATTGAGTATTGAGGATTGAGGATTGAGGATTGAGGATTGAGTATTGAGTATTGAGGATTGAGGATTGAGGATTGAAGATTGAGGATTGGGTGTTGAGGAGTGACGAATTAGGCTTGAGGATTGAGGATTGAGGATTGAGGATTGCAGATTGAGTATTGATGATTGCAGATTGAGTATTGAGTATTGAAAACTGTGGATTGAGGATATTCTGTTGAGGACTGAGGATTGACAACTGATTGTTGTGGACTGAGGGCTGAATGTTGAGGATTCAGGACTGAGGACTCGGAATTGAGAATTGAGGACTGAGGATTGAGGATTAAAGATTGAGTATTGAGGATTGATGATTGGGGATTTAGGACTGAGGATTGAGGATTGAGAATTGAGGATTGAGGATTGAGGATTGAAAATTGGGAATTGGGTATTGAGGATTGAAGAATGAGGATTGAGGATTGAGGATTGAAGAATGAGTATTGAGGATTGAAGACTGAGGATTGAGGATTGAGGATTGAGGATAGGGGATTGAAGATTGAGTATTGAGGCTTGAAGATTGACGATTGAGGATTGAGAATTGAGGACTGAGCATTGAGGATTGAGGATTCAAGGTTGAGCATTGTGGATTGAAGGTTGAGGATTGAGGATTGAGGATAGAGGATTGAGGATTGAATATTGAGGATTGGGGACTGAGTGTTGAGGGTTGATGATTGAAAATTGAGGATTGGGTATTGAGGATTGAGGATTGAGAATTGTGGATTGAGGATTGAGGATTGAGGATTGAGGATTGAGGATTGAAGGTTGAACATTGATGAATGAAGATTGAGGATTGAGGGTTGAGGATTGAGGATTGAAGATAGAGGATTTGGTATTGAGGATTGAAGAATGAGGATTGAGGATTGAGGATTGACGGTTGAGGATTAAGGATTGAGTTTTGAGGATTGAAGATTGAGGATTGAAGATTGAGGATTGAGGATTGAGGATTGAAGGTTGAGTATTGAGGATTGAAGGTTGAGGATTGAGGATTGAGGACTGAGGATTGAGGATTGAAGATTGAGTATTGAGGATTGAGGATTGAGGATTGAGGATTTAGGATTGAAGATTGAGGATTGAGGATTGAGGGTTGTGGATTGCGGATGAGGACTGAGGGTAGGGTATTGATGTCTGAGGTCTGAGGATTGATCATTGAGGATTGAGAACAGAGGATTGAGGATTGAGGATTGAAGATTGAGGATTGGGTGATGAGGATTGAAGAATGAGGATAGAGGATTTAGGATTGAAGATTGAGGGTTGAAGATTGAGTATTGAGGATTGAGGATTTAGTATTGAGGATTGAGGATTCAGGATTGAGGATTGAGGATAGAGGATTGAGGATTGAGGATTGAGGATTGAGGATTGCGAATTGAGGATTGAGGATTGAGGATTGAAGATTGAGGATTGTGTGTTGAGGATTGAAGAATGAGGATTGAGGATTGAGGATTGAAGATTGAGGGTTGAAGATTGATTATTGAGGATTGAAGATTGAGGATTGAGGATTGAGTATTGAGGATTGAGGATTGCGGATTGCAGATTGAGTATTGAGGATTGAAGATTGAGGATTGAGGATTGAGGATTGAAGATTGAGTATTGAGGATTGAAGATTGAGGATTGAGGATTGAGGATTGAGGATAGGGGATTGAAGATTGAGTATTGAGGCTTGAAGATTGACGATTGAGGATTGAGAATTGAGGATTGAGCATTGAGGATTGAGGATTCAAGGTTGAGCATTGAGGATTGAAGGTTGAGGATTGAGGATTGAGGATAGAGGATTGAGGATTGAATATTGAGGATTGGGGACTGAGTGTTGAGGGTTGATGATTGAAAATTGAGGATTGGGTATTGAGGATTGAGGATTGAGGATTGAAGATTGAGGATTGAGGATTGAAGATTGAGGATCGGGAATTGAGTATTGACGATTGAGGATTGAGTATTGAGGATTGAGAACTGAGGATTGAGGATTGTAGATTGAGTATTGAGGATTGAAGGTTGTTGACTGAGTGTTGAGGGTTGAGTGATGAGAATTGATGTTTGTGGATTGAGATTTGAAGATTGAAGAATGGGGATTGAGTATTGAATACTGTGAATTGAGGATATTCTATTGAGGATTGAGGATTGACAATTGATTGTTGAGGACTGAGGGCTGAAGGTTGAGGATTCAGGATTGAGGATTCGGTATAGAGGTTTCAGGACTGAGGATTGAGGGTTGAGGATTGAGGATTGAGGATTGAGGATTTGGGATTGAGGATTGAGGATTGATGATTGAGGATTGAGGATTGAGGATTGAGGATTGAATATTGAGTATTGAGTATTTAAGATTGAGGATTGAGGATTAAGGATTGAGGATTGAGTATTGAGGATTGAGGATTGAGGATTGAAGATTGAGGATTGGGTATTGAGGATTGAAGATTGAGGATTGAGAATTGAGAACTGAGGATTGAGGATTGAAGATTGAGTATTGAGGATTGAAGGTTGTTGACTGAGTGTTGAGGGCTGAGTGGTGAGAATTGATGTTTGTCGATAGAGATTTGAAGATTGCAGATTGAGCATTGAGTATTGAAAGCTGTGAATTCAGGATATTCTATTGAGGACTGAAGATTGAGGATTGAGGATTGAGTATCGAGGATTGAGGATTGAGGATGAGGGCTGAGGGTTGAGGACTGAGGATTCAAGATTGAGTTTTGAGGATTGAAGACTGACGATTGAGGATTGAGAATTGAGGATTGAGTATTGAGCATTGAGGATTGCAGATTGAGCATTGAGGATCGAAGTTTGAGGATTGAGGATCGCGGATTGAGGATTGAGGATTGAATATTGAGGATTGGGGACTGAGTGTTGAGGGTTTAGTGATGAGAATTGATGTTTGTGGATAGAGGTTTGAAGATTGCAGGTTGGGTATTGAGTATTGAAAACTGTGGATTGAGGATATTCTGTTGAGGATTGAGGATTGACAACTGATTGTTGTGGACTGAGGGCTGAATGTTGAGGATTCAGGACTGAGGACTCGGAATTGAGAATTGAGCACTGAGGATTGAGGATTAAAGATTGAGTATTGGGGATTGATGATTGAGGATTGAGGACTGAGGATTGAGGATTGAGAATTGAGGATTGAGGATTGAGGATTGAAAATTGGGAATTGGGTATTGAGGATTGAAGAATGAGTATTGAGGATTGAGGATTGAAGAATGATTATTGAGGATTGAAGACTGAGGATTGAGGATTGAGGATTGAGGATAGGGGATTGAAGATTGAGTATTGAGGCTTGAAGATTGACGATTGAGGATTGAGAATTGAGGATTGAGCATTGAGGATTGAGGATTCAAGGTTGAGCATTGAGGATTGAAGGTTGAGGATTGAGGATTGAGGATAGAGGATTGAGGATTGAATATTGAGGATTGGGGACTGAGTGTTGAGGGTTGATGATTGAAAATTGAGGATTGGGTATTGAGGATTGAGGATTGAGAATTGTGGATTGAGGATTGAGGACTGAGGACTGAGGATTGAGGATTGAAGGTTGAACATTGATGAATGAAGATTGAGGATTGAAGATTGAGGATTGAAGATTGAGGATTGAGGATTGAGGATTGAGGATTGAGAATAGAGGATTGAAGATTGAGGATTGGTGTTTGAGGATTGACGATTAAGGATTGAGTATTGAGGATTGAGGATTGAGGATTGAGGATTGAGTATTGAGTATTGAGGATTGAGGATTGAGGATTGAAGATTGAGGATTGGGTGTTGAGGAGTGACGAATTAGGCTTGAGGATTGAGGATTGAGGATTGAGGATTGCAGATTGAGTATTGATGATTGCAGATTGAGTATTGAGTATTGAAAACTGTGGATTGAGGATATTCTGTTGAGGACTGAGGATTGACAACTGATTGTTGTGGACTGAGGGCTGAATGTTGAGGATTCAGGACTGAGGACTCGGAATTGAGAATTGAGGACTGAGGATTGAGGATTAAAGATTGAGTATTGAGGATTGATGATTGGGGATTTAGGACTGAGGATTGAGGATTGAGAATTGAGGATTGAGGATTGAGGATTGAAAATTGGGAATTGGGTATTGAGGATTGAAGAATGAGGATTGAGGATTGAGGATTGAAGAATGAGTATTGAGGATTGAAGACTGAGGATTGAGGATTGAGGATTGAGGATAGGGGATTGAAGATTGAGTATTGAGGCTTGAAGATTGACGATTGAGGATTGAGAATTGAGGACTGAGCATTGAGGATTGAGGATTCAAGGTTGAGCATTGTGGATTGAAGGTTGAGGATTGAGGATTGAGGATAGAGGATTGAGGATTGAATATTGAGGATTGGGGACTGAGTGTTGAGGGTTGATGATTGAAAATTGAGGATTGGGTATTGAGGATTGAGGATTGAGAATTGTGGATTGAGGATTGAGGATTGAGGATTGAGGATTGAGGATTGAAGGTTGAACATTGATGAATGAAGATTGAGGATTGAGGGTTGAGGATTGAGGATTGAAGATAGAGGATTTGGTATTGAGGATTGAAGAATGAGGATTGAGGATTGAGGATTGACGGTTGAGGATTAAGGATTGAGTTTTGAGGATTGAAGATTGAGGATTGAAGATTGAGGATTGAGGATTGAGGATTGAAGGTTGAGTATTGAGGATTGAAGGTTGAGGATTGGGGATTGAGGACTGAGGATTGAGGATTGAAGATTGAGTATTGAGGATTGAGGATTGAGGATTGAGGATTTAGGATTGAAGATTGAGGATTGAGGATTGAGGGTTGTGGATTGCGGATGAGGACTGAGGGTAGGGTATTGATGTCTGAGGTCTGAGGATTGATCATTGAGGATTGAGAACAGAGGATTGAGGATTGAGGATTGAAGATTGAGGATTGGGTGATGAGGATTGAAGAATGAGGATAGAGGATTTAGGATTGAAGATTGAGGGTTGAAGATTGAGTATTGAGGATTGAGGATTTAGTATTGAGGATTGAGGATTCAGGATTGAGGATTGAGGATAGAGGATTGAGGATTGAGGATTGAGGATTGAGGATTGCGAATTGAGGATTGAGGATTGAGGATTGAAGATTGAGGATTGGGTATTGAGGAGTGACGAATTAGGATTGAGGATTGAGGATTGTGGATTGAGCATTGCAGATTGAGTATTCAGGATTGAAGATTGAGGATTGATGATTGAGGATTGAGGATTGAGGACTGAGGATTGAGGATTGAGGATTGAAGATTGAGTATTGAGGATTGAAGATTGAGGACTGAGGATTGAGGATTGAGGATTGAGAATAGAGGATTGAAGATTGAGAACTGGTGTTTGAGGATTGACGATTGAGGATTGAGTATTGAGGATTGAGGATTGAGGATTGAGGATTGAGTATTGAGTATTGAGGATTGAGGATTGAGGGTTGAACATTGATTACTGAGTGTTGAGGGTTGAGTGGTGAGAATTGATGTTTTCGATAGAGATTTGAAGATTGCAGATTGAGCATTGAGTATTGAAAGCTGTGATTTCAGGATATTCTATTGAGGACTGAGGATTGACAAACGATTGTTGAGGACTGAAGGCTGGAGCTTGAGGATTCAGGACTGAGGACTCAGAATTGAGGTTTTGAGGACTGAGGATTGAGGATTAACGATTGAGTATTGAGGATTGAAGATTGAGGATTGAGGAATGAGTATCGAGGATTGAGGATTGAGGATGAGGGCTGAGGGTTGAGGATTGAGGTTTGAGGACTGAGGACTGAGGATTGAGGATTGAGAATTGAGGATTGAGGACTGGGGATTGAGGATTGAAGATTGAGAATTAAGGATTGATGATTGGGGATTGAGGATCTAGGATTGGAGATTGATTATTGAGGATTGAATATTGAGGATTGAGGATTGAGGATTGAGAATTGAGAATTGAGAATTGAGGACGAGGACTGAGGATTGAGGATTGAGGTTTGAGGTATGAGGATTCAGGATTGAGGATTGAGGATTGAGGATTGAGGATTGAGGATTGAGGATTGAGGATTGAGTATTGAGGATGAGGTTTGAGGGTTGAGGATTGAGGTTTGAGGAATAAGGACGGAGGATTGAGGACTGAGGGTTGAGGATTGAAGGTTGAATATTGATGATTGAAGGTTGAGGATTGAGGATTGAGGGTTGTGGATTGAGGACGAGGACTGAGGGTTGGGTATTGATGCTTGAGGTCTGAGGATTGAGGATTGAGGATTGCGAATTGAGGATTGAGGATTGAGGATTGAAGATTGAGGATTTGGTATTGAGGATTGAAGAATGAGGATTGAGGATTGAGGATTGACGGTTGAGGATTGAAGATGGAGTTTTGAGGATTGAAGTTTGAGGATTGAGGATTGAAGTTTGAGGATTGAGGATTGAGGATTGAGGATTGAGGATTGAAGGTTGAGTATTGAGGATTGAAGGTTGAGGATTGAGGATTGAGGACTGAGGATTGAGGATTGAAGATTGAGTATTGAGGATTGAGGATTGAGGATTGAGGATTTAGGATTGAAGATTGAGGATTGGGTATTGAGGATTGAACATTCAGGATTGAGGATTCAGGATAGAGGATTGAGGATTGAGGATTGAAGATTGAATATTGATGATTGAAGATTGAGGATTGAGGATTGAGGGTTGTGGATTGCGGATGAGGACTGAGGGTTGGGTATTGATGTCTGAGGTCTGAGGATTGAGGATTGAGGATTGGGTGATGAGGATTGAAGAATGAGGATAGAGGATTGAGGATTGAAGATTGAGGGTTGAAGATTGAGTATTGAGGATTGAAGATTGAGTATTGAGGATTGAGGATTCAGGATTGAGGATTGAGGATAAAGGATTGAGGATTGAGGATTGAGGATTGAGGATTGAGGATTGAGGATTGAGTATTGAGGATGAGGTTTGAGGGTTGAGGATTGAGGTTTGAGGAATAAGGACGGAGGATTGAGGACTGAGGGTTGAGGATTGAAGGTTGAATATTGATGATTGAAGGTTGAGGATTGAGGATTGAGGGTTGTGGATTGAGGACGAGGACTGAGGGTTGGGTATTGATGCTTGAGGTCTGAGGATTGAGGATTGAGGATTGCGAATTGAGGATTGAGGATTGAGGATTGAAGATTGAGGATTTGGTATTGAGGATTGAAGAATGAGGATTGAGGATTGAGGATTGACGGTTGAGGATTGAAGATTGAGTTTTGAGGATTGAAGTTTGAGGATTGAGGATTGAAGTTTGAGGATTGAGGATTGAGGATTGAGGATTGAGGATTGAAGGTTGAGTATTGAGGATTGAAGAATGAGGATTGAGGATTGAGGATTGACGGTTGAGGATTGAAGATTGAGTTTTGAGGATTGAAGTTTGAGGATTGAGGATTGAAGTTTGAGGATTGAGGATTGAGGATTGAGGATTGAGGATTGAAGGTTGAGTATTGAGGATTGAAGGTTGAGGATTGAGGATTGAGGACTGAGGATTGAGGATTGAAGATTGAGTATTGAGGATTGAGGATTGAGGATTGAGGATTTAGGATTGATGATTGAGGATTGGGTATTGAGGATTGAACATTCAGGATTGAGGATTCAGGATAGAGGATTGAGGATTGAGGATTGAAGATTGAATATTGATGATTGAAGATTGAGGATTGAGGATTGAGGGTTGTGGATTGCGGATGAGGACTGAGGGTTGGGTATTGATGTCTGAGGTCTGAGGATTGAGGATTGAGGATTGAGAATTCAGGATTGAGGATTGAGGATTGAAGATTGAGGATTGGGTGATGAGGATTGAAGAATGAGGATAGAGGATTGAGGATTGAAGATTGAGGGTTGAAGATTGAGTATTGAGGATTGAAGATTGAGTATTGAGGATTGAGGATTCAGGATTGAGGATTGAGGATAAAGGATTGAGGATTGAGGATTGAGGATTGAGGATTGAGGATTGAAGGTTGAGTATTGAGGATTGAAGGTTGAGGATTGGGGATTGAGGATTGAGGATTGAGGATTGAAGATTGAGGATTGAGGATTGAAGACTGAGGATTGGCAATTGAGGATTGACGATTGAGGATTGAGTATTGAGGATTGAGAAGTGAGGATTGAGGATTGAAGATTGAGTATTGAGGATTGAAGATTGTTGACTGAGTGTTGAGGGTTGAGTGATGAGAATTGATGTTTGTGGATTGAGATTTGAAGATTGAAGAATGGGGATTGAGTATTGAATACTGTGAATTGAGGATATTCTATTGAGGATTGAGGATTGACAATTGATTGTTGAGGACTGAGGGCTGAAGGCTGAGGATTCAGGATTGAGGATTCGGGATTGAGGTTTCAGGACTGAGGATTGAGGGTTAAGGATTGAGTATTGAGGATTGAGGATTTGGGATTGAGGACTGAGGATTGAGGATTGAGGATTGTGGATTGAGGATTGAGGATTGAAGATTGAGTATTGAGTATTTAAGAATGAGGATTGAGGATTGAGGATTGAGGATTGAGAATTGAGGATTGTGAATTGAGGATTGAGGATTGAGGATTGAAGATTGAGGATTGGGTATTGAGGAGTGACGAATTAGGATTGAGGATTGAGGTTTGAGGATTGAGGATTGCAGATTGAGTATTGAGGATTGAAGATTGAGGATTGAGGATTGAGGATTGAGGATTGAGGACTGAGGATTGAGGATTGAGGATTGAAGATTGAGTATTGAGAATTGAAGATTGAGGATTGAGGATTGAGGATTGAGGATTGAGAATAGAGGATTGAAGATTGAGGATTGGTGTTTGAGGATTGACGATTGAGGATTGAGTATTGAGGATTGAGGATTGAGGATTGAGGATTGAGTATTGAGTATTGAGGATTGAGGATTGAGGATTGAACATTGATTACTGAGTGTTGAGGGTTGAGTGGTGAGAATTGATGTTTGTCGATAGAGATTTGAAGATTGCAGATTGAGCATTGAGTATTGAAAGCTATGAATACAGGATATTCTATTGAGGACTGAGGATTGACAACCGATTGTTGAGGACTGAAGGCTGAAGCTTGAGGATTCAGGACTGAGGACTCAGGATTGAGGTTTGAGGACTGAGGATTGAGGATTAATGATTGAGTATTGAGGATTGAAGATTGAGGATTGAGGATTGAGTATCGAGGATTGAGGATTGAGGATGAGGGCTGAGGGTTGAGGATTGAGGTTTGAGGACTGAGGACTGAGGATTGAGGATTGAGAATTGAGGATTGAGGACTGGGGATTGAGGATTGAAGATTGAGGATTAAGGATTGATGATTGAGGATTGAGGATCTAGGATTGGAGATAGATTATTGAGGATTGAAGATTGAGGATTGAGGATAGAGGGTTGAGAATTGAGAATTGAGGAAGAGGACTGAGGATTGCGGATTGAGGTTTGAGGTATGAGGGTTCAGGGTTGAGGATTGAGGATTGAGGATTGAGGATTGAAGATTGAGTATTGAGTATTTAAGATTGAGGATTGAGGATTGAGGATTGAGGATTGAGGATTGAGGATTGAAGATTGAGGATTGGGTGATGAGGATTGAAGAATGAGGATAGAGGATTTAGGATTGAAGATTGAGGGTTGAAGATTGAGTATTGAGTATTGAGTATTGAGTATTGAGGATTGAGGATTCAGGATTGAGGATTGAGGATAGAGGATTGAGGATTGAGGATTGAGGATTGAGGATTGAAGGTTGAGTATTGAGGATTGAAGATTGAGGATTGGGGATTGAGGATTGAGGATTGAGGATTGAAGATTGAGGATTGGCAATTGAGGATTGACGATTGAGGATTGAGTATTGAGGATTGAGAATTGAGGATTGAGGATTGAAGATTGAGTATTGAGGATTGAAGATTGTTGACTGAGTGTTGAGGGTTGAGTGATGAGAATTGATGTTTGTGGATTGAGATTTGAAGATTGAAGAATGGGGATTGAGTATTGAATACTGTGAATTGAGGATATTCTATTGAGGATTGAGGATTGACAATTGATTGTTGAGGACTGAGGGCTGAAGGCTGAGGATTCAGGATTGAGGATTCGGGATTGAGGTTTCAGGACTGAGGATTGATGGTTAAGGGTTGAGGATTGAGGATTGAGGATTTGGCATTGAGGACTGAGGATTGAGGATTGAGGATTGAGGATTGAGGACTGAGGATTGAAGATTGAGTATTGAGTATTTAAGATTGAGGATTGAGGATTGAGGATTGAGGATTGAGAATTGAGGATTGAGAATTGAGGATTGAGGATTGAGGATTGAAGATTGAGGATTGGGTATTGAGGAGTGACGAATTAGGATTGAGGATTGAGGATTGAGGATTGATGATTGCAGATTGAGGATTGGGGATTGAGGATTGAGGATTGAGGATTGAGTAATGAGTAATGAGGATTGAGAATAGAGGATTGAAGATTGAGGATTGGTGCTTGAGGATTGACGATTGAGGATTGAGTATTGAGGATTGAGGATTGAGGATTGAAGATTGAGTATTGAGATTGAGGATTCAGGATTGAGGATTGAGGATAGAGGATTGAGAATTGAGGATTGAGGATTGAAGATTGAGTATTGAGTATTTAAGATTGAGGATTGAGGATTGAGGATTGAGGATTGAGAATTGAGGATTGAGGATTGAGGATCGAAGATTGAGGATTGGGTATTGAGGAGTGACGAATTAGGATTGAGGATTGAGGATTGAGGATTGAGGATTGCAGATTAAGTATTGAGGATTGAAGATTGAGGATTGAGGATTGAGGATTGAGGATCGAGGGCTGAGGATTGAGGATTAAGGATTGAAGATTGAGTATTGAGATTGAGGATTCAGGATTGAGGATTGAGGATAGAGGATTGAGAATTGAGGATTGAGGATTGAAGATTGAGTATTGAGTATTTAAGATTGAGGATTGAGGATTTAGGATTGAGGATTGAGAATTGAGGATTGAGGATTGAGGATCGAAGATTGAGGATTGGGTATTGAGGAGTGACGAATTAGGATTGAGGATTGAGGATTGAGGATTGAGGATTGCAGATTAAGTATTGAGGATTGAAGATTGAGGATTGAGGATTGAGGATTGAGGATCGAGGGCTGAGGATTGAGGATTAAGGATTGAAGATTGAGTATTGAGGATTGAAAATTGAGGATTGAGGATTGAGGATTGAGGATTGAGAATAGAGGATTGAAGATTGAGGAATGGTGTTTGAGGATTGACGATTGAGGATTGAGTATTGAGGATTGAGGATTGAGGATTGAGGATTGAGTATTGAGTATTGAGGATTGAGGATTGAGGGTTGAACATTGATTACTGAGTGTTGAGGGTTGAGTGGTGAGAATTGATGTTTGTCGATAGAGATTTGAAGATTGCAGATTGAGCATTGAGTCTTGAACGCTGTGATTTCAGGATATTCTATTGAGGACTGAGGATTGACAAACGATTGTTGAGGACTGAAGGCTGGAGCTTGAGGATTCAGGACTGAGGACTCAGAATTGAGGTTTTGAGGACTGAGGATTGAGGATTAACGATTGAGTATTGAGGATTGAAGATTGAGGATTGAGGATTGAGTATCGAGGATTGAGGATTGAGGATGAGGGCTGAGGGTTGAGGATTGAGGTTTGAGGACTGAGGACTGAGGATTGAGGATTGAGAATTGAGGATTGAGGACTGGGGATTGAGGATTGAAGATTGAGAATTAAGGATTGATGATTGGGGATTGAGGATCTAGGATTGGAGATTGATTATTGAGGATTGAATATTGAGGATTGAGGATTGAGGATTGAGAATTGAGAATTGAGAATTGAGGACGAGGACTGAGGATTGAGGATTGAGGTTTAAGGTATGAGGATTCAGGATTGAGGATTGAGGATTGAGGATTGAGGATTGAGGATTGAGGATTGAGGATTGAGGATTGAGTATTGAGGATGAGGTTTGAGGGTTGAGGATTGAGGTTTGAGGAATAAGGACGGAGGATTGAGGACTGAGGGTTGAGGATTGAAGGTTGAATATTGATGATTGAAGGTTGAGGATTGAGGATTGAGGGTTGTGGATTGAGGACGAGGACTGAGGGTTGGGTATTGATGCTTGAGGTCTGAGGATTGAGGATTGAGGATTGCGAATTGAGGATTGAGGATTGAGGATTGAAGATTGAGGATTTGGTATTGAGGATTGAAGAATGAGGATTGAGGATTGAGTATTTAAGATTGAGGATTGAGGATTGAGGATTGAGGATTGAGGATTGAGGATTGAAGATTGAGGATTGGGTGATGAGGATTGAAGAATGAGGATAGAGGATTGAGGATTGAAGACTGAGGGTTGAAGATTGAGTATTGAGGATTGAAGATTGAGTATTGAGGATTGAGGATTCAGGATTGAGGATTGAGGATAGAGGATTGAGGATTGAGGATTGAGGATTGAGGATTGAAGGTTGAGTATTGAGGATTGAAAATTGAGGATTGGGGATTGAGGATTGAGGATTGAGGATTGAAGATTGAAGATTGAGGATTGAGGATTGAAGATTGAGGATTGGGAATTGAGGATTGACGATTGAGGATTGAGTATTGAGGATTGAGAATTGAGGATTGAGGATAGAAGATTGAGTATTGAGGATTGAAGATTGTTGACTGAGTGTTGAGGGTTGAGTGATGAGAATTGACGTTTGTGGATTGAGATTTGAAGATTGAAGAATGGGGATTGAGTATTGAATACTGTCAATTGAGGATATTCTATTGAGGATAGAGGATTGACAATTGATTGTTCAGGACTGAGGGCTGAAGGTTGAGGATTCAGGATTGAGGATTCGGGATTGAGGTTTCAGGACTGAGGATTGAGGGTTAAGGATTGAGGATTGAGGATTGAGGATTTGGGATTGAGGATTGAGGATTGAGGATTGAGGATTGAGGATTGAGGATTGAGGATTGAAGATTGAGTATTGAGTATTTAAGATTGAGGATTGAGGATTGAGGATTGAGGATTGAGGATTGAGGATTGAAGATTGAGGATTGGGTGATGAGGATTGAAGAATGAGGATAGAGGATTTAGGATTGAAGATTGAGGGTTAAAGATTGAGTATTGAGGATTGAAGATTGAGGATTGAGGATTGAGGATTGAGGATTGAGGATTGAGGATTGAGGATTGAGGATTGAAGATTGAGTATTGAGGATTGAAGATTGAGGATTGGGGATTGAGGATTGAGGATTAAGGATTGAAGATTGAGGATTGAGGATTGAAAATTGAGGATTGGGAATTGAGGATTGACGATTGAGGATTGAGTATTGAGGATTGAGAATTGAGGATTGAGGTCTAAAGACTGAGTATTGAGGATTGAAGACTGAGGATTTAGGGTTGAGGATTGAAGATTGAGGACTGAGTGTTGAGGGTTGAGTGATGAGAATTGATGCTTGTGGATTGAGATTTGAAGATTGAAGAATGGGGATTGAGTATTGCAAACTGTGAATTGAGGGTATTCTGTTGAGTATTGAGGATTGACAATTGATTGTTGAGGACTGAGGGCTGAAGGTTGAGGATTCAGGATTGAGGATTCGGTATTGACGTTTCAGGACTGAGGATTGATGGTTGAGGATTGAGGATTGAGGATTGAGTATTGAAGATTGAGGATTGAGGATTGAGGATTGAGGATTGAGGATTGAGTATTGAAGATTGAGGATTGAGGATTGAGGATTGAGGATTGAGGATTAAGGATTGAGGATTGAGGATTGAGTATTGAGGATTGAGGATTGAGTATTGAGGATTGAAGATTGAGGATTGGGTATTGAGGATTGATGATTGAGGATTGAGGATTGAGGATTGAGGATTCGGTATTGAGGCTTCAGGACTGAGGATTGAGGGTTGAGGGTTGAGGATTGAGGATTGAGGATTTGGGATTGAGGGTTGAGGATTGAGGATTGAGGATTGAGGATTGAGGATTGAGTATTGAAGATTGAGTATTGAGGATTGCAGATTGAGGATTGAGGATTGAGAATTGAGGATTGAGAATTGAGGATTGTGGATTGCGGATTGAAGATTGAGGATTGGGTATTGAGGAGTGACGAATTAGGATTGAGGATTTAGGATTGAGGATTGAGGATTGCAGATTGAGTATTGAGGACTGAAGATTGAGGATTGACAACTGATTGTTGAGGACTGAGGGATGAAGATTGAGGATTCAGGATTGAGGATTCAGGATTGAGGTTCGAGGACTGAGGATTGAGGGTTGAGGATTGAGGATTGAGGTTTGAGGATTGAGGATTGAGGATTGAAGATTGAGGATTGGGTATTGCGGATTGAACATTGAGGATCGAGGATTGAGGACTGAGGATTGAGGTTCGAGGATCGAGGATTGAGGATTGAGTATTGAGGATTGAAGATTGAGGATTGGGGACTGAGTATTGAAAATTGAGGATTGAGGATTGAGGATTGAGTATTGAGGATTGAGAACTGAGGATTGAGGATTGAAGATTGAGTATTGAGGATTGAGGATTGAGGATTGAGGATTGAAGATTGAGGATTGGGTATTGAGGAGTGACGAATTAGGATTGAGGATTGAGGATTGAGGACTGAGGATTGAGGATTGAGGACTGAGGATTGAGGATAGGGGATTGAAGATTGAGGATTGGGGATTGAGGATTGACGATTGAGGATTGAGTGTTGAGGATTGAGAAATGATAATTGCGGATTGATGATTGAGTATTGAGGATTCAAGATTGCGGATTGAGGATTGAGGGTTGAAGATTGTGGTCTGAGTGTTGAGGGTTGAGTGATGAGAATTGATGTCTGTGGATTGAGATTTGAAGATTGAAGAATGGGGATTGAGTATTGAAAGCTGTGAATTGAGGATATTCTATTGAGGATTGAGGATTGACAATTGATTGTTGAGGACTGAGGGATGAAGATTGAGGATACAGGATTGAGGATTCAGGATTGAGGTTCGAGGACTGAGGATTGAGGTTTGAGGATTGAGGATTGAGGATTGTGGATTGAGGATTGAGTATTGAGGATTGAAGATTCAGTATTGAGGATTGAAGATTGAGAATTGAGGATTGAGGATTGAACATAAAGGACTGAGTGTCGAGGGATGAGTGATGTGAATTGATGTTTGTGGATAGAGATCTGAAGATTGCAGATTGAGTATTGAGTTTTGAAATCTGTGAATTGGTGATATTCTATTGAGGATTGAGGATTGACAACTGATTGTTGAGGACTGAGGGCTGAAGATTGAGGATTCAGGATTGAGGATTCAGAATTGAGGTTTGGGGACAGAGGATTGAGGATTAAGGATTGAGGATTGAGGATTGAGTATTGAGGATTGAGGATTGAGGATTGAGGATTGGGTATTGAGGTTTGAGGATTGAGGATTGATGATTGAGGATTGGGGATTGAGGACTGAAGGTTGAATATTGATGATTGAAGATTGAGGATTGAGGATTGAGGGTTGTAGGTTGAGGACGAGTACTGGGGGTTGGGTATTAATGCTTGAGGTCTGAGGATTGAGGATTGCGAATTGAGGACTGAGGATTAAGGATTGAGGATTGAGGATTGAGTATTGAGGATTGAAGATTGAGGATTGGGTATTGAGGATTGAACATTCAGGATTGAGGATTGAGGATAGAGGATTGAAGATTGAGGATTGATAGTTGAATATTGATGATTGAAGATTGAGGATTGAAGATTGAGGGTTGAGGGTTGAAGATTGAGGATTGGGAATTGAGGATTGACGATTGAGGATTGAGGATTGAGGATTGAGGATTGAGGACTGAGGATTGAGGATTGAGGATTGAAGACTGAGTATTGAGTATTGAAGATTGAGGATTGAAGATTGAGGATTGAGGATTGAGGATAGAGGATTGAAGATTGAGGATTGGGGATTGAGGATTGACGATTGAGGATTGTGTGTTGAGGATTGAGAATTGAGGATTGAGGATTGAAGATTGAGTATCGAGGATTCAAGATTGCGGATTGAGGATTGAGGTTTGAAGATTGAGGACGGAGTGTTGAGGGTTGAGTGATGAGAATTGATGTTTGCGGATTGAGATTTGAGGATTGAAGAATGGGGATTGAGTATTGAAAGCTGTGAATTGAGGATGTTCTATTGAGGATTGAGGACTGACAATTGATTGTTGAGGACTGAGGGCTGAAGGTTGAGATTTCAGGATTGAGGATTCAGGATTGAGGTTTGAGGACTGAGGACTCGAGGATTGAGGATTGAGGATTGAGTACTGAGGATTGAAGATTGAGGATTGGGTATTGAGGATTGAACATTCAGGATTGAGGATTGAGGATAGAGGATTGAGCATTGAGGATTGAAGATTGAGTATTGAGGATATTCTATTGAGGATTGAGGATTGAATATTGATTGTTGAGGACTGAGGGCTGAAGATTCAGGATTCAGTATTGAGGATTCGGTATTGATGTTTCAGGACTGAGGATTGAGGGTTGAGGATTGAGGATTGAGGATTGAGGATTTGGGATTCAGAATTGAGGACTGAGGATTGAGGATTGAGGATTGAAGATTGAGGATTTGGTATTGCGGATTGAACATTGAGGTTTGAGGATTGAGGACTGAGGATTGAGGTTCGAGGATCGAGGGATGAGGATTGAGGATTGAGGATTGAAGATTGAGGATTGGGGACTGAGTATTGAAGATTGAGGATTGAGGATTGAGGATTGTGGATTGAGGATTGAGTATTGAGGATTGAAGATTCAGTATTGAGGATTGAAGATTGAGAATTGAGGATTGAGGATTGAACATAAAGGACTGAGTGTCGAGGGATGAGTGATGTGAATTGATGTTTGTGGATAGAAATCTGAAGATTGCAGATTGAGTATTGAGTTTTGAAATTTGTGAATTGGTGATATTCTATTGAGGATTGAGGATTGACAACTGATTGTTGAGGACTGAGGGCTGAAGATTGAGGATTCAGGGTTGAGGATTCAGGATTGAGGTTTGGGGACAGAGGATTGAGGATTGAGGATTGAGGATTGAGGATTGAGGATTGAGGATTGAGGATTGAGGATTGAGGATTGGGTATTGAGGTTTGAGGATTGAGGATTGAGGATTGAGGATTGAGGATTGGGGATTGAGGATTGAAGGTTCAATATTGATGATTGAAGATTGAGGATTGAGGATTGAGGGTTGTAGGTTGAGGACGAGGACTGAGGGTTGGGTATTAATGCTTGAGGTCCGAGGATTGAGGATTGCGAATTGAGGACTGAGGATTGAGGATTGAGGATTGAGGATTGAGTATTGAGGATTGAAGATTGAGGATTGGGTATTTAGGATTGAACATTCAGGATTGAGGATTGAGGATAGAGGATTGAAGATTGAGGATTGATGATTGAATATTGATGATTGAAGATTGAGGATTGAGGATTGAAGGTTGTGGATTGCGGACGAGGACTGAGGGTTGAGTATTGGTGTTTGAGGTCTGAGGATTGAGGATTGAGGATTTAGAATTGAGGATTGAGGATTGAGGATTGAAGGTTGAGGGTTGAGGATTGAGGATTGAGGATTGAGGATTGAGGATTGAGGATTGAAGATTGAGTATTGAGGATTGAAGATTGAGGATTGGGGATTGAGGATTGAGGATTGAGGATTGAGGATTGAGGATTGAGGACTGAGGATTGAGGATTGAGGATTGAAGATTGAGGATTGAAGATTGAGAATTGATGATTGAGTATTGATCATTGAGGACTGAGTGTTGAGGGTTGAGTGATGAGAATTGATGTTTGTGGATAGAGGTTTGAAGATTGCAGATTGAGTATTGAGTGTTGAAAACTGTGAATTGAGGATATTCTATTGAGGATTGAGGATTGACTACTGATTGTTGAGGACTGAGGGCTGAAGATTGAGGACACAGGGTTGAGGATACAGAATCGAGGTTTGAGGACAGAGGATTGAGGATTGAAGATTGAGTATTGAGTATTGAAGATTGAGGATTGCGGATTGTCGATTGAGGATTGAGGATGAGGGCTGAGGGTTGAGGATTGAGGTTTCAGGACTGAGGCCTGCGGATTGCGGATTGAGAATTGAAGATTGAGGATTGAGGATTGAGGATTGAGAATAGAGGATTGAGGATTGAGGATTGAAGATTGAGGATTCGGTATTGGGGATTGAAGAATGAGGATTGAGGAGTGAGGACTGAGGATTGAGGTTTGCAGATTGAGTATTGAGGATTGAAGATTGAGGATTGAGGATTGAGCGTTGAGGATTGAGGATTGAGGATTGAAGATTGAGTATTGAGGATTGAAGATTGAGGATTGAGGATTGAGGATTGAGGATTGCGGATTGAAGGTTGAGGATTGGGGATTGAGGATTGACGATTGAGGATTGAGCATTGGGGATTGAGGATTGAGGATTGAGGATTGGAGATTGAGTATTGAGGATTGAAGATTGAGGATTGAGGATTGAGGATTGAGGATTGAAGATTGAGTATTGAGGATTGAAGATTGAGGATTGAGGGTTGAGTATTGAAGATTTAGGACTGAGTGTTGAGGGTTGAGTGATGAGAATTGATGTTTGTGGATTGAGACTTGAAGATTGCAGATTGAGTATTGAGTATTGAAAACTGTGAATTGATGATATTCTATTGAGGATTGAGTATTGACAACTGATTGTTGAGGACTGAGGGCTGAAGATTGAGGATTCAGGATTGAGGATTCAGGATTGACGTTTGAGGACTGAGGATTGAGGATTGAGGATTGAGGATTGAGGATTGAGAATTGAAGATTGAGGAATGAGGATTGAGTGTTGTGGATTGAGGACGAGGACTGAGGGTTGTGTATTGACGTTTGAGGTCTGAGGATTGAGGATTGATGTTTGAGAATTGAGGATTGAGGATTGAGGATTGAAGATTGAGGATTGGGTATTGAGGATTGATGAATGAGGATTGAGGATTGAGGATTGAGTATTGAGGATTGAAGATTGAGTATTGAGGATTGAAGATTGAGGATTGAGGATTGAGTATTGAAGATTGAGGATTTGGGACTGAGGATTGAAGTTTGAGGATTGAGGATTGAGGATTGAGGATTGAGGACTGAGGATTAAGGATTGAAGGTTGAGGATTGGCTATTGAGGATTGAAGAATGAGGACTGAGGATTGAGGATTGAGGATTGAGGAATGAAGATTGAGTATTGAGGATTGAAGATTGAGGATTGAGGATTTGGGAATGAGGATTGAAGATTGAGGATTGTGGATTGAGGACTGAGGATTCAGAATTGAGGATAGAGGATTGAAGATTGAGGATTGGGTATTGAGGATTGAAGAATGAGGATTGAGGATTGAGGATTGAGGATTGAGGATTGAAGATTGAGGGTTGAGGATTGAAGATTGACGATTGAGGATTTAGGATTGAGGATTGAGGATTGAGGATTGAGGGTTGAGGATTGAAGTTTGAGTATTGAGGATTGAAGATTGAGGATTGAGGATTGAGGATTGAGGATTGAGCATTGAAGATTGAGTATTGAGGATCGAAGATTAAGATTGAGGATTGAGGACTGAGGATTGAGGATTGAAGATTGAGGATTGGGGACTGAGGATTGAGGGTTGAGTGGTGAGAATTGATGTTTGTGGACAGACATCTGTAGATTGCAGATTGTGTATTGAGTATTGAAAACTGTGAATTGAGGATATTCTATTGATGATTGAGGATTGACAGCCCGATTGTTGAGGACTCAGGGCTGAAGATTGAGGATTCAGGATTGAGGATTCTGGATTGAGGTTTGAGGACTGAGGATTGAGGATAGGGTATTGGGGATTGAGGATTGAGGATTGAGGGTTGGGGATTGAGGATTGAGGATTGAGGATTGAAAATTGAATATTAATGATTGAAGATTGGGGATTGAGGATTGAGGGTTGTGGATTGAGGACGAGGACAGAGGGCTGACTATTGATGTTTGAAGTCTCAGGATTGAGGATTGAGGATTGAGAATTGAGGTTTGAGGATTGGGGATTGAAGATTGAGGATTCGGTATTGAGAGATGAAGAATGAGGATTGAGGAGTGAGGACTGAGGATTGAGGATTGCAGATTGAGTATTGAGGATTGAATATTTTGGATTGAGGATTGAGGTGTGAGGATTGAGGATTGAGGATTGAAGATTGAGTATTGAGGATTGAAGATTGAGGATTGAGGATTGAGGATTGGGGATTGCGGATTGAAAGTTGAGGATTGGGGATTGAAGATTGACGATTGAGGATTGAGCATCGAGGATTGAGTATTGAGGATTGAGGATTGAAGATTGAGTATTGAGGATAGAAGATTGAGGATTGAGGATTGAGGATTGATGATTGAGTATTGAGGATTGAAGATTGAGGATTGAGGGTTGAGGATTGAAGATTTAGAACTGAGTGATGAGGGTTGAGTGATGAGAATTGATGTTTGTGGATTGAGATTTGAGGATTGATGAATGGGGTTCGAGTATTGAAAACTGCGAATTGAGGGTATTCTATTGAGGACTGAGGATTGACAATTGATTGTTGAGGACTGAGGGCTGAAGACTGAGGATTCAGGATTGAGGTTTCGGGATAGAGGTTTGAGGACTGAGGATTGAGGGTTGAGTGTTGAGAATTGATGTTTGAGGATTGAGATTTGATTATTGAACGTTGTGGATTGAGTATTGAACCACGAGAATTCAGGATATTATCTTGAGTATTGAGAATTGAGGATTGATGATTGAGTATTGAGGATTGATGGTTGATTGTTGAGTGCTGAATATTGAGGATTGAGGATTGAGCATTGAGGATTGAGAATTGAGGATTGAGGATTGAGGATTGAAGATTGAGGATTCGGTATTGAGGATTGAAGAATGAGTATTGAGGAGTGAGGACTGAGGATTGAGGATTGCAGAATGAGTATTGAGGATTGAAGATTGAGGATTGAGTATAGAGGATTGAAGATTGAGGATTGGGTATTGAGGATTGATGATTGAGGATTCAGGATTGAGGATTCAGGATTGAGGTTAGAGGACTGAGGATTGAGGATTGAGGATTGAGGCTTGAGGATTGAGGATTGAGGATTGAGGACGAGGACTGACGGTTGAGGATTGAGGTTTGATGGTTGGGGATTGAGGATTGAGGACTGAGGATTGAGGATTGAGGATTGAGCATTGAGGATTGAAGATTGAGGACAGGGGATTGAGGATTGAAGATTGAGGATAAAGGATTGAAGATTGGGGATTGTGGATCTAGGATTCGAGATTGACTATTGAGGATTGAAGATTGAGGATTGAGGATTGAGGATTGAGAATTGAGAATTCAGGATGAGCACTGAGGATTGAGGATTCCGGTTTGAGGAATGGTGATTGAGGATTGAGGATTGAGGATTGAGGATAGAGGATAGAAGATCGAGGATTGGGGATTGAGGATTGACGATTGAGGATTGAGTGTTGAGGATTGAGAATTGAGGATTGAGGATGGAAGATTGAGTATTGAGGATTCAATATTGAGGATTGAGGATTGAGGATTGAGGATTGAGGATTGAGGATTGAAGATTGAGGATTGGGTATTGAGGATTGAGGATTGAGGATTGAGGATTGAGGATTGAGGATTGAGGATTGAGGATTGAGGATTGAGGATTGAAGATTGAGAATTGGGTATTGAGGATTGAGTATTGAGGATTGAGGATTGAGGATTGAGGACTGAGGATTGAGGATTGTGGGTTGAAGATTGAATATTGATGATTGAAGATTGAGGATTGAGGATTGAGTGTTGTGGATTGAGGACGAGGACTGAGGCTTGGGTATTGATGCTTGAGGTCTGAGGATGGAGGATTGAGGATTGTGTATTGAAGATTGAGTATTGAGGATTGAAGATTGAGGGTTGAGGATTGAGGATTGAGGATTGATGATTGAGGATTGAGGATTGAGGACTGAGGATTGAGGATTGAGGATTGAGGACTGAGGATTCAGGATTGATTATTGAGGATTGAAGATTGAGGATTGAGGATTGAGTATTGAGGATTGAAGATTGAGGACTGAGTGTTGAGGGTTCAGTGATGAGAATTGATGTTTGTGGATTGAGATTAGAAGATTGAAGAATGGGGATTGAGTATTGAATACTGTGAATTGAGGATATTCTATTGAGGACTGAGGATTGACAATTGATTGTGGAGGACTGAGTGCTGAAGGTTGAGGATTCAGGATTGAGGATTCGGCATTGAGGTTTAAGGACTGAGGATTGAGGGTTGAGGATTGAGGATTGAGGATTCGGGATTGAGGTTTGAGCACTGAGGATTGAGGATTGAGGATTGAGGATTGAGGATTGAGGATTGAGGATTGAGGATTGAAGATTGAGAATTGGGTATTGAGGATTGAGTATTGAGGATTGAGGATTGAGGATTGAGGACTGAGGATTGAAGATTGAGGATTGAGGATTGAGTATTGAAGATTGAGGATTTGGGACTGAGGATTGAAGTTTGAGGATTGAGGATTGAGGATTGAGGATTGAGGACTGAGGATTAAGGATTGAAGGTTGAGGATTGGCTATTGAGGATTGAAGAATGAGGACTGAGGATTGAGGATTGAGGATTGAGGAATGAAGATTGAGTATTGAGGATTGAAGATTGAGGATTGAGGATTTGGGAATGAGGATTGAAGATTGAGGATTGTGGATTGAGGACTGAGGATTCAGAATTGAGGATAGAGGATTTTAAGATTGAGGATTGGGTATTGAGGATTGAAGAATGAGGATTGAGGATTGAGGATTGAGGATTGAGGATTGAAGATTGAGGGTTGAGGATTGAAGATTGACGATTGAGGATTTAGGATTGAGGATTGAGGATTGAGGATTGAGGGTTGAGGATTGAAGTTTGAGTATTGAGGATTGAAGATTGAGGATTGAGGATTGAGGATTGAGGATTGAGCATTGAAGATTGAGTATTGAGGATCGAAGATTAAGATTGAGGATTGAGGACTGAGGATTGAGGATTGAAGATTGAGGATTGGGGACTGAGGATTGAGGGTTGAGTGGTGAGAATTGATGTTTGTGGACAGACATCTGTAGATTGCAGATTGTGTATTGAGTATTGAAAACTGTGAATTGAGGATATTCTATTGATGATTGAGGATTGACAGCCCGATTGTTGAGGACTCAGGGCTGAAGATTGAGGATTCAGGATTGAGGATTCTGGATTGAGGTTTGAGGACTGAGGATTGAGGATAGGGTATTGGGGATTGAGGATTGAGGATTGAGGGTTGGGGATTGAGGATTGAGGATTGAGGATTGAAAATTGAATATTAATGATTGAAGATTGGGGATTGAGGATTGAGGGTTGTGGATTGAGGACGAGGACAGAGGGCTGAGTATTGATGTTTGAAGTCTCAGGATTGAGGATTGAGGATTGAGAATTGAGGTTTGAGGATTGGGGATTGAAGATTGAGGATTCGGTATTGAGAGATGAAGAATGAGGATTGAGGAGTGAGGACTGAGGATTGAGGATTGCAGATTGAGTATTGAGGATTGAATATTTTGGATTGAGGATTGAGGTGTGAGGATTGAGGATTGAGGATTGAAGATTGAGTATTGAGGATTGAAGATTGAGGATTGAGGATTGAGGATTGGGGATTGCGGATTGAAAGTTGAGGATTGGGGATTGAAGATTGACGATTGAGGATTGAGCATCGAGGATTGAGTATTGAGGATTGAGGATTGAAGATTGAGTATTGAGGATAGAAGATTGAGGATTGAGGATTGAGGATTGATGATTGAGTATTGAGGATTGAAGATTGAGGATTGAGGGTTGAGGATTGAAGATTTAGAACTGAGTGATGAGGGTTGAGTGATGAGAATTGATGTTTGTGGATTGAGATTTGAGGATTGATGAATGGGGTTCGAGTATTGAAAACTGCAAATTGAGGGTATTCTATTGAGGACTGAGGATTGACAATTGATTGTTGAGGACTGAGGGCTGAAGACTGAGGATTCAGGATTGAGGTTTCGGGATAGAGGTTTGAGGACTGAGGATTGAGGGTTGAGTGTTGAGAATTGATGTTTGAGGATTGAGATTTGATTATTGAACGTTGTGGATTGAGTATTGAACCACGAGAATTCAGGATATTATCTTGAGTATTGAGAATTGAGGATTGATGATTGAGTATTGAGGATTGATGGTTGATTGTTGAGTGCTGAATATTGAGGATTGAGGATTGAGCATTGAGGATTGAGAATTGAGGATTGAGGATTGAGGATTGAAGATTGAGGATTCGGTATTGAGGATTGAAGAATGAGTATTGAGGAGTGAGGACTGAGGATTGAGGATTGCAGAATGAGTATTGAGGATTGAAGATTGAGGATTGAGTATTGAGGATTGAAGATTGAGGATTGGGTATTGAGGATTGATGATTGAGGATTCAGGATTGAGGATTCAGGATTGAGGTTAGAGGACTGAGGATTGAGGATTGAGGATTGAGGCTAGAGGATTGAGGATTGAGGATTGAGGATTGAGGATTGAAGATTGAGTGTTGATGATTGAAGATTGAGGATTGAGGGTTGAGGTTTGAGTATTGAGGACGAGGACTGACGGTTGAGGATTGAGGTTTGATGGTTGGGGATTGAGGATTGAGGACTGAGGATTGAGGATTGAGGATTGAGCATTGAGGATTGAAGATTGAGGACAGGGGATTGAGGATTGAAGATTGAGGATAAAGGATTGAAGATTGGGGATTGTGGATCTAGGATTCGAGATTGACTATTGAGGATTGAAGATTGAGGATTGAGGATTGAGGATTGAGAATTGAGAATTCAGGATGAGCACTGAGGATTGAGGATTCCGGTTTGAGGAATGGTGATTGAGGATTGAGGATTGAGGATTGAGGATAGAGGATAGAAGATCGAGGATTGGGGATTGAGGATTGACGATTGAGGATTGAGTGTTGAGGATTGAGAATTGAGGATTGAGGATGGAAGATTGAGTATTGAGGATTCAATATTGAGGATTGAGGATTGAGGATTGAGGATTGAGGATTGAGGATTGAAGATTGAGGATTGGGTATTGAGGATTGAGGATTGAGGATTGAGGATTGAGGATTGAGGATTGAGGATTGAGGATTGAGGATTGAGGATTGAAGATTGAGAATTGGGTATTGAGGATTGAGTATTGAGGATTGAGGATTGAGGATTGAGGACTGAGGATTGAGGATTGTGGGTTGAAGATTGAATATTGATGATTGAAGATTGAGGATTGAGGATTGAGTGTTGTGGATTGAGGACGAGGACTGAGGCTTGGGTATTGATGCTTGAGGTCTGAGGATGGAGGATTGAGGATTGTGTATTGAAGATTGAGTATTGAGGATTGAAGATTGAGGGTTGAGGATTGAGGATTGAGGATTGATGATTGAGGATTGAGGATTGAGGTCTGAGGATTGAGGATTGAGGATTGAGGACTGAGGATTCAGGATTGATTATTGAGGATTGAAGATTGAGGATTGAGGATTGAGTATTGAGGATTGAAGATTGAGGACTGAGTGTTGAGGGTTCAGTGATGAGAATTGATGTTTGTGGATTGAGATTAGAAGATTGAAGAATGGGGATTGAGTATTGAATACTGTGAATTGAGGATATTCTATTGAGGACTGAGGATTGACAATTGATTGTGGAGGACTGAGTGCTGAAGGTTGAGGATTCAGGATTGAGGATTCGGCATTGAGGTTTAAGGACTGAGGATTGAGGGTTGAGGATTGAGGATTGAGGATTCGGGATTGAGGTTTGAGCACTGAGGATTGAGGATTGAGGATTGAGGATTGAGGATTGAGGATTGAGGATTGAGGATTGAGGATTGAGGATCGAGGATTGAGGATTGAGGATTGAGGATTGAGGATTGAAGATTGAGTATTGGGTATTGAGGATTGAGGATTGAGGATTGAGGATTGAGGATTGAGGAGTGAGGGTTGAGGATTGATGGTTGAATATTGATGAATGAAGATTGAGGAATTAGGATTGAGGGTTGCGGATTGAGGACCAGAACTGAGGCTTGGGTATTGATGCTTGACGTCAGAGGATTGAGGATTGAGTGTTGAGAATTGAGGAATGAGGATTGAGGATTGAAGATTGAGGATTGGGTGTTGAGGATTGAAGAATGAGGATTGAGGATTGAGGACTGAGGATTGAGGATTGAAGATTGAGGACTGAGTGTTGAGGGTTGAGTGATGAGAATTGATGTTTGTGGATTGAGATTTGAAGATTGAAGAATGGGGATTGAGTATTGAAAACTGTGAATTGGTGATATTCTATTGAGGATTGAGGATTGACAACTGATTGTTGAGGACTGAGGGCTGAAGAGTGAGGATTCAGGGTTGAGGATTGTGGATTGAAGATTGAGGATTGGGGACTGAGGATCGAGGAATGAGGAGTGAGTATTGAGCATTGAGGATTGAGGATTTAGGATTGAAGATTCAGTATTGAGGTTTGAAGTTTGAGAATTGAGGATTGCGTGTTGAACATTGAGGACTGAGTGTTGGGGGTTGAGTGATGAGAATTGATGTTTGTAGATAGAGATTTGAAGATTGCATTTGAGCATTGAGTATTGAAAACTGTGTACTGATGATACTCTATTGCGTATTGAGGATTGAAAACTGTGAATTGAGGATACCCTATTGAGTATTGAGGATGGACAACTGATTGTTGAGGACTGAGGGCTGAAGGTTGAGGATTCAGGATTGCGGATTCAGAATTGAGGTTTGAGGACTGAGGATTGAGGATTGAAGATTGAGTATTGAGGATTGAAGATTGAGGATTGAGGACTGAGGATTGAGGATTGAGGATGAGGACTGTGGGTTGAGGATTAAGGTTTGAGGACTGAGGACTGAGGATTGAGGATTGAGAATTGAGGGTTGAGGATTGAGGATTGAGGATTGAGGATTGAGGATTGAGGATTGTGGATTGAAGATTGAGTATTGAGGATTGAGAATTGAGGATTGAGGATTGAAGATTGAGTACTGAGGATTGAAGATTGAGGATTGAGGACTGAGGATTGAAGATTGAGGACTGAGTGTTGAGGGTTGAGTGATGAGAATTGATGTTTGTGGATTGAGATTTGAAGATTGAAGAATGGGGATTGAGTATTGAAAACTGTGAATTGAGGATATTCTATTGAGGATTGAGGATTGACAATTGATTGTTGAGGACTGAGGGCTGAAGATTGAGGATTCAGGATTAAGGATTCGGTATTGAGGTTTCAGGACTGAGGTTTGAGGGTTGAGGATTGAGGATTGAGGATTGAGGATTTGGGATTGAGGATTGAGGATTGAGGGTTGAGGATTGAGGATTGAGTAATGAGTATTGAAGGTTGAGTATTGAGGATTGAAGATTGAGGATTGATGATTGAGGATTGAGTATTGAGAATTGAAGATTGAGGATTGAGGATTGAAGATTGAGGATTGGGTATTGAGGAGTGACGGATTAGGATCGGGGATTGAGGATTGAGGATTGAGGATTGCAGATAGAGTATTGAGGATTGAAGATTGAGGATTGAGGATGGAGGATTGAGGATCGAGGAATGAGGATTGCGGATTGAGGATTGAAGTTTGAGTATTGAGTATTGAAGATTGAGGATTGAGGATTGAGGATTGAGGATTGAGGATTGAGGATTGAGGATTGTGGATTGAAGATTGAGTATTGAGGATTGAGTATTGAGGATTGAGAATTGAGGATTGAGTACTGAGGATTGAAGATTGAGGATTGAGGATTGAGGATTGAAGATTGAGGACTGAGTGTTGAGGGTTGAGTGATGAGAATTGATGTTTGTGGATTGAGATCTGAAGATTGAAGAATGGGGATTGAGTATTGAAAACTGTGAATTGAGGATATTCTATTGAGGATTGAGGATTGACAATTGATTGTTCAGGACTGAGGGCTGAAGATTGAGGATTCAGGATTAAGGATTCGGCATTGAGGTTTCAGGACTGAGGTTTGAGGGTTGAGGATTGACGACTGAGGATTGAGGATTGAGGATTGAAGATTGAGAATTGGGTATTGAGGATTGAGGATTGAGGATTGAGGATTGAGGATTGAGGATTGAGGATTGAAGATTGAATATTGATGATTGAAGATTGAGGATTGAGGATTGAGTGTTGTGGATTGAGGACGAGGACTGAGGCTTGGGTATTGATGCTTGAGGTCTGAGGATTCAGGATTGAGTGTTGAGAATTGAGGAATGAGGATTGAGGATTGAAGATTGAGGATTGGGTATTAAGGATTGAACAATGAGGATTGAGGATTGAGGACTAAGGATTGAGGATTGAAGATTGAGGATTGGGTGTTGAGGATTGAAGAATGAGGATAGAGGATTGAGGATTGAAGATTGAGTGTTGAAGATTGAGTATTGAGGATTGAAGATTGAGGATTGAGTATTGAGGATTGAGGATTGAGGATTGAGGATAGAGGATTGAAGATTGAGTATTGGACATTGAAGACTGAGGATTGAGGATTGAGGACTGAGGATTGAGGACTGAGGATTGAGTATTGAGGATGAGGACTGTGGGTTGAGGATTAAGGTTTGATGACTGAGGACTGTGGATTGAGGATTGAGAATTGAGGATTGAGGATTGGGGATTGAGGATTGAGGATTGAGGATTGAGGATTGAGGATTGAGGATTGCAGATTGAGTATTGAGGAATGAGAATTGAGGATTGAGGATTGAAGATTGAGTATTGAGGATTGAAGATTGAGGATTGAGGATTGAGGATTGAAGATTGAGGAGTGAGTGCTGAGGGTTGAGTGATGAGAATTGATGTTTGTGGATTGAGATTTGAAGATTGAAGAATGGGGATTGAGTATTGAAAACTGTGAATTGGTGATATTCTATTGAGGATTGAGGATTGACAACTGATTGTTGAGGACTGAGGGCTGAAGAGTGAGGATTCAGGGTTGAGGATTGAGGATTGAAGATTGAGGATTGGGGACTGAGGATCGAGGAATGAGGAGTGAGTATTGAGCATTGAGGATTGAGGATTTAGGATTGAAGATTCAGTATTGAGGTTTGAAGTTTGAGAATTGAGGATTGCGTGTTGAACATTGAGGACTGAGTGTTGGGGGTTGAGTGATGAGAATTGATGTTTGTAGATAGAGATTTGAAGATTGCATTTGAGTATTGAGTATTGAAAACTGTGAACTGATGATACTCTATTGAGTATTGAGGATTGAAAACTGTGAATTGAGGATACCCTATTGAGTATTGAGGATTGACAACTGATTGTTGAGGACTGAGGGCTGAAGGTTGAGGATTCAGGATTGCGGATTCAGAATTGAGGTTTGAGGACTGAGGATTGAGGATTGAAGATTGAGTATTGAGGATTGAAGATTGAGGATTGAGGACTGAGGATTGAGGATTGAGGATGAGGACTGTGGGTTGAGGATTAAGGTTTGAGGACTGAGGACTGAGGATTGAGGATTGAGAATTGAGGGTTGAGGATTGAGGATTGAGGATTGAGGATTGAGGATTGAGGATTGTGGATTCAAGATTGAGTATTGAGGATTGAGAATGGAGGATTGAAGATTGAAGATTGAGTACTGAGGATTGAAGATTGAGGATTGAGGATTGAGGATTGAAGATTGAGGACTGAGTGTTGAGGGTTGAGTGATGAGAATTGATGTTTGTGGATTGAGATTTGAAGATTGAAGAATGGGGATTGAGTATTGAAAACTGTGAATTGGTGATATTCTATTGAGGATTGAGGATTGACAATTGATTGTTGAGGACTGAGGGCTGAAGATTGAGGATTCAGGATTAAGGATTCGGTATTGAGGTTTCAGGACTGAGGTTTGAGGGTTGAGGATTGAGGATTGAGGATTGAGGATTTGGGATTGAGGATTGAGGATTGAGGGTTGGGGATTGAGGATTGAGTAATGAGTATTGAAGGTTGAGTATTGAGGATTGAAGGTTGAGGATTGATGATTGAGGATTGAGTATTGAGAATTGAGGATTGAGGATTGAGGATTGAAGATTGAGGATTGGGTATTGAGGAGTGACGAATTAGGATCGGGGATTGAGGATTGAGGATTGAGGATTGCAGATAGAGTATTGAGGATTGAAGATTGAGGATTGAGGATGGAGGATTGAGGATTGAGGAATGAGGATTGCGGATTGAGGATTGAAGATTGAGTATTGAGTATTGAAGATTGAGGATTGAGGATTGAGGATTGAGGATAGAGGATTGAAGATTGAAGAATGGGGATTGAGTATTGAAAATTGTGAATTGAGGATATTCTATTGAGGATTGAGGATTGACAATTGATTGTTGAGGACTGAGGACTGAAGATTGCGGATTCAGGATTGAGGATTCTGGATTCAGGTTTCAGGACTGAGGATTGAGGATTGAGGATTGAGGGTTGAGGATTGAGGATTGAGGACTGAGGATTGTAGATTGAAGATTGAATATTGAGGATTGAAAATTGAGGATTGAGGATTGAGAGTTGAGGATTGAGGATTGAAGATTGAGGATTGGGGACTGAGGATCGAAGATTGAGGATTGAGGAATGAAGATTGAGTATTGAGGATTGAAGATTGAGGATTGAGGATTGAGGATTGAGGATTGAGGATTGAGGAATGAAGATTGAGGATTGGGTATTGAGGATTGAACATTCAGGATTGTGGGTTGAGGATAGAGGATTGAGTATTGAGGATTGAAGATTGAGGATTGAGGATTGAGGAAAGAGGATTGAAGGTTGAGTATTGAGGATTGAAGGCTGAGGATTGAGGATTGAGGATTGAGGATTGTGGATTGAAGATTGAGGATTGAGGATTGAAGGTTGAGGATTGGGAATTGAGGATTGACGATTGAGGATTGAGGATTGAGGATTGAGGATTGAGGATTCAGGATTGAGGATTGAAGATTAAGTATTGAGGATTGAAGATTGAGGATTGAGGATTGAGGACTGAGGATTGAGGATTGAGGATTGAAGATAGAATATTGATGTTTGAAGATTGAGGACTGAGGGTTGAGTATTGATGTCTGAGGTCTGAGGATTGAGGATTGAGAATTGAGAATTGAGGACTGAGGATTGAGGATTGAAGATTGAGGATTGGGTGTTGAGGATTGAAGAATGAGGATTGAGGATTGAGGATTGAGGATTGGGAATTGAGGATTGACGATTGTGGATTTAGGATTGAGGATTGAAGATTGAGGACTGAGTGTTGAGGGTTGAGTGATGAGAATTGATGCTTGTGGATTGAGATTTGAGGATTGAAGAATGGGGATTCAGTATTGAAAACGGTGAGTTGAGGATATTCTATTGAGGATTGAGGATTGACTATTGATTGTTGAGGACTGAGGGCTGAAGATTGAGGATTCAGGGTTAAGGATTCGGTATTGAGGTATCAGGACAGAGGACTGAGGGTTGAGGATTGAGTATTGAGTATTGAGGATTGAGGATTTGGGATTGTGGATTGAGGATTGAGGATTCGGGAATGAGTATTGAATGTTGAGTATTGAGGATTGAAGTTTGAGCATTGAGGATTGAGGATTGAGTATTGAGAATTGAGGATTGAGGATTGAGGATTGAAGATTGAGGATTGGGTATTGAGGAGTGACGAATTAGGATTGATGATTGAGGATTGAGGATTGAGGATTGCAGATTGAGTATTGAGGATTGAAGATTGAGGATTGAGGATGGAGGATTGAGGATTGAGGACTGAGGATTGAGGATTGAGGATTGAATAATGAGTATTGAGGATTGAAGATTGAGGATTGAGGATTGAGGATTGAGGATAGAGGATTGACAAATTGAGGATTGCGGATTGAGGATTGACGATTGAGGATTCAGTCTTGAGGATTGAGAATTGAGGATTGAGGATTGAAGATTGAGTATTGAGGATTCAAGGTTGAGGATTGAGGATTGAGGATTGAAGATTGGGGACGGAGGGTTGAGGGTTGAGTGATGAGAATTGATGTTTGTGGATTGAGATTTGAAGATTGAAGAATGGGGATTGAGTATTGAAAACTGTGAATTGGTGATATTCTATTGAGGATTGAGGATTGACAATTGATTGTTGAGGACTGAGGGCTGAAGATTGAGGATTCAGGATTAAGGATTCGGTATTGAGGTTTCAGGACTGAGGTTTGAGGGTTGAGGATTGAGGATTGAGGATTGAGGATTTGGGATTGAGGATTGAGGATTGAGGGTTGGGGATTGAGGATTGAGTAATGAGTATTGAAGGTTGAGTATTGAGGATTGAAGGTTGAGGATTGATGATTGAGGATTGAGTATTGAGAATTGAGGATTGAGGATTGAGGATTGAAGATTGAGGATTGGGTATTGAGGAGTGACGAATTAGGATCGGGGATTGAGTATTGAGGATTGAGGATTGAAGATTGAGGATTGAGGATTGAAGATTGAGGATTGGGAATTGAGGATTGACGATTGAGGATTGAGTATTGAGGATTGAGAATTGAGGATTGAGGATTGAAGATTGTGTATTGAGGATTGAAGATTGAGGATCTAGGATTGAGTATTGAAGATTGAGGACTGAGTGTTGAGGGTTGAGTGATGAGAATTGATGTTCGTGGATTGAGATTTGAAGATAGGAGAATGGGGATTGAGTATTGAAAACTGTGAATTGAGGATATTCTATTGAGGATTGAGGATTGACAATTGATTGTTGAGGACTGAGTGCTGAAGATTGAGGATTCACGATTGAGGGTCCGGTATTGAGGTTTCAGGACTGAGGATTGAGGGTTGAGGTTTGAGGATTGAGGATTGAGGATTTGGGATTGAGGATTGAGGATTGAGGATTGAGGATTGAGGATTGAGGATTGAGGATTGAGGATTGAGGATTGAGGATTGAAGATTGAGGATTGGGAATTGAGGATTGACGATTGAGGATTGAGTATTGAGGATTGAGAATTGAGGTTTGAGGATTGAAGATTGTGTATTGAGGATTGAAGATTGAGGATCTAGGATTGAGTATTGAAGATTGAGGACTGACTGTTGAGGGTTGAGTGATGAGGATTGATGTTCGTGGATTGAGATTTGAAGATAGGAGAATGGGGATTGAGTATTGAAAACTGTGAATTGAGGATATTCTATTGAGGATTGAGGATTGACAATTGATTGTTGAGGACTGAGTGCTGAAGATTGAGGATTCACGATTGAGGATCCGGTATTGAGGTTTCAGGACTGAGGATTGAGGGTTGAGGATTGAGGATTGAGGATTGAGGATTTGGGATTGAGGATTGAGGATTGAGGATTGAGGATTGAGGATTGAGGATTGAGTATTGAAGATTGAGTATTGAGGATTGAAGATTGAGGATTGAGGATTGTGGATTGAGGATTGAGAATTGAGGATTGAGGATTGAGGATTGAAGATTGAGTATTGGGTATTGAGGAGTGACGAATTAGGATTGAGGATTGAGGATTGAGGATTGAGGATTGCAGATTGAGTATTGAGGATTGAAGATTGAGGACTGAGGATTGAGGATTGAGGATTGAGGACTGAGGATTGAGGATTGAGGATTGAAGATTGAGTATTGAAGATTGAGGATTGGGGATTGAGGATTGAGGATTGAGGATTGAAGATTGAGGATTGAGGATTGAAAATTGAGGATTGGGAATTGAGGATTGACGATTGAGGATTGAGTATTGAGGATTGAGAATTGAGGATTTAGGATTGAAGATTGAGTATTGAGGATTGAAGATTGAGGATTTAGGATTGAGGATTGAAGATTGAGGACTGAGTGCTGAGGGTTGAGTGATGAGAATTGATGCTTGCGATTGAGATTTGAAGATTGAAGAATGGGGATTGAGTATTGAAAACTGTGAATTGAGGATATTCTATTGAGGATTGAGGATTGACAATTGATTGTTGAGGACTGAGGGCTGAAGATTGAGGATTCAGGATTGAGGATTCGGTATTGATGTTTCTGGACTGAGGATTGAGGGTTGAGGATTGAGGATTGAGGATTGAGGATTGAGAATTGAGAATTGAGGATTGAGGATTGAGGATTGAAGATTGAGGATTGAGGATTGAGGATTGACGATTGAGGATTGGGGATTGAGGATTGAGGATTGGGTATTGAGGTTTGAGGGTTGAGGATTGAGGATTGTGGATTGAGGTTTGAGGTTTGAACATAAAGGACTGAGTGTCGAGGGATGAGTGATGTGAATTGATGTTTGTGGATAGAGATCTGAAGATTGCAGATTGAGTATTGAGTTTTGAAATCTGTGAATTGGTGATATTCTATTGAGGATTGAGGATTGACAACAGATTGTTGAGGACTGAGGGCTGAAGATTGAGGATTCAGGATTGAGGATTCAGGATTGAGGTTTGAGGACTGAGGATTGAGGATTGAAGATTGAGTATTGGGTATTGAGGATTGAACATTCAGGATTGATGATTGAGGATAGAGGATTGAAGATTGAGGATTGATGATTGAATATTGATGAATGAAGGTTGAGGATTGAGGATTGAGGGTTGTGGATTGCGGACGAGGACTGAGGGTTCAGTATTGGTGTTTGAGGACTGAGGATTTAGGATTGAGGATTGACAATTGAGGATTGAGGATTGACGATTGAAAATTGAGGACTGGGTGTTGAGGATTGAAGAATGAGGATTGAGGATTGAGGATTGAAGATTGAGGGTTCAAGATTGAGTATTGAGGATTGAAGATTGAGGATTGAGGATTGAGGATTGAGGATAGAGGATTGAGGATTGAGGATTGAAGATTGAGTATTGAGGATTGAAGATTGAGGATTGGTGATTGAGTATTGAGGATTGAGGATTGAAGATTGAGGATTGATGATTGAATATTGATGATTGAAGATTGAGGATTGAGGATTGAGGGTTGTGGATTGCGGACGAGGACTGAGGGTTCAGTATTGGTGTTTGAGGACTGAGGATTTAGGATTGAGGATTGACAATTGAGGATTGAGGATTGAGGATTGAAGATTGAGGACTGGGTGTTGAGGATTGAAGAATGAGGATTGAGGATTGAGGATTGAAGATTGAGGGTTGAACATTGAGTATTGAGGATTGAAGATTGGGGATTGAGGATTGAGGATTGAGGATAGAGGATTGAGGATTGAGGATTGAAGATTGAGTATTGAGGATTGAAGATTGAGGATTGGTGATTGAGTATTGAGGATTGAGGATTGAAGATTGAGGATTGAGGATTGAAGATTGAGGATTGGGAATTGAGGATTGACGATTGAGGATTGAGTATTGAGGATTGAGAATTGAGGATTGAGGATTGAAGATTGTGTATTGAGGATTGAAGATTGAGGATCTAGGATTGAGTATTGAAGATTGAGGACTGAGCTTTGAGGGTTGAGTGATGAGAATTGATGTTCGTGGATTGAGATTTGAAGATAGGAGAATGGGGATTGAGTATTGAAAACTGAGAATTGAGGATATTCTATTGAGGATTGAGGATTGACAATTGATTGTTGAGGACTGAGTGCTGAAGATTGAGGATTCACGATTGAGGATCCGGTATTGAGGTTTCAGGACTGTGGATGGAGGGTTGAGGATTGAGGATTGAGGATTGAGGATTTGGGATTGAGGATTGAGGATTGAGGATTGAGGATTGAGGATTGAGGATTGAGTATTGAAGATTGAGTATTGAGGATTGAAGATTGAGGATTGAGGATTGTGGATTGAGGATTGAGAATTGAGGATTGAGGATTGAGGATTGAGGATTGAGGATTGAAGATTGAGGATTGGGTATTGAGGAGTGACGAATTAGGATTGAGGATTGAGGATTGAGGATTGGGGATTGCAGATTGAGTATTGAGGATTGAAGATTGAGGACTGAGGATTGAGGATTGAGGATTGAGGACTGAGGATTGAGGATTGAGGATTGAAGATTGAGTATTGAAGATTGAGGATTGGGGATTGAGGATTGAGGACTGAGGATTGTAGATTGAAGATTGAATATTGAGGATTGAAAATTGAGGATTGAGGATTGAGAGTTGAGGATTGAGGATTGAAGATTGAGGATTGGGGACTGAGGATCGAAGATTGAGGATTGAGGAATGAATATTGAGTATTGAGGATTGAAGATTGAGGATTGAGGATTGAGGATTGAGGATTGAGGATTGAGGAGTGAAGATTGAGGATTGGGTATTGAGGATTGAACATTCAGGATTGAGGGTTGAGGATAGAGGATTGAGTATTGAGGATTGAAGATTGAGGATTGAGGATTGAGGAAAGAGGATTGAAGATTGAGTATTGAGGATTGAAGGCTGATGATTGAGGATTGAGGATTGAGGATTGTGGATTGAAGATTGAGGATTGAGGATTGAAGGTTGAGGATTGGGAATTGAGGATTGACGATTGAGGATTGAGGATTGAGGATTGAGGATTGAGGATTCAGGATTGAGGATTGAAGATTAAGTATTGAGGATTGAAGATTGAGGATTGAGGATTGAGGACTGAGGATTGAGGATTGAGGATTGAAGATAGAATATTGATGTTTGAAGATTGAGGATTGAGGATTGAGGGTTGTGGATTGCGGTCGAGGACTGAGGGTTGAGTATTGATGTCTGAGGTCTGAGGATTGAGGATTGAGAATTGAGAATTGAGGACTGAGGATTGAGGATTGAAGATTGAGGATTGGGTGTTGAGGATTGAAGAATGAGGATTGAGGATTGAGGATTGAGGATTGGGAATTGAGGATTGACGATTGTGGATTTAGGATTGAGGATTGAAGATTGAGGACTGAGTGTTGAGGGTTGAGTGATGAGAATTGATGCTTGTGGATTGAGATTTGAGGATTGAAGAATGGGGATTCAGTATTGAAAACGGTGAGTTGAGGATATTCTATTGAGGATTGAGGATTGACTATTGATTGTTGAGGACTGAGGGCTGAAGATTGAGGATTCAGGGTTAAGGATTCGGTATTGAGGTTTCAGGACAGAGGACTGAGGGTTGAGGATTGAGTATTGAGTATTGAGGATTGAGGATTTGGGATTGTGGATTGAGGATTGGGGATTCGGGAATGAGTATTGAATGTTGAGTATTGAGGATTGAAGTTTGAGCATTGAGGATTGAGGATTGAGTATTGAGAATTGAGGATTGAGGATTGAGGATTGAAGATTGAGGATTGGGTATTGAGGAGTGACGAATTAGGATTGATGATTGAGGATTGAGGATTGAGGATTGCAGATTGAGTATTGAGGATTGAAGATTGAGGATTGAGGATGGAGGATTGAGGATTGAGGACTGAGGATTGAGGATTGAGGATTGAATAATGAGTATTGAGGATTGAAGATTGAGGATTGAGGATTGAGGATTGAGGATAGAGGATTGACAAATTGAGGATTGCGGATTGAGGATTGACGATTGAGGATTCAGTCCTGAGGATTGAGAATTGAGGATTGAGGATTGAAGATTGAGTATTGAGGATTCAAGGTTGAGGATTGAGGATTGAGGATTGAAGATTGGGGACGGAGGGTTGAGGGTTGAGTGATGAGAATTGATGTTTGTGGACAGAGATTTGAAGATTGCAGATTGAGTATTGAGTATTGAAAACTGTGAATTGATGATATTCTATCGAGGATTGAAGATTGACAACTGATTGTTGATGTCTGAGGGCTGAAGATTGAGGATTCACGATTGAGGATCCGGTATTGAAGTTTCAGGTCTGAGGATTGAGGGTTGAGGATTGAGGATTGAGGATTGAGGATTTGGGATTGAGGATTGAGGATTGAGGATTGAGGATTGAGGATTGAGGATTGAGGAGTGAAGATTGAGGATTGGGTATTGAGGATTGAACATTCAGGATTGAGGGTTGAGGATAGAGGATTGAGTATTGAGGATTGAAGATTGAGGATTGAGGATTGAGGAAAGAGGATTGAAGATTGAGTATTGAGGATTGAAGGCTGATGATTGAGGATTGAGGATTGAGGATTGTGGATTGAAGATTGAGGATTGAGGATTGAAGGTTGAGGATTGGGAATTGAGGATTGACGATTGAGGATTGAGGATTGAGGATTGAGGATTGAGGATTCAGGATTGAGGATTGAAGATTAAGTATTGAGGATTGAAGATTGAGGATTGAGGATTGAGGACTGAGGATTGAGGATTGAGGATTGAAGATAGAATATTGATGTTTGAAGATTGAGGATTGAGGATTGAGGGTTGTGGATTGCGGACGAGGACTGAGGGTTGAGTATTGATGTCTGAGGTCTGAGGATTGAGGATTGAGAATTGAGAATTGAGGACTGAGGATTGAGGATTGAAGATTGAGGATTGGGTGTTGAGGATTGAAGAATGAGGATTGAGGATTGAGGATTGAGGATTGGGAATTGAGGATTGACGATTGTGGATTTAGGATTGAGGATTGAAGATTGAGGACTGAGTGTTGAGGGTTGAGTGATGAGAATTGATGCTTGTGGATTGAGATTTGAGGATTGAAGAATGGGGATTCAGTATTGAAAACGGTGAGTTGAGGATATTCTATTGAGGATTGAGGATTGACTATTGATTGTTGAGGACTGAGGGCTGAAGATTGAGGATTCAGGGTTAAGGATTCGGTATTGAGGTTTCAGGACAGAGGACTGAGGGTTGAGGATTGAGTATTGAGTATTGAGGATTGAGGATTTGGGATTGTGGATTGAGGATTGAGGATTCGGGAATGAGTATTGAATGTTGAGTATTGAGGATTGAAGTTTGAGCATTGAGGATTGAGGATTGAGTATTGAGAATTGAGGATTGAGGATTGAGGATTGAAGATTGAGGATTGGGTATTGAGGAGTGACGAATTAGGATTGATGATTGAGGATTGAGGATTGAGGATTGCAGATTGAGTATTGAGGATTGAAGATTGAGGATTGAGGATGGAGGATTGAGGATTGAGGACTGAGGATTGAGGATTGAGGATTGAATAATGAGTATTGAGGGTTGAAGATTGAGGATTGAGGATTGAGGATTGAGGATAGAGGATTGACAAATTGAGGATTGCGGATTGAGGATTGACGATTGAGGATTCAGTCTTGAGGATTGAGAATTGAGGATTGAGGATTGAAGATTGAGTATTGAGGATTCAAGGTTGAGGATTGAGGATTGAGGATTGAAGATTGGGGACGGAGGGTTGAGGGTTGAGTGATGAGAATTGATGTTTGTGGACAGAGATTTGAAGATTGCAGATTGAGTATTGAGTATTGAAAACTGTGAATTGATGATATTCTATCGAGGATTGAAGATTGACAACTGATTGTTGATGTCTGAGGGCTGAAGATTGAGGATTCACGATTGAGGATCCGGTATTGAAGTTTCAGGTCTGAGGATTGAGGGTTGAGGATTGAGGATTGAGGATTGAGGATTTGGGATTGAGGATTGAGGATTGAGGATTGAGGATTGAGGATTGAGTATTGAGTATTGAAGATTGAGTATTGAGGATTGAAGATTGAGGATTGAGGATTGTGGATTGAGGATTGAGAATTGAGGATTGAGGATTGAGGATTGAAGATTGAGGGTTGGGTATTGAGGAGTGACGAATTAGGATTGAGGATTGAGGATTGAGGATTGAGGATTGCAGATTGAGTATTGAGGATTGAAGATTGAGGACTGAGGATTGAGGATTGAGGATTGAGGACTGAGGATTGAGGATTGAAGATTGAGTATTGAGGATTGAAGATTGAGGATTGGTGATTGAGTATTGAGGATTGAGGATTGAAGATTGAGGATTGAGGATTGAAGATTGAGGATTGGGAATTGAGGATTGACGATTGAGGATTGAGTATTGAGGATTGAGGATTGAGGATTTGGGATTGAGGATTGAGGATTGAGGATTGAGGATTGAGGATTGAGGATTGAGGATTGAGGATTGAGGATTGAGGATTGAAGATTGAGGATTGGGAATTGAGGATTGACGATTGAGGATTGAGTATTGAGGATTGAGAATTGAGGTTTGAGGATTGAAGATTGTGTATTGAGGATTGAAGATTGAGGATCTAGGATTGAGTATTGAAGATTGAGGACTGACTGTTGAGGGTTGAGTGATGAGGATTGATGTTCGTGGATTGAGATTTGAAGATAGGAGAATGGGGATTGAGTATTGAAAACTGTGAATTGAGGATATTCTATTGAGGATTGAGGATTGACAATTGATTGTTGAGGACTGAGTGCTGAAGATTGAGGATTCACGATTGAGGATCCGGTATTGAGGTTTCAGGACTGAGGATTGAGGGTTGAGGATTGAGGATTGAGGATTGAGGATTTGGGATTGAGGATTGAGGATTGAGGATTGAGGATTGAGGATTGAGGATTGAGTATTGAAGATTGAGTATTGAGGATTGAAGATTCAGTATTGAGGATTGAAGATTGAGAATTGAGGTTTGAGGTTTGAACATAAAGGACTGAGTGTCGAGGGATGAGTGATGTGTATTGATGTTTGTGGATAGAGATCTGAAGATTGCAGATTGAGTATTGAGTGTTGAAATCTGTGAATTGGTGATATTCTATTGAGGATTGAGGATTGACAACTGATTGTTGAGGACTGAGGGCTGAAGATTGAGGATTCAGGATTGAGGATTCAGGATTGAGGTTTGGGGACTGAGGATTGAGGGTTGAGGATTGAGGATTGAGGATTGAGGATTGAGGATTGAGGATTGAGGATTGAGGATTGGGTATTGAGGTTTGAGGGTTGAGGATTGAGGATTGAGGATTGAGGATTGGGGATTGAGGATTGAAGGTTGAATATTGATAATTGAAGATTGAGGATTGAGGGTTGAGGGTTGTAGATTGAGGACGAGGACTGAGGGTTGGGTATTAATGCTTGAGGTCTGAGGATTGAGGATTGCGAATTGAGGACTGAGGACTGAGGATTGAAGATTGAGGATTTGGTATTGAGGATTGAAGAATGAGGACTGAGGAGTGAGGGTTGAGGATTGAGGATTGAAGATTGAGTATTCAGGATTGGAGATTGACGATTGAGGATTGAGGATTGAGAATTGAGGATTGAGGATTGGGGACTGAGGATTGAGGATTGAAGATTGAGTATTGAGGATTGAAGATTGAGGATTGAGGATTGAGGATTGAGGATTGACGATTGAGGATTGGGGATTGAGGATTGAGGATTGGGTATTGAGGTTTGACGGTTGAGGATTGAGGATTGTGGATTGAGGTTTGAGGTTTGAACATAAAGGACTGAGTGTCGAGGGATGAGTGATGTGAATTGATGTTTGTGGATAGAGATCTGAAGATTGCAGATTGAGTATTGAGTTTTGAAATCTGTGAATTGGTGATATTCTATTGAGGATTGAGGATTGACAACTGATTGTTGAGGACTGAGGGCTGAAGATTGAGGATTCAGGATTGAGGATTCAGGATTGAGGTTTGGGGACTGAGGATTGAGGGTTGAGGATTGAGGATTGAGGATTGAGGATTGAGGATTGAGGATTGAGGATTGAGGATTGAGGATTGGGGATTGAGGATTGAAGGTTGAATATTGATAATTGAATATTGAGGATTGAGGATTGAGGGTTGTAGATTGAGGACGAGGACTGAGGGTTGGGTATTAATGCTTGAGGTCTGAGGATTGAGGATTGCGAATTGAGGACTGAGGACTGAGGATTGAAGATTGAGGATTTGGTATTGAGGATTGAAGAATGAGGACTGAGGAGTGAGGGTTGAGGATTGAGGATTGAAGATTGAGTATTCAGGATTGGAGATTGACGATTGAGGATTGAGGATTGAGGATTGAGGATTGAGGATTGAGGATTGAGGATTGAGGATTGAAGATTGAGTATTGAGGATTGAAGATTGAGGATTGAGGATTGAGGATTGAGGATTGGGGATTGAAGATTGAGGATTGGGGACTGAGTTTTGAACGTTGAGTGATGAGAATTGATGTTTGTGGATTGAGATTTGAAAATCGAAGATTGGGGATTGAGTGTTGAAAACTGTGAATTGGGTATATTCCATTGAGGATTGAGAACTGACAATTGATTGTTGAGGACTGAGGGCTGAAGATTGAGGATTCAGGATTGAGGATTCAGGATTGAGGTTTGAGGACTGAGGATTGAGGATTGAAGATTGAGTATTGGGTATTGAGGATTGAACATTCAGGATTGATGATTGAGGATAGAGGATTGAAGATTGAGGATTGATGATTGAATATTGATGATTGAAGATTGAGGATTGAGGATTGAGGGTTGTGGATTGCGGACGAGGACTGAGGGTTCAGTACTGGTGTTTCAGGACTGAGGATTTAGGATTGAGGATTGACAATTGAGGATTGAGGATTGAGGATTGAAGATTGAGGACTGGGTGTTGAGGACTGAAGAATGAGGATTGAGGATTGAGGATTGAAGATTGAGGGTTGAAGATTGAGTATTGAGGATTGAAGATTGAGGATTGAGGATTGAGTATTGAGGATAGAGGATTGAGGATTGAGGATTGAAGATTGAGTATTGAGGATTGAAGATTGAGGATAGGTGATTGAGTATTGAGGATTGAGGATTGAAGATTGAGGATTGATGATTGAATATTGATGATTGAAGATTGAGGATTGAGGATTGAGGGTTGTGGATTGCGGACGAGGACTGAGGGTTCAGTATTGGTGTTTGAGGACTGAGGATTTAGGATTGAGGATTGACAATTGAGGATTGAGGATTGAGGATTGAAGATTGAGGACTGGGTGTTGAGGATTGAAGAATGAGGGTTGAGGATTGAGGATTGAAGATTGAGGGTTGAACATTGAGTATTGAGGATTGAAGATTGAGGATTGAGGATTGAGGATTGAGGATAGAGTATTGAGGATTGAGGATTGAATATTGAGTATTGAGGATTGATGATTGAGGATTGGTGATTGAGTATTGAGGATTGAGGATTGAAGATTGAGGATTGAGGATTGAAGATTGAGGATTGGGAATTGAGGATTGACGATTGAGGATTGAGTATTGGGGATTGAGAATTGAGGATTGAGGATTGAAGATTGTGTATTGAGGATTGAAGATTGAGGATCTAGGATTGAGTATTGAAGATTGAGGACTGAGTGTTGAGGGTTGAGTGATGAGAATTGATGTTCGTGGATTGAGATTTGAAGATAGGAGAATGGGGATTGAGTATTGAAAACTGTGAATTGAGGATATTCTATTGAGGATTGAGGATTGACAATTGATTGTTGAGGACTGAGTGCTGAAGATTGAGGATTCACGATTGAGGATCCGGTATTGAGGTTTCAGGACTGAGGATTGAGGGTTGAGGATTGAGGATTGAGGATTTGGGATTGAGGATTGAGGATTGAGGATTGAGGATTGAGGATTGAGGATTGAGGATTGAGTATTGAAGATTGAGTATTGAGGATTGAAGATTGAGGATTGAGGATTGTGGATTGAGGATTGAGAATTGAGGATTGAGGATTGAGGATTGAAGATTGAGGATTGGGTATTGAGGAGTGACGAATTAGGATTGAGGATTGAGGATTGAGGATTGGGGATTGCAGATTGAGTATTGAGGATTGAAGATTGAGGACTGAGGGTTGAGGATTGAGGATTGAGGACTGAGGATTGAGGATTGAGGATTGAAGATTGAGTATTGAAGATTGAGGATTGGGGATTGAGGATTGAGGATTGAGGATTGAAGATTGAGGTTTGAGGATTGAAGATTGAGGATTGGGAATTGAGGATTGACGATTGAGGATTGAGTATTGAGGATTGAGAATTGAGGATTTAGGATTGAAGACTGAGTATTGAGGATTGAATATTGAGGATTTAGGATTGAGGATTGAAGATTGAGGACTGAGTGCTGAGGGTTGAGTGATGAGAATTGATGTTTGCGATTGAGATTTGAAGATTGAAGAATGGGGATTGAGTATTGAAAACTGTGAATTGAGGATATTCTATTGAGGATTGAGGATTGACAATTGATTGTTGAGGACTGAGGGCTGAAGATTGAGGATTCAGGATTGAGGATTCAGGATTGAGGTTTGGGGACTGAGGATTGAGGGTTGAGGATTGAGGATTGAGGATTGAGGATTGAGGATTGAGGATTGAGGATTGAGGTTTGAGGGTTGAGGATTGAGGATTGAGGATTGAGGATTGGGGATTGAGGATTGAAGGTTGAATATTGATAATTGAAGATTGAGGATTGAGGATTGAGGGTTGTAGATTGAGGACGAGGACTGAGGGTTGGGTATTAATGCTTGAGGTCTGAGGATTGAGGATTGCGATTTGAGGACTGAGGACTGAGGATTGAAGATTGAGGATTTGGTATTGAGGATTGAAGAATGAGGACTGAGGAGTGAGGATTCAGGATGGAGGATTGAAGATTGAGTATTCAGGATTGGAGATTGACGATAGAGGATTGAGGATTGAGGATTGAGGATTGAGGATTGAGGATTGAAAATTCAGTATTGAGGATTGAAGATTGAGAATTGAGGTTTGAGGTTTGAGCATAAAGGACTGAGTGTCGAGGGATGAGTGATGTGTATTGATGTTTGTGGATAGAGATCTGAAGATTGCAGATTGAGTATTGAGTGTTGAAATCTGTGAATTGGTGATATTCTATTGAGGATTGAGGATTGACAACTGATTGTTGAGGACTGAGGGCTGAAGATTGAGGATTCAGGATTGAGGATTCAGGATTGAGGTTTGGGGACTGAGGATTGAGGGTTGAGGATTGAGGATTGAGGATTGGGGATTGAGGATTGAAGGTTGAATATTGATAATTGAAGATTGAGGATTGAGGGTTGAGGGTTGTAGATTGAGGACGAGGACTGAGGGTTGGGTATTAATGCTTGAGGTCAGAGGATTGAGGATTGCGAATTGAGGACTGAGGACTGAGGATTGAAGATTGAGGATTTGGTATTGAGGATTGAAGAATGAGGATTGAGGAGTGAGGGTTGAGGATTGAGGATTGAAGATTGAGTATTCAGGATTGGAGATTGACGATTGAGGATTGAGGATTGAGGATTGAGGATTGAGGATTGAGGATTGAGGATTGATGATTGAAGATTGAGTATTGAGGATTGAAGATTGAGGATTGAGGATTGAGGATTGAGGATTGGGGATTGAAGATTGAGGATTGGGGACTGAGTGTTGAGCGTTGAGTGATGAGAATTGATGTTTGTGGATTGAGATTTGAAAATTGAAGATTGGGGATTGAGTGTTGAAAACTGTGAATTGGGTATATTCCATTGAGGATTGAGAACTGACAATTGATTGTTGAGGACTTAGGGCTGAAGATTGAGGATTCAGGATTGAGGATTCAGGATTGAGGTTTGAGGACTGAGGATTGAGGATTGAAGATTGAGGATTGGGTATTGAGGATTGAACATTCAGGATTGATGATTGAGGATAGAGGATTGAAGATTGAGGATTGATGATTGAATATTGATGATTGAAGATTGAGGATTGAGGATTGAGGATTGAGGACTGAGGACTGAGGATTGAGGATTGAAGATTGAGTATTGAGGATTGAAGATTGAGGATTGGTGATTGAGTATTGAGGATTGAGGATTGAAGATTGAGGATTGAGGATTGAAGATTGAGGATTGGGAATTGAGGATTGACGATTGAGGATTGAGTATTGAGGATTGAGAATTGAGGATTGAGGATTGAAGATTGTGTATTGAGGATTGAAGATTGAGGATCTAGGATTGAGTATTGAAGATTGAGGACTGAGTGTTGAGGGTTGAGTGATGAGAATTGATGTTCGTGGATTGAGATTTGAAGATAGGAGAATGGGGATTGAGTATTGAAAACTGTGAATTGAGGATATTCTATTGAGGATTGAGGACTGACAATTGATTGCTGAGGTCTGAGGGCTGAAGATTGAGGATTCAGGATTGAGGATTCGGTATTCATGTTTCTGGACTGAGGATTGAGGGTTGAGGATTGAGGATTGAGGATTGAGGATTGAGGAATGAGAATTGAGGATTGAGGATTGAGGATTGAAGATTGAGGATTGAGGATTGAGGATTGAGGATTGAGGATTGGGGATTGAGGATTGAAGATTGAGGATTGGGTATTGGTGATTGAACATTCAGGATTGAGGATTGAGGATAGACGATTGAGGATTGGGGATTGAAGATTGAATATTGACGATTGAAGATTGAGGGTTGGGGATTGAGGGTTGTGGATTGCGGACGAGGACTGAGGGTTGAGTATTGATGCTTGAGGTCTGAGGATTGAGGATTGAGTGCTGAGAATTGAGGATTGAGGATTGAGGATTGAAGATTGAGGATTGGGCATTGAGGATTGAAGAATGAGGATTGGGGATTGAGGATTCAGGATTGAGGATTGAAGATTGAGTACTCAGGATTGGAGATTGACGATTGAGGATTGAGGATTGAGGATAGAGGATTGAGGATTGAGGATTGAGGATTTTAGATTCAGTATTGAGGATTGAAGATTGAGAATTGAGGTTTGAGGTTTGAACATAAAGGACTGAGTGTCGAGGGATGAGTGATGTGAATTGATGTTTGTGGATAGAGATCTGAAGATTGCAGATTGAGTATTGAGTTTTGAAATCTGTGAATTGGTGATATTCTATTGAGGATAGAGGATTGACAACTGAGTGTTGAGGACTGAGGGCTGAAGATTGAGGATTCAGGATTGAGGCTTCAGGATTGAGGTTTGGGGACTGAGGATTGAGGGTTGAGGATTGAGGATTGAGGATTGAGGATTGAGGATTGAGGATTGAGGATTGAGGATTGGGTATTGAGGTTTGAGGGTTGAGGATTGAGGATTGAGGATTGAGGATTGGGGATTGAGGATTGAAGGTTGAATATTGATAATTGAAGATTGAGGATTGAGGATTGAGGGTTGTAGATTGAGGACGAGGACTGAGGGTTGGGTATTAATGCTTGAGGTCTGAGGATTGAGGATTGCGAATTGAGGACTGAGGACTGAGGATTGAAGATTGAGGATTTGGTAGTGAGTATTGAAGAATGAGGACTGAGGAGTGAGGGTTGAGGATTGAGGATTGAAGATTGAGTATTCAGGATTGGAGATTGACGATTGAGGATTGAGGATTGAGGATTGAGGATTGAGGATTGAGGATTGAGGATTGAGGATTGAAGATTGAGTATTGAGGATTGAAGATTGAGGATTGAGGATTGAGGATTGAGGATTGGGGATTAAAGATTGAGGATTGGAACCGGAGTGTTGAGGGATGAGTGATGAGAATTGATGTTTGTGGATTGAGATTTGAAAATCGAAGATTGGGGATTGAGTGTTGAAAACTGTGAATTGGGTATATTCCATTTAGGATTGAGAACTGACAATTGATTGTTGAGGACTGAGGGCTGAAGATTGAGGATTCAGGATTGAGGATTCAGGCTTGAGGTTTGAGGACTGAGGATTGAGGATTGAAGATTGAGTATTGGGTATTGAGGATTGAACATTCAGGATTGATGATTGAGGATAGAGGATTGAAGATTGAGGATTGATGATTGAATATTGATGGTTGAAGATTGAGGATTGAGGATTGAGGGTTGTGGATTGCGGACGAGGACTGAGGGTTCAGTATTGGTGTTTCAGAACTGAGGATTTAGGACTGAGGATTGACAATTGAGGATTGAGGATTGAGGATTGAAGATTGAGGACTGGGTGTTGAGGATTGAAGAATGAGGATTGAGGATTGAGGATTGAAGATTGAGGGTTGAAGATTGAGTATTGAGGATTGAAGATTGAGGATTGAGGATTGAGGATTGAGGATAGAGGATTGAGGATTGAGGATTGAAGATTGTGGACTGAGTGCTGAGGGTTGAGTGATGAGAATTGATGTTTGCGATTGAGATTTGAAGATTGAAGAATGGGGATTGAGTATTGAAAACTGTGAATTGAGGATATTCTATTGAGGATTGAGGATTGACAATTGATTGTTGAGGACTGAGGGCTGAAGATTGAGGATTCAGGATTGAGGATTCAGGATTGAGGTTTGGGGACTGAGGATTGAGGGTTGAGGATTGAGGATTGAGGATTGAGGATTGAGGATTGAGGATTGAGGATTGAGGTTTGAGGGTTGAGGATTGAGGATTGAGGATTGAGGATTGGGGATTGAGGATTGAAAGTTGAATATTGATAATTGAAGGTTGAGGATTGAGGATTGAGGGTTGTAGATTGAGGACGAGGACTGAGGGTTGGGTATTAATGCTTGAGGTCTGAGGATTGAGGATTGCGATTTGAGGACTGAGGACTGAGGATTGAAGATTGAGGATTTGGTATTGAGGATTGAAGAATGAGGACTGAGGAGTGAGGGTTCAGGATGGAGGATTGAAGATTGAGTATTCAGGATTGGAGATTGACGATTGAGGATTGAGGATTGAGGATTGAGGATTGAGGATTGAGGATTGAGGATTGAGGACTGAGGATTGAGGATTGAGGATTGAAGATTGAGTATTGAAGATTGAGGATTGGGGATTGAGGATTGAGGATTGAGGATTGAAGATTGAGGTTTGAGGATTGAAGATTGAGGATTGGGAATTGAGGATTGACGATTGAGGATGGAGTATTGAGGATTGAGGATTGAGGATTTAGGATTGAAGATTGAGTATTGAGGATTGAAGATTGAGGATTTAGGATTGAGGATTGAAGATTGAGGACTGAGTGCTGAGGGTTGAGTGATGAGAATTGATGTTTGCGATTGAGATTTGAAGATTGAAGAATGGGGATTGAGTATTGAAAACTGTGAATTGAGGATATTCTATTGAGGATTGAGGATTGACAATTGATTGTTGAGGACTGAGGCCTGAAGATTGAGGATTCAGGATTGAGGATTCAGGATTGAGGTTTGGGGACTGAGGATTGAGGGTTGAGGATTGAGGATTGAGGATTGAAGATTGAGGATTGAGGATTGAGGGTTGTGGATTGCGGACGAGGACTGAGGGTTCAGTACTGGTGTTTCAGGACTGAGGATTTAGGATTGAGTATTGACAATTGAGGATTGAGGATTGAGGATTGAAGATTGAGGACTGGGTGTTGAGGACTGAAGAATGAGGATTGAGGATTGAGGATTGAAGATTGAGGGTTGAAGATTGAGTATTGAGGATTGAAGATTGAGGATTGAGGATTGAGTATTGAGGATAGAGGATTGAGGATTGAGGATTGAAGATTGAGTATTGAGGATTGAAGATTGAGGATAGGTGATTGAGTATTGAGGATTGAGGATTGAAGATTGAGGATTGATGATTGAATATTGATGATTGAAGATTGAGGATTGAGGATTGAGGGTTGTGGATTGCGGAGGAGGACTGAGGGTTCAGTATTGGTGTTTGAGGACTGAGGATTTAGGATTGAGGATTGACAATTGAGGATTGAGGATTGAGGATTGAAGATTGAGGACTGGGTGTTGAGGATTGAAGAATGAGGGTTGAGGATTGAGGATTGAAGATTGAGGGTTGAACATTGAGTATTGAGGATTGAAGATTGAGGATTGAGGATTAAGGATTGAGGATAGAGTATTGAGGATTGAGGATTGAATATTGAGTATTGAGGATTGATGATTGAGGATTGGTGATTGAGTATTGAGGATTGAGGATTGAAGATTGAGGATTGAGGATTGAAGATTGAGGATTGGGAATTGAGGATTGACGATTGAGGATTGAGTATTGGGGATTGAGAATTGAGGATTGAGGATTGAAGATTGTGTATTGAGGATTGAAGATTGAGGATCTAGGATTGAGTATTGAAGATTGAGGACTGAGTGTTGAGGGTTGAGTGATGAGAATTGATGTTCGTGGATTGAGATTTGAAGATAGGAGAATGGGGATTGAGTATTGAAAACTGTGAATTGAGGATATTCTATTGAGGATTGAGGATTGACAATTGATTGTTGAGGACTGAGTGCTGAAGATTGAGGATTCACGATTGAGGATCCGGTATTGAGGTTTCAGGACTGAGGATTGAGGGTTGAGGATTGAGGATTGAGGATTTGGGATTGAGGATTGAGGATTGAGGATTGAGGATTGAGGATTGAGGATTGAGGATTGAGTATTGAAGATTGAGTATTGAGGATTGAAGATTGAGGATTGAGGATTGTGGATTGAGGATTGAGAATTGAGGATTGAGGATTGAGGATTGAAGATTGAGGATTGGGTATTGAGGAGTGACGAATTAGGATTGAGGATTGAGGATTGAGGATTGGGGATTGCAGATTGAGTATTGAGGATTGAAGATTGAGGACTGAGGGTTGAGGATTGAGGATTGAGGACTGAGGATTGAGGATTGAGGATTGAAGATTGAGTATTGAAGATTGAGGATTGGGGATTGAGGATTGAGGATTGAGGATTGAAGATTGAGGTTTGAGGATTGAAGATTGAGGATTGGGAATTGAGGATTGACGATTGAGGATTGAGTATTGAGGATTGAGAGTTGAGGATTTAGGATTGAAGACTGAGTATTGAGGATTGAATATTGAGGATTTAGGATTGAGGATTGAAGATTGAGGACTGAGTGCTGAGGGTTGAGTGATGAGAATTGATGTTTGCGATTGAGATTTGAAGATTGAAGAATGGGGATTGAGTATTGAAAACTGTGAATTGAGGATATTCTATTGAGGATTGAGGATTGACAATTGATTGTTGAGGACTGAGGGCTGAAGATTGAGGATTCAGGATTGAGGATTCAGGATTGAGGTTTGGGGACTGAGGATTGAGGGTTGAGGATTGAGGATTGAGGATTGAGGATTGAGGATTGAGGATTGAGGATTGAGGTTTGAGGGTTGAGGATTGAGGATTGAGGATTGAGGATTGGGGATTGAGGATTGAAGGTTGAATATTGATAATTGAAGATTGAGGATTGAGGATTGAGGGTTGTAGATTGAGGACGAGGACTGAGGGTTGGGTATTAATGCTTGAGGTCTGAGGATTGAGGATTGCGATTTGAGGACTGAGGACTGAGGATTGAAGATTGAGGATTTGGTATTGAGGATTGAAGAATGAGGACTGAGGAGTGAGGATTCAGGATGGAGGATTGAAGATTGAGTATTCAGGATTGGAGATTGACGATAGAGGAAGGAGGATTGAGGATTGAGGATTGAGGATTGAGGATTGAAAATTCAGTATTGAGGATTGAAGATTGAGAATTGAGGTTTGAGGTTTGAGCATAAAGGACTGAGTGTCGAGGGATGAGTGATGTGTATTGATGTTTGTGGATAGAGATCTGAAGATTGCAGATTGAGTATTGAGTGTTGAAATCTGTGAATTGGTGATATTCTATTGAGGATTGAGGATTGACAACTGATTGTTGAGGACTGAGGGCTGAAGATTGAGGATTCAGGATTGAGGATTCAGGATTGAGGTTTGGGGACTGAGGATTGAGGGTTGAGGATTGAGGATTGAGGATTGGGGATTGAGGATTGAAGGTTGAATATTGATAATTGAAGATTGAGGATTGAGGGTTGAGGGTTGTAGATTGAGGACGAGGACTGAGGGTTGGGTATTAATGCTTGAGGTCAGAGGATTGAGGATTGCGAATTGAGGACTGAGGACTGAGGATTGAAGATTGAGGATTTGGTATTGAGGATTGAAGAATGAGGATTGAGGAGTGAGGGTTGAGGATTGAGGATTGAAGATTGAGTATTCAGGATTGGAGATTGACGATTGAGGATTGAGGATTGAGGATTGAGGATTGAGGATTGAGGATTGAGGATTGATGATTGAAGATTGAGTATTGAGGATTGAAGATTGAGGATTGAGGATTGAGGATTGAGGATTGGGGATTGAAGATTGAGGATTGGGGACTGAGTGTTGAGCGTTGAGTGATGAGAATTGATGTTTGTGGATTGAGATTTGAAAATTGAAGATTGGGGATTGAGTGTTGAAAACTGTGAATTGGGTATATTCCATTGAGGATTGAGAACTGACAATTGATTGTTGAGGACTTAGGGCTGAAGATTGAGGATTCAGGATTGAGGATTCAGGATTGAGGTTTGAGGACTGAGGATTGAGGATTGAAGATTGAGGATTGGGTATTGAGGATTGAACATTCAGGATTGATGATTGAGGATAGAGGATTGAAGATTGAGGATTGATGATTGAATATTGATGATTGAAGATTGAGGATTGAGGATTGAGGATTGAGGACTGAGGACTGAGGATTGAGGATTGAAGATTGAGTATTGAGGATTGAAGATTGAGGATTGGTGATTGAGTATTGAGGATTGAGGATTGAAGATTGAGGATTGAGGATTGTAGATTGAGGATTGGGAATTGAGGATTGACGATTGAGGATTGAGTATTGAGGATTGAGAATTGAGGATTGAGGATTGAAGATTGTGTATTGAGGATTGAAGATTGAGGATCTAGGATTGAGTATTGAAGATTGAGGACTGAGTGTTGAGGGTTGAGTGATGAGAATTGATGTTCGTGGATTGAGATTTGAAGATAGGAGAATGGGGATTGAGTATTGAAAACTGTGAATTGAGGATATTCTATTGAGGATTGAGGACTGACAATTGATTGTTGAGGTCTGAGGGCTGAAGATTGAGGATTCAGGATTGAGGATTCGGTATTCATGTTTCTGGACTGAGGATTGAGGGTTGAGGATTGAGGATTGAGGATTGAGGATTGAGGAATGAGAATTGAGGATTGAGGATTGAGGATTGAAGATTGAGGATTGAGGATTGAGGATTGAGGATTGAGGATTGGGGATTGAGGATTGAAGATTGAGGATTGGGTATTGGTGATTGAACATTCAGGATTGAGGATTGAGGATAGACGATTGAGGATTGGGGATTGAAGATTGAATATTGACGATTGAAGATTGAGGGTTGGGGATTGAGGGTTGTGGATTGCGGACGAGGACTGAGGGTTGAGTATTGATGCTTGAGGTCTGAGGATTGAGGATTGAGTGCTGAGAATTGAGGATTGAGGATTGAGGATTGAAGATTGAGGATTGGGCATTGAGGATTGAAGAATGAGGATTGGGGATTGAGGATTCAGGATTGAGGATTGAAGATTGAGTACTCAGGATTGGAGATTGACGATTGAGGATTGAGGATTGAGGATAGAGGATTGAGGATTGAGGATTGAGGATTTTAGATTCAGTATTGAGGATTGAAGATTGAGAATTGAGGTTTGAGGTTTGAACATAAAGGACTGAGTGTCGAGGGATGAGTGATGTGAATTGATGTTTGTGGATAGAGATCTGAAGATTGCAGATTGAGTATTGAGTTTTGAAATCTGTGAATTGGTGATATTCTATTGAGGATAGAGGATTGACAACTGAGTGTTGAGGACTGAGGGCTGAAGATTGAGGATTCAGGATTGAGGCTTCAGGATTGAGGTTTGGGGACTGAGGATTGAGGGTTGAGGATTGAGGATTGAGGATTGAGGATTGAGGATTGAGGATTGAGGATTGAGGATTGGGTATTGAGGTTTGAGGGTTGAGGATTGAGGACTGAGGATTGAGGATTGGGGATTGAGGATTGAAGGTTGAATATTGATAATTGAAGATTGAGGATTGAGGATTGAGGGTTGTAGATTGAGGACGAGGACTGAGGGTTGGGTATTAATGCTTGAGGTCTGAGGATTGAGGATTGCGAATTGAGGACTGAGGACTGAGGATTGAAGATTGAGGATTTGGTAGTGAGTATTGAAGAATGAGGACTGAGGAGTGAGGGTTGAGGATTGAGGATTGAAGATTGAGTATTCAGGATTGGAGATTGACGATTGAGGATTGAGGATTGAGGATTGAGGATTGAGGATTGAGGATTGAGGATTGAGGATTGAGGATTGAAGATTGAGTATTGAGGATTGAAGATTGAGGATTGAGGATTGAGGATTGAGGATTGGGGATTAAAGATTGAGGATTGGAACCGGAGTGTTGAGGGATGAGTGATGAGAATTGATGTTTGTGGATTGAGATTTGAAAATCGAAGATTGGGGATTGAGTGTTGAAAACTGTGAATTGGGTATATTCCATTTAGGATTGAGAACTGACAATTGATTGTTGAGGACTGAGGGCTGAAGATTGAGGATTCAGGATTGAGGATTCAGGCTTGAGGTTTGAGGACTGAGGATTGAGGATTGAAGATTGAGTATTGGGTATTGAGGATTGAACATTCAGGATTGATGATTGAGGATAGAGGATTGAAGATTGAGGATTGATGATTGAATATTGATGATTGAAGATTGAGGATTGAGGATTGAGGGTTGTGGATTGCGGACGAGGACTGAGGGTTCAGTATTGGTGTTTCAGAACTGAGGATTTAGGATTGAGGATTGACAATTGAGGATTGAGGATTGAGGATTGAAGATTGAGGACTGGGTTTTGAGGATTGAAGAATGAGGATTGAGGATTGAGGATTGAAGATTGAGGGTTGAAGATTGAGTATTGAGGATTGAAGATTGAGGATTGAGGATTGAGGATTGAGGATAGAGGATTGAGGATTGAGGATTGAAGATTGTGGACTGAGTGCTGAGGGTTGAGTGATGAGAATTGATGTTTGCGATTGAGATTTGAAGATTGAAGAATGGGGATTGAGTATTGAAAACTGTGAATTGAGGATATTCTATTGAGGATTGAGGATTGACAATTGATTGTTGAGGACTGAGGGCTGAAGATTGAGGATTCAGGATTGACGATTCAGGATTGAGGTTTGGGGACTGAGGATTGAGGGTTGAGGATTGAGGATTGAGGATTGAGGATTGAGGATTGAGGATTGAGGATTGAGGTTTGAGGGTTGAGGATTGAGGATTGAGGATTGAGGATTGGGGATTGAGGATTGAAAGTTGAATATTGATAATTGAAGGTTGAGGATTGAGGATTGAGGGTTGTAGATTGAGGACGAGGACTGAGGGTTGGGTATTAATGCTTGAGGTCTGAGGATTGAGGATTGCGATTTGAGGACTGAGGACTGAGGATTGAAGATTGAGGATTTGGTATTGAGGATTGAAGAATGAGGACTGAGGAGTGAGGGTTCAGGATGGAGGATTGAAGATTGAGTATTCAGGATTGGAGATTGACGATTGAGGATTGAGGATTGAGGATTGAGGATTGAGGATTGAGGATTGAGGATTGAGGACTGAGGATTGAGGATTGAGGATTGAAGATTGAGTATTGAAGATTGAGGATTGGGGATTGAGGATTGAGGATTGAGGATTGAAGATTGAGGTTTGAGGATTGAAGATTGAGGATTGGGAATTGAGGATTGACGATTGAGGATGGAGTATTGAGGATTGAGGATTGAGGATTTAGGATTGAAGATTGAGTATTGAGGATTGAAGATTGAGGATTTAGGATTGAGGATTGAAGATTGAGGACTGAGTGCTGAGGGTTGAGTGATGAGAATTGATGTTTGCGATTGAGATTTGAAGATTGAAGAATGGGGATTGAGTATTGAAAACTGTGAATTGAGGATATTCTATTGAGGATTGAGGATTGACAATTGATTGTTGAGGACTGAGGCCTGAAGATTGAGGATTCAGGATTGAGGATTCAGGATTGAGGTTTGGGGACTGAGGATTGAGGGTTGAGGATTGAGGATTGAGGATTGAGGATTGAGGATTGAGGATTGAGGATTGAGGTTTGAGGGTTGAGGATTGAGAATTGAGGATTGAGGATTGAGGATTGAAGATTGAGGATTGGGTATTGAGGAGTGACGAATTAGGATTGAGGATTGAGGATTGAGTATTGAGGATTGCAGATTGAGTATTGAGGATTGAAGATTGAGGACTGAGGATTGAGGATTGAGGATTGAGGACTGAGGATTGAGGATTGAAGATTGAGTATTGAGGATTGAAGATTGAGAATTGGTGATTGAGTATTGAGGATTGAGGATTGAAGATTGAGGATTGAGGATTGAAGATTGAGGATTGGGAATTGAGGATTGACGATTGAGGATTGAGTATTGAGGATTGAGAATTGAGGATTGAGGATTGAAGATTGTGTATTGAGGATTGAAGATTGAGGATCTAGGATTGAGTATTGAAGATTGAGGACTGAGTGTTGAGGGCTGAGTGATGAGAATTGATGTTCGTGGATTGAGATTTGAAGATAGGAGAATGGGGATTGAGTATTGAAAACTGTGAATTGAGGATATTCTATTGAGGATTGAGGATTGACAATTGATTGTTGAGGACTGAGTGCTGAAGATTGAGGATTCACGATTGAGGATCCGGTATTGAGGTTTCAGGACTGAGGATTGAGGGTTGAGGATTGAGGATTGAGGATTTGCGATTGAGGATTGAGGATTGAGGATTGAGGATTGAGGATTGAGGATTGAGTATTGAAGATTGGGTATTGAGGATTGAAGATTGAGGATTGAGGATTGTGGATTGAGGATTGAGAATTGAGGATTGAGGATTGAGGATTGAAGATTGAGGATTGGGTATTGAGGAGTGACGAATTAGGATTGGGGATTGAGGATTGAGGATTGGGGATTGCAGATTGAGTATTGAGGATTGAAGATTGAGGACTGAGGGTTGAGGATTGAGGATTGAGGACTGAGGATTGAGGATTGAGGATTGAAGATTGAGTATTGAAGATTGAGGATTGGGGATTGAGGATTGAGGATTGAGGATTGAAGATTGAGGTTTGAGGATTGAAGATTGAGGATTGGGAATTGAGGATTGACGATTGAGGATTGAGTATTGAGGATTGAGAGTTGAGGATTTAGGATTGAAGACTGAGTATTGAGGATTGAATATTGAGGATTTAGGATTGAGGATTGAAGATTGAGGACTGAGTGCTGAGGGTTGAGTGATGAGAATTGATGTTTGCGATTGAGATTTGAAGATTGAAGAATGGGGATTGAGTATTGAAAACTGTGAATTGAGGATATTCTATTGAGGATTGAGGATTGACAATTGATTGTTGAGGACTGAGGGCTGAAGATTGAGGATTCAGGATTGAGGATTCAGGATTGAGGTTTGGGGACTGAGGATTGAGGGTTGAGGATTGAGGATTGAGGATTGAGGATTGAGGATTGAGGATTGAGGATTGAGGTTTGAGGGTTGAGGATTGAGGATTGAGGATTGAGGATTGGGGATTGAGGATTGAAGGTTGAATATTGATAATTGAAGATTGAGGATTGAGGATTGAGGGTTGTAGATTGAGGACGAGGACTGAGGGTTGGGTATTAATGCTTGAGGTCTGAGGATTGAGGATTGCGATTTGAGGACTGAGGACTGAGGATTGAAGATTGAGGATTTGGTATTGAGGATTGAAGAATGAGGACTGAGGAGTGAGGATTCAGGATGGAGGATTGAAGATTGAGTATTCAGGATTGGAGATTGACGATAGAGGATTGAGGATTGAGGATTGAGGATTGAGGATTGAGGATTGAAAATTCAGTATTGAGGATTGAAGATTGAGAATTGAGGTTTGAGGTTTGAGCATAAAGGACTGAGTGTCGAGGGATGAGTGATGTGTATTGATGTTTGTGGATAGAGATCTGAAGATTGCAGATTGAGTATTGAGTGTTGAAATCTGTGAATTGGTGATATTCTATTGAGGATTGAGGATTGACAACTGATTGTTGAGGACTGAGGGCTGAAGATTGAGGATTCAGGATTGAGGATTCAGGATTGAGGTTTGGGGACTGAGGATTGAGGGTTGAGGATTGAGGATTGAGGATTGGGGATTGAGGATTGAAGGTTGAATATTGATAATTGAAGATTGAGGATTGAGGGTTGAGGGTTGTAGATTGAGGACGAGGACTGAGGGTTGGGTATTAATGCTTGAGGTCAGAGGATTGAGGATTGCGAATTGAGGACTGAGGACTGAGGATTGAAGATTGAGGATTTGGTATTGAGGATTGAAGAATGAGGATTGAGGAGTGAGGGTTGAGGATTGAGGATTGAAGATTGAGTATTCAGGATTGGAGATTGACGATTGAGGATTGAGGATTGAGGATTGAGGATTGAGGATTGAGGATTGAGGATTGATGATTGAAGATTGAGTATTGAGGATTGAAGATTGAGGATTGAGGATTGAGGATTGAGGATTGGGGATTGAAGATTGAGGATTGGGGACTGAGTGTTGAGCGTTGAGTGATGAGAATTGATGTTTGTGGATTGAGATTTGAAAATTGAAGATTGGGGATTGAGTGTTGAAAACTGTGAATTGGGTATATTCCATTGAGGATTGAGAACTGACAATTGATTGTTGAGGACTTAGGGCTGAAGATTGAGGATTCAGGATTGAGGATTCAGGATTGAGGTTTGAGGACTGAGGATTGAGGATTGAAGATTGAGGATTGGGTATTGAGGATTGAACATTCAGGATTGATGATTGAGGATAGAGGATTGAAGATTGAGGATTGATGATTGAATATTGATGATTGAAGATTGAGGATTGAGGATTGAGGATTGAGGACAGAGGACTGAGGATTGAGGATTGAAGATTGAGTATTGAGGATTGAAGATTGAGGATTGGTGATTGAGTATTGAGGATTGAGGATTGAAGATTGAGGATTGAGGATTGAAGATTGAGGATTGGGAATTGAGGATTGACGATTGAGGATTGAGTATTGAGGATTGAGAATTGAGGATTGAGGATTGAAGATTGTGTATTGAGGATTGAAGATTGAGGATCTAGGATTGAGTATTGAAGATTGAGGACTGAGTGTTGAGGGTTGAGTGATGAGAATTGATGTTCGTGGATTGAGATTTGAAGATAGGAGAATGGGGATTGAGTATTGAAAACTGTGAATTGAGGATATTCTATTGAGGATTGAGGACTGACAATTGATTGTTGAGGTCTGAGGGCTGAAGATTGAGGATTCAGGATTGAGGATTCGGTATTCATGTTTCTGGACTGAGGATTGAGGGTTGAGGATTGAGGATTGAGGATTGAGGATTGAGGAATGAGAATTGAGGATTGAGGATTGAGGATTGAAGATTGAGGATTGAGGATTGAGGATTGAGGATTGAGGATTGGGGATTGAGGATTGAAGATTGAGGATTGGGTATTGGTGATTGAACATTCAGGATTGAGGATTGAGGATAGACGATTGAGGATTGGGGATTGAAGATTGAATATTGACGATTGAAGATTGAGGGTTGGGGATTGAGGGTTGTGTATTGCGGACGAGGACTGAGGGTTGAGTATTGATGCTTGAGGTCTGAGGATTGAGGATTGAGTGCTGAGAATTGAGGATTGAGGATTGAGGATTGAAGATTGAGGATTGGGCATTGAGGATTGAAGAATGAGGATTGGGGATTGAGGATTCAGGATTGAGGATTGAAGATTGAGTACTCAGGATTGGAGATTGACGATTGAGGATTGAGGATTGAGGATAGAGGATTGAGGATTGAGGATTGAGGATTTTAGATTCAGTATTGAGGATTGAAGATTGAGAATTGAGGTTTGAGGTTTGAACATAAAGGACTGAGTGTCGAGGGATGAGTGATGTGAATTGATGTTTGTGGATAGAGATCTGAAGATTGCAGATTGAGTATTGAGTTTTGAAATCTGTGAATTGGTGATATTCTATTGAGGATAGAGGATTGACAACTGAGTGTTGAGGACTGAGGGCTGAAGATTGAGGATTCAGGATTGAGGCTTCAGGATTGAGGTTTGGGGACTGAGGATTGAGGGTTGAGGATTGAGGATTGAGGATTGAGGATTGAGGATTGAGGATTGAGGATTGAGGATTGGGTATTGAGGTTTGAGGGTTGAGGATTGAGGATTGAGGATTGAGGATTGGGGATTGAGGATTGAAGGTTGAATATTGATAATTGAAGATTGAGGATTGAGGATTGAGGGTTGTAGATTGAGGACGAGGACTGAGGGTTGGGTATTAATGCTTGAGGTCTGAGGATTGAGGATTGCGAATTGAGGACTGAGGACTGAGGATTGAAGATTGAGGATTTGGTAGTGAGTATTGAAGAATGAGGACTGAGGAGTGAGGGTTGAGGATTGAGGATTGAAGATTGAGTATTCAGGATTGGAGATTGACGATTGAGGATTGAGGATTGAGGATTGAGGATTGAGGATTGAGGATTGAGGATTGAGGATTGAGGATTGAAGATTGAGTATTGAGGATTGAAGATTGAGGATTGAGGATTGAGGATTGAGGATTGGGGATTAAAGATTGAGGATTGGAACCGGAGTGTTGAGGGATGAGTGATGAGAATTGATGTTTGTGGATTGAGATTTGAAAATCGAAGATTGGGGATTGAGTGTTGAAAACTGTGAATTGGGTATATTCCATTTAGGATTGAGAACTGACAATTGATTGTTGAGGACTGAGGGCTGAAGATTGAGGATTCAGGATTGAGGATTCAGGCTTGAGGTTTGAGGACTGAGGATTGAGGATTGAAGATTGAGTATTGGGTATTGAGGATTGAACATTCAGGATTGATGATTGAGGATAGAGGATTGAAGATTGAGGATTGATGATTGAATATTGATGATTGAAGATTGAGGATTGAGGATTGAGGGTTGTGGATTGCGGACGAGGACTGAGGGTTCAGTATTGGTGTTTCAGAACTGAGGATTTAGGATTGAGGATTGACAATTGAGGATTGAGGATTGAGGATTGAAGATTGAGGACTGGGTTTTGAGGATTGAAGAATGAGGATTGAGGATTGAGGATTGAGGATTGAGGACTGAGGATTGAGGATTGAAGATTGAGTATTGAGGATTGAAGATTGAGAATTGGTGATTGAGTATTGAGGATTGAGGATTGAAGATTGAGGATTGAGGATTGAAGATTGAGGATTGGGAATTGAGGATTGACGATTGAGGATTGAGTATTGAGGATTGAGAATTGAGGATTGAGGATTGAAGATTGTGTATTGAGGATTGAAGATTGAGGATCTAGGATTGAGTATTGAAGATTGAGGACTGAGTGTTGAGGGCTGAGTGATGAGAATTGATGTTCGTGGATTGAGATTTGAAGATAGGAGAATGGGGATTGAGTATTGAAAACTGTGAATTGAGGATATTCTATTGAGGATTGAGGATTGACAATTGATTGTTGAGGACTGAGTGCTGAAGATTGAGGATTCACGATTGAGGATCCGGTATTGAGGTTTCAGGACTGAGGATTGAGGGTTGAGGATTGAGGATTGAGGATTTGCGATTGAGGATTGAGGATTGAGGATTGAGGATTGAGGATTGAGGATTGAGTATTGAAGATTGGGTATTGAGGATTGAAGATTGAGGATTGAGGATTGTGGATTGAGGATTGAGAATTGAGGATTGAGGATTGAGGATTGAAGATTGAGGATTGGGTATTGAGGAGTGACGAATTAGGATTGGGGATTGAGGATTGAGGATTGGGGATTGCAGATTGAGTATTGAGGATTGAAGATTGAGGACTGAGGATTGAGGATTGAGGATTGAGGACTGAGGATTGAGGATTGAGGATTGAAGATTGAGTATTGAAGATTGAGGATTGGGGATTGAGGATTGAGGATTGAGGATTGAAGATTGAGGTTTGAGGATTGAAGATTGAGGATTATTAATTGAGGATTGACGATTGAGGATTGAGTATTGAGGATTGAGAATTGAGGATTTAGGATTGAAGATTGAGTATTGAGGATTGAAGATTGAGGATTTAGGATTGAGGATTGAAGATTGAGGACTGAGTGCTGAGGGTTGAGTGATGAGAATTGATGTTTGCGATTGAGATTTGAAGATTGAAGAATGGGGATTGAGTATTGAAAACTGTGAATTGAGGATATTCTATTGAGGATTGAGGATTGACTATTGATTGTTGAGGACTGAGGGCTGAAGATTGAGGATTCAGGATTGAGGATTCAGGATTGAGGTTTGGGGACTGAGGATTGAGGGTTGTGGATTGAGGATTGAGGATTGAGGATTGAGGATTGAGGATTGAGGATTGAGGTTTGAGGGTTGAGGATTGAGGATTGAGGATTGAGGATTGGGGATTGAGGATTGAAGGTTGAATATTGATAATTGAAGATTGAGGATTCAGGATTGAGGGTTGTAGATTGAGGACGAGGACTGAGGGTTGGGTATTAATGCTTGAGGTCTGAGGATTGAGGATTGCGATTTGAGGACTGAGGACTGAGGATTGAAGATTGAGGATTTGGTATTGAGGATTGAAGAATGAGGACTGAGGAGTGAGGATTCAGGATGGAGGATTGAGGATTGAGTATTCAGGATTGGAGATTGACGATTGAGGATTGAGGATTGAGGATTGAGGATTGAGGATTGAGGATTGAGGATTGAGGATTGAAGATTCAGTATTGAGGCTTGAAGATTGAGAATTGAGGTTTGAGGTTTGAACTTAAAGGACTGAGTGTCGAGGGATGAGTGATGTGTATTGATGTTTGTGGATAGAGATCTGAAGATTGCAGATTGAGTATTGAGTGTTGAAATCTGTGAATTGGTGATATTCTATTGAGGATTGAGGATTGACAACTGATTGTTGAGGACTGAGGGCTGAAGGTTGAGGATTCAGGATTGAGGATTCAGGATTGAGGTTTGGGGAGTGAGGATTGAGGGTTGAGGATTGAGGATTGAGGATTGAGGATTGAGGATTGAGGATTGAGGATTGAGTATTGAGGATTGGGTATTGAGGTCTGAGGGTTGAGGATTGAGGATTGAGGATTGAGGATTGGGGATTGAGGATTGAAGGTTGAATATTGATAATTGAAGATTGAGGATTGAGGGTTGAGGGTTGTAGATTGAGGACGAGGACTGAGGGTTGGGTATTAATGCTTGAGGTCTGAGGATTGAGGATTGCGAATTGAGGACTGAGGACTGAGGATTGAAGATTGAGGATTTGGTATTGAGGATTGAAGAATGAGGATTGAGGAGTGAGGGTTGAGGATTGAGGATTGAAGATTGAGTATTCAGGATTGGAGATTGACGATTGAGGATTGAGGATTGAGGATTGAGGATTGAGGATTGAGGATTGAGGATTGAGGATTGAAGATTGAGTATTGAGGATTGAAGATTGAGGATTGAGGATTGAGGATTGAGGATTGGGGATTGAAGATTGAGGATTGGGGACTGAGTGTTGAGCGTTGAGTGATGAGAATTGATGTTTGTGGATTGAGATTTGAAAATTGAAGATTGGGGATTGAGTGTTGAAAACTGTGAATTGGGTATATTCCATTGAGGATTGAGGATTGACAACTGATTGTTGAGGACTTAGGGCTGAAGATTGAGGATTCAGGATTGAGGATTCAGGATTGAGGTTTGGGGACTGAGGATTGAGGATTGAGGATTTAGGATTGAGGATTGAGGATTGAGGATTGAGGACTGAGGATTGGGAATTGAGGTTTGAGGATTGAGGATTGAGGATTGAGTATTGAGGATTGGGGACTGAGGATTGAAGGTTGAATATTGATGATTGAAGATTGAGGATTGATGATTGAGGGTTGTAGATTGAGGACGAGGACTGAGGGTTGGGTATTAATGCTTGTGGTCTGAGGATTGAGGATTGCGAATTGAGGATTGAGGATTGAGGATTGAAGATGGAGGATTTGGTATTAAGGATTGAAGAATGAGGACTGACGAGTGAGGATTGAGGATTGAGGATTGAAGATTGAGTATTCAGGATTGGAGATTGACGATTGAGTATTGAGGATTGAGGATTGAGGATTGAGGATTGAGGATTGAGGATTGAAGGTTGTGTATTCAGGATTGAAGATTGAGGATTGAGGATTGAGGATTGAGGATTGGGGATTTAAGATTGAGGATTGGGGACTGAGTGTTGAGCGTTGAGTGATGAGAATTGATGTTTGAGGATTGAGATTTGAAGATTGAAGATTGGGTTTTGAGTGTTGAAAACTGTGAATTGGGTATATTCTATTGAGGATTGAGGACTGACAATTGATTGTTGAGGACTGAGGGCTGAAGATTGAGGATTCAGGATTGAGGATTCAGGATTGAGGATTCAGGATTGAGGATTGGGGACTGAGTGTTGAGCGTTGAGTGATGAGAATTGATGTTTGTGGATTGAGATTTGAAAATTGAAGATTGGGGATTGAGTGTTGAAAACTGTGAATTGGGTATATTCCATTGAGGATTGAGAACTGACAATTGATTGTTGAGGACTTAGGGCTGAAGATTGAGGATCCAGGATTGAGGATTCAGGATTGAGGTTTGAGGACTGAGGATTGAGGATTGAAGATTGAGGATTGGGTATTGAGGATTGAACATTCAGGATTGATGATTGAGGATAGAGGATTGAAGATTGAGGATTGATGATTGAATATTGATGATTGAAGATTGAGGATTGAGGATTGAGGATTGAGGACTGAGGACTGAGGATTGAGGATTGAAGATTGAGTATTGAGGATTGAAGATAGAGGATTGGTGATTGAGTATTGAGGATTGAGGATTGAAGATTGAGGATTGAGGATTGAAGATTGAGGATTGGGAATTGAGGATTGACGATTGAGGATTGACTATTGAGGATTGAGAATTGAGGATTGAGGACTGAAGATTGAGTATTGAGGATTGAAGATTGAGGATTTAGGATTGAGGATTGAATATAGAGGACTGAGTGTTGAGGGTTGAGTGATGAGAATTGATGATTGCGGATTGAGATTTGAAGATTGAAGAATGGGGATTGAGTATTGAAAACTGTGAATTGAGGATACTCTATTGAGGATTGAGGATTGACAATTGATTGTTGAGGACTGAGGGCTGAAGATTGAGGATTCAGGATTAAGGATTCGGTATTGAGGTTTCAGGACTGAGGATTGATGGTTGAGGATTGAGTATTGAGGATTGAGGATTGAGGACTGAGGATTGAGGTTCGAGCATCGAGGATTGAGGATTAAGGATTGAGGATTGAAGATTGAGGATTGGGGCCTGAGTATTGAAGATTGATGATTGAGGATTGAGGATTGAGGATTGAGGATTGAGGATTGAGGATTGTGGATTGAAGATTCAGTATTGAGGAGTGAAGATTGAGAATTGAGGATTGAGGATTGAACATAAAGGACTGAGTGTTGAGGGGTGAGTGGTGAGAATTGGTGTTGGTGGATAGAGATTTGAAGATTGCAGATTGAGTATTGAGTATTGAAATCTGTGAATTGGTGATATTCTATTGAGGATTGAGGTTTGACAACTGATTGTTGAGGACTGAGGGCTGAAGATTGAGGATTCAGGGTTGAGGATTCAGGATTGAGGTTTGGGGACTGAGGATTGAGGATTGAGGATTTAGGATTGAGGATTGAGGATTGAAGATTGAGGATTGAGGATTGGGTATTGAGGTTTGATGATTGAGGATTGAGTATTGAGGATTGGGGACTGAGGATTGAAGGTTGAATATTGATGATTAAAGATTGAGGATTGAGGGTTGTAGATTGAGGACGAGGACTGAGGGTTGGGTATTAATGCTTGTGATCTGAGGATTGAGGATTGCGAATTGAGGATTGAGGATTGAGGATTGAAGATTGAGGATTTGGTATTGAGGATTGAAGAATGAGGACTGACGAGTGAGTATTGAGGATTGAGGATTGAAGATTGAGTATTCAGGATTGCAGATTGACGATTGGGGATTGAGGATTGAGGATTGAGGATTGAGGATTGAGGATTGAGGATTGAAGGTTGAGTATTCAGGATTGAAGATTGAGGATTGAGGATTGAGGATTGAGGATTGGGGATTTAAGATTGAGGATTGGGGACTGAGTGTTGAGCGTTGAGTGATGAGAATTGATGTTTGTGGATTGAGATTTGAAGATTGAAGATTGGGGTTTGAGTGTTGAAAACTGTGAATTGGGTATATTCTATTGAGGATTGAGGACTGACAATTGATTGTTGAGGACTGAGGGCTGAAGATTGAGGATTCAGGATTGAGGATTCAGGATTGAGGTTTGAGGACTGAGGATTGAGGATTGAGGATTGAGGATTGAGTATTGAGGATTGAAGATTGAGGATTGGGTATTGAGGATTGAACATTCAGGATTGAGGATTGAGGATAGAGGATTGAAGATTGAGGATTGATGGTTGAATATTGATGATTGAAGATTGAGGATTGAGGATTGAGGGTTGTGGATTGCGGACGAGGACTGAGGGTTGAGTATTGATGCTTGAGGTCTGAGGATTGAGGATTGAGGATTGAGAATTGAGGATTGAGGATTGAGGATTGTCGATTGTGGACTGGGTGTTGAGAATTGAAGAATGAGGATTGAAAATTGAGGATTGAAGATTGAGGGTTGAAGATTGAGTATTGAGGATTTAGGATTGAGGATTGAAGATTGAGGACTGAGTGTTGAGGGTTGAGTGATGAGAATTGATGTTTGTGGATTGAGATTTGAAGACTGAAGAATGGGGATTGAGTATTGAAAACTGTGAATTGAGGATATAATATCGAGGATTGAGGATTGTGAATTGATTGTTGAGGACTGAGTGCTGAATATTGAGGATTCAGGATTGAGGATTCGGTATTGAGGCTTCAGGACTGAGGATTGAGGGTTGAGGATTGAGGATTGAGGATTGAGGATTGGGGATTGAGGATTGAGGATTGAGGATTGAGGATTGAGCATTGAGGATTGAGGATTGAAGATAGAGTATTGAGGATTGAAGATTGAGGATTGAGGATTGAGGATTGAGGATTGAGAATTGAGGATTGAGGATTGAGGATTGAAGATTGAGGATTGGGTATTGAGGAGTGACGAATTAGGATTGAGGATTGAGGATTGAGGATTGAGGATTGCAGATTGAGTATTGAGGAATGAAGATTGAGGACTGAGGATTGAGGATTGAGGATTGGGGATTGAGGATTGAGGATTGAGGATTATGGATTGAAGATTGAGGATTGAGGGTTTAAGATTGAGGATTGGGAATTGAGGATTGACGATTGAGGATTGACTATTGAGGATTGAGAATTGAGGATTGAGGATTGAAGATTGAGTATTGAGGATTGAAGATTGAGGATTTAGGATTGAGGATTGAATATAGAGGACTGAGTGTTGAGGGTTGAGTGATGAGAATTGATGTTTGTGGATTGCGATTTGAAGATTGAAGAATGGGGATTGAGTATTGAAAACTGTGAATTGAGGATATTCTATTAAGGATTGAGGATTGACAATTGATTATTGAGGACTGAGGGCTGAAGATTGAGGATTCAGTATTCAGGATTCGATATCGAGGTTTCAGGACTGAGGATTGATGGTTGAGGATTGAGGATTGAGGAATGAGGATTGAGGATTGAGGATTGAGGATTGAAGATTGAGTATTGAGTATTGAAAATTGAGGGTTGAAGATTGAGTATTGCGGATTTAGGATTGAGGATTGAAGATTGAGGACTGAGTGTTGAGGGTTGAGTGATGAGAATTGATGTTTGTGGATTGAGATTTGAAGACTGAAGAATGGGGATTGAGTATTGAAAACTGTGAATTGAGGATATTCTATTGAGGATTGAGGATTGTCAATTGATTGTTGAGGACTGAGTGCTGAAGATTGAGGATTCAGGATTGAGGATTCGGTATTGAGGTTTCAGGACTGAGGATTGAGGGTTGAGGATTGAGGATTGAGGATTGAGGATTTGGGATTGAGGATTGAGGATTGACGATTGAGGATTGAGTGTTGAGGATTGAGAATTGAGGATTGAGGATTGAGGATTGAAGATTGAGTATTGAGGATTCAAGATTCCGGATTGAGGATTGAGGATTGAGGATTGGGGACTGAGTGTTGAGCGTTGAGTGATGAGAATTGATGTTTGTGGATTGAGATTTGAAGATTGAAGATTGGGGTTTGAGTGTTGAAAACTGTGAATTGGGTATATTCTATTGAGGATTGAGGACTGACAATTGATTGTTGAGGACTGAGGGCTGAAGATTGAGGATTCAGGATTGAGGATTCAGGATTGAGGATTGGGGACTGAGTGTTGAGCGTTGAGTGATGAGAATTGATGTTTGTGGATTGAGATTTGAAAATTGAAGATTGGGGATTGAGTGTTGAAAACTGTGAATTGGGTATATTCCATTGAGGATTGAGAACTGACAATTGATTGTTGAGGACTTAGGGCTGAAGATTGAGGAATCAGGATTGAGGATTCAGGATTGAGGTTTGAGGACTGAGGATTGAGGATTGAAGATTGAGGATTGGGTATTGAGGATTGAACATTCAGGATTGATGATTGATGATAGAGGATTGAAGATTGAGGATTGATGATTGAATATTGATGATTGAAGATTGAGGATTGAGGATTGAGGATTGAGGACTGAGGACTGAGGATTGAGGATTGAAGATTGAGTATTGAGGATTGAAGATTGAGGATTGGTGATTGAGTATTGAGGATTGAGGATTGAGGATTGAGGATTGAAGATTAAGGATTGAGGATTGAGGATTGAGTATTGACGATTGAAGATTGAATATTGATGATTGAGGATTCAGGATTGAGGATTGATGATTGAGGATTGAAGATTGAGGATTGGGGATTGAGGATTGAGGATTGAGGATTGAGGATTGAAGATTGAGTATTGAGGATTGAAGATTGAGGATTGAGGATTGAGTATTGAAGATTGAGGATTTGGGATTGAGGATTGAGGCTTGAGGATTGAGTATTGAAGATTGAGGATTGGGGATTGAGGATTGAGGATTGAGGATTGAAGATTGAGGATTGAGGATTGAAGATTGAGGATTGGGAATTGAGGATTGACGATTGAGGATTGAGTATTGAGGATTGAGAGTTGAGGATTTAGGATTGAAGATTGAGTATTGAGGATTGAAGATTGAGGATTTAGGATTGAGGATTGAAGATTGAGGACTGAGTGCTGAGGGTTGAGTGATGAGAATTGATGTTTGCGATTGAGGTTTGAAGATTGAAGAATGGGGATTGAGTATTGAAAACTGTGAATTGAGGATATTCTATTGAGGATTGAGGATTGACAATTGATTGTTGAGGACTGAGGGCTGAAGATTGAGGATTCAGGATTGAGGATTCAGGATTGAGGTTTGAGGACTGAGGATTGAGGATTGAAGATTGAGGATTGGGTATTGAGGATTGAACATTCAGGATTGATGATTGAGGATAGAGGATTGAAGATTGAGGATTGATGATTGAATATTGATGATTGAAGATTGAGGATTGAGGATTGAGGATTGAGGACTGAGGACTGAGGATTGAGGATTGAAGATTGAGTATTGAGGATTGAAGATAGAGGATTGGTGATTGAGTATTGAGGATTGAGGATTGAAGATTGAGGATTGAGGATTGAAGATTGAGGATTGGGAATTGAGGATTGACGATTGAGGATTGACTATTGAGGATTGAGAATTGAGGATTGAGGATTGAAGATTGAGTATTGAGGATTGAAGATTGAGGATTTAGGATTGAGGATTGAATATAGAGGACTGAGTGTTGAGGGTTGAGTGATGAGAATTGATGTTTGTGGATTGAGATTTGAAGATTGAAGAATGGGGATTGAGTATTGAAAACTGTGAATTGAGGATACTCTATTGAGGATTGAGGATTGACAATTGATTGTTGAGGACTGAGGGCTGAAGATTGAGGATTCAGGATTAAGGATTCGGTATTGAGGTTTCAGGACTGAGGATTGATGGTTGAAGATTGAGTATTGAGGATTGAGGATTGAGGACTGAGGATTGAGGTTCGAGCATCGAGGATTGAGGATTAAGGATTGAGGATTGAAGATTGAGGATTGGGGCCTGAGTATTGAAGATTGATGATTGAGGATTGAGGATTGAGGATTGAGGATTGAGGATTGAGGATTGTGGATTGAAGATTCAGTATTGAGGAGTGAAGATTGAGAATTGAGGATTGAGGATTGAACATAAAGGACTGAGTGTTGAGGGATGAGTGGTGAGAATTGGTGTTGGTGGATAGAGATTTGAAGATTGCAGATTGAGTATTGAGTATTGAAATCTGTGAATTGGTGATATCCTATTGAGGATTGAGGTTTGACAACTGATTGTTGAGGACTGAGGGCTGAAGACTGAGGATTCAGGGTTGAGGATTCAGGATTGAGGTTTGGGGACTGAGGATTGAGGATTGAGGATTTAGGATTGAGGATTGAGGATTGAAGATTGAGGATTGAGGATTGGGTATTGAGGTTTGATGATTGAGGATTGAGTATTGAGGATTGGGGACTGAGGATTGAAGGTTGAATATTGATGATTAAAGATTGAGGATTGAGGGTTGTAGATTGAGGACGAGGACTGAGGGTTGGGTATTAATGCTTGTGATCTGAGGATTGAGGATTGCGAATTGAGGATTGAGGATTGAGGATTGAAGATTGAGGATTTGGTATTGAGGATTGAAGAATGAGGACTGACGAGTGAGGATTGAGGATTGAGGATTGAAGATTGAGTATTCAGGATTGCAGATTGACGATTGGGGATTGAGGATTGAGGATTGAGGATTGAGGATTGAGGATTGAGGATTGAAGGTTGAGTATTCAGGATTGAAGATTGAGGATTGAGGATTGAGGATTGAGGATTGGGGATTTAAGATTGAGGATTGGGGACTGAGTGTTGAGCGTTGAGTGATGAGAATTGATGTTTGTGGATTGAGATTTGAAGATTGAAGATTGGGGTTTGAGTGTTGAAAACTGTGAATTGGGTATATTCTATTGAGGATTGAGGACTGACAATTGATTGTTGAGGACTGAGGGCTGAAGATTGAGGATTCAGGATTGAGGATTCAGGATTGAGGTTTGAGGACTGAGGATTGAGGATTGAGGATTGAGGATTGAGTATTGAGGATTGAAGATTGAGCATTGGGTATTGAGGATTGAACATTCAGGATTGAGGATTGAGGATAGAGGATTGAAGATTGAGGATTGATGGTTGAATATTGATGATTGAAGATTGAGGATTGAGGATTGAGGGTTGTGGATTGCGGACGAGGACTGAGGGTTGAGTATTGATGCTTGAGGTCTGAGGATTGAGGATTGAGGATTGAGAATTGAGGATTGAGGATTGAGGATTGTCGATTGTGGACTGGGTGTTGAGAATTGAAGAATGAGGATTGAAAATTGAGGATTGAAGATTGAGGGTTGAAGATTGAGTATTGAGGATTTAGGATTGAGGATTGAAGATTGAGGACTGAGTGTTGAGGGTTGAGTGATGAGAATTGATGTTTGTGGATTGAGATTTGAAGGCTGAAGAATGGGGATTGAGTATTGAAAACTGTGAATTGAGGATATAATATCGAGGATTGAGGATTGTGAATTGATTGTTGAGGACTGAGTGCTGAATATTGAGGATTCAGGATTGAGGATTCGGTATTGAGGCTTCAGGACTGAGGATTGAGGGTTGAGGATTGAGGATTGAGGATTGAGGATTGAGGATTTGGGATTGAGGATTGAGGATTGAGGATTGAGGATTGAGGATTGAGGATTGAGGATTGAAGATAGAGTATTGAGGATTGAAGATTGAGGATTGAGGATTGAGGATTGAGGATTGAGAATTGAGGATTGAGGATTGAGGATTGAAGATTGAGGATTGGGTATTGAGGAGTGACGAATTAGGATTGAGGATTGAGGATTGAGGATTGAGGATTGCAGATTGAGTATTGAGGAATGAAGATTGAGGACTGAGGATTGAGGATTGAGGATTGGGGATCGAGGATTGAGGATTGAGGATTATGGATTGAAGATTGAGGATTGAGGGTTTAAGATTGAGGATTGGGAATTGAGGATTGACGATTGAGGATTGACTATTGAGGATTGAGAATTGAGGATTGAGGATTGAAGATTGAGTATTGAGGATTGAAGATTGAGGATTTAGGATTGAGGATTGAATATAGAGGACTGAGTGTTGAGGGTTGAGTGATGAGAATTGATGTTTGTGGATTGCGATTTGAAGATTGAAGAATGGGGATTGAGTATTGAAAAATGTGAATTGAGGATATTCTATTAAGGATTGAGGATTGACAATTGATTATTGAGGACTGAGGGCTGAAGATTGAGGATTCAGTATTCAGGATTCGATATCGAGGTTTCAGGACTGAGGATTGATGGTTGAGGATTGAGGATTGAGGAATGAGGATTGAGGATTGAGGATTGAGGATTGAAGATTGAGTATTGAGTATTGAAAATTGAGGGTTGAAGATTGAGTATTGCGGATTTAGGATTGAGGATTGAAGATTGAGGACTGAGTGTTGAGGGTTGAGTGATGAGAATTGATGTTTGTGGATTGAGATTTGAAGACTGAAGAATGGAGATTGAGTATTGAAAACTGTGAATTGAGGATATTCTATTGAGGATTGAGGATTGACAATTGATTGTTGAGGACTGAGGGCTGAAGATTGAGGATTCAGGATTGAGGATTCAGGATTGAGGTTTGAGGACTGAGGATTGAGGATTGAAGATTGAGGATTGGGTATTGAGGATTGAACATTCAGGATTGATGATTGAGGATAGAGGATTGAAGATTGAGGATTGATGATTGAATATTGATGATTGAAGATTGAGGATTGAGGATTGAGGATTGAGGACTGAGGACTGAGGATTGAGGATGAAGATTGAGTATTGAGGATTGAAGATAGAGGATTGGTGATTGAGTATTGAGGATTGAGGATTGAAGATTGAGGATTGAAGATTGAGGATTGGGTATTGAGGATTGAACATTCAGGATTGATGATTGAGGATAGAGGATTGAAGATTGAGGATTGATGATTGAATATTGATGATTGAAGATTGAGGATTGAGAATTGAGGATTGAGGATTGAAGATTGAGTATTGAGGATTGAAGATTGAGGATTTAGGATTGAGGATTGAATATAGAGGACTGAGTGTTGAGGGTTGAGTGATGAGAATTGATGTTTGTGGATTGAGATTTGAAGATTGAAGAATGGGGATTGAGTATTGAAAACTGTGAATTGAGGATACTCTATTGAGGATTGAGGATTGACAATTGATTGTTGAGGACTGAGGGCTGAAGATTGAAGATTCAGGATTAAGGATTCGGTATTGAGGTTTCAGGACTGAGGATTGATGGTTGAAGATTGAGTATTGAGGATTGAGGATTGAGGACTGAGGATTGAGGTTCGAGCATCGAGGATTGAGGATTAAGGATTGAGGATTGAAGATTGAGGATTGGGGCCTGAGTATTGAAGATTGATGATTGAGGATTGAGGATTGAGGATTGAGGATTGAGGATTGAGGATTGTGGATTGAAGATTCAGTATTGAGGAGTGAAGATTGAGAATTGAGGATTGAGGATTGAACATAAAGGACTGAGTGTTGAGGGATGAGTGGTGAGAATTGGTGTTGGTGGATAGAGATTTGAAGATTGCAGATTGAGTATTGAGTATTGAAATCTGTGAATTGGTGATATCCTATTGAGGATTGAGGTTTGACAACTGATTGTTGAGGACTGAGGGCTGAAGACTGAGGATTCAGGGTTGAGGATTCAGGATTGAGGTTTGGGGACTGAGGATTGAGGATTGAGGATTTAGGGTTGAGGATTGAGGATTGAAGATTGAGGATTGAGGATTGGGTATTGAGGTTTGATGATTGAGGATTGAGTATTGAGGATTGGGGACTGAGGATTGAAGGTTGAATATTGATGATTAAAGATTGAGGATTGAGGGTTGTAGATTGAGGACGAGGACTGAGGGTTGGGTATTAATGCTTGTGATCTGAGGATTGAGGATTGCGAATTGAGGATTGAGGATTGAGGATTGAAGATTGAGGATTTGGTATTGAGGATTGAAGAATGAGGACTGACGAGTGAGGATTGAGGATTGAGGATTGAAGATTGAGTATTCAGGATTGCAGATTGACGATTGGGGATTGAGGATTGAGGATTGAGGATTGAGGATTGAGCATTGAGGATTGAAGGTTGAGTATTCAGGATTGAAGATTGAGGATTGAGGATTGAGGATTGAGGATTGGGGATTTAAGATTGAGGATTGGGGACTGAGTGTTGAGCGTTGAGTGATGAGAATTGATGTTTGTGGATTGAGATTTGAAGATTGAAGATTGGGGTTTGAGTGTTGAAAACTGTGAATTGGGTATACTCTATTGAGGATTGAGGACTGACAATTGATTGTTGAGGACTGAGGGCTGAAGATTGAGGATTCAGGATTGAGGATTCAGGATTGAGGTTTGAGGACTGAGGATTGAGGATTGAGGATTGAGGATTGAGTATTGAGGATTGAAGATTGAGCATTGGGTATTGAGGATTGAACATTCAGGATTGAGGATTGAGGATAGAGGATTGAAGATTGAGGATTGATGGTTGAATATTGATGATTGAAGATTGAGGATTGAGGATTGAGGGTTGTGGATTGCGGACGAGGAGTGAGGGTTGAGTATTGATGCTTGAGGTCTGAGGATTGAGGATTGAGGATTGAGAATTGAGGATTGAGGATTGAGGATTGTCGATTGTGGACTGGGTGTTGAGAATTGAAGAATGAGGATTGAAAATTGAGGATTGAAGATTGAGGGTTGAAGATTGAGTATTGAGGATTTAGGATTGAGGATTGAAGATTGAGGACTGAGTGTTGAGGGTTGAGTGATGAGAATTGATGTTTGTGGATTGAGAATTGAAGGCTGAAGAATGGGGATTGAGTATTGAAAACTGTGAATTGAGGATATAATATCGAGGATTGAGGATTGTGAATTGATTGTTGAGGACTGAGTGCTGAATATTGAGGATTCAGGATTGAGGATTCGGTATTGAGGCTTCAGGACTGAGGATTGAGGGTTGAGGATTGAGGATTGAGGATTGAGGATTTGGGATTGAGGATTGAGGATTGAGGATTGAGGATTGAGGATTGAGGATTGAGGATTGAGGATTGAAGATAGAGTATTGAGGATTGAAGATTGAGGATTGAGGATTGAGGATTGAGGATTGAGAATTGAGGATTGAGGATTGAGGATTGAAGATTGAGGATTGGGTATTGAGGAGTGACGAATTAGGATTGAGGATTGAGGATTGAGGATTGAGGATTGCAGATTGAGTATTGAGGAATGAAGATTGAGGACTGAGGATTGAGGATTGAGGATTGGGGATCGAGGATTGAGGATTGAGGATTATGGATTGAAGATTGAGGATTGAGGGTTTAAGATTGAGGATTGGGAATTGAGGATTGACGATTGAGGATTGACTATTGAGGATTGAGAATTGAGGATTGAGTATTGAAGATTGAGTATTGAGGATTGAAGATTGAGGATTTAGGATTGAGGATTGAATATAGAGGACTGAGTGTTGAGGGTTGAGTGATGAGAATTGATGTTTGTGGATTGCGATTTGAAGATTGAAGAATGGGGATTGAGTATTGAAAACTGTGAATTGAGGATATTCTATTAAGGATTGAGGATTGACAATTGATTATTGAGGACTGAGGGCTGAAGATTGAGGATTCAGTATTCAGGATTCGATATCGAGGTTTCAGGACTGAGGATTGATGGTTGAGGATTGAGGATTGAGGAATGAGGATTGAGGATTGAGGATTGAGGATTGAAGATTAAGTATTGAGTATTGAAAATTGAGGGTTGAAGATTGAGTATTGCGGATTTAGGATTGAGGATTGAAGATTGAGGACTGAGTGTTGAGGGTTGAGTGATGAGAATTGATGTTTGTGGATTGAGATTTGAAGACTGAAGAATGGGGATTGAGTATTGAAAACTGTGAATTGAGGATATTCTATTGAGGATTGAGGATTGTCAATTGATTGTTGAGGACTGAGTGCTGAAGATTGAGGATTCAGGATTGAGGATTCGGTATTGAGGTTTCAGGACTGAGGATTGAGGGTTGAGGATTGAGGATTGAGGATTGAGGATTTGGGATTGAGGATTGAGGATTGACGATTGAGGATTGAGTGTTGAGGATTGAGAATTGAGGATTGAGGATTGAGGATTGAAGATTGAGTATTGAGGATTCAAGATTCCGGATTGAGGATTGAGGATTGAGGATTGGGGACTGAGTGTTGAGCGTTGAGTGATGAGAATTGATGTTTGTGGATTGAGATTTGAAGATTGAAGATTGGGGTTTGAGTGTTGAAAACTGTGAATTGGGTATATTCTATTGAGGATTGAGGACTGACAATTGATTGTTGAGGACTGAGGGCTGAAGATTGAGGATTCAGGATTGAGGATTCAGGATTGAGGATTGGGGACTGAGTGTTGAGCGTTGAGTGATGAGAATTGATGTTTGTGGATTGAGATTTGAAAATTGAAGATTGGGGATTGAGTGTTGAAAACTGTGAATTGGGTATATTCCATTGAGGATTGAGAACTGACAATTGATTGTTGAGGACTTAGGGCTGAAGATTGAGGATTCAGGATTGAGGATTCAGGATTGAGGTTTGAGGACTGAGGATTGAGGATTGAAGATTGAGGATTGGGTATTGAGGATTGAACATTCAGGATTGATGATTGATGATAGAGGATTGAAGATTGAGGATTGATGATTGAATATTGATGATTGAAGATTGAGGATTGAGGATTGAGGATTGAGGACTGAGGACTGAGGATTGAGGATTGAAGATTGAGTATTGAGGATTGAAGATTGAGGATTGGTGATTGAGTATTGAGGATTGAGGATTGAGGATTGAGGATTGAAGATTAAGGATTGAGGATTGAGGATTGAGTATTGACGATTGAAGATTGAATATTGATGATTGAGGATTCAGGATTGAGGATTGATGATTGAGGATTGAAGATTGAGGATTGGGGATTGAGGATTGAGGATTGAGGATTGAGGATTGAAGATTGAGTATTGAGGATTGAAGATTGAGGATTGAGGATTGAGTATTGAAGATTGAGGATTTGGGATTGAGGATTGAGGCTTGAGGATTGAGTATTGAAGATTGAGGATTGGGGATTGAGGATTGAGGATTGAGGATTGAAGATTGAGGATTGAGGATTGAAGATTGAGGATTGGGAATTGAGGATTGACGATTGAGGATTGAGTATTGAGGATTGAGAATTGAGGATTTAGGATTGAAGATTGAGTATTGAGGATTGAAGATTGAGGATTTAGGATTGAGGATTGAAGATTGAGGACTGAGTGCTGAGGGTTGAGTGATGAGAATTGATGTTTGCGATTGAGGTTTGAAGATTGAAGAATGGGGATTGAGTATTGAAAACTGTGAATTGAGGATATTCTATTGAGGATTGAGGATTGACAATTGATTGTTGAGGACTGAGGGCTGAAGATTGAGGATTCAGGATTGAGGATTCGGTATTGATGTTTCTGGACTGAGGATTGAGGGTTGAGGATTGAGGATTGAGGATTGAGGATTGAGGAATGAGAATTGAGGATTGGGGATTGAGGATTGAAGATTGAGGATTAAGGATTGAGGATTGAGGATTGAGGATTGGGGATTGAGGATTGAAGATTGAGGATTGGGTATTGGTGATTGAACATTCAGGATTGAGGTTTGAGGATAGACGATTGAGGATTGAGGATTGAAGATTGAATATTGACGATTGAAGATTGAGGGTTGGGGATTGAGGGTTGTGGATTGCGGACGAGGACTGAGGGTTGAGTATTGATGCTTGAGGTCGGAGGATTGAGGATTGAGTGCTGAGAATTGAGGATTGAGGATTGAGGATTGAAGATTGAGGATTGGGCATTGAAGATTGAAGAATGAGGATTGGGGATTGAGGATTCAGGATTGAGGATTGAAGATTGAGTACTCAGGATTGGAGATTGACGATTGAGGATTGAGGATTGAGGATAGAGGATTGAGGATTGAGGATTGAGGATTGAAGATTCAGTATTGAGGATTGAAGATTGAGAATTGAGGTTTGAGGTTTGAACATAAAGGACTGAGTGTCGAGGGATGAGTGATGTGAATTGATGTTTGTGGATAGAGATCTGAAGATTGCAGATTGAGTATTGAGTTTTGAAATCTGTGAATTGGTGATATTCTATTGAGGATTGAGGATTGACAACTGAGTGTTGAGGACTGAGGGCTGAAGATTGAGGATTCAGGATTGAGGATTCAGGATTGAGGTTTGGGGACTGAGGATTGAGGGTTGAGGATTGAGGATTGAGGATTGAGGATTGAGGATTGAGGATTGAGGATTGGGTATTGAGGTTTGAGGGTTGAGGATTGAGGATTGAGGATTGAGGATTGGGGATTGAGGATTGAAGGTTGAATATTGATAATTGAAGATTGAGGATTGAGGATTGAGGGTTGTAGATTGAGGACGAGGACTGAGGGTTGGGTATTAATGCTTGAGGTCTGAGGATTGAGGATTGCGAATTGAGGACTGAGGACTGAGGATTGAAGATTGAGGATTTGGTATTGAGGATTGAAGAATGAGGACTGAGGAGTGAGGGTTGAGGATTGAGGATTGAAGATTGAGTATTCAGGATTGGAGATTGACGATTGAGAATTGAGGATTGAGGATTGAGGATTGAGGATTGAGGATTGAGGATTGAAGATTGAGTATTGAGGATTGAAGATTGAGGATTGAGGATTGAGAATTGAGGATTGGGGATTAAAGATTGAGGATTGGGGACTGAGAGTTGAGGGATGAGTGATGAGAATTGATGTTGGTGGATAGAGATTTGAATATTGCAGATTGAGTATTGAGTATTGAAATCTGTGAATTGGTGATATTCTATTGAGGATTGAGGATTGACAACTGATTGTTGAGGACTGAGGGCTGAAGATTGAGGATTCAGGGTTGAGGATTCAGGATTGAGGTTTGGGGACTGAGGATTGAGGATTGAGGATTTAGGATTGAGGATTGAGGATTGAGGATTGAGGACTGAGGATTGGGAATTGAGGTTTGAGGATTGAGGATTGAGGATTGAGTATTGAGGATTGGGGACTGAGGATTGAAGGTTGAATATTGATGATTGAAGATTGAGGATTGATGATTGAGGGTTGTAGATTGAGGACGAGGACTGAGGGTTGGGTATTAATGCTTGTGGTCTGAGGATTGAGGATTGCGAATTGAGGATTGAGGATTGAGGATTGAAGATGGAGGATTTGGTATTAAGGATTGAAGAATGAGGACTGACGAGTGAGGATTGAGGATTGAGGATTGAAGATTGAGTATTCAGGATTGGAGATTGACGATTGAGGATTGAGGATTGAGGATTGAGGATTGAGGATTGAGGATTGAGGATTGAAGGTTGTGTATTCAGGATTGAAGATTGAGGATTGAGGATTGAGGATTGAGGATTGGGGATTTAAGATTGAGGATTGGGGACTGAGTGTTGAGCGTTGAGTGATGAGAATTGATGTTTGTGGATTGAGATTTGAAGATTGAAGATTGGGTTTTGAGTGTTGAAAACTGTGAATTGGGTATATTCTATTGAGGATTGAGGACTGACAATTGATTGTTGAGGACTGAGGGCTGAAGATTGAGGATTCAGGATTGAGGATTCAGGATTGAGGATTGGGGACTGAGTGTTGAGCGTTGAGTGATGAGAATTGATGTTTGTGGATTGAGATTTGAAAATTGAAGATTGGGGATTGAGTGTTGAAAACTGTGAATTGGGTATATTCCATTGAGGATTGAGAACTGACAATTGATTGTTGAGGACTTAGGGCTGAAGATTGAGGATTCAGGATTGAGGATTCAGGATTGAGGTTTGAGGACTGAGGATTGAGGATTGAAGATTGAGGATTGGGTATTGAGGATTGAACATTCAGGATTGATGATTGAGGATAGAGGATTGAAGATTGAGGATTGATGATTGAATATTGATGATTGAAGATTGAGGATTGAGGATTGAGGATTGAGGACTGAGGACTGAGGATTGAGGATTGAAGATTGAGTATTGAGGATTGAAGATAGAGGATTGGTGATTGAGTATTGAGGATTGAGGATTGAAGATTGAGGATTGAGGATTGAAGATTGAGGATTAGGAATTGAGGATTGACGATTGAGGATTGGTGATTGAGTATTGAGGATTGAGGATTGAGGATTGAGGATTGAGTATTGAGGATTGAAGATTGAGGATTGGGTATTGAGGATTGAACATTCAGGATTGAGGATTGAGGATAGAGGATTGAAGATTGAGGATTGATGGTTGAATATTGATGATTGAAGATTGAGGATTGAGGATTGAGGGTTGTGGATTGCGGACGAGGACTGAGGGTTGAGTATTGATGCTTGAGGTCTGAGGATTGAGGATTGAGGATTGAGAATTGAGGATTGAGGATTGAGGATTGTCGATTGTGGACTGGGTGTTGAGAATTGAAGAATGAGGATTGAAAATTGAGGATTGAAGATTGAGGGTTGAAGATTGAGTATTGAGGATTTAGGATTGAGGATTGAAGATTGAGGACTGAGTGTTGAGGGTTGAGTGATGAGAATTGATGTTTGTGGATTGAGATTTGAAGACTGAAGAATGGGGATTGAGTATTGAAAACTGTGAATTGAGGATATAATATCGAGGATTGAGGATTGTGAATTGATTGTTGAGGACTGAGTGCTGAATATTGAGGATTCAGGATTGAGGATTTGGTATTGAGGCTTCAGGACTGAGGATTGAGGGTTGAGGATTGAGGATTGAGGATTGAGGATTTGGGATTGAGGATTGAGGATTGAGGATTGAGGATTGAGGATTGAGGATTGAGGATTGAGGATTGAAGATAGAGTATTGAGGATTGAAGATTGAGGATTGAGGATTGAGGATTGAGGATTGAGAATTGAGGATTGAGGATTGAGGATTGAAGATTGAGGATTGGGTATTGAGGAGTGACGAATTAGGATTGAGGATTGAGGATTGAGGATTGCAGATTGAGTATTGAGGAATGAAGATTGAGGACTGAGGATTGAGGATTGAGGATTGGGGATTGAGGATTGAGGATTGAGGATTATGGATTGAAGATTGAGGATTGAGGGTTTAAGATTGAGGATTGGGAATTGAGGATTGACGATTGAGGATTGACTATTGAGGATTGAGAATTGAGGATTGAGGATTGAAGATTGAGTATTGAGGATTGAAGATTGAGGATTTAGGATTGAGGATTGAATATAGAGGACTGAGTGTTGAGGGTTGAGTGATGAGAATTGATGTTTGTGGATTGCGATTTGAAGATTGAAGAATGGGGATTGAGTATTGAAAACTGTGAATTGAGGATATTCTATTAAGGATTGAGGATTGACAATTGATTATTGAGGACTGAGGGCTGAAGATTGAGGATTCAGTATTCAGGATTCGATATCGAGGTTTCAGGACTGAGGATTGATGGTTGAGGATTGAGGATTGAGGAATGAGGATTGAGGATTGAGGATTGAGGATTGAAGATTGAGTATTGAGTATTGAAAATTGAGGGTTGAAGATTGAGTATTGCGGATTTAGGATTGAGGATTGAAGATTGAGGACTGAGTGTTGAGGGTTGAGTGATGAGAATTGATGTTTGTGGATTGAGATTTGAAGACTGAAGAATGGGGATTGAGTATTGAAAACTGTGAATTGAGGATATTCTATTGAGGATTGAGGATTGTCAATTGATTGTTGAGGACTGAGTGCTGAAGATTGAGGATTCAGGATTGAGGATTCGGTATTGAGGTTTCAGGACTGAGGATTGAGGGTTGAGGATTGAGGATTGAGGATTGAGGATTTGGGATTGAGGATTGAGGATTGACGATTGAGGATTGAGTGTTGAGGATTGAGAATTGAGGATTGAGGATTGAGGATTGAAGATTGAATATTGAGGATTCATGATTCCGGATTGAGGATTGAGGATTGAGGATTGGGGACTGAGTGTTGAGCGTTGAGTGATGAGAATTGATGTTTGTGGATTGAGATTTGAAGATTGAAGATTGGGGTTTGAGTGTTGAAAACTGTGAATTGGGTATATTCTATTGAGGATTGAGGACTGACAATTGATTGTTGAGGACTGAGGGCTGAAGATTGAGGATTCAGGATTGAGGATTCAGGATTGAGGATTGGGGACTGAGTGTTGAGCGTTGAGCGATGAGAATTGATGTTTGTGGATTGAGATTTGAAAATTGAAGATTGGGGATTGAGTGTTGAAAACTGTGAATTGGGTATATTCTATTGAGGATTGAGAACTGACAATTGATTGTTGAGGACTTAGGGCTGAAGATTGAGGATTCAGGATTGAGGATTCAGGATTGAGGTTTGAGGACTGAGGATTGAGGATTGAAGATTGAGGATTGGGTATTGAGGATTGAACATTCAGGATTGATGATTGATGATAGAGGATTGAAGATTGAGGATTGATGATTGAATATTGATGATTGAAGATTGAGGATTGAGGATTGAGGATTGAGGACTGAGGACTGAGGATTGAGGATTGAAGATTGAGTATTGAGGATTGAAGATTGAGGATTGGTGATTGAGTATTGAGGATTGAGGATTGAGGATTGAGGATTGAAGATTAAGGATTGAGGATTGAGGATTGAGTATTGACGATTGAAGATTGAATATTGATGATTGAGGATTCAGGATTGAGGATTGATGATTGAGGATTGAAGATTGAGGATTGGGGATTGAGGATTGAGGATTGAGGATTGAGGATTGAAGATTGAGTATTGAGGATTGAAGATTGAGGATTGAGGATTGAGTATTGAAGATTGAGGATTTGGGATTAGGTATTGAGGCTTGAGGATTGAGTATTGAAGATTGAGGATTGGGGATTGAGGATTGAGGATTGAGGATTGAAGATTGAGGATTGAGGATTGAAGATTGAGGATTGGGAATTGAGGATTGACGATTGAGGATTGAGTATTGAGGATTGAGAGTTGAGGATTTAGGATTGAAGATTGAGTATTGAGGATTGAAGATTGAGGATTTAGGATTGAGGATTGAAGATTGAGGACTGAGTGCTGAGGGTTGAGTGATGAGAATTGATGTTTGCGATTGAGGTTTGAAGATTGAAGAATGGGGATTGAGTATTGAAAACTGTGAATTGAGGATATTCTATTGAGGATTGAGGATTGACAATTGATTGTTGAGGACTGAGGGCTGAAGATTGAGGATTCAGGATTGAGGATTCAGGATTGAGGTTTGAGGACTGAGGATTGAGGATTGAAGATTGAGGATTGGGTATTGAGGATTGAACATTCAGGATTGATGATTGAGGATAGAGGATTGAAGATTGAGGATTGATGATTGAATATTGATGATTGAAGATTGAGGATTGAGGATTGAGGATTGAGGACTGAGGACTGAGGATTGAGGATTGAAGATTGAGTATTGAGGATTGAAGATAGAGGATTGGTGATTGAGTATTGAGGATTGAGGATTGAAGATTGAGGATTGAGGATTGAAGATTGAGGATTGGGAATTGAGGATTGACGATTGAGGATTGACTATTGAGGATTGAGAATTGAGGATTGAGGATTGAAGATTGAGTATTGAGGATTGAAGATTGAGGATTTAGGATTGAGGATTGAATATAGAGGACTGAGTGTTGAGGGTTGAGTGATGAGAATTGATGTTTGTGGATTGAGATTTGAAGATTGAAGAATGGGGATTGAGTATTGAAAACTGTGAATTGAGGATACTCTATTGAGGATTGAGGATTGACAATTGATTGTTGAGGACTGAGGGCTGAAGATTGAGGATTCAGGATTAAGGATTCGGTATTGAGGTTTCAGGACTGAGGATTGATGGTTGAAGAATGAGTATTGAGGATTGAGGATTGAGGACTGAGGATTGAGGTTCGAGCATCGAGGATTGAGGATTAAGGATTGAGGATTGAAGATTGAGGATTGGGGCCTGAGTATTGAAGATTGATGATTGAGGATTGAGGATTGAGGATTGAGGATTGAGGATTGAGGATTGTGGATTGAAGATTCAGTATTGAGGAGTGAAGATTGAGAATTGAGGATTGAGGATTGAACATAAAGGACTGAGTGTTGAGGGATGAGTGGTGAGAATTGGTGTTGGTGGATAGAGATTTGAAGATTGCAGATTGAGTATTGAGTATTGAAATCTGTGAATTGGTGATATTCTATTGAGGATTGAGGTTTGACAACTGATTGTTGAGGACTGAGGGCTGAAGATTGAGGATTCAGGGTTGAGGATTCAGGATTGAGGTTTGGGGACTGAGGATTGAGGATTGAGGATTTAGGATTGAGGATTGAGGATTGAAGATTGAGGATTGAGGATTGGGTATTGAGGTTTGATGATTGAGGATTGAGTATTGAGGATTGGGGACTGAGGATTGAAGGTTGAATATTGATGATTAAAGATTGAGGATTGAGGGTTGTAGATTGAGGACGAGGACTGAGGGTTGGGTATTAATGCTTGTGATCTGAGGATTGAGGATTGCGAATTGAGGATTGAGGATTGAGGATTGAAGATTGAGGATTTGGTATTGAGGATTGAAGAATGAGGACTGACGAGTGAGGATTGAGGATTGAGGATTGAAGATTGAGTATTCAGGATTGCAGACTGACGATTGGGGATTGAGGATTGAGGATTGAGGATTGAGGATTGAGGATTGAGGATTGAAGGTTGAGTATTCAGGATTGAAGATTGAGGATTGAGGATTGAGGATTGAGGATTGGGGATTTAAGATTGAGGATTGGGGACTGAGTGTTGAGCGTTGAGTGATGAGAATTGATGTTTGTGGATTGAGATTTGAAGATTGAAGATTGGGGTTTGAGTGTTGAAAACTGTGAATTGGGTATATTCTATTGAGGATTGAGGACTGACAATTGATTGTTGAGGACTGAGGGCTGAAGATTGAGGATTCAGGATTGAGGATTCAGGATTGAGGTTTGAGGACTGAGGATTGAGGATTGAGGATTGAGGATTGAGTATTGAGGATTGAAGATTGAGGATTGGGTATTGAGGATTGAACATTCAGGATTGAGGATTGAGGATAGAGGATTGAAGATTGAGGATTGATGGTTGAATATTGATGATTGAAGATTGAGGATTGAGGATTGAGGGTTGTGGATTGCGGACGAGGACTGAGGGTTGAGTATTGATGCTTGAGGTCTGAGGATTGAGGATTGAGGATTGAGAATTGAGGATTGAGGATTGAGGATTGTCGATTGTGGACTGGGTGTTGAGAATTGAAGAATGAGGATTGAAAATTGAGGATTGAAGATTGAGGGTTGAAGATTGAGTATTGAGGATTTAGGATTGAGGATTGAAGATTGAGGACTGAGTGTTGAGGGTTGAGTGATGAGAATTGATGTTTGTGGATTGAGATTTGAAGACTGAAGAATGGGGATTGAGTATTGAAAACTGTGAATTGGGGATATAATATCGAGGATTGAGGATTGTGAATTGATTGTTGAGGACTGAGTGCTGAATATTGAGGATTCAGGATTGAGGATTCGGTATTGAGGCTTCAGGACTGAGGATTGAGGGTTGAGGATTGAGGATTGAGGATTGAGGATTTGGGATTGAGGATTGAGGATTGAGGATTGAGGATTGAGGATTGAGGATTGAGGATTGAAGATAGAGTATTGAGGATTGAAGATTGAGGATTGAGGATTGAGGATTGAGGATTGAGAATTGAGGATTGAGGATTGAGGATTGAAGATTGAGGATTGGGTATTGAGGAGTGACTAATTAGGATTGAGGATTGAGGATTGAGGATTGAGGATTGCAGATTGAGTATTGAGGAATGAAGATTGAGGACTGAGGATTGAGGATTGAGGATTGGGGATTGAGGATTGAGGATTGAGGATTATGGATTGAAGATTGAGGATTGAGGGTTTAAGATTGAGGATTGGGAATTGAGGATTGACGATTGAGGATTGACTATTGAGGATTGAGAATTGAGGATTGAGGATTGAAGATTGAGTATTGAGGATTGAAGATTGAGGATTTAGGATTGAGGATTGAATCTAGAGGACTGAGTGTTGAGGGTTGAGTGATGAGAATTGATGTTTGTGGATTGCGATTTGAAGATTGAAGAATGGGGATTGAGTATTGAAAACTGTGAATTGAGGATATTCTATTAAGGATTGAGGATTGACAATTGATTATTGAGGACTGAGGGCTGAAGATTGAGGATTCAGTATTCAGGATTCGATATCGAGGTTTCAGGACTGAGGATTGATGGTTGAGGATTGAGGATTGAGGAATGAGGATTGAGGATTGAGGATTGAGGATTGAAGATTGAGTATTGAGTATTGAAAATTGAGGGTTGAAGATTGAGTATTGCGGATTTAGGATTGAGGATTGAAGATTGAGGACTGAGTGTTGAGGGTTGAGTGATGAGAATTGATGTTTGTGGATTGAGATTTGAAGACTGAAGAATGGGGATTGAGTATTGAAAACTGTGAATTGAGGATATTCTATTGAGGATTGAGGATTGTCAATTGATTGTTGAGGACTGAGTGCTGAAGATTGAGGATTCAGGATTGAGGATTCGGTATTGAGGTTTCAGGACTGAGGATTGAGGGTTGAGGATTGAGGATTGAGGATTGAGGATTTGGGATTGAGGATTGAGGATTGACGATTGAGGATTGAGTGTTGAGGATTGAGAATTGAGGATTGAGGATTGAGGATTGAAGATTGAGTATTGAGGATTCAAGATTCCGGATTGAGGATTGAGGATTGAGGATTGGGGACTGAGTGTTGAGCGTTGAGTGATGAGAATTGATGTTTGTGGATTGAGATTTGAAGATTGAAGGTTGTGGTTTGAGTGTTGAAAACTGTGAATTGGGTATATTCTATTGAGGATTGAGGACTGACAATTGATTGTTGAGGACTGAGGGCTGAAGATTGAGGATTCAGGATTGAGGATTCAGGATTGAGGATTGGGGACTGAGTGTTGAGCGTTGAGTGATGAGAATTGATGTTTGTGGATTGAGATTTGAAAATTGAAGATTGGGGATTGAGTGTTGAAAACTGTGAATTGGGTATATTCCATTGAGGATTGAGAACTGACAATTGATTGTTGAGGACTTAGGGCTGAAGATTGAGGATTCAGGATTGAGGATTCAGGATTGAGGTTTGAGGACTGAGGATTGAGGATTGAAGATTGAGGATTGGGTATTGAGGATTGAACATTCAGGATTGATGATTGATGATAGAGGATTGAAGATTGAGGATTGATGATTGAATATTGATGATTGAAGATTGAGGATTGAGGATTGAGGATTGAGGACTGAGGACTGAGGATTGAGGATTGAAGATTGAGTATTGAGGATTGAAGATTGAGGATTGGTGATTGAGTATTGAGGATTGAGGATTGAGGATTGAGGATTGAAGATTAAGGATTGAGGATTGAGGATTGAGTATTGACGATTGAAGATTGAATATTGATGATTGAGGATTCAGGATTGAGGATTGATGATTGAGGATTGAAGATTGAGGATTGGGGATTGAGGATTGAGGATTGAGGATTGAGGATTGAAGATTGAGTATTGAGGATTGAAGATTGAGGATTGAGGATTGAGTATTGAAGATTGAGGATTTGGGATTGAGGATTGAGGCTTGAGGATTGAGTATTGAAGATTGAGGATTGGGGATTGAGGATTGAGGATTGAGGATTGAAGATTGAGGATTGAGGATTGAAGATTGAGGATTGGGAATTGAGGATTGACGATTGAGGATTGAGTATTGAGGATTGAGAATTGAGGATTTAGGATTGAAGATTGAGTATTGAGGATTGAAGATTGAGGATTTAGGATTGAGGATTGAAGATTGAGGACTGAGTGCTGAGGGTTGAGTGATGAGAATTGATGTTTGCGATTGAGGTTTGAAGATTGAAGAATGGGGATTGAGTATTGAAAACTGTGAATTGAGGATATTCTATTGAGGATTGAGGATTGACAATTGATTGTTGAGGACTGAGGGCTGAAGATTGAGGATTCAGGATTGAGGATTCGGTATTGATGTTTCTGGACTGAGGATTGAGGGTTGAGGATTGAGGATTGAGGATTGAGGATTGAGGAATGAGAATTGAGGATTGGGGATTGAGGATTGAAGATTGAGGATTAAGGATTGAGGATTGAGGATTGAGGATTGGGGATTGAGGATTGAAGATTGAGGATTGGGTATTGGTGATTGAACATTCAGGATTGAGGATTGAGGATAGACGATTCAGGATTGAGGATTGAAGATTGAATATTGACGATTGAAGATTGAGGGTTGGGGATTGAGGGTTGTGGATTGCGGACGAGGACTGAGGGTTGAGTATTGATGTTTGAGGTCTGAGGATTGAGGATTGAGTGCTGAGAATTGAGGATTGAGGATTGAGGATTGAAGATTGAGGATTGGGCATTGAAGATTGAAGAATGAGGATTGGGGATTGAGGATTCAGGATTGAGGATTGAAGATTGAGTACTCAGGATTGGAGATTGACGATTGAGGATTGAGGATTGAGGATAGAGGATTGAGGATTGAGGATTGAGGATTGAAGATTCAGTATTGAGGATTGAAGATTGAGAATTGAGGTTTGAGGTTTGAACATAAAGGACTGAGTGTCGAGAGATGAGTGATGTGAATTGATGTTTGTGGATAGAGGTCTGAAGATTGCAGATAGAGTATTGAGTTTTGAAATCTGTGAATTGGTGATATTCTATTGAGGATTGAGGATTGACAACTGAGTGTTGAGGACTGAGGGCTGAAGATTGAGGATTCAGGATTGAGGATTCAGGATTGAGGTTTGGGGACTGAGGATTGAGGGTTGAGGATTGAGGATTGAGGATTGAGGACTGAGGATTGAGGATTGAGGATTGAGGATTGGGTATTGAGGTTTGAGGGTTGAGGATTGAGGATTGAGGATTGAGGATTGGGGATTGAGGATTGAAGGTTGAATATTGATAATTGAAGATTGAGGATTGAGGATTGAGGGTTGTAGATTGAGGACGAGGACTGAGGGTTGGGTATTAATGCTTGAGGTCTGAGGATTGAGGATTGCGAATTGAGGACTGAGGACTGAGGATTGAAGATTGAGGATTTGGTATTGAGGATTGAAGAATGAGGACTGAGGAGTGAGGGTTGAGGATTGAGGATTGAAGATTGAGTATTCAGGATTGGAGATTGACGATTGAGAATTGAGGATTGAGGATTGAGGATTGAGGATTGAGGATTGAGGATTGAGGATTGAAGATTGAGTATTGAGGATTGAAGATTGAGGATTGAGGATTGAGAATTGAGGATTGGGGATTAAAGATTGAGGATTGGGGACTGAGAGTTGAGGGATGAGTGATGAGAATTGATGTTGGTGGATAGAGATTTGAATATTGCAGATTGGGTTTTGAGTGTTGAAAACTGTGAATTGGGTATATTCTATTGAGGATTGAGGACTGACAATTGATTGTTGAGGACTGAGGGCTGAAGATTGAGGATTCAGGATTGAGGATTCAGGATTGAGGATTGGGGACTGAGTGTTGAGCGTTGAGTGATGAGAATTGATGTTTGTGGATTGAGATTTGAAAATTGAAGATTGGGGATTGAGTGTTGAAAACTGTGAATTGGGTATATTCCATTGAGGATTGAGAACTGACAATTGATTGTTGAGGACTTAGGGCTGAAGATTGAGGATTCAGGATTGAGGATTCAGGATTGAGGTTTGAGGACTGAGGATTGAGGATTGAAGATTGAGGATTGGGTATTGAGGATTGAACATTCAGGATTGATGATTGAGGATAGAGGATTGAAGATTGAGGATTGATGATTGAATATTGATGATTGAAGATTGAGGATTGAGGATTGAGGATTGAGGACTGAGGACTGAGGATTGAGGATTGAAGATTGAGTATTGAGGATTGAAGATAGAGGATTGGTGATTGAGTATTGAGGATTGAGGATTGAAGATTGAGGATTGAGGATTGAAGATTGAGGATTGGGAATTGAGGATTGACGATTGAGGATTGACTATTGAGGATTGAGAATTGAGGATTGAGGATTGAAGATTGAGTATTGAGGATTGAAGATTGAGGATTTAGGATTGAGGATTGAATATAGAGGACTGAGTGTTGAGGGTTGAGTGATGAGAATTGATGTTTGTGGATTGAGATTTGAAGATTGAAGAATGGGGATTGAGTATTGAAAACTGTGAATTGAGGATACTCTATTGAGGATTGAGGATTGACAATTGATTGTTGAGGACTGAGGGCTGAAGATTGAGGATTCAGGATTAAGGATTCGGTATTGAGGTTTCAGGACTGAGGATTGATGGTTGAAGATTGAGTATTGAGGATTGAGGATTGAGGACTGAGGATTGAGGTTCGAGCATCGAGGATTGAGGATTAAGGATTGAGGATTGAAGATTGAGGATTGGGGCCTGAGTATTGAAGATTGATGATTGAGGATTGAGGATTGAGGATTGAGGATTGAGGATTGGGTATTGAGGTTTGATGATTGAGGATTGAGTATTGAGGATTGGGGACTGAGGATTGAAGGTTGAATATTGATGATTAAAGATTGAGGATTGAGGGTTGTAGATTGAGGACGAGGACTGAGGGTTGGGTATTAATGCTTGTGATCTGAGGATTGAGGATTGCGAATTGAGGATTGAGGATTGAGGATTGAAGATTGAGGATTTGGTATTGAGGATTGAAGAATGAGGACTGACGAGTGAGGATTGAGGATTGAGGATTGAAGATTGAGTATTCAGGATTGCAGATTGACGATTGGGGATTGAGGATTGAGGATTGAGGATTGAGGATTGAGGATTGAGGATTGAAGATAGAGTATTGAGGATTGAAGATTGAGGATTGAGGATTGAGGTTTGAGGATTGAGGATTGAGGATTGAGTATTGAGGATTGGGGACTGAGGATTGAAGGTTGAATATTGATGATTGAAGATTGAGGATTGATGATTGAGGGTTGTAGATTGAGGACGAGGACTGAGGGTTGGGTATTAATGCTTGTGATCTGAGGATTGAGGATTGCGAATTGAGGATTGAGGATTGAGGATTGAAGATGGAGGATTTGGTATTAAGGATTGAAGAATGAGGACTGACGAGTGAGGATTGAGGATTGAGGATTGAAGATTGAGTATTCAGGATTGGAGATTGACGATTGAGGATTGAGGATTGAGGATTGAGGATTGAGGATTGAGGATTGAGGATTGAAGGTTGTGTATTCAGGATTGAAGATTGAGGATTGAGGATTGAGGATTGAGGATTGGGGATTTAAGATTGAGGATTGGGGACTGAGTGTTGAGCGTTGAGTGATGAGAATTGATGTTTGTGGATTGAGATTTGAAGATTGAAGATTGGGTTTTGAGTGTTGAAAACTGTGAATTGGGTATATTCTATTGAGGATTGAGGACTGACAATTGATTGTTGAGGACTGAGGGCTGAAGATTGAGGATTCAGGATTGAGGATTCAGGATTGAGGATTGGGGACTGAGTGTTGAGCGTTGAGTGATGAGAATTGATGTTTGTGGATTGAGATTTGAAAATTGCAGATTGGGGATTGAGTGTTGAAAACTGTGAATTGGGTATATTCCATTGAGGATTGAGAACTGACAATTGATTGTTGAGGACTTAGGGCTGAAGATTGAGGATTCAGGATTGAGGATTCAGGATTGAGGTTTGAGGACTGAGGATTGAGGATTGAAGATTGAGGATTGGGTATTGAGGATTGAACATTCAGGATTGATGATTGATGATAGAGGATTGAAGATTGAGGATTGATGATTGAATATTGATGATTGAAGATTGAGGATTGAGGATTGAGGATTGAGGACTGAGGACTGAGGATTGAGGATTGAAGATTGAGTATTGAGGATTGAAGATTGAGGATTGGTGATTGAGTATTGAGGATTGAGGATTGAGGATTGAGGATTGAAGATTAAGGATTGAGGATTGAGGATTGAGTATTGACGATTGAAGATTGAATATTGATGATTGAGGATTCAGGATTGAGGATTGATGATTGAGGATTGAAGATTGAGGATTGGGGATTGAGGATTGAGGATTGAGGATTGAGGATTGAAGATTGAGTATTGAGGATTGAAGATTGAGGATTGAGGATTGAGTATTGAAGATTGAGGATTTGGGATTGAGGATTGAGGCTTGAGGATTGAGTATTGAAGATTGAGGATTGGGGATTGAGGATTGAGGATTGAGGATTGAAGATTGAGGATTGAGGATTGAAGATTGAGGATTCAGGATTAAGGATTCGGTATTGAGGTTTCAGGACTGAGGATTGATGGTTGAAGATTGAGTATTGAGGATTGAGGACTGAGGACTGAGGATTGAGGTTCGAGCATCGAGGATTGAGGATTAAGGATTGAGGATTGAAGATTGAGGATTGGGGCCTGAGTATTGAAGATTGATGATTGAGGATTGAGGATTGAGGATTGAGGATTGAGGATTGAGGATTGTGGATTGAAGATTCAGTATTGAGGAGTGAAGATTGAGAATTGAGGATTGAGGATTGAACATAAAGGACTGAGTGTTGAGGGATGAGTGGTGAGAATTGGTGTTGGTGGATAGAGATTTGAAGATTGCAGATTGAGTATTGAGTATTGAAATCTGTGAATTGGTGATATTCTATTGAGGATTGAGGTTTGACAACTGATTGTTGAGGACTGAGGGCTGAAGATTGAGGATTCAGGGTTGAGGATTCAGGATTGAGGTTTGGGGACTGAGGATTGAGGATTGAGGATTTAGGATTGAGGATTGAGGATTGAGGATTGAGGATTGAGGATTGGGTATTGAGGTTTGATGATTGAGGATTGAGTATTGAGGATTGGGGACTGAGGATTGAAGGTTGAATATTGATGATTAAAGATTGAGGATTGAGGGTTGTAGATTGAGGACGAGGACTGAGGGTTGGGTATTAATGCTTGTGATCTGAGGATTGAGGATTGCGAATTGAGGATTGAGGATTGAGGATTGAAGATTGAGGATTTGGTATTGAGGATTGAAGAATGAGGACTGACGAGTGAGGATTGAGGATTGAGGATTGAAGATTGAGTATTCAGGATTGCAGATTGACGATTGGGGATTGAGGATTGAGGATTGAGGATTGAGGATTGAGGATTGAGGATTGAAGATAGAGTATTGAGGATTGAAGATTGAGGATTGAGGATTGAGGTTTGAGGATTGAGGATTGAGGATTGAGGATTGAGTATTGAGGATTGGGGACTGAGGATTGAAGGTTGAATATTGATGATTGAAGATTGAGGATTGATGATTGAGGGTTGTAGATTGAGGACGAGGACTGAGGGTTGGGTATTAATGCTTGTGGTCTGAGGATTGAGGATTGCGAATTGAGGATTGAGGATTGAGGATTGAAGATGGAGGATTTGGTATTAAGGATTGAAGAATGAGGACTGACGAGTGAGGATTGAGGATTGAGGATTGAAGATTGAGTATTCAGGATTGGAGATTGACGATTGAGGATTGAGGATTGAGGATTGAGGATTGAGGATTGAGGATTGAGGATTGAAGGTTGTGTATTCAGGATTGAAGATTGAGGATTGAGGATTGAGGATTGAGGATTGGGGATTTAAGATTGAGGATTGGGGACTGAGTGTTGAGCGTTGAGTGATGAGAATTGATGTTTGTGGATTGAGATTTGAAGATTGAAGATTGGGTTTTGATTGTTGAAAACTGTGAATTGGGTATATTCTATTGAGGATTGAGGACTGACAATTGATTGTTGAGGACTGAGGGCTGAAGATTGAGGATTCAGGATTGAGGATTCAGGATTGAGGATTGGGGACTGAGTGTTGAGCGTTGAGTGATGAGAATTGATGTTTGTGGATTGAGATTTGAAAATTGAAGATTGGGGATTGAGTGTTGAAAACTGTGAATTGGGTATATTCCATTGAGGATTGAGAACTGACAATTGATTGTTGAGGACTTAGGGCTGAAGATTGAGGATTCAGGATTGAGGATTCAGGATTGAGGTTTGAGGACTGAGGATTGAGGATTGAAGATTGAGGATTGGGTATTGAGGATTGAACATTCAGGATTGATGATTGAGGATAGAGGATTGAAGATTGAGGATTGATGATTGAATATTGATGATTGAAGATTGAGGATTGAGGATTGAGGATTGAGGACTGAGGACTGAGGATTGAGGATTGAAGATTGAGTATTGAGGATTGAAGATAGAGGATTGGTGATTGAGTATTGAGGATTGAGGATTGAAGATTGAGGATTGAGGATTGAAGATTGAGGATTGGGAATTGAGGATTGACGATTGAGGATTGACTATTGAGGATTGAGAACTGAGGATTGAGGATTGAAGATTGAGTATTGAGGATTGAAGATTGAGGATTTAGGATTGAGGATTGAATATAGAGGACTGAGTGTTGAGGGTTGAGTGATGAGAATTGATGTTTGTGGATTGAGATTTGAAGATTGAAGAATGGGGATTGAGTATTGAAAACTGTGAATTGAGGATACTCTATTGAGGATTGAGGATTGACAATTGATTGTTGAGGACTGAGGGCTGAAGATTGAGGATTCAGGATTAAGGATTCGGTATTGAGGTTTCAGGACTGAGGATTGATGGTTGAAGATTGAGTATTGAGGATTGAGGATTGAGGACTGAGGATTGAGGTTCGAGCATCGAGGATTGAGGGTTGAGGATTGAGGATTGAGGATTGAGGATTGAGGAATGAGAATTGAGGATTGGCGATTGAGGATTGAAGATTGAGGATTAAGGATTGAGGATTGAGGATTGAGGATTGGGGATTGAGGATTGAAGATTGAGGATTGGGTATTGGTGATTGAACATTCAGGATTGAGGATTGAGGATAGACGATTGAGGATTGAGGATTGAAGATTGAATATTGACGATTGAAGATTGAGGGTTGGGGATTGAGGGTTGTGGATTGCGGACGAGGACTGAGGGTTGAGTATTGATGCTTGAGGTCTGAGGATTGAGGATTGAGTGCTGAGAATTGAGGATTGAGGACTGAGGATTGAAGATTGAGGATTGGGCATTGAAGATTGAAGAATGAGGATTGGGGATTGAGGATTCAGGATTGAGGATTGAAGATTGAGTACTCAGGATTGGAGATTGACGATTGAGGATTGAGGATTGAGGATAGAGGATTGAGGATTGAGGATTGAGGATTGAAGATTCAGTATTGAGGATTGAAGATTGAGAATTGAGGTTTGAGGTTTGAACATAAAGGACTGAGTGTCGAGGGATGAGTGATGTGAATTGATGTTTGTGGATAGAGATCTGAAGATTGCAGATTGAGTATTGAGTTTTGAAATCTGTGAATTGGTGATATTCTATTGAGGATTGAGGATTGACAACTGAGTGTTGAGGACTGAGGGCTGAAGATTGAGGATTCAGGATTGAGGATTCAGGATTGAGGTTTGGGGACTGAGGATTGAGGGTTGAGGATTGAGGATTGAGGATTGAGGATTGAGGATTGAGGATTGAGGATTGAGGATTGGGTATTGAGGTTTGAGGGTTGAGGATTGAGGATTGAGGATTGAGGATTGGGGATTGAGGATTGAAGGTTGAATATTGATAATTGAAGATTGAGGATTGAGGATTGAGGGTTGTAGATTGAGGACGAGGACTGAGGGTTGGGTATTAATGCTTGAGGTCTGAGGATTGAGGATTGCGAATTGAGGACTGAGGACTGAGGATTGAAGATTGAGGATTTGGTATTGAGGATTGAAGAATGAGGACTGAGGAGTGAGGGTTGAGGATTGAGGATTGAAGATTGAGTATTCAGGATTGGAGATTGACGATTGAGAATTGAGGATTGAGGATTGAGGATTGAGGATTGAGGATTGAGGATTGAGGATTGAAGATTGAGTATTGAGGATTGAAGATTGAGGATTGAGGATTGAGAATTGAGGATTGGGGATTAAAGATTGAGGATTGGGGACTGAGAGTTGAGGGATGAGTGATGAGAATTGATGTTGGTGGATAGAGATTTGAATATTGCAGATTGGGTTTTGAGTGTTGAAAACTGTGAATTGGGTATATTCTATTGAGGATTGAGGACTGACAATTGATTGTTGAGGACTGAGGGCTGAAGATTGAGGATTCAGGATTGAGGATTCAGGATTGAGGATTGGGGACTGAGTGTTGAGCGTTGAGTGATGAGAATTGATGTTTGTGGATTGAGATTTGAAAATTGAAGATTGGGGATTGAGTGTTGAAAACTGTGAATTGGGTATATTCCATTGAGGATTGAGAACTGACAATTGATTGTTGAGGACTTAGGGCTGAAGATTGAGGATTCAGGATTGAGGATTCAGGATTGAGGTTTGAGGACTGAGGATTGAGGATTGAAGATTGAGGATTGGGTATTGAGGATTGAACATTCAGGATTGATGATTGAGGATAGAGGATTGAAGATTGAGGATTGATGATTGAATATTGATGATTGAAGATTGAGGATTGAGGATTGAGGATTGAGGACTGAGGACTGAGGATTGAGGATTGAAGATTGAGTATTGAGGATTGAAGATAGAGGATTGGTGATTGAGTATTGAGGATTGAGGATTGAAGATTGAGGATTGAGGATTGAAGATTGAGGATTGGGAATTGAGGATTGACGATTGAGGATTGACTATTGAGGATTGAGAATTGAGGATTGAGGATTGAAGATTGAGTATTGAGGATTGAAGATTGAGGATTTAGGATTGAGGATTGAATATAGAGGACTGAGTGTTGAGGGTTGAGTGATGAGAATTGATGTTTGTGGATTGAGATTTGAAGATTGAAGAATGGGGATTGAGTATTGAAAACTGTGAATTGAGGATACTCTATTGAGGATTGAGGATTGACAATTGATTGTTGAGGACTGAGGGCTGAAGATTGAGGATTCAGGATTAAGGATTCGGTATTGAGGTTTCAGGACTGAGGATTGATGGTTGAAGATTGAGTATTGAGGATTGAGGACTGAGGACTGAGGATTGAGGTTCGAGCATCGAGGATTGAGGATTAAGGATTGAGGATTGAAGATTGAGGATTGGGGCCTGAGTATTGAAGATTGATGATTGAGGATTGAGGATTGAGGATTGAGGATTGAGGATTGAGGATTGTGGATTGAAGATTCAGTATTGAGGAGTGAAGATTGAGAATTGAGGATTGAGGATTGAACATAAAGGACTGAGTGTTGAGGGATGAGTGGTGAGAATTGGTGTTGGTGGATAGAGATTTGAAGATTGCAGATTGAGTATTGAGTATTGAAATCTGTGAATTGGTGATATTCTATTGAGGATTGAGGTTTGACAACTGATTGTTGAGGACTGAGGGCTGAAGATTGAGGATTCAGGGTTGAGGATTCAGGATTGAGGTTTGGGGACTGAGGATTGAGGATTGAGGATTTAGGATTGAGGATTGAGGATTGAGGATTGAGGATTGAGGATTGGGTATTGAGGTTTGATGATTGAGGATTGAGTATTGAGGATTGGGGACTGAGGATTGAAGGTTGAATATTGATGATTAAAGATTGAGGATTGAGGGTTGTAGATTGAGGACGAGGACTGAGGGTTGGGTATTAATGCTTGTGATCTGAGGATTGAGGATTGCGAATTGAGGATTGAGGATTGAGGATTGAAGATTGAGGATTTGGTATTGAGGATTGAAGAATGAGGACTGACGAGTGAGGATTGAGGATTGAGGATTGAAGATTGAGTATTCAGGATTGCAGATTGACGATTGGGGATTGAGGATTGAGGATTGAGGATTGAGGATTGAGGATTGAGGATTGAAGATAGAGTATTGAGGATTGAAGATTGAGGATTGAGGATTGAGGTTTGAGGATTGAGGATTGAGGATTGAGGATTGAGTATTGAGGATTGGGGACTGAGGATTGAAGGTTGAATATTGATGATTGAAGATTGAGGATTGATGATTGAGGGTTGTAGATTGAGGACGAGGACTGAGGGTTGGGTATTAATGCTTGTGGTCTGAGGATTGAGGATTGCGAATTGAGGATTGAGGATTGAGGATTGAAGATGGAGGATTTGGTATTAAGGATTGAAGAATGAGGACTGACGAGTGAGGATTGAGGATTGAGGATTGAAGATTGAGTATTCAGGATTGGAGATTGACGATTGAGGATTGAGGATTGAGGATTGAGGATTGAGGATTGAGGATTGAGGATTGAAGGTTGTGTATTCAGGATTGAAGATTGAGGATTGAGGATTGAGGATTGAGGATTGGGGATTTAAGATTGAGGATTGGGGACTGAGTGTTGAGCGTTGAGTGATGAGAATTGATGTTTGTGGATTGAGATTTGAAGATTGAAGATTGGGTTTTGATTGTTGAAAACTGTGAATTGGGTATATTCTATTGAGGATTGAGGACTGACAATTGATTGTTGAGGACTGAGGGCTGAAGATTGAGGATTCAGGATTGAGGATTCAGGATTGAGGATTGGGGACTGAGTGTTGAGCGTTGAGTGATGAGAATTGATGTTTGTGGATTGAGATTTGAAAATTGAAGATTGGGGATTGAGTGTTGAAAACTGTGAATTGGGTATATTCCATTGAGGATTGAGAACTGACAATTGATTGTTGAGGACTTAGGGCTGAAGATTGAGGATTCAGGATTGAGGATTCAGGATTGAGGTTTGAGGACTGAGGATTGAGGATTGAAGATTGAGGATTGGGTATTGAGGATTGAACATTCAGGATTGATGATTGAGGATAGAGGATTGAAGATTGAGGATTGATGATTGAATATTGATGATTGAAGATTGAGGATTGAGGATTGAGGATTGAGGACTGAGGACTGAGGATTGAGGATTGAAGATTGAGTATTGAGGATTGAAGATAGAGGATTGGTGATTGAGTATTGAGGATTGAGGATTGAAGATTGAGGATTGAGGATTGAAGATTGAGGATTGGGAATTGAGGATTGACGATTGAGGATTGACTATTGAGGATTGAGAACTGAGGATTGAGGATTGAAGATTGAGTATTGAGGATTGAAGATTGAGGATTTAGGATTGAGGATTGAATATAGAGGACTGAGTGTTGAGGGTTGAGTGATGAGAATTGATGTTTGTGGATTGAGATTTGAAGATTGAAGAATGGGGATTGAGTATTGAAAACTGTGAATTGAGGATACTCTATTGAGGATTGAGGATTGACAATTGATTGTTGAGGACTGAGGGCTGAAGATTGAGGATTCAGGATTAAGGATTCGGTATTGAGGTTTCAGGACTGAGGATTGATGGTTGAAGATTGAGTATTGAGGATTGAGGATTGAGGACTGAGGATTGAGGTTCGAGCATCGAGGATTGAGGATTAAGGATTGAGGATTGAAGATTGAGGATTGGGGCCTGAGTATTGAAGATTGATGATTGAGGATTGAGGATTGAGGATTGAGGATTGAGGATTGAGGATTGTGGATTGAAGATTCAGTATTGAGGAGTGAAGATTGAGAATTGAGGATTGAGGATTGAACATAAAGGACTGAGTGTTGAGGGATGAGTGGTGAGAATTGGTGTTGGTGGATAGAGATTTGAAGATTGCAGATTGAGTATTGAGTATTGAAATCTGTGAATTGGTGATATTCTATTGAGGATTGAGGTTTGACAACTGATTGTTGAGGACTGAGGGCTGAAGATTGAGGATTCAGGGTTGAGGATTCAGGATTGAGGTTTGGGGACTGAGGATTGAGGATTGAGGATTTAGGATTGAGGATTGAGGATTGAGGATTGAGGATTGAGGATTGGGTATTGAGGTTTGATGATTGAGGATTGAGTATTGAGGATTGGGGACTGAGGATTGAAGGTTGAATATTGATGATTAAAGATTGAGGATTGAGGGTTGTAGATTGAGGACGAGGACTGAGGGTTGGGTATTAATGCTTGTGATCTGAGGATTGAGGATTGCGAATTGAGGATTGAGGATTGAGGATTGAAGATTGAGGATTTGGTATTGAGGATTGAAGAATGAGGACTGACGAGTGAGGATTGAGGATTGAGGATTGAAGATTGAGTATTCAGGATTGCAGATTGACGATTGGGGATTGAGGATTGAGGATTGAGGATTGAGGATTGAGGATTGAGGATTGAAGGTTGAGTATTCAGGATTGAAGATTGAGGATTGAGGATTGAGGATTGAGGATTGGGGATTTAAGATTGAGGATTGGGGACTGAGTGTTGAGCGTTGAGTGATGAGAATTGATGTTTGTGGATTGAGATTTGAAGATTGAAGATTGGGGTTTGAGTGTTGAAAACTGTGAATTGGGTATATTCTATTGAGGATTGAGGACTGACAATTGATTGTTGAGGACTGAGGGCTGAAGATTGAGGATTCAGGATTGAGGATTCAGGATTGAGGTTTGAGGACTGAGGATTGGGTATTGAGGTTTGATGATTGAGGATTGAGTATTGAGGATTGGGGACTGAGGATTGAAGGTTGAATATTGATGATTAAAGATTGAGGATTGAGGGTTGTAGATTGAGGACGAGGACTGAGGGTTGGGTATTAATGCTTGTGATCTGAGGATTGAGGATTGAGTATTGAGGATTGAAGATTGAGGATTGGGCATTGAGGATTGAACATTCAGGATTGAGGATTGAGGATAGAGGATTGAAGATTGAGGATTGATGGTTGAATATTGATGATTGAAGATTGAGGATTGAGGATTGAGGGTTGTGGATTGCGGACGAGGACTGAGGGTTGAGTATTGATGCTTGAGGTCTGAGGATTGAGGATTGAGGATTGAGAATTGAGGATTGAGGATTGAGGATTGTCGATTGTGGACTGGGTGTTGAGAATTGAAGAATGAGGATTGAAAATTGAGGATTGAAGATTGAGGGTTGAAGATTGAGTATTGAGGATTTAGGATTGAGGATTGAAGATCGAGGACTGAGTGTTGAGGGTTGAGTGATGAGAATTGATGTTTGTGGATTGAGATTTGAAGACTGAAGAATGGGGATTGAGTATTGAAAACTGTGAATTGAGGATATAATATCGAGGATTGAGGATTGTGAATTGATTGTTGAGGACTGAGTGCTGAATATTGAGGATTCAGGATTGAGGATTCGGTATTGAGGCTTCAGGACTGAGGATTGAGGGTTGAGGATTGAGGATTGAGGATTGAGGATTTGGGATTGAGGATTGAGGATTGAGGATTGAGGATTGAGGATTGAGGATTGAGGATTGAAGATAGAGTATTGAGGATTGAAGATTGAGGATTGAGGATTGACGATTGAGGATTGAGAATTGAGGATTGAGGATTGAGGATTGAAGATTGAGGATTGGGTATTGAGGAGTGACGAATTAGGATTGAGGATTGAGGATTGAGGATTGAGGATTGCAGATTGAGTAATGAGGAATGAAGATTGAGGACTGAGGATTGAGGATTGAGGATTGGGGATTGAGGATTGAGGATTGAGGATTATGGATTGAAGATTGAGGATTGAGGGTTTAAGATTGAGGATTGGGAATTGAGGATTGACGATTGAGGATTGACTATTGAGGATTGAGAATTGAGGATTGAGGATTGAAGATTGAGTATTGAGGATTGAAGATTGAGGATTTAGGATTGAGGATTGAATATAGAGGACTGAGTGTTGAGGGTTGAGTGATGAGAATTGATGTTTGTGGATTGCGATTTGAAGATTGAAGAATGGGGATTGAGTATTGAAAACTGTGAATTGAGGATATTCTATTAAGGATTGAGGATTGACAATTGATTATTGAGGACTGAGGGCTGAAGATTGAGGATTCAGTATTCAGGATTCGATATCGAGGTTTCAGGACTGAGGATTGATGGTTGAGGATTGAGGATTGAGGAATGAGGATTGAGGATTGAGGATTGAGGATTGAAGATTGAGTATTGAGTATTGAAAATTGAGGGTTGAAGATTGAGTATTGCGGATTTAGGATTGAGGATTGAAGATTGAGGACTGAGTGTTGAGGGTTGAGTGATGAGAATTGATGTTTGTGGATTGAGATTTGAAGACTGAAGAATGGGGATTGAGTATTGAAAACTGTGAATTGAGGATATTCTATTGAGGATTGAGGATTGTCAATTGATTGTTGAGGACTGAGTGCTGAAGATTGAGGATTCAGGATTGAGGATTCGGTATTGAGGTTTCAGGACTGAGGATTGAGGGTTGAGGATTGAGGATTGAGGATTGAGGATTTGGGATTGAGGATTGAGGATTGACGATTGAGGATTGAGTGTTGAGGATTGAGAATTGAGGATTGAGGATTGAGGATTGAAGATTGAGTATTGAGGATTCAAGATTCCGGATTGAGGATTGAGGATTGAGGATTGGGGACTGAGTGTTGAGCGTTGAGTGATGAGAATTGATGTTTGTGGATTGAGATTTGAAGATTGAAGACTGGGGTTTGAGTGTTGAAAACTGTGAATTGGGTATATTCTATTGAGGATTGAGGACTGACAATTGATTGTTGAGGACTGAGGGCTGAAGATTGAGGATTCAGGATTGAGGATTCAGGATTGAGGATTGGGGACTGAGTGTTGAGCGTTGAGTGATGAGAATTGATGTTTGTGGATTGAGATTTGAAAATTGAAGATTGGGGATTGAGTGTTGAAAACTGTGAATTGGGTATATTCCATTGAGGATTGAGAACTGACAATTGATTGTTGAGGACTTAGGGCTGAAGATTGAGGATTCAGGATTGAGGATTCAGGATTGAGGTTTGAGGACTGAGGATTGAGGATTGAAGATTGAGGATTGGGTATTGAGGATTGAACATTCAGGATTGATGATTGATGATAGAGGATTGAAGATTGAGGATTGATGATTGAATATTGATGATTGAAGATTGAGGATTGAGGATTGAGGATTGAGGACTGAGGACTGAGGATTGAGGATTGAAGATTGAGTATTGAGGATTGAAGATTGAGGATTGGTGATTGAGTATTGAGGATTGAGGATTGAAGATTGAGGATTGAGGATTGAAGATTGAGGATTGGGAATTGAGGATTGACGATTGAGGATTGACTATTGAGGATTGAGAATTGAGGATTGAGGATTGAAGATTGAGTATTGAGGATTGAAGATTGAGGATTTAGGATTGAGGATTGAGTATAGAGGACTGAGTCTTGAGGGTTGAGTGATGAGAATTGATGTTTGTGGATTGAGATTTGAAGATTGAAGAATGGGGATTGAGTATTGAAAACTGTGAATTGAGGATACTCTATTGAGGATTGAGGATTGACAATTGATTGTTGAGGACTGAGGGCTGAAGATTGAGGATTCAGGATTAAGGATTTGGTATTGAGGTTTCAGGAGTGAGGATTGATGGTTGAAGATTGAGTATTGAGGATTGAGGATTTGGGATTGAGGATTGAGGATTGAGGATTGAGGATTGAGGATTGAGGATTGAGTATTGAAGATTGAGAATTGAGGAGTGACGAATTAGGATTGAGGATTGAGGATTGAGGATTGAAGATTGCTGATTGAGTATTGAGGAATGAAGATTGAGAACTGAGGATTGAGGATTGAGTATTGATGATTGAGGATTGAGGGTTCAGGATTGAGGATTGAGGATAGACGATTGAAGATTGAGGATTGGGGATTGAGGATTGACGATTGAGGATTGAGTGTTGATGATTGAGAATTGAGGATTGAGGATTGAAGAGTGAGTATTGAGGATTCAAGATTCCGGATTGAGGATTGAGGATTGAAGATTGAGGACTGAGTGTTGAGGGTTGAGTGATGAGAATTGATGTTTGTGGATTGAGACTTGAAGATTGAAGAATGGGGATTGAGTATTGAAAACTGTGAATTGAGGATATTCTATTGAGGATTGAGGATTGAGAATTGATTGTTGAGGACTGAGGACTGAAGTTTGCGGATTCAGGATTGAGGATTCGGGATTGAGGTTTCAGGACTGAGGATTGAGGGTTGAGGATTGAGGATTGAGGATTGAGGATTGAGGATTGAGGATTGAGGATTGAAGATTGAGTATTGAGGATTGATGATTGAGGATAGAGGATTGAAGATTGAGGATTGGGGATTGAGGATTGACGATTGAGGATTGGGGATTGAGGATTGAGGATTGAGGATTGGGAATTGAGGATTGAAGATTGAGGATTGGGGATTGAGGATTGAAGATTGAGGATTGAGGATTGAGGATTGAGGATTGAGGACTGAGGATTGAGGATTGAGGATTGAAGATTGAGTATTGAGTATTGAAGATTGAGGATTGAGGATTCAGGATTGAGGATTGAGGATAGAGGATTGAAGATTGAGGATTCGGGATTGAGGATTGACGATTGAGGATTGAGTGTTGAGGATTGAGAATTAAGGATTGAGGATTGAAGAGTGAGTATTGAGGATTCAATATTGCGGATTGAGGATTGAGGATTGAAGATTGAGGACTGAGTGTTGAGGGTTGAGTGATGAGAATTGATGTTTGTGGATTGAGATTTGAAGGTTGAAGAATGGGGATTGAGTATTGAAAGCTGTGAATTGAGGATATTCTATTGAGGATTGAGGATTGACAATTGATTGTTGAGGACTGAGGTATGAAGATTGAGGATTCAGGGTTGAGGATTCAGGATTGAGGTTTGGGGACTGAGGATTGAGGATTGAGTATTTAGGATTGAGGATTGAGGATTGAGGATTGAGGATTGAGGATTGAGGATTGGGTATTGAGGTTTGATGATTGAGGATTAAAGATTGAGGATTGAGGGTTGTAGATTGAGGTCGAGGACTGAGGGTTGGGTATTAATGCTTGTGATCTGAGGATTGAGGATTGCGAATTGAGGATTGAGGATTGAGGATTGAAGATTGAGGATTTGGTATTGAGGATTGAAGAATGAGGACTGACGAGTGAGGATTGAGGATTGAGGATTGAAGACTGAGTATTCAGGATTGGAGATTGACGATTGAGGATTGAGGATTGAGGATTGAGGATTGAGGATTGAGGATTGAGGATTGAAGGTTGAGTATTCAGGATTGAAGATTGAGGATTGAGGATTGAGGATTGAGGATTGGGGATTTAAGATTGAGGATTGGGGTTTGAGTGTTGAAAACTGTGAATTGGGTATATTCTATTGAGGATTGAGGACTGACAATTGATTGTTGAGGACTGAGGGCTGAAGATTGAGGATTCAGGATTGAGGATTCAGGATTGAGGATTGGGGACTGAGTGTTGAGCGTTGAGTGATGAGAATTGATGTTTGTGGATTGAGATTTGAAAATTGAAGATTGGGGATTGAGTGTTGAAAACTGTGAATTGGGTATATTCCATTGAGGATTGAGAACTGACAATTGATTGTTGAGGACTTAGGGCTGAAGATTGAGGATTCAGGATTGAGGATTGAGGATTGAAGATTGAGTACTGAGGATTGAAGATTAAGATTGAGGATTGAGGATTGAGGACTGAGGATTGAGGACTGATGATTGAAGATTCAGTATTGAGGATTGAAGATTGAGAATTGAGGATTGAGGATTGAACATTGAGGACTCAGTGTTGAGGGTTGAGTGATGTGAATTGACGTTTGAGGATATAGATTTGAAGATTGCAGGTTGATTATTGAGTATTGAAACCTGTGAATTGAGGATATTCTATTGAGGATTGAGGATTGACAAACGATTGTTGAGGACTGAGTGCTGAAGATTAAGGATTCAGGATTGAGGATTCAGGATTGAGCTTTGAGGACTGAGGATTGAGGATTGAGGATTGAGGATTGAGGATTGAGAATTGATAATTGAGGATTGAGGATTGAAGATTGAGGATTGGGTATTGAGGATTGAAGAATGAGGATTGAGGATTGAAGATTGAGGATTGAGGATTGAGGAATGAGCATTGAAGATTGAGTATTGAAGATTGAAGGTTGAGGATTGTGGATTGAGGGTTGAGGATTGAGGATTGAATATTGAGGATTGGGGACTGAGTGTTGAGGGTTGAGTGATAAGAATTAATGATTGTGGATAGAGATTTGAAGATTGCAGACTGAGAATTGAGTAACGAAAACTGTGTATTGATGATATTCTATTGAGGATTGAGGATTCACAACTGATTGTAGAGGACTGAGCGCTGAAGATTGAGGATTCAGGATTGAGGATTCACGATTGAGGTTTGAGGACTGAGGATTGAGGATTGAAGATTGAGGATTGAGTATTGATGATTGAAGATGGGAGGATTGAGGATTGAGGGTTGAGGATTGAGGACGACGACTGACGGTTGAGGATTGAAGTTTGAGGATTGTGGATTGAGGATTGAGAGTGAGGGCTGAGTGTTGAGGATTGAGGTTTGAGTATAGAATCCTGAGAATTCAGGATATTCTATTGAGTATTGAGAATTGAGGATTGATGGTTGATTATTGAGGATTGAAGATTGTGGATTGAGGATTGAGTATTGAAGATTGAGGATTGAAGATTGAGGATTGCGGATTGACGATTTAGGATGGAGGATGAGGGCAGAGGGATGAGGATTGAGGTTTGAGGACTGAGGATTGAAGATTGAATATTAATGATTGAAGATTGGGGATTGAGGATTGAGGGTTGTGGATTGAGGACGAGGACTGAGGGCTTAGTATTGATGTTTGAAGTCTGAGGATAGAGGATTGAGGTTTGAGAATTGAGGATTGAGGATTGAGGATTGAAGATTGATGATTGGTTATTGAGGATTGTAGAATGAGTATTGAGGATTGAGGATTGAGGATTGAGGATTGAGGATTGAGTATTGAGGATTGAGAATTGAGGATTGAGGATTGAAGATTGAGTATTGAGGATTGAAGATTGAGGATTGAGTAATGAGGATTGAAGATTGAGGAGTGAGGATTGAGGATTGAAGATTGAGTATTGAGGATTGAAGATTGAGGATTGAGGATTGAGGATTGAGGGTTGAGGATTGAGGATTGAGGATTGACGCCTGAGGATTGAGGGTTGAGGACGGAGGATTGAAGAGAGAGGACTGAGTGTTGAGTGTTGAGTGTTGAGAATTGATGTTTGAGGACTGAGATTTGATTATTGAACATTGTGGATTGAGTATTGATCCATGAGAATTCAGGATATTATCTTGAGTATTGAGAATTGAGGATTGATGATTGAGTATTGAGGATTGATGGTTGATTGTTGAGTTTTGAATATTGAGGATTGAGGATTGAGCATTGAGGATTGAGGATTGAGGATTGAAGATTGAGTATTGATGATTGAAGATGGGAGGATTGAGGATTGAGGACGACGACTGACGGTTGAGGATTGAGATTTGAGGATTGTGGATTGAGGATTGAGAGTGAGGGCTGAGGGTTGAGGATTGAGGTTTGAGTATAGAATCCTGAGAATTCAGGATATTCTGTTGAGTATTGAGAACTGAGTATTGATGGTTAATTATTGAGGATTGAGGATTGAGGATAGAGGATTGAGTATTGAAGATTGTGGATTGATGATTGAGGATTCACGATTGATGATTGAGGATTGAGGATTGAGGATTGAAGATTTAGTATTGAGGATTGAAGATTGCGGATTGAGGATTGAGGATTGAGGATTGAGTATTGGTGATAGAAGATTGAGGTCTGGGGACTGAGGATCGAGGATTGAGGATTGAGGTTTGGGGATTGAAGATTGAGAATTGATGATTGAGTATTGAACATTGAGGACTGAGTGTTGAGGGTTGAGTGATGAGAATTGACTTTTGTGGATAGAGGTTTGAAGATTGCAGATTGAGTATTGAGTGTTGAAAGCTGTGAATTGAGTATATTCTATTGAGGATTGAGGATTGACTACAGATTGTTGAGGACTGAGGGCTGAAGGTTGAGGACACAGGGTTGAGGATACAGAATTGAGGTTTGAGGACTGAGGATTGAGGATTGAAGATTGAGTATCGAGGATTGAAGATTGAGGATTGCGGATTGTCGATTGAGGATTGAGGATGAGGGCTGAGGGTTGAGGATTGAGGTTTGAGTATGGAATATTGAGAATTCAGGATATTCTATTGAGTATTGAGAATTGAGGATTGATGGTTGAGTATTGAGGATTGAGGATTGAGTATTGAGGATTGAATATTGAAGATTGAGGATTGATGATTGAGTATTGATGATTCAGGATTGAGGATTGAGGATTGAGGATTGAAGATTGAGTATTGAGGATTGAGGATTGGGTATTGGGGATTGAGGATTGAGGATTGAGGGTTGGGGATTGAGGATTGAGGATTGAGGATTGAAGATTGAATATTAATGATTGAAGATTGAGGATTGAGGATTGAGGGTTGTCGATTGAGGACGAGGACTGAGGGCAGAGTATTGATGTTTGAAGTCTGAGGATTGAGGTTTGAGGATTGTCGATTGAGGATTGAGAGTGAGGGCTGAGGGTTGAGGATTGAGGTTTGAGTATAGAATCCTGAGAATTCAGGATATTCTGTTGAGTATTGAGAATTGAGTATTGATGATAGATTATTGAGGATTGAAGATTGAGGATTGCGGATTGTCGATTGAGGATTGAGGATGAGGGCTGAGGGTTGAGGATTGAGGTTTGAGGAGTGAGGACTGCTGATTGCGGATTGAGAATTGAGGATTGAGGATTGAGGATTGAAGATTGAGGATTGGGTATTGAGTACTGAAGAATGAGGACTGAGGATTTGGGCATTGAGGATTAAATGTAGAGGATTGAGGAATGAGGATTGAGGATTGAGGATTGAATATTGAGTATTGAGTATTGAAGCCAGACGATTGAGGATTGAGGATTGAGGATTGATGGTTGCGGATGGAGGATTGAAGACTGAGTATTGAGGAATGAAGGTTGAGGATTGAGGATTGAGGATTGAGGATTGAAGATTGAGTATTCAGGATTGGAGATTGACGATTGAGGATTGAGGACCGAGGATTGAGGATTGAGGGTTGAAGATTGAGTATTGAGGATTGAAAATTGCGGATTGAGGATTGAGGATTGAGGATTGAGTATTGAGGATAGAAGATTGAGGACTGGGGACTGAGGAATGGGGATTGAGGATTGAGGATTGATGATTGAGGATTGAGGATTGATGATTGAAGATTGAGGATTGGTTATTGAGGATTGAAGAATGAGGATTGAGGATTGAGGATTGTGGATTGAGTATTGAGTATTGAAAACTGTGAATTGAGGATATTCTATTGAGGATTGAGGATTGACAACTGATTGTTGAGGACTCAGGGCTGTAGATTGAGGATTCAGGATTGAGGATTCAGGATTGAGGTTTGAGGACTGAGGATTGAGGATTGGGTATTGGGGATTGAGGATTGAGGATTGAGGGTTGAGGATTGAGGATTGAGAATTGAGGATTGAAGATTGAATATTAATGATTGAAGATTGAGGATTGCAGATTGAGTATTGAGGATTGAAGTCTGAGGATTGAGGATTGAGGATTGAGAATTGAGGATTGATGATTGAAGATTGCGGATTGAGGATTGAGAGTTGAGGATTGAGTATTGATGAATGAGCATTGAAGATTGAGTATTGAGGATTGAAGGTTGAGGATTGTGGATTGAGGATTGAGGATTGAGGATTGATTATTGAGGATTGGGGACTGAGTGTTGAGGGTTGAGTGATGAGGATTTATGTTTGTGGATAGAGATTTGAAGATTGCAGATTGAGTATTGAGTTATGAAAGCTGTGAATTGATGATATTCTATTGAGGATTGAGGATTGGCAACTGATTGTAGAGGACTGAGGGCTGAAGACTGAGGATTCAGGATTGAGGATTCAGGATAGAGGTTTGAGGACTGAGGATTGTGGATTGAGGATTGAGGATTGAGGAATGAGAATTGAAGATTGAGGATTGATGATTGAGGGTTGTGGATTGAGGACGAGGACTGAGGGTTGAGTATTGATGTTTGAGGTCTGAGGGTTGGGGCGTGAGGACTGAGAATTGAGGATTGAGGATTGAGGATTGAACATTGAGGACTGAGTGTTGAGGGTTGAGTGATGAGAATTGATGTCTGTGGATAGAGGTTTGAAGATTGCAGATTGAGCATTGAGTGTTGAAAACTGTAAATTGAGGATATTCTATTGAGTATTGAGGATTGACTACTGATTGTTGAGGACTGAGGGCTGAAGATTGAGGATTCAGGATTGAGGATTCAGGATTGAGGTTTGAGGACTGAGGATTGAGGATTGGGTATTGGGGATTGAGGATTGAGGATTGAGGGTTGAGGATTGAGGATTGAGGATTGAGGATTGAAGATTGAATATTAATGATTGAAGATTGAGGATTGAGGATTGAGGGTTGTGGATTGAGGACGAGGACTGAGGGCTTAGTATTAATGTTTGAAGTCTGAGGATTGAGGATTGAGGAGTGAGAATTGAGGATTGAGGATTGAGGATTGAGGATTGAAGATTGAGGATTCGGTATTGAGGATTGAGGAATGAGGATTGAGGAGTGAGGACTGAGGATTGAGGATTGCAGATTGAGTATTGAGGATTGAAGTCTGAGGATTGAGGATTGAGGATTCGGTATTGAGGATTAAAGAATGAGGATTGAGGTGTGAGGACTGAGGATTGAGGATTGCAGATTGAGTATTGAGGATTGAAGGTCGAGGATTGAGGATTATGGGTTGAGGATTGAGGATTGAGGATTGAAGATTGAGTATTGAGGATTCAAGATTCCGGATTGATGATTGAGGATTGAAGATTGAGGACTGAGTGTTGAGGGTTGAGTGATGAGAATTGACGTTTTTGGATTGAGACTTGAAGATTGAAGAATGGGGATTGGGTATTGAAAACTGTGAATTGAGGATATTCTATTGAGGATTGAGGATTGAGAATTGATTGTTGAGGACTGAGGACTGAAGTTTGCGGATTCAGGATTGAGGATTCGGGATTGAGGTTCCAGGACTGAGGATTGAGGGTTGAGGATTGAGGATTGAGGATTGAGGATTGAGGATTGAGGATTGAGGATTGAAGATTGAGTATTGAGGATTGAAAATTGAGGATTGATGATTCAGGATTGAAGCTTGAGGATTGAAGATTGAGGATTGGGGATTGAGGATTGATGATTGAGGATAGAGGATTGAAGATTGAGGATTGGGGATTGAGGATTGACGATTGGGGATTGGGGATTGAGGATTGAGGATTGAGGTTTGAGGATTGAGGATTGAAGGTTGAGTATTGAGAATTGAAGGTTGAGGATTGGGGATTGAGGATTGAGGATTAAGGATTGAAGATTGAGGGTTGAGGGTTGAAGATTGAGGATTGGGAATTGAGGATTGACGATTGAGGATTGAGGATTGAGGATTGAGGATTGAGGACTGAGGATTGAGGATTGAGGATTGAAGATTGAGTATTGAGTATTGAAGGTTGTGGATTGAAGATTGAGGATTGAGGATTGAGGATAGAGGATTGAAGATTGAGGATTGGGGATTGAGGATTGACGATTGAGGATTGAGTGTTGAGGATTGAGAATTGAGGATTGAGGATTGAAGATTGAGTATTGAGGATTCAAGATTGCGGATTGAGGATTGAGGTTTGAAGATCGAGGACTGAGTGTTGAGGGTTGAGTGATGAGAATTGATGTGTGCGGATTGAGATTTGAAGATTGAAGAATGGGGATTGAGTATTGAAAGCTGTGAATTGAGGATGTTCTATTGAGGATTGAGGACTGACAATTGATTGTTGAGGACTGAGGGCTGAAGATTGAGATTTCAGGATTGAGGATTCAGGATTGAGGTTTGAGGACTGAGGATTCGAGGATTGAGGATTGAGGATTGAGTACGCAGGATTGAAGATTGAGGATTGGGTATTGAGGATTGAACATTCAGGATTGAGGATTGAGGATAGAGGATTGAGCATTGAGGATTGAAGATTGAGTATTGAGGATATTCTATTGAGGATTGAGGATTGACTATTGATTGTTGAGGACTGAGGGCTGAAGATTCAGGATTCAGTATTGAGGGTTCGGTATTGATGTTTCAGGACTGAGGATTGAGGGTTGAGGATTGAGGATTGAGGATTGAAAATTTGGGATTCAGGATTGAGGACTGAGGATTGAGGATTGAGGATTGAAGATTGAGTATTGAGTATTGAAGATTGAGGATTGAACATTGAGGATTGAGGATTGAGGGTTGTGGATTGCGGACGAGGACTGAGGGTTGAGTATTGACGTTTGACGTCTGAGGATTGAGGATTGAGGATTGAGAATTGAGGATTGAGGATTGAGGATTGAAGATTGAGGATTGGGTGTTGAGGATTGAAGAATGAGGATTGAGGATTGAGGATTGAAGATTGAGGGTTGAAGATTGAGTATTGAGGATTGAAGATTGAGGATTGAGGATTGAGGATTGAGGATTGAGGATTGAGGATTGAGGATTGAAGATTGAGTATTGAGGATTGAAGATCGAGGATTGGGGATTGAGGATTGAAGATTGAGGATTGCGGATTGACGATTTAGGATGGAGGATGAGGGCTGAGGGATGAGGATTGAGGTTTGAGGACTGAGGACTGCGGATTGCGGGTTGAGGATTGAGGATTGAGGATTCAGGATTGAGTATTGAGGATTGAAGATTGAGGATTGGGTATTGAGGATTGAAGAATGAGGATTGAGGATTGAGGATTGAGGATTGAGTATTGAGTATTGAAAACTGTGAATTGAGTATATTCTATTGAGGATTGAGGATTGACAACTGATTGTTGAGGACTCAGGGCTGTAGATTGAGGATTCAGGATTGAGGATTCAGGATTGAGGTTTGAGGACTGAGGATTGAGGATTGGGTATTGGGGATTGAGGATTGAGGATTGAGGGCTGAGGATTGAGGATTGAGGATTGAGGATTGAAGATTGAATATTAATGATTGAAGATTGAGGATTGCAGATTGAGTATTGAGGATTGAAGTCTGAGGATTGAGGATTGAGGATTGAGAATTGAGGATTGATGATTGAAGATTGCGGATTGAGGATTGAGAGTTGAGGATTGAGTATTGAGGAATGAGCATTGAAGATTGAGTATTGAGGATTGAAGGTTGAGGATTGTGGATTGAGGATTGAGGATTGAGGATTGATTATTGAGGATTGGGGACTGAGTGTTGAGGGTTGAGTGATGAGGATTTATGTTTGTGGATAGAGATTTGAAGATTGCAGATTGAGCATTGAGTGTTGAAAACTGTAAATTGAGGATATTCTATTGAGTATTGAGGATTGACTACTGATTGTTGAGGACTGAGGGCTGAAGATTGAGGACTCAGGATTGAGGATTCAGAATTGAGGATTGAGGACTGAGGATTGAGGATTGAAGATTGAGTATTGAGGATTGAAGATTGAGGATTGCGGATTGACGATTTAGGATGGAGGATGAGGGCTGAGGGATGAGGATTGAGGTTTGAGGACTGAGGACTGCGGATTGCGGGTTGAGGATTGAGGATTGAGGATTCAGGATTGAGTATTGAGGATTGAAGATTGAGGATTGGGTATTGAGGATTGAAGAATGAGGATTGAGGATTGAGGATTGAGGATTGAGTATTGAGTATTGAAAACTGTGAATTGAGTATATTCTATTGAGGATTGAGGATTGACAACTGATTGTTGAGGACTCAGGGCTGTAGATTGAGGATTCAGGATTGAGGATTCAGGATTGAGGTTTGAGGACTGAGGATTGAGGACTGGGTATTGGGGATTGAGGATTGAACATTGAGGGTTGAGGATTGAGGATTGAGGATTGAGGATTGAAGATTGAATATTAATGATTGAAGATTGAGGATTGAGGATTGAGGGTTGTGGATTGAGGACGAGGACTGAGGGCTTAGTATTAATGTTTGAAGTCTGAGGATTGAGGATTGAGGAGTGAGAATTGAGGATTGAGGATTGAGGATTGAAGATTGAGGATTCGGTATTGAGGATTGAGGAATGAGGATTGAGGAGTGAGGACTGAGGATTGAGCATTGCAGATTGAGTATTGAGGATTGAAGTCTGAGGATTGAGGATTGAGTATTCGGTATTGAGGATTAAAGAATGAGGATTGAGGTGTGAGGACTGAGGATTGAGGATTGCAGATTGAGTATTGAGGATTGAAGATCGAGGATTGATGATTATGGGTTGAGGATTGAGGATTGAGGATTGAAGATTGAGTATTGAGGATTCAAGATTCCGGATTGATGATTGAGGATTGAAGATTGAGGACTGAGTGTTGAGGGTTGAGTGATGAGAATTGACGTTTTTGGATTGAGACTTGAAGATTGAAGAATGGGGATTGAGTATTGAAAACTGTGAATTGAGGATATTCTATTGAGGATTGAGGATTGAGAATTGATTGTTGAGGACTGAGGACTGAAGTTTGCGGATTCAGGATTGAGGATTCGGGATTGAGGTTTCAGGACTGAGGATTGAGGGTTGAGGATTGAGGATTGAGGATTGACGATTGAGGATTGAGGATTGAGGATTGAAGAATGAGTATTGAGGATTGAAAATTGAGGATTGATGATTCAGGATTGAGTATTGAGGATTGAGAATTGAGGATTGAGGATTGAAGATTGAGTATTGAGGATTGAAGATTGAGGAATGAGTATTGAGGATTGAAGACTGAGGACTGAGTGTTGAGGGTTGAGTGATGATAATTGGTGGTTGTGGATTGAGATTTGAAGTTTAAATAATGGCGATTGAGTATTGAAAACTGTGAATTGAGGATATTCTATTGAGGATTGAGGATTGACAATTGATTGTTGAGGACCGACGGCTGAAGATTGAGGATTCAGGATTGAGGATTCCGGATTGAGGTTTGAGGACTGGGGATTGAGGGCTGAGGATTGAGGATTGAGGATTGACGCTTGAAGATCGAGGACTGAGGATGGAGTATTGAAGAGAGAGGACTGAGTGTTGAGAGTTGAGTGTTGAGAATTGATGTTTGAGGATTGAGATTTGATTATTGAATATTGTGGATTGAGTATTGAAGATTGAGGATAGATGATTGAGGATTGACGATTGAGGATTGAGGATTGAGGATTGAAGATTGAGTATTGAGGATTGAGGATTGCGGATTGAGGATTGAGGATTGAGGATTGAGTACTGAGGATAGAAGATTGAGGACTGGGGACTGAGGATTGAGGATTGAGAATTGAGGATTGAGGATTGAGGATTGAGGATTGAGGATTGAAGATTCAGTATTGAGGATTGAAGATTGAGAATTGAGGATTGAGGATTGAACATTGAGGACTGAGTGTTGAGGGTTGAGTGATGAGAATTGATGTCTGTGGATAGAGGTTTGAAGATTGCAGATTGAGCATTGAGTGTTGAAAACTGTAAATTGAGGATATTCTATTGAGTATTGAGGATTGACTACTGATTGTTGAGGACTCAGGGCTGTAGATTGAGGATTCAGGATTGAGGATTCAGGATTGAGGTTTGAGGACTGAGGATTGAGGATTGGGTATTGGGGATTGAGGATTGAGGATTGAGGGTTGAGGATTGAGGATTGAGGATTGAGGATTGAAGATTGAATATTAATGATTGAAGATTGAGGATTGAGGATTGAGGGTTGTGGATTGAGGACGAGGACTGAGGGCTTAGTATTAATGTTTGAAGTCTGAGGATTGAGGATTGAGGAGTGAGAATTGAGGATTGAGGATTGAGGATTGAAGATTGAGGATTCGGTATTGAGGATTGAGGAATGAGGATTGAGGAGTGAGGACTGAGGATTGAGGATTGCAGATTGAGTATTGAGGATTGAAGTCTGAGGATTGAGGATTGAGGATTCGGTATTGAGGATTAAAGAATGAGGATTGAGGTGTGAGGACTGAGGATTGAGGATTGCAGATTGAGTATTGAGGATTGAAGATCGAGGATTGAGGATTATGGGTTGGGGATTGAGGATCGAGGATTGAAGATTGAGTATTGAGGATTCAAGATTCCGGATTGATGATTGAGGATTGAAGATTGAGGACTGTGTGTTGAGGGTTGGGTGATGAGAATTGACGTTTTTGGATTGAGACTTGAAGATTGAAGAATGGGGAATGAGTATTGAAAACTGTGAATTGAGGATATTCTATTGAGGATTGAGGATTGAGAATTGATTGTTGAGGACTGAGGACTGAAGTTTGCGGATTCAGGATTGAGGATTCGGGATTGAGGTTTCAGGACTGAGGATTGAGGGTTGAGGATTGAGGATTTAGGATTGAGGATTGAGGATTGAGGATTGAGGATTGAAGATTGAGTATTGAGGATTGAAAATTGAGGATTGATGATTCAGGATTGAAGCTTGAGGATTGAAGATTGAGGATTGGGGATTGAGGATTGATGATTGAGGATAGAGGATTGAAGATTGAGGATTGGGGATTGAGGATTGACGATTGGGGATTGGGGATTGGGGATTGAGGATTGAGGTTTGAGGATTGAGGATTGAAGATTGAGTATTGAGAATTGAATGTTGAGGATTGGGGATTGAGGATTGAGGATTAAGGATTGAAGATTGAGGGTTGAGGGTTGAAGATTGAGGATTGGGAATTGAGGATTGACGATTGAGGATTGAGGATTGAGGATTGAGGATTGAGGACTGAGGATTGAGGATTGAGGATTGAAGATTGAGTATTGAGTATTGAAGGTTGTGGATTGAAGATTGAGGATTGAGGATTGAGGATAGAGGATTGAAGATTGAGGATTGGGGATTGAGGATTGACGATTGAGGATTGAGTGTTGAGGATTGAGAATTGAGGATTGAGGATTGAAGATTGAGTATTGAGGATTCAAGATTGCGGATTGAGGATTGAGGTTTGAAGATCGAGGACTGAGTGTTGAGGGTTGAGTGATGAGAATTGATGTGTGCGGATTGAGATTTGAAGATTGAAGAATGGGGATTGAGTATAGAAAGCTGTGAATTGAGGATGTTCTATTGAGGATTGAGGACTGACAATTGATTGTTGAGGACTGAGGGCTGAGGATTGAGATTTCAGGATTGAGGATTCAGGATTGAGGTTTGAGGACTGAGGATTCGAGGATTGAGGATTGAGGATTGAGTACTCAGGATTGAAGATTGAGGATTGGGTATTGAGGATTGAACATTCAGGATTGAGGATTGAGGATAGAGGATTGAGCATTGAGGATTGAAGATTGAGTATTGAGGATATTCTATTGAGGATTGAGGATTGACTATTGATTGTTGAGGACTGAGGGCTGAAGATTCAGGATTCAGTATTGAGGATTCGGTATTGATGTTTCAGGACTGAGGATTGAGGGTTGAGGATTGAGGATTGAGGATTGAAAATTTGGGATTCAGGATTGAGGTCTGAGGATTGAGGATTGAGGATTGAAGATTGAGTATTGAGTATTGAAGATTGAGGATTGAACATTGAGGATTGAGGATTGAGGGTTGTGGATTGCGGACGAGGACTGAGGGTTGAGTATTGATGTTTGAGGTCTGAGGATTGAGGATTGAGGATTGAGAATTGAGGATTGAGGATTGAGGATTGAAGATTGAGGATTGGGTGTTGAGGATTGAAGAATGAGGATTGAGGATTGAGGATTGAAGATTGATGGTTGAAGATTGAGTATTGAGGATTGAAGATTGAGGATTGAGGATTGAGGATTGAGGATTGAGGATTGAGGATTGAGGATTGACGATTGAGTATTGAGGATTGAAGATCGAGGATTGGGGATTGAGGATTGAGGATTAAGGATTGAAGATTGAGGATTGAGGATTGAAAATTGAGGATTGGGAATTGAGGATTGACGATTGAGGATTGAGTATTGAGGATTGAGAATTGAGGATTGAGGACTGAAGACTGAGTATTGAGGATTGAAGATTGAGAATTTAGGGTTGAGGATTGAAGATTGAGGACTGAGTCTTGCGGGTTGAGTGATGAGAGTTGATGCTTGTGGATTGAGATTTGAAGATTGAAGAATGGGGATTGAGTATTGAAAACTGTGAATTGAGGGTATTCTATTGAGGATTGAGGATTGACAATTGATTGTTGAGGACTGAGGGCTGAAGATTGAGGATTCAGGATTGAGGATTCGGTATTGACGTTTCAGGACTGAGGATTGATGGTTGAGGATTGAGGATTGAGGATTGAGTATTGAAGATTGAGGATTGAGGATTGAGGATTGAGGATTGAGGATAGAGGGTTGAAGATTAAGGATTGGGGATTGAGGACTGACGATTGAGGATTGAGTGTTGAGGATTGAGATTTGAGGATTGAGGATTGAAGATTGAGTATTGAGGATTCAAGATTGCGGATTGAGGATTGAGGATTGAAGATTGAGGACTGAGTGTTGAGGGCTGAGTGATGAGAATTGATGTTTGTGGATTGAGACTTGAATATTGAAGAATGGGGATTGAGTATTGAAAACTGTGAATTGGGTATATTCTATTGAGGATTGAGGACTGACAATTGATTGTTGAGGTCTGAGGGCTGAAGATTGAGGATTCAGGATTGAGGATTCAGGATTGAGGTTTGAGGACTGAGGATTGAGGATTGAGGATTGAGGATTGAGTATTGAGGATTGAAGATTGTGGACTGGGTGTTGAGAATTGAAGAATGGGGATTGAAAATTGAGGATTGAAGATTGAGGGTTGAAGATTGAGTATTGAGGATTTAGGAGTGAGGACTGAAGATTGAGGACTGAGTGTTGAGGGTTGAGTGATGAGAATTGATGTTTGTGGATTGAGATTTGAAGACTGAAGAATGGGGATTGAGTATTGAAAACTGTGAATTGAGGATATACTATTGAGGATTGAGGATTGTCAATTGATTGTTGAGGACTGAGTGCTGAATATTGAGGATTGAAGATTGAGGATTGAGGATTGAGGATTGAGGATTGAGAATTGAGGATTGAGGATTGAGGATTGAAGATTGAGGATTGAGGGTTGAAGATTGAGGATTGGGAATTGAGGATTGAGGATTGAGGATTGAGGATAGAGGATTGAAGATTGAGGATTGGGGATTGAGGATTGACGATTGAGGATTGACTGTTGAGGATTGAGAATTGAGGATTGAGGATTGAAGATTGAGTATTGAGGATTCAAGATTCCGGATTGAGGATTGAGGATTGAAGATTGAGGACTGAGTGTTGAGGGTTGAGTGATGAGAATTGACGTTTGTGGATTGAGACTTGAAGATTGAAGAATGGGGATTGAGTATTGAAAACTGTGAATTGAGGATATTCTATTGAGGATTGAGGATTGAGAATTGATTGTTGAGGACTGAGGACTGAAGTTTGCGGATTCAGGATTGAGGATTCGGGATTGAGGTTTCAGGACTGAGGATTGAGGGTTGAAGATTGAGGATTGAGGATTGAGGATTGAGGATTGAGGATTGAGGATTGAAGATTGAGTATTGAGGATTGAAAATTGAGGATTGATGGTTGAGGATTGAAGATTGAGGATTGAAGATTGAGGATTGGGGATTGAGGATTGATGATTGAGGATAGAGGATTGAAGATTGAGGATTGGGGATTGAGGATTGACGATTGGGGATTGGGGATTGAGGATTGAGGATTGAGGTTTGAGGATTGAGGATTGAAGATTGAGTATTGAGAATTGAAGGTTGAGGATTGGGGATTGAGGATTGAGGATTAAGGAATATTGAGGGTTGAGTGTTGAGGATTGAGGATTGGGAATTGAGGATTGAGGATTTGGGATTCAGGATTGAGGACTGAGGATTGAGGATTGAGGATTGAAGATTGAGTATTGAGTATTGAAGATTGAGGATTGAACATTGAGGATTGAGGATTGAGGGTTGTGGATTGCGGACGAGGTCTGAGGGTTGAGTATTGATGTTTGAGGTCTGAGGATTGAGGATTGAGGATTGAGAATTGAGGATTGAGGATTGAGGATTGAAGATTGAGGATTGGGTGTTGAGGATTGAAGAATGAGGATTGAGGATTGAGGATTGAAGATTGAGGGTTGAAGATTGAGTATTGAGGATTGAAGATTGAGGATTGAGGATTGAGGATTGAGGATTGAGGATTGAGGATTGAGGATTGAAGATTGAGTATTGAGGATTGAAGATTGAGGATTGGGGATTGGGGATTGAGGATTAAGGATTGAAGATTGAGGATTGAGGATTGAAAATTGAGGATTGGGAATTGAGGATTGACGATCGAGGATTGAGTATTGAGCATTGAGAATTGAGGATTGAGGACTGAAGACTGAGTATTGAGGATTGAAGATTGAGGATTTAGGGTTGAGGACTGAAGATTGAGGACTGAGTGTTGAGGGTTGAGTGATGAGAATTGATGCTTGTGGATTGAGATTTGAAGATTGAAGAATGGGGATTGAGTATTGAAAACTGTGAATTGAGGGTATTCTATTGAGGATTGAGGATTGACAATTGATTGTTGAGGACTGAGGGCTGAAGATTGAGGATTCAGGACTGAGGATTCGGTATTGACGTTTCAGGACTGAGGATTGATGGCTGAGGATTGATGATTGAGGATTGAGTATTGAAGATTGAGGATTGAAGATTGAGGATTGAGGATTGAGGATTGAGGATAGAGGGTTGAAGATTGAGGATTGGGGATTGAGGATTGACGATTGAGGATTGAGTGTTGAGGATTGAGATTTGAGGATTGAGGATTGAAGATTGAGTACTGAGGATTCAAGATTGCGGATTGAGGATTGAGGATTGAAGATTGAGGACTGAGTGTTGAGGGCTGAGTGATGAGAATTGATGTTTGTGGATTGAGACTTGAATATTGAAGAATGGGGATTGAGTGTTCAAAACTGTGAATTGAGGATATTCTATTGAGGATTGAGGATTGACAATTGATTGTTGAGGACTGAGGACTGAGGTTTGCGGATTCAGGATTGAGGATTCGGGATTGACGTTTCAGGACTGAGGATTGAGGGTTGAGGATTGAGGATTAAGGATTGAGGATTTAGGATTGAGGATTGAGGATTGAGGATTGAGTATTGAGGATTGAAGATTGAGGATTGGGTATTGAGGATTGAGGATTGAGGATTGAGGATTGAGGATTGAGGATTCGGTATTGAGGCTTCAGGACTGAGGATTGAGGGTTGAGGGTTGAGGATTGAGGATTGAGGATTTGGGATTGAGGATTGAGGATTGAGGATTGAGGATTGAGGATTGAGTATTGAAGATTGAGTATTGAGGATTGAAGATTGAGGATTGAGGATTGAGGATTGAGGGTAGAGAATTGAGGATTGTGGATTGAGGATTGAAGATTGAGGATTGGGTATTGAGGAGTGACGAATTAGGATTGAGGATTTAGGATTGAGGATTGAGGATTGCAGATTGAGTATTGAGGACTGAAGATTGAGGATTGAGGATTGAGGATTGACAACTGATTGTTGAGGACTGAGGGATGAAGGTTGAGGATTCAGGATTGAGGATTCAGGATTGAGGTTCGAGGACTGAGGATTGTGGGTTGAGGATTGAGGATTGAGGTTTGAGGATTGAGGATTGAGGATTGAAGATTGAGGATTGGGTATTGCGGATTGAACATTGAGGATCGAGAGTTGAGGACTGAGGATTGAGTTTCGAGGATCGAGGATTGAGGATTGAGGATTGAGGATTGAAGATTGAGGATTGGGGACTGAGTATTGAAGATTGAGGATTGAGGATTGAGGATTGAGTATTGAAGATTCAGTATTGAGGATTGAAGATTGAGAATTGAGGATTGAGGATTGAACATAAAGGACTGAGTGTTGAGGGTTGAGTGATGAGAATTGATGTTTGGGATTGAGATTTGAAGATTGAAGATTTTGGTTTGAGTGTTGAAAACTGTGAATTGGGTATATTCTATTGAGGATTGAGGACTGACAATTGATTGTTGAGGTCTGAGGGCTGAAGATTGAGGATTCAGGATTGAGGATTCAGGATTGAGGTTTGAGGACTGAGGATTGAGGATTGAGGATTGAGGATTGAGTATTGAGGATTGAAGATTGAGGATTGGGTATTGAGGATTGAACATTCAGGATTGAGGATTGAGGATAGAGGATTGAAGATTGAGGATTGATGATTGAATATTGATGATTGAAGGTTGAGGATTGAGGATTGAGGGTTGTGGATTGCGGACGAGGACTGAGGGTTGAGTATTGATGCTTGAGGTCTGAGGATTGAGGATTGAGGATTGGGAATTGAGGATTGAGGATTGAGGATTGAAGATTGTGGACTGGGTGTTGAGAATTGAAGAATGAGGATTGAAAATTGAGGATTGAAGATTGAGGGTTGAAGATTGAGTATTGAGGATTTAGGATTGAGGACTGAAGATTGAGGACTGAGTGTTGAGGGTTGAGTGATGAGAATTGATGTTTGTGGATTGAGATTTGAAGACTGAAGAATGGGGATTGAGTATTGAAAACTGTGAATTGAGGATATACTATTGAGGATTGAGGATTGTCAATTGATTGTTGAGGACTGAGTGCTGAATATTGAGGATTCAGGATTGAGGATTCGGTATTGAGGTTTCAGGACTGAGGATTGAGGGTTGAGGATTGAGGATTGAGGATTGAGGATTTGGGATTGAGGATTGAGGGTTGAGGATTGAGGATTGAGGGTTGAGGATTGAGTATTGAAGATAGAGTATTGAGGATTGAAGATTGAGGATTGAGGATTGAGGATTGAGTATTGAGAATTGAGGATTGAGGATTGAGGATTGAAGATTGAGGATTGGGTATTGAGGAGTGACGAATTAGGATTGAGGATTGAGGATTGAGGATTGAGGATTGCAGATTGAGTATTGAGGAATGCAGATTGAGGACTGAGGATTGAGGATTGAGGATTGAGGACTGAGGATTGAGGATTGAGGATTGAAGATTGAGTATTGAAGATTGAGGATTGGGGATTGAGGATTGAGGATTGAGGATTAAGGATTGAAGATTGAGGATTGAGGATTGACGATTGAGGATTGAGTGTTGAGGATTGAGAATTGAGGATTGAGGATTGAAGATTGAGTATTGAGGATTCAAGATTCAAGATTGAGGATTGAGGATTGAAGATTGAGGACTGAGTTTTGAGGGTTGAGTGATGAGAATTGACGTTTGTGGATTGAGACTTGAAGATTGAAGAATGGGGATTGAGTATTGAAAACTGTGAATTGAGGATATTCTATTGAGGATTGAGGATTGAGAATTGATTCTTGAGGACTGAGGACTGAAGTTTGCGGATTCAGGATTGAGGATTCGGTATTGAGGTTTCAGGACTGAGGATTGAGGGTTGAGGATTGAGGATTGAGGATTGAGGATTTGGGATTGAGGATTGAGGATTGAGGATTGAGGATTGAGGATTGAGGATTGAGTATTGAAGTATGAGTATTGAGGAGTGACGAATTAGGATTGAGGATTGAGGATTCAGGATTGAAGATTGCAGATTGAGCATTGAGGAATGAATATTGAGGACTGAGGATTGAGGATTGAGTATTGATGATTGAGGATTGAGGATTCAGGATTGAGGATTGAGGATAGAGGATTGAAGATTGAGGATTGGGGATTGAGGATTGACGATTGAGGATTGAGTGTTGAGGATTGAGAATTGAGGATTGAGGATTGAAGATTGAGTATTGAGGATTCAAGATTCAAGATTGAGGATTGAGGATTGAAGATTGAGGACTGAGTGTTGAGGGTTGAGTGATGAGAATTGACGTTTGTGGATTGAGACTTGAAGATTGAAGAATGGGGATTGAGTATTGAAAACTGTGAATTGAGGATATTCTATTGAGGATTGCGGATTGAGAATTGATTGTTGAGGACTGAGGACTGAAGTTTGCGGATTCAGGATTGAGGATTCGGGATTGAGGTTTCAGGACTGAGGATTGAGGGTTGAAGATTGAGGATTGAGGATTGAGGATTGAGGATTGAGGATTGAGGATTGAAGATTGAGTATTGAGGATTGAAAATTGAGGATTGATGGTTGAGGGTTGAAGATTGAGGATTGAAGATTGAGGATTGGGGATTGAGGATTGATGATTGAGGATAGAGGATTGAAGATTGAGGATTGGGGATTGAGGATTGACGATTGGGGATTGGGGATTGAGGATTGAGGATTGAGGTTTGAGGATTGAGGATTGAAGATTGAGTATTGAGAATTGATGGTTGAGGATTGGGGAATGAGGATTGAGGATTAAGGAATATTGAGGGTTGAGTGTTGAAGATTGAGGATTGGGAATTGAGGATTGACGATTGAGGATTGAGGATTGAGGATTGAGGATTGAGGATTTAGGATTGAGGATTGAAGATTGAGGACTGAGTTTTGAGGGTTGAGTGATGAGAATTGACGTTTGTGGATTGAGACTTGAAGATTGAAGAATGGGGATTGAGTATTGAAAACTGTGAATTGAGGATATTCTATTGAGGATTGAGGATTGAGAATTGATTCTTGAGGACTGAGGACTGAAGTTTGCGGATTCAGGATTGAGGATTCGGTATTGAGGTTTCAGGACTGAGGATTGAGGGTTGAGGATTGAGGATTGAGGATTGAGGATTTGGGATTGAGGATTGAGGATTGAGGATTGAGGATTGAGGATTGAGGATTGAGTATTGAAGTATGAGTATTGAGGAGTGACGAATTAGGATTGAGGATTGAGGATTCAGGATTGAAGATTGCAGATTGAGCATTGAGGAATGAATATTGAGGACTGAGGATTGAGGATTGAGTATTGATGATTGAGGATTGAGGATTCAGGATTGAGGATTGAGGATAGAGGATTGAAGATTGAGGATTGGGGATTGAGGATTGACGATTGAGGATTGAGTGTTGAGGATTGAGAATTGAGGATTGAGGATTGAAGATTGAGTATTGAGGATTCAAGATTCAAGATTGAGGATTGAGGATTGAAGATTGAGGACTGAGTGTTGAGGGTTGAGTGATGAGAATTGACGTTTGTGGATTGAGACTTGAAGATTGAAGAATGGGGATTGAGTATTGAAAACTGTGAATTGAGGATATTCTATTGAGGATTGAGGATTGAGAATTGATTGTTGAGGACTGAGGACTGAAGTTTGCGGATTCAGGATTGAGGATTCGGGATTGAGGTTTCAGGACTGAGGATTGAGGGTTGAAGATTGAGGATTGAGGATTGAGGATTGAGGATTGAGGATTGAGGATTGAAGATTGAGTATTGAGGATTGAAAATTGAGGATTGATGGTTGAGGGTTGAAGATTGAGGATTGAAGATTGAGGATTGGGGATTGAGGATTGATGATTGAGGATAGAGGATTGAAGATTGAGGATTGGGGATTGAGGATTGACGATTGGGGATTGGGGATTGAGGATTGAGGATTGAGGTTTGAGGATTGAGGATTGAAGATTGAGTATTGAGAATTGATGGTTGAGGATTGGGGAATGAGGATTGAGGATTAAGGAATATTGAGGGTTGAGTGTTGAAGATTGAGGATTGGGAATTGAGGATTGACGATTGAGGATTGAGGATTGAGGATTGAGGATTGAGGATTTAGGATTGAGGATTGAAGATTGAGGACTGAGTGTTCAGGGTTGAGTGATGAGAATTGATGTTTGTGGATTGAGATTTGAAGACTGAAGAATGGGGATTGAGTATTGAAAACTGTGAATTGAGGATATTCTATTGAGGACTGAGGATTGTCAATTGATTGTTGAGGACTGAGTGCTGAAGATTGAGGATTCAGGATTGAGGATTCGGTATTGAGGTTTCAGGACTGAGGATTCAGGGTTGAGGATTGAGGATTGAGGATTGAGGATTTGGGATTGAGGATTGAGGATTGAGGATTGAGGATTGAGGATTGAGGATTGAGTATTGAAGTATGAGTATTGAGGAGTGACGAATAAGGATTGAGGATTGAGGATTGAGGATTGAAGATTGCAGATTGAGCATTGAGGAATGAATATTGAGGACTGAGGATTGAGGATTGAGTATTGATGATTGAGGATTGAGGATTCAGGATTGAGGATTGAGGATAGAGGATTGAAGATTGAGGATTGGGGATTGAGGATTGACGATTGAGGATTGAGTGTTGAGGATTGAGAATTGAGGATTGAGGATTGAAGATTGAGTATTGAGGATTCAAGATTCAAGATTGAGGATTGAGGATTGAAGATTGAGGACTGAGTGTTGAGGGTTGAGTGATGAGAATTGACGTTTGTGGATTGAGACTTGAAGATTGAAGAATGGGGATTGAGTATTGAAAACTGTGAATTGAGGATATTCTATTGAGGATTGAGGATTGAGAATTGATTGTTGAGGACTGAGGACTGAAGTTTGCGGATTCAGGATTGAGGATTCGGGATTGAGGTTTCAGGACTGAGGATTGAGTGTTGAAGATTGAGGATTGAGGATTGAGGATTGAGGATTGAGGATTGAGGATTGAGGATTGAAGATTGAGTATTGAGGATTGAAAATTGTGGATTGATGGTTGAGGATTGAAGATTGAGGATTGAAGATTGAGGATTGGGGATTGAGGATTGATGATTGAGGATAGAGGATTGAAGATTGAGGATTGGGGATTGAGGATTGACGATTGGGGATTGGGGATTGAGGATTGAGGATTGAGGTTTGAGGATTGAGGATTGAAGATTGAGTATTGAGAATTGATGGTTGAGGATTGGGGATTGAGGATTGAGGATTAAGGAATATTGAGGGTTGAGTGTTGAAGATTGAGGATTGGGAATTAAGGATTGACGATTGAGGATTGAGGATTGAGGATTGAGGACTGAGGATTGAGGATTGAGGATTGAAGATTGAGTATTGAGTATTGATGATTGAGGATTGAAGATTGAGGATTGAGGATTGAGGATAGAGGATTGAAGATTGAGGATTGGGGATTGAGGATTGACGATTGAGGATTGAGTGTTGAGGATTGAGAATTGAGGATTGAGGATTGAAGATTGAGTATTGAGGATTCAAGATTGCGGATTGAGGATTGAGGATTGAAGATTGAGGACTGAGTGTTGAGGGATGAGTGATGAGAATTGATGTTTGTGGATTGAGACTTGAATATTGAAGAATGGGGATTGAGTATTGAAAACTGTGAATTGAGGATATTCTATTGAGGATTGAGGATTGACAATTGATTGTTGAGGACTGAGGACTGAAGTTTGCGGTTTCAGGATTGAGGATTCGGGATTGAGGTTTCAGGACTGAGGATTGAGGGTTGAGGATTGAGGATTGAGGATTGAGGATTGAGGATCGAGGATTGAAGGTTGAGTATTCAGGATTGAAGATTGAGGATTGAAGATTGAGGATTGGGTATTGAGGATTGAACATTCAGGATTGAGGATTGAGGATAGAGGATTGAAGATTGAGGATTGATGATTGAATATTGATGATTGAAGATTGAGGATTGAGGATTGAGGGTTGTGGATTGCGGACGAGGGCTGAGGGTTGAGTATTGATGCTTGAGGTCTGAGGATTGAGGATTGAGGATTGGGAATTGAGGATTGAGGATTGAGGATTGAAGATTGTGGACTGGGTGTTGAGAATTGAAGAATGAGGATTGAAAATTGAGGATTGAAGATTGAGGGTTGAAGATTGAGTATTGAGGATTTAGGATTGAGGACTGAAGATTGAGGACTGAGTGTTGAGGGTTGAGTGATGAGAATTGATGTTTGTGGATTGAGATTTGAAGACTGAAGAATGGGGATTGAGTATTGAAAACTGTGAATTGAGGATATACTATTGAGGATTGAGGATTGTCAATTGATTGTTGAGGACTGAGTGCTGAATATTGAGGATTCAGGATTGAGGATTCGGTATTGAGGTTTCAGGACTGAGGATTGAGGGTTGAGGATTGAGGATTGAGGATTGAGGATTTGGGATTGAGGATTGAGGGTTGAGGATTGAGGATTGAGGGTTGAGGATTGAGTATTGAAGATAGAGTATTGAGGATTGAAGATTGAGGATTGAGGATTGAGGATTGAGGATTGAGAATTGAGGATTGAGGATTGGGGATTGAAGATTGAGGATTGGGTATTGAGGAGTGACGAATTAGGATTGAGGATTGAGGATTGAGGATTGAGGATTGCAGATTGAGTATTGAGGAATGAAGATTGAGGACTGAGGATTGAGGATTGAGGATTGAGGACTGAGGATTGAGGATTGAGGATTGAAGATTGAGTATTGAAGATTGAGGATTGGGGATTGAGGATTGGGGATTGAGGATTAAGGATTGAAGATTGAGGATTGAGGGTTGAAGATTGAGGATTGGGTATTGAGGATTGAGGATTGAGGATTGAGGATTGAGGATTGAAGATTGAGTATTGAGGATTGAAAATTGAGGGTTGAAGATTGAGTATTGAGGATTTAGGATTGAGGATTGAAGATTGAGGACTGAGTGTTCAGGGTTGAGTGATGAGAATTGATGTTTGTGGATTGAGATTTGAAGACTGAAGAATGGGGATTGAGTATTGAAAACTGTGAATTGAGGATATTCTATTGAGGATTGAGGATTGTCAATTGATTGTTGAGGACTGAGTGCTGAAGATTGAGGATTCAGGATTGAGGATTCGGTATTGAGGTTTCAGGACTGAGGATTCAGGGTTGAGGATTGAGGATTGAGGATTGAGGATTTGGGATTGAGGATTGAGGATTGAGGATTGAGGATTGAGGATTGAGGATTGAGTATTGAAGTATGAGTATTGAGGAGTGACGAATTAGGATTGAGGATTGAGGATTGAGGATTGAAGATTGCAGATTGAGCATTGAGGAATGAATATTGAGGACTGAGGATTGAGGATTGAGTATTGATGATTGAGGATTGAGGATTCAGGATTGAGGATTGAGAATAGAGGATTGAAGATTGAGGATTGGGGATTGAGGATTGACGATTGAGGATTGAGTGTTGAGGATTGAGAATTGAGGATTGAGGATTGAAGATTGAGTATTGAGGATTCAAGATTCAAGATTGAGGATTGAGGATTGAAGATTGAGGACTGAGTGTTGAGGGTTGAGTGATGAGAATTGACGTTTGTGGATTGAGACTTGAAGATTGAAGAATGGGGATTGAGTATTGAAAACTGTGAATTGAGGATATTCTATTGAGGATTGAGGATTGAGAATTGATTGTTGAGGACTGAGGACTGAAGTTTGCGGATTCAGGATTGAGGATTCGGGATTGAGGTTTCAGGACTGAGGATTGAGGGTTGAAGATTGAGGATTGAGGATTGAGGATTGAGGATTGAGGATTGAGGATTGAAGATTGAGTATTGAGGATTGAAAATTGTGGATTGATGGTTGAGGATTGAAGATTGAGGATTGAAGATTGAGGATTGGGGTTTGAGGATTGATGATTGAGGATAGAGGATTGAAGATTGAGGATTGGGGATTGAGGATTGACGATTGGGGATTGGGGATTGAGGATTGAGGATTGAGGTTTGAGGATTGAGGATTGAAGATTGAGTATTGAGAATTGATGGTTGAGGATTGGGGATTGAGGATTGAGGATTAAGGAATATTGAGGGTTGAGTGTTGAAGATTGAGGATTGAGGATTGAGGATAGAGGATTGAAGATTGAGGATTGGGGATTGAGGATTGACGATTGTGGATTGAGTGTTGAGGATTGAGAATTGAGGATTGAGGATTGAAGATTGAGTATTGAGGATTCAAGATTGCGGATTGAGGATTGAGGTTTGAAGATTGGGGACTGAGTGTTGAGGGTTGAGTGATGAGAATTGATGTTTGCGGATTGAGATTTGAAGATTGAAGAATGGGGATTGAGGATTGAAAGCTGTGAATCGAGGATGTTCTATTGAGGATTGAGGACTCACAATTGATTGTTGAGGACTGAGGGCTGAAGATTGAGATTTCAGGATTGAGGATTCAGGATTGAGGTTTGAGGACTGAGGATTCGAGGATTGAGGATTGAGGATTGAGTACTGAGGATTGAAGATTGAGGATTGGGTATTGAGGATTGAACATTCAGGATTGAGGATTGAGGATAGAGGATTGAGCATTGAGGATTGAAGATTGAGTATTGAGTATTGAAGATTGAGGATTGAACATTGAGGGTTGAGGATTGAGGGTTGTGGATTGCGGACGAGGACTGAGGGTTGAGTATTGATGTTTGAGGTCTGAGGATTGAGGATTGAGGATTGAGAAATGAGGATTGAGGATTGAGGATTGAAGATTGAGGATTGGGTGTTGAGGATTGAAGAATGAGGATTGAGGATTGAGGATTGAAGATTGAGGGTTGAAGATTGAGTATTGAGGATTGAAGATTGAGCATTGAGGATTGAGGATTGAGGATTGAGGATTGAGGATTGAGGATTGAAGATTGAGTATTGAGGATTGAAGATTGAGGATTGGGGATTGAGGATTGAGGATTAAGGATTGAAGATTGAGGATTGAGGATTGAAAATTGAGGATTGGGAATTGAGGACTGACGATTGAGGATTGAGTATTGAGGATTGAGAATTGAGGATTGAGGACTGAAGACTGAGTATTGAGGATTGAAGATTGAGGATTTAGGGTTGTGGATTGAAGATTGAGCACTGAGTGTTGAGGGTTGAGTGATGAGAATTGATGCTTGCGGATTGAGATTTGAAGATTGAAGAATGGGGATTGAGTATTGAAAACTGTGAATTGAGGGTATTCTATTGAGGATTGAGGATTGACAATTGATTGTTGAGGACTGAGTGCTGAAGATTGAGGATTCAGGACTGAGGATTCGGTATTGACGTTTCAGGACTGAGGATTGATGGTTGAGGATTGAGGATTGAGGATTGAGTATTGAAGATTGAGGATTGAAGATTGAGGATTGAGGATTGAGGATAGAGGGTTGAAGATTGAGGATTGGGGATTGAGGATTGACGATTGAGGATTGAGTGTTGAGGATTGAGATTTGAGAATTGAGGATTGAAGATTGAGTATTGAGGATTCAAGATTGCGGATTGAGGATTGAGGATTGAAGATTGAGGACTGAGTGTTGAGGGCTGAGTGATGAGAATTGATGTTTGTGGATTGAGACTTGAATATTGAAGAATGGGGATTGAGTGTTGAAAACTGTGAATTGAGGATATTCTATTGAGGATTGAGGATTGACAATTGATTGTTGAGGACTGAGGACTGAAGTTTGCGGATTCAGGATTGAGGATTCGGGATTGAGGTTTCAGGACTGAGGATTGAGGGTTGAGGATTGAGGATTAAGGATTGAGGATTTAGGATTGAGGATTGAGGATTGAGGATTGAGTATTGACGATTGAACATTGAGGATTGGGTATTGAGGATTGAGGATTGAGGATTGAGGATTGAGGATTGAGGATTTGGGATTGAGGATTGAGGATTGAGGATTGAGGATTGAGGATTGAGGATTGAGTATTGAAGATTGAGTATTGAGGATTGAAGATTGAGGATTGAGGATTGAGGATTGAGGATAGAGAATTGAGGATCGTGGATTGAGGATTGAAGATTGAGGATTGGGTATTGAGGAGTGACGAATTGGGATTGAGGATTTAGGATTGAGGATAGAGGATTGCAGATTGAGTATTGAGGACTGAAGATTGAGGATTGAGAATTGAGGATTGAGAACTGATTGTTGAGGACTGAGGGATGAAGATTGAGGATTCAGGATTGAGGATTCAGGATTGAGGTTCGAGGACTGAGGATTGAGGGTTGAGGATTGAGGATTGAGGTTTGAGGATTGAGGATTGAGGATTGAAGATTGAGGATTGACAATTGATTGTTGAGGACTGAGGTCTGAAGATTGAGGATTCAGGATTGAGGATTCGGTATTGATGTTTCTGGACTGCGGATTGAGGGTTGAGGATTGAGGATTGAGGATTCAGGATTGAGGATTGAGAATTGAGGATTGAGGATTGAGGATTGGAGATTGAGGATTGAGGATTGAGGATTGAGGATTGAGGATTGAGGATTGAAGATTGAGTATTGAGTATTGAAGATTGAGGATTGAAGATTGAGGACTGAGGATTGAGGATAAAGGATTGAAGATTGAGGATTGGGGATTGAGGATTGACGATTGAGGATTGAGTGTTGAGGATTGAGAATTGAGGATTGAGGATTGATGATTGAGTATTGAGGATTCAAGATTGCGGATTGAGGATTGAGGATTGAAGATTGAGGTATGAGTGTTGAGGGTTGAGTGATGAGAATTGATGTTTGTGGATTGAGATTTGAAGATTGAGGAATGGGGATTGAGTATCGAAAGCTGTGAATTGTGGATATTCTATTGAGGAGTGAGGATTGACAATTGATTGTTGAGGACTGAGGGATGAAGATTGAGGATTCAGGATTGAGGATTCAGGATTGATGTTCGAGGACTGAGGATTGAGGGTTGAGGTTTGAGGATTGAGGTTTGAGGATTGAGGATTGAGAATTGAAGATTGAGGATTGGGTATTGCGGATTGAACATTGAGGTTTGAGGATTGAGGACTGCGGATTGAGGTTCGAGGATCGAGGATTGAGGATTGAGGATTGAGGATTGAAGATTGAGGATTGGGGACTGAGTATTGAAGACTGAGGATTGAGGATTGAGGATTGTGGATTGAGGACTTAGTATTGATGATTGAAGATTCAGTATTGAGGATTGAAGATTGAGAATTGAGTATTGAGGATTGAACATAAAGGACTAACTGTCGAGGGATGAGTAATGTGAATTGATGTTTGTGGATAGAGATCTGAAGATTGCAGATTGAGTATTGAGTTTTGAAATCTGTGAATTGGTGATATTCTACTGAGGATTGAGGATTGACAACTGATTGTTGAGGACTGAGGGCTGAAGGTTGAGGATTCAGGATTGAGGATTCAGGATTGAGGTTTGGGGACAGAGGATTGAGGATTGAGGATTGAGGATTGAGGATTGAGGATTGAGGATTGAGGATTGAGGATTGAGGATTGGGTATTGAGGTTTGAGGATTGAGGATTGAAGATTGAGGATTGAGGATTGGGGATTGAGGATTGAATGTTGAATATTGATGATTGAAGATTGAGGATTGAGGATTGAGGGTTGTAGGTTGAGGACGAGGACTGAGGGTCGGGTATTAATGCCTGAGGTCTGAGGATTGAGGATTGCGAAATGAGGACTGAGGATTGAGGATTGAGGATTGAGGATTGAGTATTGAGGATTGAAGATTGAGGATTGGGTATTGAGGATTGAACATTCAGGGTTGAGGATTGAGGATAGAGGATTGAAGATTGAGGATTGATGATAGAATATTGATGATTGGAGATTGAGGATTGAGGATTGAGGGTTGAGTATTGAGGATTGAAGATTGAGGATTGGGTATTGAGGATTGAACATTCAGGATTGAGGATTGAGGATAGAGGATTGAAGATTGAGGATTGATGATTGAATATTGATGATTGAAGATTGAGGATTGAGGATTGAGGGTTGTGGATTGCGGACGAGGAGTGAGGGTTGAGTATTGGTGTTTGAGGTCTGAGGATTGAGGATTGAGGATTGAGAATTGAGGATTGAGGATTGAGGATCGAAGATTGAGGACTGGGTGTTGTGGGTTGAAGAGTGAGGATTGAGGATTGAGGATTGAAGATTGAGGGTTGAAGATTGAGGATTGGGTATTGAGGATTGAGGATTGAGGATTGAGGATTGTGGATTGAGGATTCGGTATTGAGGCTTCAGGACTGAGGATTGAGGGTTGAGGGTTGAGGATTGAGAATTGAGAATTTGGGATTGAGGATTGAGGATTGAGGATTGAGGATTGAGGATTGAGGATTGAGGATTGAGTATTGAAGATTGAGTATTGAGGATTGAAGATTGAGGATTGAGGATTGAGGATTGAGGATTGAGAATTGAGGATTGTGGATTGAGGATTGAAGATTGAGGATTGGGTATTGAGGAGTGACGAATTAGGATTGAGGATTTAGGATTGAGGATTGAGGATTGCAGATTGAGTATTGAGGACTGAAGATTGAGGATTGAGGATTGAGGATTGCCAACTGATTGTTGAGGACTGAGGGATGAAGATTGAGGATTCAGGATTGAGGATTCAGGATTGAGGTTCGAGGACTGAGGATTGAGGGTTGAGGATTGAGGATTGAGGTTTGAGGATTGAGGATTGAGGATTGAAGATTGAGGATTGGGTATTGCGGATTGAACATTGAGGATCGAGAATTGAGGACTGAGGATTGAGTTTCGAGGATCGAGGATTGAGGATTGAGGATTGAGGATTGAAGATTGAGGATTGGGGACTGAGTATTGAAGATTGAGGATTGAGGATTGAGGATTGAGTATTGAAGATTCAGTATTGAGGACTGAAGATTGAGAATTGAGGATTGAGGATTCAACATAAAGGACTGAGTGTTGAGGGTTGAGTGATGAGAATTGATGTTTGGGATTGAGATTTGAAGATTGAAGAATGGGGATTGAGTATTGAAAACTGTGAATTGAGGATATTCTACTGAGGATTGAGGATTGACAATTGATTGTTGAGGACTGAGGTCTGAAGATTGAGGATTCAGGGTTGAGGATTCGGTATTGATGTTTCTGGACTGAGGATTGAGGGTTGAGGATTGAGGATTCAGGATTGAGGATTGAGGATTGAGGATTGAGGATTGAGGATTGAGGATTGGGTATTGAGGTTTGAGGATTGAGGATTGAAGATTGAGGATTGAGGATTGGGGATTGAGGATTGAGGATTGAGTATTGAAGATTCAGTATTGAGGATTGAAGATTGAGAATTGAGGATTGAGGATTCAACATAAAGGACTGAGTGTTGAGGGTTGAGTGATGAGAATTGATGTTTGGGATTGAGATTTGAAGATTGAAGAATGGGGATTGAGTATTGAAAACTGTGAATTGAGGATATTCTACTGAGGATTGAGGATTGACAATTGATTGTTGAGGACTGAGGTCTGAAGATTGAGGATTCAGGATTGAGGATTCGGTATTGATGTTTCTGGACTGAGGATTGAGGGTTGAGGATTGAGGATTGAGGATTCAGGATTGAGGATTGTGAATTGAGGATTGGGGATTGAGGATTGACGATTGAGGATTGAGTATTGAGGATTGAGAACTGAGGATTGAGGATTGAACAGTGATTATTGAGGATTGAGGATTGAGGATTGAGGATTGAAGATTGAGTGTTGAGGATTGAAGATTGAGGATTGGGAATTGAGTATTGACGATTGAGGATTGAGTATTGAGGATTGAGAACTGAGGATTGAGGATTGAACATTGATTATTGAGGATTGATGATTGAAGATTGAGGATTGAGGATTGAGGATTGAGGATTGAGGACTGAGGATTGAGGATTGAGGATTGAAGATTGAGTATTGAGTATTGAAGATTGAGGATTGAAGGTTGATTATTGAGGATTGATGATTGAAGATTGAGGATTGAGGATTGAGGATTGAGGATTGAGGACTGAGGATTGAGGATTGAGGATTGAAGATTGAGTATTGAGTATTGAAGATTGAGGATTGAAGATTGATTATTGAGGATTGATGATTGAAGATTGAGGATTGAGGATTGAGGATTGAGGATTGAGGATTGAGGACTGAGGATTGAGGATTGAGGATTGAAGATTGAGTATTGAGTATTGAAGATTGAGGATTGAACATTGATTATTGAGGATTGATGATTGAAGATTGAGGATTGAGGATTGAGGATTGAGGATTGAGGACTGAGGATTGAGGATTGAGTATTGAAGATTGAGTATTGAGTATTGAAGATTGAGGATTGAAGATTGAGGACTGAGGATTGAGGATTCAGGATTGAGGATTCAGGATTGATGTTCGAGGATTGACGATTGAGGATTGAGTGTTGAGGGTTGAGAATTGAGGATTGAGGATTGATGATTGAGTATTGAGGATTCAAGATTGCGGATTGAGGATTGAGGACTGAAGATTGAGGTCTGAGTGTTGAGGGTTTAGTGATGAGAATTGATGTTTGTGGATTGAGATTTGAAGATTGAGGAATGGGGATTGAGTATCGAAAGCTGTGAATTGAGGATATTCTACTGAGGATTGAGGATTGACAATTGATTGTTGAGGACTGAGGTCTGAAGATTGAGGATTCAGGATTGAGGATTCGGTATTGATGTTTCTGGACTGAGGATTGAGGGTTGAGGATTGAGGATTGAGGATTCAGGATCGAGGATTGTGAATTGAGGATTGGGGATTGAGGATTGACGATTGAGGATTGAGTATTGAGGATTGAGAACTGAGGATTGAGGATTGAACATTGATTATTGAGGATTGAGGATTGAGGATTGAGGATTGAAGATTGAGTGTTGAGGATTGAAGATTGAGGATTGGGAATTGAGTATTGACGATTGAGGATTGAGGATTGAGGATTGAGGATTGAGGATTGAGGATTGAGTATTGAAGATTGAGTATTGAGGATTGAAGATTGAGGATTGAGGATTGAGGATTACGGATTGAGAATTGAGGATTGAGGATTGAGGATTGAAGATTGAGGATTGGGTATTGAGGAGTGACGAATTAGGATTGAGGATTGAGGATTGAGGATTGAGGATTGCAGATTGAGTATTGATGATTGAAGATTGAGGATTGAGGATTGAGGATTGAGGATTGAGGACTGAGGATTCAGGATTGAGGATTGAAGATTGAGTATTGAGTATTGAAGATTGAGGATTGAAGATTGAGGACTGAGGATTGAGGATAGAGGGTTGAAGATTGAGGATTGGGGATTGAGGATTGACGATTGAGGATTGAGTGTTGAGGATTGAGAATTGAGGATTGAGGATTGATGATTGAGTATTGAGGATCCAAGATTGCGGATTGAGGATTGAGGATTGAAGATTGAGGTCTGAGTGTTGAGGGTTGAGTGATGAGAATTGATGTTTGTGGATTGAGATCTGAAGATTGAGGAATGGGGATTGAGTATCGAAAGCTGTGAATTGAGGATATTCTATTGAGGAGTGAGGATTGACAATTGATTGTTGAGGACTGAGGGATGAAGATTGAGGATTCAGGATTGAGGATTCAGGATTGATGTTCGAGGACTGAGGATTGAGGGTTGAGGTTTGAGGATTGAGGTTTGAGGATTGAGGATTGAGAATTGAAGATTGAGGATTGGGTATTGCGGATTGAACATTGAGGTTTCAGGATTGAGGACTGCGGATTGAGGTTCGAGGATCGAGGATTGAGGATTGAGGATTGAGGATTGAGGATTGAGGATTGAGGACTGAGGATTGAGGATTGAGGATTGAAGATTGAGGATTGGGTATTGAGGATTGAACATTCAGGATTGAGGATTGAGGATAGAGGATTGAAGATTGAGGATTGATGATTGAATATTGATGATTGAAGATTGAGGATTGAGTATTGAAGATTGAGTATTGAGGATTGAAGATTGAGGATTGAAGATTGAGGATTGAGGATTGAGGGTTGAGGATTGAGTATTGAAGACTGAGGATTGGGGATTGAGGATTGACGATTGAGGATTGAGTATTGAGGATTGAGAACTGAGGATTGAGGATTGAACATTGATTATTGAGGATTGATGATTGAAGATTGAGGATTGAGGATTGAGGATTGAGGATTGAGGACTGAGGATTGAGGATTGAGGATTGAAGATTGAGTATTGAGTATTGAAGATTGAGGATTGAAGATTGAGGACTGAGGATTGAGGATTCAGGATTGAGGATTCAGGATAGATGTTCGAGGATTGACGATTGAGGATTGAGTGTTGAGGATTGAGAATTGAGGATTGAGGATTGATGATTGAGTATTGAGGATTCAAGATTTCGGATTGAGGATTGAGGACTGAAGATTGAGGTCTGAGTGTTGAGGGTTTAGTGATGAGAATTGATGTTTGTGGATTGAGATTTGAAGATTGAGGAATGGGGATTGAGTATCGAAAGCTGTGAATTGAGGATATTCTCTTGAGGAGTGAGGATTGACAATTGATTGTTGAGGACTGAGGGATGAAGATTGAGGATTCAGGATTGAGGATTCAGGATTGATGTTCGAGGACTGAGGATTGAGGGTTGAGGTTTGAGGATTGAGGTTTGAGGATTGAGGATTGAGAATTGAAGATTGAGGATTGGGTATTGCGGATTGAACATTGAGGTTTGAGGATTGAGGACTGCGGATTGAGGTTCGAGGATCGAGGATTGAGGATTGAGGATTGAGGATTGAAGATTGAGGATTGGGGACTGAGTATTGAAGACTGAGGATTGAGGATTGAGGATTGTGGATTGAGGATTGAGTATTGATGATTGAAGATTCAGTATTGAGGATTGAAGATTGAGAATTGAGGATTGAGGATTGAATATAAAGGACTAACTGTCGAGGGATGAGTAATGTGAATTGATGTTTGTGGATAGAGATCTGAAGATTGCAGATTGAGTATTGAGTGTTGAAATCTGTGAATTGGTGATATTCTATTGAGGATTGAGGATTGACAACTGATTGTTGAGGACTGAGGGCTGAAGGTTGAGGATTCAGGATTGAGGATTCAGGATTGAGGTTTGGGGACAGAGGATTGAGGATTGAGAATTGAGGATTGAGGATTGAGGACTGAGGATTGAGGATTGAGGATTGAGTATTGAGGATCGAGAATTGAGGATTGAGGACTGAAGACTGAGTATTGAGGATTGAAGATTGAGGATTTAGGGTTGAGGATTGAAGATTGAGGACTGAGTGTTGAGGGTTGAGTGATGAGAATTGATGCTTGTGGATTGAGATTTGAAGATTGAAGAATGGGGATTGAGTATTCAAAACTGTGAATTGAGGGCATTCTATTGAGGATTGAGGATTGACAATTGATTGTTGTGGACTGAGGGCTGAAGATTGAGGATTCAGGATTGAGGATTCGGTATTGACGTTTCAGGACTGAGGATTGATGGTCGAGGATTGAGGATTGAGGATTGAGTATTGAAGATTGAGGATTGAGGATTGAGGATTGAGGATTGAGGATAGAGTGTTGAAGATTGAGGATTGGGGATTGAGGATTGACGATTGAGGATTGAGTGTTGAGGATTGAGATTTGAGGATTGAGGATTGAAGATTGAGTATTGAGGATTCAAGATTGCGGATTGAGGATTGAGGATTGAAGATTGAGGACTGAGTGTTGAGGGCTGAGTGATGAGAATTGATGTTTGTGGATTGAGACTTGAATATTGAAGAATGGGGATTGAGTGTTGAAAACTGTGAATTGAGGATATTCTATTGACGATTGAGGATTGAGAATTGATTGTTGAGGACTGAGGACTGAAGTTTGCGGATTCAGGATTGAGGATTCGGGATTGAGGTTTCAGGACTGATGATTGAGGGTTGAGGATTGAGTATTAAGGATTGAGGATTGAGGATTGAGGATTGAGGATTGAGGATTGAGTATTGAGGATTAAAGATTGAGGATTGGGTATTGAGGATTGAGGATTGAGGATTGAGGATTGAGGATTGAGGATTCGGTATTGAGGCTTCAGGACTGAGGATTGAGGGTTGAGGGTTGAGGATTGAGGATTGAGGATTTGGGATTGAGGATTGAGGATTGAGGATTGAGGATTGAGGATTGAGGATTGAGTATTGAAGATTGAGTATTGAGGATTGAAGATTGAGGATTGAGGAATGAGGTTTGAGGATTGAGGGTTGAGGATTGAGTATTAAGGATTGAGGATTGAGGATTGAGGATTGAGGATTGAGGATTGAGTAATGAGGATTGAAGATTGAGGATTGGGTATTGAGGATTGAGGATTGAGGATTGAGGATTGAGGATTGAGGATTCGGTATTGAGGCTTCAGGACTGAGGATTGAGGGTTGAGGGTTGAGGATTGAGGATTGAGGATTTGGAATTGAGGATTGAGGATTGAGGATTGAGGATTGAGGATTGAGGATTGAGTATTGAAGATTGAGTATTGAGGATTGAAGATTGAGGATTGAGGATTGAGGTTTGAGGATTGAGAATTGAGGATTGTGGATTGAGGATTGAAGATTGAGGATTGGGTATTGAGGAGTGACGAATTAGGATTGAGGATTTAGGATTGAGGATTGAGGATTGCAGATTGAGTATTGAGGACTGAAGATTGAGGATTGAGGATTGAGGATTGAAGATTGAGTATTGAGGATTGAGAACTGAGGATTGAGGATTGAACATTGATTATTGAGGATTGAGGATTGAGGATTGAGGATTGAAGATTGAGGATTGAGGATTGAGGATTGAAGATTGAGGATTGAGGATTGAGGATTGAGGATTGAGTATTGAAGACTGAGGATTGGGGATTGAGGATTGACGATTGAGGTTTGAGTATTGAGGATTGAGTACTGAGGATTGAGGATTGAACATTGATTATTGAAGATTGAGGATTGGGAATTGAGTATTGACGATTGAGGATTGAGGATTGAGGATTGAGGATTGAGGATTGAGGATTGAGTATTGAAGATTGAGTATTGAGGATTGAAGATTGAGGATTGAGGATTAAGGATTACGGATTGAGAATTGAGGATTGAGGATTGAGGATTGAAGATTGAGGATTGGGTATTGAGGAGTGACGAATTAGGATTGAGGATTGAGGATTGAGGATTGAGGATTGCAGATTGAGTATTGATGATTGAAGATTGAGGATTGAGGATTGAGGATTGAGGATTGAGGACTGAGGATTGAGGATTGAGGATTGCAGATTGAGTATTGAGTATTGAAGATTGAGGATTGAAGATTGAGGACTGAGGATTGAGGATAGAGGATTGAAGATTGAGGATTGGGGATTGAGGATTGACGATTGAGGATTGAGTGTTGAGGATTGAGAATTGAGGATTGAGGATTGATGATTGAGTATTGAGGATTCAAGATTGCGGATTGAGGATTGAGGATTGAAGATTGAGGTCTGAGTGTTGAGGGTTGAGTGATGAGAATTGATGTTTGTGAATTGAGATTTGAAGATTGAGGAATGGGGATTGAGTATCGAAAGCTGTGAATTGAGGATATTCTATTGAGGAGTGAGGATTGACAATTGATTGTTGAGGACTGAGGGATGAAGATTGAGGATTCAGGATTGAGGATTCAGGATTGATGTTCGAGGACTGAGGATTGAGGGTTGAGGTTTGAGGATTGAGGTTTGAGAATTGAGGATTGAGAATTGAAGATTGAGGATTGGGTATTGCGGATTGAACATTGAGGTTTGAGGATTGAGGACTGCGGATTGAGGTTCGAGGATCGAGGATTGAGGATTGAGGATTGAGGATTGAAGATTGAGGATTGGGGCCTGAGTATTGAAGATTGAGGATTGAGGATTGAGGAGAGTGGATTGAGGATTGAGTATTGATGATTGAAGATTCAGTATTGAGGATTGAAGATTGAGAATTGAGGATTGAGGATTGAACATAAAGGACTGACTGTCGAGGGATGAGTAATGTGAATTGATGTTTGTGGATAGAGATCTGAAGATTGCAGATTGAGTATTGAGTTTTGAAATCTGTGAATTGGTGATATTCTATTGAGGATTGAGGATTGACAACCGATTGTTGAGGACTGAGGGCTGAAGGTTGAGGATTCAGGATTGAGGATTCAGGATTGAGGTTTGGGGACAGAGGATTGAGGATTGAGGATTGAGGATTGAGGATTGAAGATTGAGTATTGAAGATTGAGGATTGGGGATTGAGGGTTGAGGATTAAGGATTGATGATTGGGGATTGAGGATTGAAGATTGAGGATTGGGAATTGAGTATTGACGATTGAGGATTGAGTATTGAGGATTGAACATTCAGGATTGAGGATTGAGGATAGAGGATTGAAGATTGAGGATTGATGATTGAATATTGATGATTGAAGATTGAGGATTGAGGATTGAGTGTTGTGGATTGCGGACGAGGACTGAGGGTTGAGTATTGGTGTTTGAGGTCTGAGGATTGAGGATTGAGGATTGAAAATTGAGGATTGAGGATTGAGGATTGAAGATTGAGGACTGGGTGTTGAGGATTGAAGAATGAGGGTTGAGGATTGAGGATTGAAGATTGAGGGTTGAAGATTGAGTATTGAGGATTGAAGATTGAGGGTTGAGGATTGAGTATTGAGGATTGAGGATTGAGGATTGAGGATTGAAGATTGAGTATTGAGGATTGAAGATTGAGGATTGGGGATTGAGGATTGAGGATTGAGGATTGAGGATTGAGGATTGAGGACTGAGGATTGAGGATTGAGGATTGAAGATTGAGTATTCAAGATTGAAGATTGAGGATTGAGGATTGAGGATTGAGGATTGAGGACTGAGGATTGAGGGTTGAGGTTTGAGGATTGAGGTTTGAGGATTGAGGATTGAGAATTGAAGATTGAGGATTGGGTATTGCGGATTGAACATTGAGGTTTGAGGATTGAGGACTGCGGATAGAGGTTCGAGGATTGAGGATTGAGGATTGAGGATTCAGGATTGAGGATTCAGGATTGAGGTTCGAGGACTGAGGATTGAGGGTTCACGATTGAGGATTGAGGTTTGAGGATTGAGGATTGAGGATTGAAGATTGAGGATTGGGTATTGCGGATTGAACATTGAGGATTGAGAATTGAGGACTGAGGATTGAGTTTCGAGAATAGTGGATTGAGGATTGAGGATTGAGGATTGAAGATTGAGGATTGGGGACTGAGTATTAAAGATTGAGGATTGAGGATTGAGGATTGAGTATTGAAGATTCAGTATTGAGGATTGAAGATTGAGAATTGAGGATTGAGGATTGAACATAAAGGACTGAGTGTTGAGGGTTGAGTGATGAGAATTGATGTTTGGGATTGAGATTTGAAGATTGAAGAATGGGGATTGAGTATTGAAAACTGTGAATTGAGGATATTCTATTGAGGACTGAGGATTGACAATTGATTGTTGAGGACTGAGGTCTGAAGATTGAGGATTCAGGATTGAGGATTCGGTATTAATGTTTCTGGACTGAGGATTGAGTGTTGAGGATTGAGGATTCAGGATTGAGGATTGAGAATTGAGGATTGAGTATTGAGGATTGGAGATTGAGGATTGAGGATTGAGGATTGAGGATTGAGGATTGAGGATTGAGGATTGAAGATTGAGTATTGAGGATTGAAGATTGAGGATTGAGGATTGAGGATTGAGGATTGAGTATTGAAGACTGAGGATTGGGGATTGAGGATTGACGATTGAGGATTGAGTATTGAGGATTGAGAACTGAGGATTGAGGATTGAAGATTGAGTATTGAGGATTGAGGATTGAGGATTGAGGATTGAGGATTGAGGATTGAGGATTGAAGATTGAGGGTTGAGGATTGAAGATTGAGGATTGGGAATTGAGTAATGACGATTGAGGATTGAGGATTGAGGATTGAGGATTGAGGATTGAGTATTGAAGATTGAGTATTGAGGATTGAAGGTTGAGGATTGAGGATTGAGTATTACGGATTGAGAATTGAGGATTGAGGATTGAGGATTGAAGATTGAGGATTGGGTATTGAGGAGTGACGAATTAGGATTGAGGATTGAGGATTGAGGATTGAGGATTGCAGATTGAGTATTGAGGATTGAAGATTGAGGATAGAGGATTGAGGATTGAGGATTGAGGACTGAGGATTGAGGATTGAGGATTGAAGATTGAGTATTGAGTATTGAAGATTGAGGATTGAAGATTGAGGACTGAGGATTGAGGATAGAGGATTGAAGATTGAGGATTGGGGATTGAGGATTGACGATTGAGGATTGAGTGTTGAGGATTGAGAATTGAGAATTGGGGATTGATGATTGAGTATTGAGGATTCAAGATTGCGGATTGAGGATTGAGGATTGAAGATTGAGGTCCGAGTGTTGAGGGTTGAGTGATGAGAATTGATGTTTGTGGATTGAGGATTGAGGATTGAAGATTGAGTATTGAGTATTGAAGATTGAGGATTGAAGATTGAGGACTGAGGATTGAGGATAGAGGATTGAAGATTGAGGATTGGGGATTGAGGATTGACGATTGAGGATTGAGTATTGAGTATTGAGAACTGAGGATTGAGGATTGAAGATTGAGTATTGAGGATTGAGGATAGGGTATTGCGGATTGAACATTGAGGTTTGAGGATTGAGGACTGAGGATTGAGGTTCGAGGATCGAGGGATGAGGATTGAGGATTGAGGATTGAAGATTGAGGATTGGGGACTGAGTATTGAAGATTGAGGATTGAGGATTGAGGATTGTGGATTGAGGATTGAGTATTGAGGATTGAAGATTCAGTATTGAGGATTGAAGATTGAGAATTGAGGATTGAGGATTGAACATAAAGGACTGAGTGTCGAGGGATGAGTGATGTGAATTGATGTTTGTGGATAGAGATCTGAAGATTGCAGATTGAGTATTGAGTTTTGAAATCTGTGAATTGGTGATATTCTTTTGAGGATTGAGGATTGACAACTGATTGTTGAGGACTGAGGGCTGAAGATTGAGGATTCAGGATTGAGGATTCAGAATTGAGGTTTGGGGACAGAGGATTGAGGATTGAGGATTGAGGATTGAGGATTGAGTATTGAGGATTGAGGATTGAGGATTGAGGATTGGGTATTGAGGTTTGAGGATTGAGGATTGAGGATTGAGGATTGAGGATTGGGGATTGAGGATTGAAGGTTGAATATTGATGATTGAAGATTGAGGATTGAGGATTGAGGGTTGTAGGTTGAGGACGAGGACTGAGGGTTGGGTATTAATGCTTGAGGTCTGAGGATTGCGGATTGCGAATTGAGGACTGAGGATTGAGGATTGAGGATTGAGGATTGAGTATTGAGGATTGAAGATTGAGGATTGGGTATTGAGGATTGAACATTCAGGATTGAGGATTGAGGATAGAGGATTGAAGATTGAGGACTGATGATTGAATATTGATGATTGAAGATTGAGGATTGAGGATTGGGGATTGAGGATTGAGGATTGCAGATTGAGTATTGAGGATTGAAGATTGAGGATTGAGGATTGAGAATTGAGGATTGAGGACCGTGGATTGAGGATTGAGGATTGAAGATTGAGTATTGAGTATTGAAGATTGAGGATTGAAGATTGAGGACTGAGGATTGAGGATAGAGGATTGAAGATTGAGGATTGGGGATTGAGGATTGACGATTGAGGATTGAGTGTTGAGGATTGAGAATTGAGGATTGAGGATTGATGATTGAGTATTGAGGATTCAAGATTGCCGATTGAGGATTGAGGATTGAAGATTGAGGTCTGAGTGTTGAGGGTTGAGTGATGAGAATTGATGTTTGTGGATTGAGATTTGAAGATTGCAGATTGAGTATTGAGTATTGAAAACTGTGAATTGATGATATTCTATTGAGGATTGAGTATTGACGACTGATTGTTGAGGACTGAGGGCTGAAGATTGAGGATTCAGGATTGAGGATTCAGGATTGACGTTTGAGGACTGAGGATTGAGGATTGAGGATTGAGGATTGAGGATTGAGGACTGAGGATTAAGGATTGAAGATTGAGGATTGGGTATTGAGGATTGAAGAATGAGGATTGAGGATTGAGGATTGAGGATTGAGGATTGAGGATTGAGGATTGAAGATTGAGTATTGAGGATTGAAGATTAAGATTGAGGACTGAGGATTGAGGATTGAGGATTGAAGATTGAGGATTGGGGACTGAGTATTGAGGGTTGAGTGATGAGAATTGATGTTTGTGGATAGAGATCTGAAGATTGCAGATTGAGTATTGGGTATTGAAAGCTGTGAATTGGGGATATTCTATTGAGGATTGAGGATTGACAACTGATTGTTGAGGACTCAGGGCTGAAGATTGAGGATTCAGGATTGAGGATTCAGGATTGAGATTTGACGACTGAGGATTGAGGATTGGGTATTGGGGATTGAGGATTGAGGATTGACGGTTGGGGATTGAGGATTGAGGATTGAGGATTGAAGATTGAATATTAATGGTTCAAGATTGAGGATTGAGGATTGAGGGTTGTGGATTGAGGTCGAGGACTGAGGGCTGAGTATTGATGTTTGAAGTATGAGGATTGAGGAATGAGGATTGAGAATTGAGGATTGAGGATTGAGGATTGAAGATTGAGGATTCGTTATTGAGGATTGAAGAATGAGTATTGAGGAGTGAGGACTGAGGACTGAGGATTGCAGATTGAGTATTGACGATTGAAGATTGAGGATTGAGGATTGAGGGTTGCGGATTGAGGATTGAGGATTGAAGATTGAGTATTGAGGATTGAAGATTGAGGATTGAGGATTGAGGATTGAGGATTGCGGATTGAAGGTTGAGGATTGGGTATTGAGGATTGACGATTGAGGATTGAGCATTGAGGATTGAGTATTGAGGATTGAGGATTGGAGATTGAAGATTTAGTATTGAGGATTGAAGAATGCGGATTGAGGATTGAGGATTGAGGATTGAGTATTGAGGATTGAAGATTGAGGATTGGGTATTGAGGATTGAAGAATGAGGATTGAGGATTGAGGATTGAGTATTGAGGATTGGAGATTGAGTATTGTGGATTGAAGATTGAGGATTGAGGATTGAGTATTGACGATTGAGGATTTGGGACTGATGATTGAAGATTGAGGATTGAGGGTTGAGGATTGAGGACTGAGGACTGAGGATTGCTGATTGAGAGGTGAGGATTGAGGATTGAGGATTGAAGATTGAGGACTGGGTATTGAGGATTGAGGATTGAGTATTGAAGATTGAGGATTTGGGAATGAGGATTGAAGATTGAGGATTGAGGATTGAGGATTGAGGATTGAGGACTGAGGATTGAGGATTGAAGATTGAGGATTGGGTATTGAGGATTGAAGAATGAGGATTGAGGATTGAGGATTGAGGATTGAGGATTGAGGATTGAAGATTGAGTATTGAGGATTGAAGATTGACGATTGAGTATTGAGGATTGAGGATTGAAGATTGAGGATTGAGGGTTGAGGATTGAAGATTGAGTATTGAGGATTGAAGGTTGAGGATTGAGGATTGAGGTTTGAGGATTGAGGATTGAAGATTGAGTATTGAGGATTGAAGATTGAGGATTGAGGATTGAAGATTGAGGATTGAAGATTGAGGATTGAGGATTGAGGATTGAACATTCAGTATTGGGGATTGAGGATTGACGATTGAGGATTGAGGATTGAGGATTGAGGATGAGGGCTGAGGGTTGTGGATTGAGGTTTGAGTATTGAATCCTGAGAATTCAGGATATTCTATTGAGTATTGAGAATTGACGATTGATGGTTGAGTATTGAGGATTGAGGATTGAGGATTGAGGATTGAGAATTGAGAATTGAGGATGAGGACTGAGGGTTGAGGGTTGAGGTTTGAGGAATGAGGATTGAGGATTGCGGATTGAGGATTGAGGATTGAGGATTGAGGATTGTGGATTGAAGATTGAGTATTGAGGATTGAAGATTGAGGATTGAGGATCGAGGATTGAGGATTGAGGATTGAACATTCAGTATTGGGGATTGAGGATTGACGATTGAGGATTGAGGATTGAGAATTGAGGATGAGGGCTGAGGTTTGAGGATTGATGTTTGAGGAACGAGGATTGAGGATTGAGGATTGGGTATTGAGCATTGAAGAATGAGGATTGAGGATTGAGGATTGAGGATTGAGGATTGAGGATTGAGGATTGAGTATTGAGGACTGAGGATTGAGGACTGAAGATTGAGGATTGGGGATTGAGGATGAGGGCTGAGGGTTGAGGATTGAGGTTTGAGGACTGAGGACTGAGGATTGAGGTTTGAGAATTAGGGATTGAGGATTGAGGATTGAGGACTGAGGATTGAGCATTGAAGATTGAGCATTGAGGATTGAAGATTGAGTACTGGGGATTGAGGATTGAAAATTGAGGATTAATGATTGAGCATTGGGGATTGAGGATTTAAGATTGGAGATTGATTATTGAGGATTGAAGATTGAGGATTGAGGATTGAGGATTGAGGATTGAGAATTGAGAATTGAGGATGAGGACTGAGGGTTGAGGGTTGAGGTTTGTGGAATGAGGATTGAGGATTGCGCATTGAGGATTGAGGATTGAGGATTGAGGATTGTGGATTGAAGATTGAGTATTGAGGATTGAAGATTGAGGATTGAAGATTGAGGATTGAGGATTGAGGATTGAACATTCAGTATTGGGGATTGAGGATTGACGATTGAGGATTGAGGATTGAGGATTGAGGATGAGGGCTGAGGGTTGTGGATTGAGGTTTGAGTATTGAATCCTGAGAATTCAGGATATTCTATTGAGTATTGAGAATTGACGATTGATGGTTGAGTATTGAGGATTGAGGATTGAGGATTGAGGATTGAGGATTGAGGATTGAGGATTGAGAATTGAGAATTGAGGATGAGGACTGAGGGTTGAGGGTTGAGGTTTGAGGAATGAGGATTGAGGATTGCGGATTGAGGATTGAGGATTGAGGATTGAGGATTGAGAATTGAGAATTGAGGATGAGGACTGAGGGTTGAGGGTTGAGGTTTGAGGAATGAGGATTGAGGATTGCGGATTGAGGATTGAGGATTGAGGATTGAGGATTGAGGATTGAGGACTGACGATTAAGGATTGAAGATTGAGGATTGGGTATTGAGGATTGAAGAATGAGGATTGAGGATTGAGGATTGAGGATTGAGGATTGAGGATTGAGGATTGAAGATTGAGTATTGAGGATTGAAGATTAAGATTGAGGATTGAGGATTGAGGATTGAGGATTGAAGATTGAGGATTGGGGACTGAGTATTGAGGGTTGAGTGATGAGAATTGATGTTTGTGGATAGAGATCTGAAGATTGCAGATTGAGTATTGGGTATTGAAAGCTGTGAATTGGGGATATTCTATTGAGGATTGAGGATTGACAACTGATTGTTGAGGACTCAGGGCTGAAGATTGAGGATTCAGGATTGAGGATTCAGGATTGAGATTTGACGACTGAGGATTGAGGATTGGGTATTGGGGATTGAGGATTGAGGATTGACGGTTGGGGATTGAGGATTGAGGATTGAGGATTGAAGATTGAATATTAATGGTTCAAGATTGAGGATTGAGGATTGAGGGTTGTGGATTGAGGTCGAGGACTGAGGGCTGAGTATTGATGTTTGAAGTATGAGGATTGAGGAATGAGGATTGAGAATTGAGGATTGAGGATTGAGGATTGAAGATTGAGGATTCGTTATTGAGGATTGAAGAATGAGTATTGAGGAGCGAGGACTGAGGACTGAGGATTGCAGATTGAGTATTGACGATTGAAGATTGAGGATTGAGGATTGAGGGTTGCGGATTGAGGATTGAGGATTGAAGATTGAGTATTGAGGATTGAAGATTGAGGATTGAGGATTGAGGATTGAGGATTGCGGATTGAAGGTTGAGGATTGGGTATTGAGGATTGACGATTGAGGATTGAGCATTGAGGATTGAGTATTGAGGATTGAGGATTGGAGATTGAAGATTTAGTATTGAGGATTGAAGAATGCGGATTGAGGATTGAGGATTGAGGATTGAGTATTGAGGATTGAAGATTGAGGATTGGGTATTGAGGATTGAAGAATGAGGATTGAGGATTGAGGATTGAGTATTGAGGATTGGAGATTGAGTATTGTGGATTGAAGATTGAGGATTGAGGATTGAGTATTGACGATTGAGGATTTGGGACTGATGATTGAAGATTGAGGATTGAGGGTTGAGGATTGAGGACTGAGGACTGAGGATTGCTGATTGAGAGGTGAGGATTGAGGATTGAGGATTGAAGATTGAGGACTGGGTATTGAGGATTGAGGATTGAGTATTGAAGATTGAGGATTTGGGAATGAGGATTGAAGATTGAGGAATGAGGATTGAGGATTGAGGATTGAGGACTGAGGATTGAGGATTGAAGATTGAGGATTGGGTATTGAGGATTGAAGAATGAGGATTGAGGATTGAGGATTGAGGATTGAGGATTGAGGATTGAAGATTGAGTATTGAGGATTGAAGATTGACGATTGAGTATTGAGGATTGAGGATTGAAGATTGAGGATTGAGGGTTGAGGATTGAAGATTGAGTATTGAGGATTGAAGGTTGAGGATTGAGGATTGAGGTTTGAGGATTGAGGATTGAAGATTGAGTATTGAGGATTGAAGATTGAGGATTGAGGATTGAAGATTGAGGATTGAAGATTGAGGATTGAGGATTGAGGATTGAACATTCAGTATTGGGGATTGAGGATTGACGATTGAGGATTGAGGATTGAGGATTGAGGATGAGGGCTGAGGGTTGTGGATTGAGGTTTGAGTATTGAATCCTGAGAATTCAGGATATTCTATTGAGTATTGAGAATTGACGATTGATGGTTGAGTATTGAGGATTGAGGATTGAGGATTGAGGATTGAGAATTGAGAATTGAGGATGAGGACTGAGGGTTGAGGGTTGAGGTTTGAGGAATGAGGATTGAGGATTGCGGATTGAGGATTGAGGATTGAGGATTGAGGATTGTGGATTGAAGATTGAGTATTGAGGATTGAAGATTGAGGATTGAGGATCGAGGATTGAGGATTGAGGATTGAACATTCAGTATTGGGGATTGAGGATTGACGATTGAGGATTGAGGATTGAGAATTGAGGATGAGGGCTGAGGTTTGAGGATTGATGTTTGAGGAACGAGGATTGAGGATTGAGGATTGGGTATTGAGCATTGAAGAATGAGGATTGAGGATTGAGGATTGAGGATTGAGGATTGAGTATTGAGGACTGAGGATTGAGGACTGAAGATTGAGGATTGGGGATTGAGGATGAGGGCTGAGGGTTGAGGATTGAGGTTTGAGGACTGAGGACCGAGGATTGAGGTTTGAGAATTAGGGATTGAGGATTGAGGATTGAGGACTGAGGATTGAGCATTGAAGATTGAGCATTGAGGATTGAAGATTGAGTCCTGGGGATTGAGGATTGAAAATTGAGGATTAATGATTGAGCATTGGGGATTGAGGATTTAAGATTGGAGATTGATTATTGAGGATTGAAGATTGAGGATTGAGGATTGAGGATTGAGGATTGAGAATTGAGAATTGAGGATGAGGACTGAGGGTTGAGGGTTGAGGTTTGTGGAATGAGGATTGAGGATTGCGCATTGAGGATTGAGGATTGAGGATTGAGGATTGTGGATTGAAGATTGAGTATTGAGGATTGAAGATTGAGGATTGAAGATTGAGGATTGAGGATTGAGGATTGAACATTCAGTATTGGGGATTGAGGATTGACGATTGTGGATTGAGGATTGAGGATTGAGGATGAGGGCTGAGGGTTGTGGATTGAGGTTTGAGTATTGAATCCTGAGAATTCAGGATATTCTATTGAGTATTGAGAATTGACGATTGATGGTTGAGTATTGAGGATTGAGGATTGAGGATTGAGGGTTGAGGATTGAGGATTGAGGATTGAGGACTGAGGATTGAGGACTGAAGATTGAGGATTGGGGATTGAGGATGAGGGCTGAGGGTTGAGGATTGAGGTTTGAGGACTGAGGACTGAGGATCGAGGATTGAGAATTGGGGATTGAGGATTGAGGGTTGAGGACTGAGGATTGAGCATTGAGGATTGAGCACTGAGGATTGAAGATTGAGGACTGGGGATTGAGGATTGAAGATTGAGGATTGAGGATTGAGGATTGAGGATTGAGGTTTGAGGATTGAGGAGGAGGTCTGAGGGTCGAGGATTGTGGTTTGAGGACAGAGGACTGAGGATTGCGGATTGAGGATTAAGGATTGAGGACTGAGGATTGAAGATTGAGTATTGATGATTGAAGATTGAGGATTGAGGATTGATTGTTGAGGATTGAGGACGAGGACTGACGGTTGAGGATTGAGGTTTGAGGACTGAGGACTGAGGATTGAGGATTGAGAATTGGGGATTGAGGATTGAGGATTGAGGACTGAGGATTGCGCATTGAGGATTGAGCACTGAGGATTGAATATTGAGGACTGGGTATTGAGGATTGAAAATTGGGGATTAATGATTGAGCATTATGGATTGAGGATCTAGGATTGGAGATTGATTATTGAGGATTGAAGATTGAGGGTTGAAGATTGACAATTGAGGATTGAGGTTTGAGGATTGGGTATTGAGGATTGAAGAATGAGGATTGAAGATTGAGTATTGAGGATTGACAATTGATTGTTGAAAACTGAGTCCTGAACATTGAGGATTCAGGATTGAGGATTCGGAATTGAGGATTGAGGACTGAGGATTGAGATTTGAGGATTGAGGACTGAGGATTGACGCTTGAGGATTGAGGATTGAGGATGGAGGATTGAAGAGAGAGGACAGTGTGTTGAGGATTAAGTATTGTGGATTGATGTTTGAGGATTGAGGTTTGATTATTGAGTGTTGTGGATTGAGTATATAACCATGAGAATTCAGGATATTCTATTGAGTATTGAGAATTGAGGACTGATGGTTGACGGTTGTGTGTTGAATATTGAGGATTGAGGATTGAGGATTGAGGATTGAGGACTGAGGATTGAAGATTGAGTATTGATGATTGAAGATTGAGGATTGAGGATTGAGGGTTGAGGATTGAGGACGAGGACTGACGGTTGAGGATAGAGGTTTGAGGATTGGGGGTTGAGTATTGAGGACTGAGGATTGAGGATTGAGGATTGAGGAATGAGGATTGAGGATTGAGGATTGAAGATTGAGGATTGAGGATTGAAGAATGAGTATTGAGGATTGAAGTTTGAGGATTGAGGATTGAGCATTGAGGATTGAGAATGAGGGCAGAGGGTTGAGGATTGAGGTTTGAGGACTGAGGACTGAGGATTGAGGATTGAGAATTGGTGATTGAGGATTGAGGACTGAGGATTGAGCATTGAGGATTGAGCATAGAGGATTGAGGATTGAAGAATGAGTATTGAGGATTGAAGTTTGAGGATTGAGGATTGAGCATTGAGGATTGAGGATGAGGGCTGAGGGTTGGGGATTGAGGTTTGAGGACTGAGGACTGAGGATTGAGGTTTGAGAATTGGGGGTGAGGATTGAGGATTCAGGACTGAGGATTGAGCATTGAAGATTGAGCATTGAGGATTGAAGATTGAGTACTGGGGATTGAGGATTGAAAATTGAGGATTAATGATTGAGCATTGGGGATTGAGGATTTAGGATTGGAGATTGATTATTGAGGATTGAAGATTGAGGATTGAGGATTGAGGATTGAGGATTGAGAATTGAGAATTGAGGATGAGGACTGAGGGTTGAGGGTTGAGGTTTGAGGAATGAGGATTGAGGATTGAGGATTGAGGATTGAGGATTGAGGATTGAAGATTGAGGATTGAGGATTGAAGAATGAGTATTGAGGATTGAAGTTTGAGGATTGAGGATTGAGCATTGAGGATTGAGGATGAGGGCAGAGGGTTGAGGATTGATGTTTGAGGACTGAGGACTGAGGATTGAGGATTGAGAATTGGTGATTGAGGGTTGAGGACTGAGGATTGAGCATTGAGGATTGAGCATTGAGGATTGAGGATTGAAGAATGAGTATTGAGGATTGAAGTTTGAGGATTGAGGATTGAGCATTGAGGATTGAGGATTGAGGATTGAGGACTGAGGATTGAAGACTGAGTATTGATGATTGAAGATTGAGGATTGAGGATTGAGGGTTGAGGATTGAGGACGAGGACTGACGGTTAAGGATTGATGTTTGAGGAGTGAGAATTGAGTATTGAGGACTGAGGATTGAGGTTCGAGGATCGAGGATTGAGGATTGAGGATTGAGGATTGAAGATTGAGGATTGGGGACTGAGTATTGAAGACTGAGGATTGAGGATTGAGGATTGTGGATTGAGGACTTAGTATTGATGATTGAAGATTCAGTATTGAGGATTGAAGATTGAGAATTGAGTATTGAGGATTGAACATAAAGGACTAACTGTCGAGGGATGAGTAATGTGAATTGATGTTTGTGGATAGAGATCTGAAGATTGCAGATTGAGTATTGAGTTTTGAAATCTGTGAATTGGTGATATTCTACTGAGGATTGAGGATTGACAACTGATTGTTGAGGACTGAGGGCTGAAGGTTGAGGATTCAGGATTGAGGATTCAGGATTGAGGTTTGGGGACAGAGGATTGAGGATTGAGGATTGAGGATTGAGGATTGAGGATTGAGGATTGAGGATTGAGGATTGAGGATTGGGTATTGAGGTTTGAGGATTGAGGATTGAAGATTGAGGATTGAGGATTGGGGATTGAGGATTGAATGTTGAATATTGATGATTGAAGATTGAGGATTGAGGATTGAGGGTTGTAGGTTGAGGACGAGGACTGAGGGTCGGGTATTAATGCCTGAGGTCTGAGGATTGAGGATTGCGAAATGAGGACTGAGGATTGAGGATTGAGGATTGAGGATTGAGTATTGAGGATTGAAGATTGAGGATTGGGTATTGAGGATTGAACATTCAGGGTTGAGGATTGAGGATAGAGGATTGAAGATTGAGGATTGATGATAGAATATTGATGATTGGAGATTGAGGATTGAGGATTGAGGGTTGAGTATTGAGGATTGAAGATTGAGGATTGGGTATTGAGGATTGAACATTCAGGATTGAGGATTGAGGATAGAGGATTGAAGATTGAGGATTGATGATTGAATATTGATGATTGAAGATTGAGGATTGAGGATTGAGGGTTGTGGATTGCGGACGAGGAGTGAGGGTTGAGTATTGGTGTTTGAGGTCTGAGGATTGAGGATTGAGGATTGAGAATTGAGGATTGAGGATTGAGGATCGAAGATTGAGGACTGGGTGTTGTGGGTTGAAGAGTGAGGATTGAGGATTGAGGATTGAAGATTGAGGGTTGAAGATTGAGGATTGGGTATTGAGGATTGAGGATTGAGGATTGAGGATTGAGGATTGAGGATTCGGTATTGAGGCTTCAGGACTGAGGATTGAGGGTTGAGGGTTGAGGATTGAGAATTGAGGATTTGGGATTGAGGATTGAGGATTGAGGATTGAGGATTGAGGATTGAGGATTGAGGATTGAGTATTGAAGATTGAGTATTGAGGATTGAAGATTGAGGATTGAGGATTGAGGATTGAGGATTGAGAATTGAGGATTGTGGATTGAGGATTGAAGATTGAGGATTGGGTATTGAGGAGTGACGAATTAGGATTGAGGATTTAGGATTGAGGATTGAGGATTGCAGATTGAGTATTGAGGACTGAAGATTGAGGATTGAGGATTGAGGATTGCCAACTGATTGTTGAGGACTGAGGGATGAAGATTGAGGATTCAGGATTGAGGATTCAGGATTGAGGTTCGAGGACTGAGGATTGAGGGTTGAGGATTGAGGATTGAGGTTTGAGGATTGAGGATTGAGGATTGAAGATTGAGGATTGGGTATTGCGGATTGAACATTGAGGATCGAGAATTGAGGACTGAGGATTGAGTTTCGAGGATCGAGGATTGAGGATTGAGGATTGAGGATTGAAGATTGAGGATTGGGGACTGAGTATTGAAGATTGAGGATTGAGGATTGAGGATTGAGTATTGAAGATTCAGTATTGAGGACTGAAGATTGAGAATTGAGGATTGAGGATTCAACATAAAGGACTGAGTGTTGAGGGTTGAGTGATGAGAATTGATGTTTGGGATTGAGATTTGAAGATTGAAGAATGGGGATTGAGTATTGAAAACTGTGAATTGAGGATATTCTACTGAGGATTGAGGATTGACAATTGATTGTTGAGGACTGAGGTCTGAAGATTGAGGATTCAGGGTTGAGGATTCGGTATTGATGTTTCTGGACTGAGGATTGAGGGTTGAGGATTGAGGATTCAGGATTGAGGATTGAGGATTGAGGATTGAGGATTGAGGATTGAGGATTGGGTATTGAGGTTTGAGGATTGAGGATTGAAGATTGAGGATTGAGGATTGGGGATTGAGGATTGAGGATTGAGTATTGAAGATTCAGTATTGAGGATTGAAGATTGAGAATTGAGGATTGAGGATTCAACATAAAGGACTGAGTGTTGAGGGTTGAGTGATGAGAATTGATGTTTGGGATTGAGATTTGAAGATTGAAGAATGGGGATTGAGTATTGAAAACTGTGAATTGAGGATATTCTACTGAGGATTGAGGATTGACAATTGATTGTTGAGGACTGAGGTCTGAAGATTGAGGATTCAGGATTGAGGATTCGGTATTGATGTTTCTGGACTGAGGATTGAGGGTTGAGGATTGAGGATTGAGGATTCAGGATTGAGGATTGTGAATTGAGGATTGGGGATTGAGGATTGACGATTGAGGATTGAGTATTGAGGATTGAGAACTGAGGATTGAGGATTGAACAGTGATTATTGAGGATTGAGGATTGAGGATTGAGGATTGAAGATTGAGTGTTGAGGATTGAAGATTGAGGATTGGGAATTGAGTATTGACGATTGAGGATTGAGTATTGAGGATTGAGAACTGAGGATTGAGGATTGAACATTGATTATTGAGGATTGATGATTGAAGATTGAGGATTGAGGATTGAGGATTGAGGATTGAGGACTGAGGATTGAGGATTGAGGATTGAAGATTGAGTATTGAGTATTGAAGATTGAGGATTGAAGGTTGATTATTGAGGATTGATGATTGAAGATTGAGGATTGAGGATTGAGGATTGAGGATTGAGGACTGAGGATTGAGGATTGAGGATTGAAGATTGAGTATTGAGTATTGAAGATTGAGGATTGAAGATTGATTATTGAGGATTGATGATTGAAGATTGAGGATTGAGGATTGAGGATTGAGGATTGAGGATTGAGGACTGAGGATTGAGGATTGAGGATTGAAGATTGAGTATTGAGTATTGAAGATTGAGGATTGAACATTGATTATTGAGGATTGATGATTGAAGATTGAGGATTGAGGATTGAGGATTGAGGATTGAGGACTGAGGATTGAGGATTGAGTATTGAAGATTGAGTATTGAGTATTGAAGATTGAGGATTGAAGATTGAGGACTGAGGATTGAGGATTCAGGATTGAGGATTCAGGATTGATGTTCGAGGATTGACGATTGAGGATTGAGTGTTGAGGGTTGAGAATTGAGGATTGAGGATTGATGATTGAGTATTGAGGATTCAAGATTGCGGATTGAGGATTGAGGACTGAAGATTGAGGTCTGAGTGTTGAGGGTTTAGTGATGAGAATTGATGTTTGTGGATTGAGATTTGAAGATTGAGGAATGGGGATTGAGTATCGAAAGCTGTGAATTGAGGATATTCTACTGAGGATTGAGGATTGACAATTGATTGTTGAGGACTGAGGTCTGAAGATTGAGGATTCAGGATTGAGGATTCGGTATTGATGTTTCTGGACTGAGGATTGAGGGTTGAGGATTGAGGATTGAGGATTCAGGATCGAGGATTGTGAATTGAGGATTGGGGATTGAGGATTGACGATTGAGGATTGAGTATTGAGGATTGAGAACTGAGGATTGAGGATTGAACATTGATTATTGAGGATTGAGGATTGAGGATTGAGGATTGAAGATTGAGTGTTGAGGATTGAAGATTGAGGATTGGGAATTGAGTATTGACGATTGAGGATTGAGGATTGAGGATTGAGGATTGAGGATTGAGGATTGAGTATTGAAGATTGAGTATTGAGGATTGAAGATTGAGGATTGAGGATTGAGGATTACGGATTGAGAATTGAGGATTGAGGATTGAGGATTGAAGATTGAGGATTGGGTATTGAGGAGTGACGAATTAGGATTGAGGATTGAGGATTGAGGATTGAGGATTGCAGATTGAGTATTGATGATTGAAGATTGAGGATTGAGGATTGAGGATTGAGGATTGAGGACTGAGGATTCAGGATTGAGGATTGAAGATTGAGTATTGAGTATTGAAGATTGAGGATTGAAGATTGAGGACTGAGGATTGAGGATAGAGGGTTGAAGATTGAGGATTGACGATTGAGGATTGAGTGTTGAGGATTGAGAATTGAGGATTGAGGATTGATGATTGAGTATTGAGGATCCAAGATTGCGGATTGAGGATTGAGGATTGAAGATTGAGGTCTGAGTGTTGAGGGTTGAGTGATGAGAATTGATGTTTGTGGATTGAGATCTGAAGATTGAGGAATGGGGATTGAGTATCGAAAGCTGTGAATTGAGGATATTCTATTGAGGAGTGAGGATTGACAATTGATTGTTGAGGACTGAGGGATGAAGATTGAGGATTCAGGATTGAGGATTCAGGATTGATGTTCGAGGACTGAGGATTGAGGGTTGAGGTTTGAGGATTGAGGTTTGAGGATTGAGGATTGAGAATTGAAGATTGAGGATTGGGTATTGCGGATTGAACATTGAGGTTTCAGGATTGAGGACTGCGGATTGAGGTTCGAGGATCGAGGATTGAGGATTGAGGATTGAGGATTGAGGATTGAGGATTGAGGACTGAGGATTGAGGATTGAGGATTGAAGATTGAGGATTGGGTATTGAGGATTGAACATTCAGGATTGAGGATTGAGGATAGAGGATTGAAGATTGAGGATTGATGATTGAATATTGATGATTGAAGATTGAGGATTGAGTATTGAAGATTGAGTATTGAGGATTGAAGATTGAGGATTGAAGATTGAGGATTGAGGATTGAGGGTTGAGGATTGAGTATTGAAGACTGAGGATTGGGGATTGAGGATTGACGATTGAGGATTGAGTATTGAGGATTGAGAACTGAGGATTGAGGATTGAACATTGATTATTGAGGATTGATGATTGAAGATTGAGGATTGAGGATTGAGGATTGAGGATTGAGGACTGAGGATTGAGGATTGAGGATTGAAGATTGAGTATTGAGTATTGAAGATTGAGGATTGAAGATTGAGGACTGAGGATTGAGGATTCAGGATTGAGGATTCAGGATTGATGTTCGAGGATTGACGATTGAGGATTGAGTGTTGAGGATTGAGAATTGAGGATTGAGGATTGATGATTGAGTATTGAGGATTCAAGATTTCGGATTGAGGATTGAGGACTGAAGATTGAGGTCTGAGTGTTGAGGGTTTAGTGATGAGAATTGATGTTTGTGGATTGAGATTTGAAGATTGAGGAATGGGGATTGAGTATCGAAAGCTGTGAATTGAGGATATTCTCTTGAGGAGTGAGGATTGACAATTGATTGTTGAGGACTGAGGGATGAAGATTGAGGATTCAGGATTGAGGATTCAGGATTGATGTTCGAGGACTGAGGATTGAGGGTTGAGGTTTGAGGATTGAGGTTTGAGGATTGAGGATTGAGAATTGAAGATTGAGGATTGGGTATTGCGGATTGAACATTGAGGTTTGAGGATTGAGGACTGCGGATTGAGGTTCGAGGATCGAGGATTGAGGATTGAGGATTGAGGATTGAAGATTGAGGATTGGGGACTGAGTATTGAATACTGAGGATTGAGGATTGAGGATTGTGGATTGAGGATTGAGTATTGATGATTGAAGATTCAGTATTGAGGATTGAAGATTGAGAATTGAGGATTGAGGATTGAATATAAAGGACTAACTGTCGAGGGATGAGTAATGTGAATTGATGTTTGTGGATAGAGATCTGAAGATTGCAGATTGAGTATTGAGTGTTGAAATCTGTGAATTGGTGATATTCTATTGAGGATTGAGGATTGACAACTGATTGTTGAGGACTGAGGGCTGAAGGTTGAGGATTCAGGATTGAGGATTCAGGATTGAGGTTTGGGGACAGAGGATTGAGGATTGAGAATTGAGGATTGAGGATTGAGGACTGAGGATTGAGGATTGAGGATTGAGTATTGAGGATCGAGAATTGAGGATTGAGGACTGAAGACTGAGTATTGAGGATTGAAGATTGAGGATTTAGGGTTGAGGATTGAAGATTGAGGACTGAGTGTTGAGGGTTGAGTGATGAGAATTGATGCTTGTGGATTGAGATTTGAAGATTGAAGAATGGGGATTGAGTATTCAAAACTGTGAACTGAGGGCATTCTATTGAGGATTGAGGATTGACAATTGATTGTTGTGGACTGAGGGCTGAAGATTGAGGATTCAGGATTGAGGATTCGGTATTGACGTTTCAGGACTGAGGATTGATGGTCGAGGATTGAGGATTGAGGATTGAGTATTGAAGATTGAGGATTGAGGATTGAGGATTGAGGATTGAGGATAGAGTGTTGAAGATTGAGGATTGGGGATTGAGGATTGACGATTGAGGATTGAGTGTTGAGGATTGAGATTTGAGGATTGAGGATTGAAGATTGAGTATTGAGGATTCAAGATTGCGGATTGAGGATTGAGGATTGAAGATTGAGGACTGAGTGTTGAGGGCTGAGTGATGAGAATTGATGTTTGTGGATTGAGACTTGAATATTGAAGAATGGGGATTGAGTGTTGAAAACTGTGAATTGAGGATATTCTATTGACGATTGAGGATTGAGAATTGATTGTTGAGGACTGAGGACTGAAGTTTGCGGATTCAGGATTGAGGATTCGGGATTGAGGTTTCAGGACTGATGATTGAGGGTTGAGGATTGAGTATTAAGGATTGAGGATTGAGGATTGAGGATTGAGGATTGAGGATTGAGTATTGAGGATTAAAGATTGAGGATTGGGTATTGAGGATTGAGGATTGAGGATTGAGGATTGAGGATTGAGGATTCGGTATTGAGGCTTCAGGACTGAGGATTGAGGGTTGAGGGTTGAGGATTGAGGATTGAGGATTTGGGATTGAGGATTGAGGATTGAGGATTGAGGATTGAGGATTGAGGATTGAGTATTGAAGATTGAGTATTGAGGATTGAAGATTGAGGATTGAGGAATGAGGTTTGAGGATTGAGGGTTGAGGATTGAGTATTAAGGATTGAGGATTGAGGATTGAGGATTGAGGATTGAGGATTGAGTAATGAGGATTGAAGATTGAGGATTGGGTATTGAGGATTGAGGATTGAGGATTGAGGATTGAGGATTGAGGATTCGGTATTGAGGCTTCAGGACTGAGGATTGAGGGTTGAGGGTTGAGGATTGAGGATTGAGGATTTGGAATTGAGGATTGAGGATTGAGGATTGAGGATTGAGGATTGAGGATTGAGTATTGAAGATTGAGTATTGAGGATTGAAGATTGAGGATTGAGGATTGAGGTTTGAGGATTGAGAATTGAGGATTGTGGATTGAGGATTGAAGATTGAGGATTGGGTATTGAGGAGTGACGAATTAGGATTGAGGATTTAGGATTGAGGATTGAGGATTGCAGATTGAGTATTGAGGACTGAAGATTGAGGATTGAGGATTGAGGATTGAAGATTGAGTATTGAGGATTGAGAACTGAGGATTGAGGATTGAACATTGATTATTGAGGATTGAGGATTGAGGATTGAGGATTGAAGATTGAGGATTGAGGATTGAGGATTGAAGATTGAGGATTGAGGATTGAGGATTGAGGATTGAGTATTGAAGACTGAGGATTGGGGATTGAGGATTGACGATTGAGGTTTGAGTATTGAGGATTGAGTACTGAGGATTGAGGATTGAACATTGATTATTGAAGATTGAGGATTGGGAATTGAGTATTGACGATTGAGGATTGAGGATTGAGGATTGAGGATTGAGGATTGAGGATTGAGTATTGAAGATTGAGTATTGAGGATTGAAGATTGAGGATTGAGGATTAAGGATTACGGATTGAGAATTGAGGATTGAGGATTGAGGATTGAAGATTGAGGATTGGGTATTGAGGAGTGACGAATTAGGATTGAGGATTGAGGATTGAGGATTGAGGATTGCAGATTGAGTATTGATGATTGAAGATTGAGGATTGAGGATTGAGGATTGAGGATTGAGGACTGAGGATTGAGGATTGAGGATTGCAGATTGAGCATTGAGTATTGAAGATTGAGGATTGAAGATTGAGGACTGAGGATTGAGGATAGAGGATTGAAGATTGAGGATTGGGGATTGAGGATTGACGATTGAGGATTGAGTGTTGAGGATTGAGAATTGAGGATTGAGGATTGATGATTGAGTATTGAGGATTCAAGATTGCGGATTGAGGATTGAGGATTGAAGATTGAGGTCTGAGTGTTGAGGGTTGAGTGATGAGAATTGATGTTTGTGAATTGAGATTTGAAGATTGAGGAATGGGGATTGAGTATCGAAAGCTGTGAATTGAGGATATTCTATTGAGGAGTGAGGATTGACAATTGATTGTTGAGGACTGAGGGATGAAGATTGAGGATTCAGGATTGAGGATTCAGGATTGATGTTCGAGGACTGAGGATTGAGGGTTGAGGTTTGAGGATTGAGGTTTGAGAATTGAGGATTGAGAATTGAAGATTGAGGATTGGGTATTGCGGATTGAACATTGAGGTTTGAGGATTGAGGACTGCGGATTGAGGTTCGAGGATCGAGGATTGAGGATTGAGGATTGAGGATTGAAGATTGAGGATTGGGGCCTGAGTATTGAAGATTGAGGATTGAGGATTGAGGAGAGTGGATTGAGGATTGAGTATTGATGATTGAAGATTCAGTATTGAGGATTGAAGATTGAGAATTGAGGATTGAGGATTGAACATAAAGGACTGACTGTCGAGGGATGAGTAATGTGAATTGATGTTTGTGGATAGAGATCTGAAGATTGCAGATTGAGTATTGAGTTTTGAAATCTGTGAATTGGTGATATTCTATTGAGGATTGAGGATTGACAACCGATTGTTGAGGACTGAGGGCTGAAGGTTGAGGATTCAGGATTGAGGATTCAGGATTGAGGTTTGGGGACAGAGGATTGAGGATTGAGGATTGAGGATTGAGGATTGAAGATTGAGTATTGAAGATTGAGGATTGGGGATTGAGGGTTGAGGATTAAGGATTGATGATTGGGGATTGAGGATTGAAGATTGAGGATTGGGAATTGAGTATTGACGATTGAGGATTGAGTATTGAGGATTGAACATTCAGGATTGAGGATTGAGGATAGAGGATTGAAGATTGAGGATTGATGATTGAATATTGATGATTGAAGATTGAGGATTGAGGATTGAGTGTTGTGGATTGCGGACGAGGACTGAGGGTTGAGTATTGGTGTTTGAGGTCTGAGGATTGAGGATTGAGGATTGAAAATTGAGGATTGAGGATTGAGGATTGAAGATTGAGGACTGGGTGTTGAGGATTGAAGAATGAGGGTTGAGGATTGAGGATTGAAGATTGAGGGTTGAAGATTGAGTATTGAGGATTGAAGATTGAGGGTTGAGGATTGAGTATTGAGGATTGAGGATTGAGGATTGAGGATTGAAGATTGAGTATTGAGGATTGAAGATTGAGGATTGGGGATTGAGGATTGAGGATTGAGGATTGAGGATTGAGGATTGAGGATTGAGGACTGAGGATTGAGGATTGAGGATTGAAGATTGAGTATTCAAGATTGAAGATTGAGGATTGAGGATTGAGGATTGAGGATTGAGGACTGAGGATTGAGGGTTGAGGTTTGAGGATTGAGGTTTGAGGATTGAGGATTGAGAATTGAAGATTGAGGATTGGGTATTGCGGATTGAACATTGAGGTTTGAGGATTGAGGACTGCGGATAGAGGTTCGAGGATTGAGGATTGAGGATTGAGGATTCAGGATTGAGGATTCAGGATTGAGGTTCGAGGACTGAGGATTGAGGGTTCACGATTGAGGATTGAGGTTTGAGGATTGAGGATTGAGGATTGAAGATTGAGGATTGGGTATTGCGGATTGAACATTGAGGATTGAGAATTGAGGACTGAGGATTGAGTTTCGAGAATAGTGGATTGAGGATTGAGGATTGAGGATTGAAGATTGAGGATTGGGGACTGAGTATTAAAGATTGAGGATTGAGGATTGAGGATTGAGTATTGAAGATTCAGTATTGAGGATTGAAGATTGAGAATTGAGGATTGAGGATTGAACATAAAGGACTGAGTGTTGAGGGTTGAGTGATGAGAATTGATGTTTGGGATTGAGATTTGAAGATTGAAGAATGGGGATTGAGTATTGAAAACTGTGAATTGAGGATATTCTATTGAGGACTGAGGATTGACAATTGATTGTTGAGGACTGAGGTCTGAAGATTGAGGATTCAGGATTGAGGATTCGGTATTAATGTTTCTGGACTGAGGATTGAGTGTTGAGGATTGAGGATTCAGGATTGAGGATTGAGAATTGAGGATTGAGTATTGAGGATTGGAGATTGAGGATTGAGGATTGAGGATTGAGGATTGAGGATTGAGGATTGAGGATTGAAGATTGAGTATTGAGGATTGAAGATTGAGGATTGAGGATTGAGGATTGAGGATTGAGTATTGAAGACTGAGGATTGGGGATTGAGGATTGACGATTGAGGATTGAGTATTGAGGATTGAGAACTGAGGATTGAGGATTGAAGATTGAGTATTGAGGATTGAGGATTGAGGATTGAGGATTGAGGATTGAGGATTGAGGATTGAAGATTGAGGGTTGAGGATTGAAGATTGAGGATTGGGAATTGAGTAATGACGATTGAGGATTGAGGATTGAGGATTGAGGATTGAGGATTGAGTATTGAAGATTGAGTATTGAGGATTGAAGGTTGAGGATTGAGGATTGAGTATTACGGATTGAGAATTGAGGATTGAGGATTGAGGATTGAAGATTGAGGATTGGGTATTGAGGAGTGACGAATTAGGATTGAGGATTGAGGATTGAGGATTGAGGATTGCAGATTGAGTATTGAGGATTGAAGATTGAGGATAGAGGATTGAGGATTGAGGATTGAGGACTGAGGATTGAGGATTGAGGATTGAAGATTGAGTATTGAGTATTGAAGATTGAGGATTGAAGATTGAGGACTGAGGATTGAGGATAGAGGATTGAAGATTGAGGATTGGGGATTGAGGATTGACGATTGAGGATTGAGTGTTGAGGATTGAGAATTGAGAATTGGGGATTGATGATTGAGTATTGAGGATTCAAGATTGCGGATTGAGGATTGAGGATTGAAGATTGAGGTCCGAGTGTTGAGGGTTGAGTGATGAGAATTGATGTTTGTGGATTGAGGATTGAGGATTGAAGATTGAGTATTGAGTATTGAAGATTGAGGATTGAAGATTGAGGACTGAGGATTGAGGATAGAGGATTGAAGATTGAGGATTGGGGATTGAGGATTGACGATTGAGGATTGAGTATTGAGTATTGAGAACTGAGGATTGAGGATTGAAGATTGAGTATTGAGGATTGAGGATAGGGTATTGCGGATTGAACATTGAGGTTTGAGGATTGAGGACTGAGGATTGAGGTTCGAGGATCGAGGGATGAGGATTGAGGATTGAGGATTGAAGATTGAGGATTGGGGACTGAGTATTGAAGATTGAGGATTGAGGATTGAGGATTGTGGATTGAGGATTGAGTATTGAGGATTGAAGATTCAGTATTGAGGATTGAAGATTGAGAATTGAGGATTGAGGATTGAACATAAAGGACTGAGTGTCGAGGGATGAGTGATGTGAATTGATGTTTGTGGATAGAGATCTGAAGATTGCAGATTGAGTATTGAGTTTTGAAATCTGTGAATTGGTGATATTCTTTTGAGGATTGAGGATTGACAACTGATTGTTGAGGACTGAGGGCTGAAGATTGAGGATTCAGGATTGAGGATTCAGAATTGAGGTTTGGGGACAGAGGATTGAGGATTGAGGATTGAGGATTGAGGATTGAGTATTGAGGATTGAGGATTGAGGATTGAGGATTGGGTATTGAGGTTTGAGGATTGAGGATTGAGGATTGAGGATTGAGGATTGGGGATTGAGGATTGAAGGTTGAATATTGATGATTGAAGATTGAGGATTGAGGATTGAGGGTTGTAGGTTGAGGACGAGGACTGAGGGTTGGGTATTAATGCTTGAGGTCTGAGGATTGCGGATTGCGAATTGAGGACTGAGGATTGAGGATTGAGGATTGAGGATTGAGTATTGAGGATTGAAGATTGAGGATTGGGTATTGAGGATTGAACATTCAGGATTGAGGATTGAGGATAGAGGATTGAAGATTGAGGACTGATGATTGAATATTGATGATTGAAGATTGAGGATTGAGGATTGGGGATTGAGGATTGAGGATTGCAGATTGAGTATTGAGGATTGAAGATTGAGGATTGAGGATTGAGAATTGAGGATTGAGGACCGTGGATTGAGGATTGAGGATTGAAGATTGAGTATTGAGTATTGAAGATTGAGGATTGAAGATTGAGGACTGAGGATTGAGGATAGAGGATTGAAGATTGAGGATTGGGGATTGAGGATTGACGATTGAGGATTGAGTGTTGAGGATTGAGAATTGAGGATTGAGGATTGATGATTGAGTATTGAGGATTCAAGATTGCCGATTGAGGATTGAGGATTGAAGATTGAGGTCTGAGTGTTGAGGGTTGAGTGATGAGAATTGATGTTTGTGGATTGAGATTTGAAGATTGCAGATTGAGTATTGAGTATTGAAAACTGTGAATTGATGATATTCTATTGAGGATTGAGTATTGACGACTGATTGTTGAGGACTGAGGGCTGAAGATTGAGGATTCAGGATTGAGGATTCAGGATTGACGTTTGAGGACTGAGGATTGAGGATTGAGGATTGAGGATTGAGGATTGAGGACTGAGGATTAAGGATTGAAGATTGAGGATTGGGTATTGAGGATTGAAGAAAGAGGATTGAGGATTGAGGATTGAGGATTGAGGATTGAGGATTGAGGATTGAAGATTGAGTATTGAGGATTGAAGATTAAGATTGAGGACTGAGGATTGAGGATTGAGGATTGAAGATTGAGGATTGGGGACTGAGTATTGAGGGTTGAGTGATGAGAATTGATGTTTGTGGATAGAGATCTGAAGATTGCAGATTGAGTATTGGGTATTGAAAGCTGTGAATTGGGGATATTCTATTGAGGATTGAGGATTGACAACTGATTGTTGAGGACTCAGGGCTGAAGATTGAGGATTCAGGATTGAGGATTCAGGATTGAGATTTGACGACTGAGGATTGAGGATTGGGTATTGGGGATTGAGGATTGAGGATTGACGGTTGGGGATTGAGGATTGAGGATTGAGGATTGAAGATTGAATATTAATGGTTCAAGATTGAGGATTGAGGATTGAGGGTTGTGGATTGAGGTCGAGGACTGAGGGCTGAGTATTGATGTTTGAAGTATGAGGATTGAGGAATGAGGATTGAGAATTGAGGATTGAGGATTGAGGATTGAAGATTGAGGATTCGTTATTGAGGATTGAAGAATGAGTATTGAGGAGTGAGGACTGAGGACTGAGGATTGCAGATTGAGTATTGACGATTGAAGATTGAGGATTGAGGATTGAGGGTTGCGGATTGAGGATTGAGGATTGAAGATTGAGTATTGAGGATTGAAGATTGAGGATTGAGGATTGAGGATTGAGGATTGCGGATTGAAGGTTGAGGATTGGGTATTGAGGATTGACGATTGAGGATTGAGCATTGAGGATTGAGTATTGAGGATTGAGGATTGGAGATTGAAGATTTAGTATTGAGGATTGAAGAATGCGGATTGAGGATTGAGGATTGAGGATTGAGTATTGAGGATTGAAGATTGAGGATTGGGTATTGAGGATTGAAGAATGAGGATTGAGGATTGAGGATTGAGTATTGAGGATTGGAGATTGAGTATTGTGGATTGAAGATTGAGGATTGAGGATTGAGTATTGACGATTGAGGATTTGGGACTGATGATTGAAGATTGAGGATTGAGGGTTGAGGATTGAGGACTGAGGACTGAGGATTGCTGATTGAGAGGTGAGGATTGAGGATTGAGGATTGAAGATTGAGGACTGGGTATTGAGGATTGAGGATTGAGTATTGAAGATTGAGGATTTGGGAATGAGGATTGAAGATTGAGGATTGAGGATTGAGGATTGAGGATTGAGGACTGAGGATTGAGGATTGAAGATTGAGGATTGGGTATTGAGGATTGAAGAATGAGGATTGAGGATTGAGGATTGAGGATTGAGGATTGAGGATTGAAGATTGAGTATTGAGGATTGAAGATTGACGATTGAGTATTGAGGATTGAGGATTGAAGATTGAGGATTGAGGGTTGAGGATTGAAGATTGAGTATTGAGGATTGAAGGTTGAGGATTGAGGATTGAGGTTTGAGGATTGAGGATTGAAGATTGAGTATTGAGGATTGAAGATTGAGGATTGAGGATTCAAGATTGAGGATTGAAGATTGAGGATTGAGGATTGAGGATTGAACATTCAGTATTGGGGATTGAGGATTGACGATTGAGGATTGAGGATTGAGGATTGAGGATGAGGGCTGAGGGTTGTGGATTGAGGTTTGAGTATTGAATCCTGAGAATTCAGGATATTCTATTGAGTATTGAGAATTGACGATTGATGGTTGAGTATTGAGGATTGAGGATTGAGGATTGAGGATTGAGAATTGAGAATTGAGGATGAGGACTGAGGGTTGAGGGTTGAGGTTTGAGGAATGAGGATTGAGGATTGCGGATTGAGGATTGAGGATTGAGGATTGAGGATTGTGGATTGAAGATTGAGTATTGAGGATTGAAGATTGAGGATTGAGGATCGAGGATTGAGGATTGAGGATTGAACATTCAGTATTGGGGATTGAGGATTGACGATTGAGGATTGAGGATTGAGAATTGAGGATGAGGGCTGAGGTTTGAGGATTGATGTTTGAGGAACGAGGATTGAGGATTGAGGATTGGGTATTGAGCATTGAAGAATGAGGATTGAGGATTGAGGATTGAGGATTGAGGATTGAGGATTGAGGATTGAGTATTGAGGACTGAGGATTGAGGACTGAAGATTGAGGATTGGGGATTGAGGATGAGGGCTGAGGGTTGAGGATTGAGGTTTGAGGACTGAGGACTGAGGATTGAGGTTTGAGAATTAGGGATTGAGGATTGAGGATTGAGGACTGAGGATTGAGCATTGAAGATTGAGCATTGAGGATTGAAGATTGAGTACTGGGGATTGAGGATTGAAAATTGAGGATTAATGATTGAGCATTGGGGATTGAGGATTTAAGATTGGAGATTGATTATTGAGGATTGAAGATTGAGGATTGAGGATTGAGGATTGAGGATTGAGAATTGAGAATTGAGGATGAGGACTGAGGGTTGAGGGTTGAGGTTTGTGGAATGAGGATTGAGGATTGCGCATTGAGGATTGAGGATTGAGGATTGAGGATTGTGGATTGAAGATTGAGTATTGAGGATTGAAGATTGAGGATTGAAGATTGAGGATTGAGGATTGAGGATTGAACATTCAGTATTGGGGATTGAGGATTGACGATTGAGGATTGAGGATTGAGGATTGAGGATGAGGGCTGAGGGTTGTGGATTGAGGTTTGAGTATTGAATCCTGAGAATTCAGGATATTCTATTGAGTATTGAGAATTGACGATTGATGGTTGAGTATTGAGGATTGAGGATTGAGGATTGAGGATTGAGGATTGAGGATTGAGGATTGAGAATTGAGAATTGAGGATGAGGACTGAGGGTTGAGGGTTGAGGTTTGAGGAATGAGGATTGAGGATTGCGGATTGAGGATTGAGGATTGAGGATTGAGGATTGAGAATTGAGAATTGAGGATGAGGACTGAGGGTTGAGGGTTGAGGTTTGAGGAATGAGGATTGAGGATTGCGGATTGAGGATTGAGGATTGAGGATTGAGGATTGAGGATTGAGGACTGACGATTAAGGATTGAAGATTGAGGATTGGGTATTGAGGATTGAAGAATGAGGATTGAGGATTGAGGATTGAGGATTGAGGATTGAGGATTGAGGATTGAAGATTGAGTATTGAGGATTGAAGATTAAGATTGAGGATTGAGGATTGAGGATTGAGGATTGAAGATTGAGGATTGGGGACTGAGTATTGAGGGTTGAGTGATGAGAATTGATGTTTGTGGATAGAGATCTGAAGATTGCAGATTGAGTATTGGGTATTGAAAGCTGTGAATTGGGGATATTCTATTGAGGATTGAGGATTGACAACTGATTGTTGAGGACTCAGGGCTGAAGATTGAGGATTCAGGATTGAGGATTCAGGATTGAGATTTGACGACTGAGGATTGAGGATTGGGTATTGGGGATTGAGGATTGAGGATTGACGGTTGGGGATTGAGGATTGAGGATTGAGGATTGAAGATTGAATATTAATGGTTCAAGATTGAGGATTGAGGATTGAGGGTTGTGGATTGAGGTCGAGGACTGAGGGCTGAGTATTGATGTTTGAAGTATGAGGATTGAGGAATGAGGATTGAGAATTGAGGATTGAGGATTGAGGATTGAAGATTGAGGATTCGTTATTGAGGATTGAAGAATGAGTATTGAGGAGCGAGGACTGAGGACTGAGGATTGCAGATTGAGTATTGACGATTGAAGATTGAGGATTGAGGATTGAGGGTTGCGGATTGAGGATTGAGGATTGAAGATTGAGTATTGAGGATTGAAGATTGAGGATTGAGGATTGAGGATTGAGGATTGCGGATTGAAGGTTGAGGATTGGGTATTGAGGATTGACGATTGAGGATTGAGCATTGAGGATTGAGTATTGAGGATTGAGGATTGGAGATTGAAGATTTAGTATTGAGGATTGAAGAATGCGGATTGAGGATTGAGGATTGAGGATTGAGTATTGAGGATTGAAGATTGAGGATTGGGTATTGAGGATTGAAGAATGAGGATTGAGGATTGAGGATTGAGTATTGAGGATTGGAGATTGAGTATTGTGGATTGAAGATTGAGGATTGAGGATTGAGTATTGACGATTGAGGATTTGGGACTGATGATTGAAGATTGAGGATTGAGGGTTGAGGATTGAGGACTGAGGACTGAGGATTGCTGATTGAGAGGTGAGGATTGAGGATTGAGGATTGAAGATTGAGGACTGGGTATTGAGGATTGAGGATTGAGTATTGAAGATTGAGGATTTGGGAATGAGGATTGAAGATTGAGGAATGAGGATTGAGGATTGAGGATTGAGGACTGAGGATTGAGGATTGAAGATTGAGGATTGGGTATTGAGGATTGAAGAATGAGGATTGAGGATTGAGGATTGAGGATTGAGGATTGAGGATTGAAGATTGAGTATTGAGGATTGAAGATTGACGATTGAGTATTGAGGATTGAGGATTGAAGATTGAGGATTGAGGGTTGAGGATTGAAGATTGAGTATTGAGGATTGAAGGTTGAGGATTGAGGATTGAGGTTTGAGGATTGAGGATTGAAGATTGAGTATTGAGGATTGAAGATTGAGGATTGAGGATTGAAGATTGAGGATTGAAGATTGAGGATTGAGGATTGAGGATTGAACATTCAGTATTGGGGATTGAGGATTGACGATTGAGGATTGAGGATTGAGGATTGAGGATGAGGGCTGAGGGTTGTGGATTGAGGTTTGAGTATTGAATCCTGAGAATTCAGGATATTCTATTGAGTATTGAGAATTGACGATTGATGGTTGAGTATTGAGGATTGAGGATTGAGGATTGAGGATTGAGAATTGAGAATTGAGGATGAGGACTGAGGGTTGAGGGTTGAGGTTTGAGGAATGAGGATTGAGGATTGCGGATTGAGGATTGAGGATTGAGGATTGAGGATTGTGGATTGAAGATTGAGTATTGAGGATTGAAGATTGAGGATTGAGGATCGAGGATTGAGGATTGAGGATTGAACATTCAGTATTGGGGATTGAGGATTGACGATTGAGGATTGAGGATTGAGAATTGAGGATGAGGGCTGAGGTTTGAGGATTGATGTTTGAGGAACGAGGATTGAGGATTGAGGATTGGGTATTGAGCATTGAAGAATGAGGATTGAGGATTGAGGATTGAGGATTGAGGATTGAGTATTGAGGACTGAGGATTGAGGACTGAAGATTGAGGATTGGGGATTGAGGATGAGGGCTGAGGGTTGAGGATTGAGGTTTGAGGACTGAGGACCGAGGATTGAGGTTTGAGAATTAGGGATTGAGGATTGAGGATTGAGGACTGAGGATTGAGCATTGAAGATTGAGCATTGAGGATTGAAGATTGAGTCCTGGGGATTGAGGATTGAAAATTGAGGATTAATGATTGAGCATTGGGGATTGAGGATTTAAGATTGGAGATTGATTATTGAGGATTGAAGATTGAGGATTGAGGATTGAGGATTGAGGATTGAGAATTGAGAATTGAGGATGAGGACTGAGGGTTGAGGGTTGAGGTTTGTGGAATGAGGATTGAGGATTGCGCATTGAGGATTGAGGATTGAGGATTGAGGATTGTGGATTGAAGATTGAGTATTGAGGATTGAAGATTGAGGATTGAAGATTGAGGATTGAGGATTGAGGATTGAACATTCAGTATTGGGGATTGAGGATTGACGATTGTGGATTGAGGATTGAGGATTGAGGATGAGGGCTGAGGGTTGTGGATTGAGGTTTGAGTATTGAATCCTGAGAATTCAGGATATTCTATTGAGTATTGAGAATTGACGATTGATGGTTGAGTATTGAGGATTGAGGATTGAGGATTGAGGGTTGAGGATTGAGGATTGAGGATTGAGGACTGAGGATTGAGGACTGAAGATTGAGGATTGGGGATTGAGGATGAGGGCTGAGGGTTGAGGATTGAGGTTTGAGGACTGAGGACTGAGGATCGAGGATTGAGAATTGGGGATTGAGGATTGAGGGTTGAGGACTGAGGATTGAGCATTGAGGATTGAGCACTGAGGATTGAAGATTGAGGACTGGGGATTGAGGATTGAAGATTGAGGATTGAGGATTGAGGATTGAGGATTGAGGTTTGAGGATTGAGGAGGAGGTCTGAGGGTCGAGGATTGTGGTTTGAGGACAGAGGACTGAGGATTGCGGATTGAGGATTAAGGATTGAGGACTGAGGATTGAAGATTGAGTATTGATGATTGAAGATTGAGGATTGAGGATTGATTGTTGAGGATTGAGGACGAGGACTGACGGTTGAGGATTGAGGTTTGAGGACTGAGGACTGAGGATTGAGGATTGAGAATTGGGGATTGAGGATTGAGGATTGAGGACTGAGGATTGCGCATTGAGGATTGAGCACTGAGGATTGAATATTGAGGACTGGGTATTGAGGATTGAAAATTGGGGATTAATGATTGAGCATTATGGATTGAGGATCTAGGATTGGAGATTGATTATTGAGGATTGAAGATTGAGGGTTGAAGATTGACAATTGAGGATTGAGGTTTGAGGATTGGGTATTGAGGATTGAAGAATGAGGATTGAAGATTGAGTATTGAGGATTGACAATTGATTGTTGAAAACTGAGTCCTGAACATTGAGGATTCAGGATTGAGGATTCGGAATTGAGGATTGAGGACTGAGGATTGAGATTTGAGGATTGAGGACTGAGGATTGACGCTTGAGGATTGAGGATTGAGGATGGAGGATTGAAGAGAGAGGACAGTGTGTTGAGGATTAAGTATTGTGGATTGATGTTTGAGGATTGAGGTTTGATTATTGAGTGTTGTGGATTGAGTATATAACCATGAGAATTCAGGATATTCTATTGAGTATTGAGAATTGAGGACTGATGGTTGACGGTTGTGTGTTGAATATTGAGGATTGAGGATTGAGGATTGAGGATTGAGGACTGAGGATTGAAGATTGAGTATTGATGATTGAAGATTGAGGATTGAGGATTGAGGGTTGAGGATTGAGGACGAGGACTGACGGTTGAGGATAGAGGTTTGAGGATTGGGGGTTGAGTATTGAGGACTGAGGATTGAGGATTGAGGATTGAGGAATGAGGATTGAGGATTGAGGATTGAAGATTGAGGATTGAGGATTGAAGAATGAGTATTGAGGATTGAAGTTTGAGGATTGAGGATTGAGCATTGAGGATTGAGAATGAGGGCAGAGGGTTGAGGATTGAGGTTTGAGGACTGAGGACTGAGGATTGAGGATTGAGAATTGGTGATTGAGGATTGAGGACTGAGGATTGAGCATTGAGGATTGAGCATAGAGGATTGAGGATTGAAGAATGAGTATTGAGGATTGAAGTTTGAGGATTGAGGATTGAGCATTGAGGATTGAGGATGAGGGCTGAGGGTTGGGGATTGAGGTTTGAGGACTGAGGACTGAGGATTGAGGTTTGAGAATTGGGGATTGAGGATTGAGGATTCAGGACTGAGGATTGAGCATTGAAGATTGAGCATTGAGGATTGAAGATTGAGTACTGGGGATTGAGGATTGAAAATTGAGGATTAATGATTGAGCATTGGGGATTGAGGATTTAGGATTGGAGATTGATTATTGAGGATTGAAGATTGAGGATTGAGGATTGAGGATTGAGGATTGAGAATTGAGAATTGAGGATGAGGACTGAGGGTTGAGGGTTGAGGTTTGAGGAATGAGGATTGAGGATTGAGGATTGAGGATTGAGGATTGAAGATTGAGGATTGAGGATTGAAGAATGAGTATTGAGGATTGAAGTTTGAGGATTGAGGATTGAGCATTGAGGATTGAGGATGAGGGCAGAGGGTTGAGGATTGATGTTTGAGGACTGAGGACTGAGGATTGAGGATTGAGAATTGGTGATTGAGGGTTGAGGACTGAGGATTGAGCATTGAGGATTGAGCATTGAGGATTGAGGATTGAAGAATGAGTATTGAGGATTGAAGTTTGAGGATTGAGGATTGAGCATTGAGGATTGAGGATTGAGGATTGAGGACTGAGGATTGAAGACTGAGTATTGATGATTGAAGATTGAGGATTGAGGATTGAGGGTTGAGGATTGAGGACGAGGACTGACGGTTAAGGATTGATGTTTGAGGAGTGAGAATTGAGTATTGAGGACTGAGGATTGAGGATTGAGGATTGAGGATTGAGGATTGAGGATTGAGGAATGAGGATTGAGGATTGAGGACTGAGGATTGAAGATTGAGTATTGAGGATTGAAGAATGAGGATTGAGCATTGAGGGTTGAGGATTGAGGATTGAAGATTGAGTATTGAGGATTGAAGATTGAGAATTCAGGACTGAGGGTTGAGGATTGAGGATTGAGGATTGAAGATTGTGGACTGAGTGTTGAGGGTTGAGTGATGATAATTGATGTTTGTGGATTGAGATTTGAAGATTGAAGATTGAGGAAGGAGTATTGAAAACTGAGAATTCAGGGTATTCTATTGAGTATTGAGAATTGGGGTTCATGGTTGAGTATTGAGGATTGAAGGTTGAGGGTTGTGTCTTGAATATTGAGGATTGAGGGTTTTGGGATTGAGGATTGAGGTTTGAAGATTGAGTATTGAGTATTGAAGAATGAGGATTGCGGATTGGGGATTGAGAATTGAGGATTGAGGATTGAGGATTGAAGATTGAGTATTGAGGATTGAAGATTGAGGATTGAGGATTGAGGATTGAGGATTGAGGATTGAGTATTGAAGATTGAGGATTGGGGATTGAGGATTGACGATTGAGGTTTGAGGACTGAGGACTGAGGATTGAGGATTGGGAATTGAGGATTGAGAATTGTGGATTGAAGATTGAGAACTGGGAATTGAGGATTGAAGAAAGAGGATTAAGCATTGAGGGTTGATGATTGAGGATTGAAGATTGAGTATTGAGGATTGAAGATTGAGGATTGAGGACTGAGGATTGAGTATTGAAGATTGAGGATTGATGGCTGAGGATTGAAGATAGAGGATTGAGGATTGAGGATTGAGGATTGAAGGTTGAGTATTGAGGATTGAATATTTAGGATTGAGGATTGAGGATTGAGGATTGAGGATGAGGGCAGAGGGTTGAGGATTGAGGTTTGAGGGCTCGAGGACTGAGGATTGAGGTTTGAGGATTGAGAATTGAGGATGGAGGATTGAGGATTGATAATTGAGGATTGGGTAATGAGGATTGAAGAATGAGGATTGAGGATTGAGGATTGAGGATTGAAGATTGAGTATTGGGGATTGAAGATTGAGGATTGAGGATTGAGGATTGTGGATTGAGGATTGTGGGTTGAGGATTGAAGATTGAGTATTGAGGATTGTAGGTTGAGGATTGATTATAGAGGATTGAGGATTGAGGGTTGAAGATTGAGGATTTTGGATTGATGATTGACGATTGAGGATTGAGGATTGAGGATTGAGAATTGAGGTTTGAGGATTGAAGATTGAGTATTGAGGATTGAAGCTTGCGGACTGAGGATTGAGGATTGAAGATTGTGGACTGAGTGTTGAGGGTTGAGTGATGATAATTGATGTTTGTGGATTGAGATTTGAAGATTGAAGATTGAGGATTGAGTATTGAAAACTGTGAATTCAGGATATTCTATTGAGTATTGAGAATTGAGGATTCATGGTTGAGTATTGAGGATTGAAAGTTGAGGGTTGTGTCTTGAATATTGAGGATTGAGGGTTTTGAGATTGAGGATTGAGGTTTGAAGATTGAGTATTGAAGATGGAAGAATGAGGATTGCGGATTGAGGATTGAGAATTGAGGATTGAGGATTCAGGATTGAAGATTGAGTACTGAGTATTGAAGATTGAGGATTGAGGATTGAGGATTGAGGATTGAGGATTAAGGATTGAGTATTGAAGATTGAGGATTGGGGATTGAGGATTGACGATTGAGGATTGAGGACTGAGGATTGAGGACTGCGGATTGAGGATTGGGGATTGAGGATTGATGTTTGAGGATTGAGGTTTGATTATTGAATATTGTGGATTGAGTATTGAAAAATGAGAATTCAGGATATTATATTGAGTATTGAGAATTGAGGATTGATGGTTGAGTATTGAGGATTGATGGTTGAGGGTTGTGTGTTGAATATTGAGGATTGAGGATTGGGGTTTGAGGATTGAGGGTTGAGGATCGAGGACTGAGGATTGAGGATTGAGGATTGAGGATTGAGCATTGAGGATTGAAGATTGAGGACTGGGGATTGAGGATTGAAAATTGAGGATTAAGGATTGAGGATTGGGGAGTGAGGATCTAGGACAGGAGATTGATTATTGAGGATTGAAGATTGAGGGTTGAAGATTGAGGATCGAGGGTTGAGGATTGAGGATTGAGGATTCAGGATTGAAGATTGAGTATTGAGGATTGAAATTGAGGATTGAGGATTCAGTACGAGGACTGACGGATAAGGATTGAGGTTTGAGGATTGAGGGTCGAGGTTTGAGGACTGAGGATTGAGGATTGAGGATTGAGGATTGAGGATTGAGGATTGAGAATTGAGAATTGAGGATGAGGGCTGAGGATTGAAGATTGAGGATTGAGGATTGAGGATTGAGGATTGAGAATTGGGAATTGAGGATGAGGACTGAGGGTTGAGGATTGAGGTTTGATGAATGAGGATTGAGGATTGAGGTTTGAGGATTGAGGAGGAGGTCTGTGGGTCGAGGATTGTGGTTTGAGGACAGAGGACTGAGGATTGCGGATTGAGGATTAAGGATTGAGGACTGAGGATTGAAGATTGAGTATTGATGATTGAAGATTGAGGATTGAGGATTGAGGGTTGAGGATTGAGGACGAGGACTGACGGTTGAGGATTGAAGTTTGAGGACTGAGGACTGAGGATTGAGGATTGAGAATTGGGGATTGAGGATTGAGGATTGAGGACTGAGGATTGCGCATTGAGGATTGAGCACTGAGGATTGAATATTGAGGACTGGGTATTGAGGATTGAAAATTAGGGATTAATGATTGAGCATTATGGATTGAGGATCTAGGATTGGAGATTGATTATTGAGGATTGAAGATTGAGGGTTGAAGATTGACAATTGAGGATTGAGGTTTGAGGATTGGGTATTGAGGATTGAAGAATGAGGATTGAAGATTGAGTATTGAGGATTGACAATTGATTGTTGAAAACTGAGTCCTGAACATTGAGGATTCAGGATTGAGGATTCGGAATTGAGGTTTGAGGACTGAGGATTGAGATTTGAGGATTGAGGACTGAGGATTGACGCTTGAGGATTGAGGATTGAGGATGGAGGATTGAAGAGAGAGGACAGTGTGTTGAGGATTAAGTATTGTGGATTGATGTTTGAGGATTGAGGTTTGATTATTGAGTGTTGTGGATTGAGTATATAACCATGAGAATTCAGGATATTCTATTGAGTATTGAGAATTGAGGACTGATGGTTGACGGTTGTGTGTTGAATATTGAGGATTGAGGATTGAGGATTGAGGATTGAGGACTGAGGATTGAAGATTGAGTATTGATGATTGAAGATTGAGGATTGAGGATTGAGGGTTGAGGATTGAGGACGAGGACTGACGGTTGAGGATAGAGGTTTGAGGATTGGGGGTTGAGTATTGAGGACTGAGGATTGAGGATTGAGGATTGAGGAATGAGGATTGAGGATTGAGGATTGAAGATTGAGGATTGAGGATTGAAGAATGAGTATTGAGGATTGAAGTTTGAGGATTGAGGATTGAGCATTGAGGATTGAGGATGAGGGCAGAGGGTTGAGGATTGAGGTTTGAGGACTGAGGACTGAGGATTGAGGATTGAGAATTGGTGATTGAGGATTGAGGACTGAGGATTGAGCATTGAGGATTGAGCATAGAGTATTGAGGATTGAAGAATGAGTATTGAGGATTGAAGTTTGAGGATTGAGGATTGAGCATTGAGGATTGAGGATGAGGGCTGAGGGTTGGGGATTGAGGTTTGAGGACTGAGGACTGAGGATTGAGGTCTGAGAATTGGGGATTGAGGATTGAGGATTGAGCATTGAGGATTGAGGATGAGGGCAGAGGGTTGAGGATTGAGGTTTGAGGACTGAGGACTGAGGATTGAGGGTTGCGAATTGGTGATTGAGGGTTGAGGACTGAGGATTGAGCATTGAGGATTGAGCATTGAGGATTGAGGATTGAAGAATGAGTATTGAGGATTGAAGTTTGAGGATTGAGGATTGAGCATTGAGGATTGAGGATGAGGGCTGAGGGTTGGGGATTGAGGTTTGAGGACTGAGGACTGAGGATTGAGGTTTGAGAATTAGGGATTGAGGATTGAGGATTGGGGACTGAGGATTGAGCATTGAAGATTGAGCATTGAGGATTGAAGATTGAGTACTGGGGATTGAGGATTGAAAATTTAGGATTAATGATTGAGCATTGGGGATTGAGGATTTAGGATTGGAGATTGATTATTGAGGATTGAAGATTGAGGATTGAGGATTGAGGATTGAGGATTGAGAATTGAGAATTGAGGATGAGGACTGAGGGTTGAGGGTTGAGGTTTGTGGAATGAGGATTGAGGATTGCGCATTGAGGATTGAGGATTGAGGATTGAGGATTGAGGATTGAACATTCAGTATTGGGGATTGAGGATTGACGATTGAGGATTGAGGATTGAGGATTGAGGATGAGGGCTGAGGGTTGTGGATTGAGGTTTGAGTATTGAATCCTGAGAATTCAGGATATTCTATTGAGTATTGAGAATTGACGATTGATGGTTGAGTATTGAAGATTGAGGATTGAGGATTGAGGATTGAGGATTGAGGATTGAGGATTGAGAATTGAGAATTGAGGATGAGGACTGAGGGTTGAGGGTTGAGGTTTGAGGAATGAGGATTGAGGATTGCGGATTGAGGATTGAGGATTGAGGATTGAGGATTGTGGATTGAAGATTGAGTATTGAGGATTGAAGATTGAGGATTGAAGATTGAGGATTGAGGATTGAGGATTGAACATTCAGTATTGGGGATTGAGGATTGACGATTGAGGATTGAGGATTGAGAATTGAGGATGAGGGCTGAGGTTTGAGGATTGATGTTTGAGGAACGAGGATTGAGGATTGAGGATTGAGGATTGAGGACTGAGGATTGAAGACTGAGTATTGATGATTGAAGATTGAGGATTGAGGATTGAGGGTTGACGATTGAGGACGAGGACTGACGGTTAAGGATTGATGTTTGAGGAGTGAGAATTGAGTATTGAGGACTGAGGATTGAGGATTGAGGATTGAGGATTGAGGATTGAGGATTGAGGAATGAGGATTGAGGATTGAGGACTGAGGATTGAAGATTGAGTATTGAGGATTGAAGAATGAGGATTGAGCATTGAGGGTTGAGGATTGAGGATTGAAGATTGAGTATTGAGGATTGAAGATTGAGAATTCAGGACTGAGGGTTGAGGATTGAGGATTGAGGATTGAAGATTGTGGACTGAGTGTTGAGGGTTGAGTGGTGATAATTGATGTTTGTGGATTGAGATTTGAAGATTGAAGATTGAGGAAGGAGTATTGAAAACTGAGAATTCAGGGTATTCTATTGAGTATTGAGAATTGGGTATTCATGGTTGAGTATTGAGGATTGAAGGTTGAGGGTTGTGTCTTGAATATTGAGGATTGAGGGTTTTGGGATTGAGGATTGAGGTTTGAAGATTGAGTATTGAGTATTGAAGAATGAGGATTGCGGATTGGGGATTGAGAATTGAGGATTGAGGATTGAGGATTGAAGATTGAGTATTGAGGATTGAAGATTGAGGATTGAGGATTGAGGATTGAGGATTGAGGATTGAGTATTGAAGATTGAGGATTGGGGATTGAGGATTGACGATTGAGGTTTGAGGACTGAGGACTGAGGATTGAGGATTGGGAATTGAGGATTGAGAATTGTGGATTGAAGATTGAGAACTGGGAATTGAGGATTGAAGAAAGAGGATTAAGCATTGAGGGTTGATGATTGAGGATTGAAGATTGAGTATTGAGGATTGAAGATTGAGGATTGAGGACTGAGGATTGAGTATTGAAGATTGAGGATTGATGGCTGAGGATTGAAGATAGAGGATTGAGGATTGAGGATTGAGGATTGAAGGTTGAGTATTGAGGATTGAATATTTAGGATTGAGGATTGAGGATTGAGGATTGAGGATGAGGACTGAGGGTTGAGGATTGAGGTTTGAGGGCTCGAGGACTGAGGATTGAGGTTTGAGGATTGAGAATTGAGGATGGAGGATTGAGGATTGATAATTGAGGATTGGGTAATGAGGATTGAAGAATGAGGATTGAGGATTGAGGATTGAGGATTGAAGATTGAGTATTGGGGATTGAAGATTGAGGATTGAGGATTGAGGATTGTGGATTGAGGATTGTGGGTTGAGGATTGAAGATTGAGTATTGAGGATTGTAGGTTGAGGATTGATTATAGAGGATTGAGGATTGAGGGTTGAAGATTGAGGATTTTGGATTGATGATTGACGATTGAGGATTGAGGATTGAGGATTGAGAATTGAGGTTTGAGGATTGAAGATTGAGTATTGAGGATTGAAGCTTGCGGACTGAGGATTGAGGATTGAAGATTGTGGACTGAGTGTTGAGGTTTGAGTGATGATAATTGATGTTTGTGGATTGAGATTTGAAAATTGAAGATTGAGGATTGAGTATTGAAAACTGTGAATTCAGGATATTCTATTGAGTATTGAGAATTGAGGATTCATGGTTGAGTATTGAGGATTGAAAGTTGAGGGTTGTGTCTTGAATATTGAGGATTGAGGGTTTTGAGATTGAGGATTGAGGTTTGAAGATTGAGTATTGAAGATGGAAGAATGAGGATTGCGGATTGAGGATTGAGAATTGAGGATTGAGGATTCAGGATTGAAGATTGAGTATTGAGTATTGAAGATTGAGGATTGGGGATTGAGGATTGACGATTGAGGATTGAGGACTGAGGATTGAGGACTGCGGATTGAGGATTGGGGATTGAGGATTGATGTTTGAGGATTGAGGTTTGATTATTGAATATTGTGGATTGAGTATTGAAAAATGAGAATTCAGGATATTATATTGAGTATTGAGAATTGAGGATTGATGGTTGAGTATTGAGGATTGATGGTTGAGGGTTGTGTGTTGAATATTGAGGATTGAGGATTGGGGTTTGAGGATTGAGGGTTGAGGATCGAGGACTGAGGATTGAGGATTGAGGATTGAGGATTGAGCATTGAGGATTGAAGATTGAGGACTGGGGATTGAGGATTGAAAATTGAGGATTAAGGATTGAGGATTGGGGAGTGAGGATCTAGGACAGGAGATTGATTATTGAGGATTGAAGATTGAGGGTTGAAGATTGAGGATCGAGGGTTGAGGATTGAGGATTGAGGATTCAGGATTGAAGATTGAGTATTGAGGATTGTAGGTTGAGGTTTGAGGATTCAGTACGAGGACTGACGGATAAGGATTGAGGTTTGAGGATTGAGGGTCGAGGTTTGAGGACTGAGGATTGAGGATTGAGGATTGAGGATTGAGGATTGAGGATTGAGAATTGAGAATTGAGGATGAGGGCTGAGGTTTGAGGATTGATGTTTGAGGAACGAGGATTGAGGATTGAGGATTGGGTATTGAGCATTGAAGAATGAGGATTGAGGATTGAGGATTGAGGATTGAGGATTGAGGACTGAGGATTGAGGACTGAAGATTGAGGATTGGGGATTGAGGATGAGGGCTGAGGGTTGAGGATTGAGGTTTGAGGACTGAGGACTGAGGATCGAGGATTGAGAATTGGTGATTGAGGATTGAGGGTTGAGGACTGAGGATTGAGCATTGAGGATTGAGCACTGAGGATTGAAGATTGAGGACTGGGGATTGAGGATTGAAGATTGAGGATTGAGGATTGAGGATTGAGGATTGAGAATTGGGAATTGAGGATGAGGACTGAGGGTTGAGGATTGAGGTTTGAGGAATGAGGATTGAGGATTGAGGTTTGAGGATTGAGGAGGAGGTCTGAGGGTCGAGGATTGTGGTTTGAGGACAGAGGACTGAGTATTGCGGATTGAGGATTAAGGATTGAGGACTGAGGATTGAAGATTGAGTATTGATGATTGAAGATTGAGGATTGAGGATTGAGGGTTGAGGATTGAGGACGAGGACTGACGGTTGAGGATTGAGGTTTGAGGACTGAGGACTGAGGATTGAGGATTGAGAATTGGGGATTGAGGATTGAGGATTGAGGACTGAGGATTGCGCATTGAGGATTGAGCACTGAGGATTGAATATTGAGGACTGGGTATTGAGGATTGAAAATTGGGGATTAATGATTGAGCATTATGGATTGAGGATCTAGGATTGGAGATTGATTATTGAGGATTGAAGATTGAGGGTTGAAGATTGACAATTGAGGATTGAGGTTTGAGGATTGGGTATTGAGGATTGAAGAATGAGGATTGAAGATTGAGTATTGAGGATTGACAATTGATTGTTGAAAACTGAGTCCTGAACATTGAGGATTCAGGATTGAGGATTCCGAATTGAGGTTTGAGGACTGAGGATTGAGATTTGAGGATTGAGGACTGAGGATTGACGCTTGAGGATTGAGGATTGAGGATGGAGGATTGAAGAGAGAGGACAGTGTGTTGAGGATTAAGTATTGTGGATTGATGTTTGAGGATTGAGGTTTGATTATTGAGTGTTGTGGATTGAGTATATAACCATGAGAATTCAGGATATTCTATTGAGTATTGAGAATTGAGGACTGATGGTTGACGGTTGTGTGTTGAATATTGAGGATTGAGGATTGAGGATTGAGGATTGAGGACTGAGGATTGAAGATTGAGTATTGATGATTGAAGATTGAGGATTGAGGATTGAGGGTTGAGGATTGAGGACGAGGACTGACGGTTGAGGATAGAGGTTTGAGGATTGGGGGTTGAGTATTGAGGACTGAGGATTGAGGATTGAGGATTGAGGAATGAGGATTGAGGATTGAGGATTGAAGATTGAGGATTGAGGATTGAAGAATGAGTATTGAGGATTGAAGTTTGAGGATTGAGGATTGAGCATTGAGGATTGAGGATGAGGGCAGAGGGTTGAGGATTGAGGTTTGAGGACTGAGGACTGAGGATTGAGGATTGAGACTTGGTGATTGAGGATTGAGGACTGAGGATTGAGCATTGAGGATTGAGCATAGAGTATTGAGGATTGAAGAATGAGTATTGAGGATTGAAGTTTGAGGATTGAGGATTGAGCATTGAGGATTGAGGATGAGGGCTGAGGGTTGGGGATTGAGGTTTGAGGTCTGAGGACTGAGGATTGAGGTCTGAGAATTGGGGATTGAGGATTGAGGATTGAGCATTGAGGATTGAGGATGAGGGCAGAGGGTTGAGGATTGTGGTTTGAGGACTGAGGACTGAGGATTGAGGGTTGCGAATTGGTGATTGAGGGTTGAGGACTGAGGATTGAGCATTGAGGATTGAGCATTGAGGATTGAGGATTGAAGAATGAGTATTGAGGATTGAAGTTTGAGGATTGAGGATTGAGCATTGAGGATTGAGGATGAGGGCTGAGGGTTGGGGATTGAGGTTTGAGGACTGAGGACTGAGGATTGAGGTTTGAGAATTAGGGATTGAGGATTGAGGATTGAGGACTGAGGATTGAGCATTGAAGATTGAGCATTGAGGATTGAAGATTGAGTACTGGGGATTGAGGATTGAAAATTGAGGATTAATGATTGAGCATTGGGGATTGAGGATTTAGGATTGGAGATTGATTATTGAGGATTGAAGATTGAGGATTGAGGATTGAGGATTGAGGATTGAGAATTGAGAACTGAGGATGAGGACTGAGGGTTGAGGGTTGAGGTTTGTGGAATGAGGATTGAGGATTGCGCATTGAGGATTGAGGATTGAGGATTGAGGATTGTGGATTGAAGATTGAGTATTGAGGATTGAAGATTGAGGATTGAAGATTGAGGATTGAGGATTGAGGATTGAACATTCAGTATTGGGGATTGAGGATTGACGATTGAGGATTGAGGATTGAGGATTGAGGATGAGGGCTGAGGGTTGTGGATTGAGGTTTGAGTATTGAATCCTGAGAATTCAGGATATTCTATTGACTATTGAGAATTGACGATTGATGGTTGAGTATTGAGGATTGAGGATTGAGGATTGAGGATTGAGGATTGAGGATTGAGGATTGAGAATTGAGAATTGAGGATGAGGACTGAGGGTTGATGGTTGAGGTTTGAGGAATGAGGATTGAGGATTGCGGATTGAGGATTGAGGATTGAGGATTGAGGATTGTGGATTGAAGATTGAGTATTGAGGATTGAAGATTGAGGATTGAAGATTGAGGATTGAGGATTGAGGATTGAACATTCAGTATTGGGGATTGAGGATTGACGATTGAGGATTGAGGATTGAGAATTGAGGATGAGGGCTGAGGATTGAGGATTGATGTTTGAGGAACGAGGATTGAGGATTGAGGATTGGGTATTGAGCATTGAAGAATGAGAATTGAGGATTGAGGATTGAGGATTGAGTATTGAGGACTGAGGATTGAGGACCGAAGATTGAGGATTGGGGATTGAGGATGAGGGCTGAGGGTTGAGGATTGAGGTTTGAGGACTGAGGACTGAGGATTGACGATTGAGAATTGGGGATTGAGGATTGAGTGTTGAGGACTGAGGCTTGAGGATTGAGGATTGAGGATTGAGGACTGAGGATTGAAGATTGAGTATTGATGATTGAAGATTGAGGATTGAGGATTGAGGGTTGAGGATTGAGGACGAGGACTGACGGTTGAGGATAGAGGTTTGAGGATTGGGGGTTGAGTATTGAGGACTGAGGATTGAGGATTGAGGATTGAGGAATGAGGATTGAGGATTGAGGATTGAAGATTGAGGATTGAGGATTGAAGAATGAGTATTGAGGATTGAAGTTTGAGGATTGAGGATTGAGCATTGAGGATTGAGGATGAGGGCAGAGGGTTGAGGATTGAGGTTTGAGGACTGAGGACTGAGGATTGAGGATTGAGAATTGGTGATTGAGGATTGAGGACTGAGGATTGAGCATTGAGGATTGAGCATAGAGTATTGAGGATTGAAGAATGAGTATTGAGGATTGAAGTTTGAGGATTGAGGATTGAGCATTGAGGATTGAGGATGAGGGCTGAGGGTTGGGGATTGAGGTTTGAGGACTGAGGACTGAGGATTGAGGTCTGAGAATTGGGGATTGAGGATTGAGGATTGAGCATTGAGGATTGAGGATGAGGGCAGAGGGTTGAGGATTGAGGTTTGAGGACTGAGGACTGAGGATTGAGGGTTGCGAATTGGTGATTGAGGGTTGAGGACTGAGGATTGAGCATTGAGGATTGAGCATTGAGGATTGAGGATTGAAGAATGAGTATTGAGGATTGAAGTTTAAGGATTGAGGATTGAGCATTGAGGATTGAGGATGAGGGCTGAGGGTTGGGGATTGAGGTTTGAGGACTGAGGACTGAGGATTGAGGTTTGAGAATTAGGGATTGAGGATTGAGGATTGGGGACTGAGGATTGAGCATTGAAGATTGAGCATTGAGGATTGAAGATTGAGTACTGGGGATTGAGGATTGAAAATTGAGGATTAATGATTGAGCATTGGGGATTGAGGATTTAGGATTGGAGATTGATTATTGAGGATTGAAGATTGAGGATTGAGGATTGAGGATTGAGGATTGAGAATTGAGAATTGAGGATGAGGACTGAGGGTTGAGGGTTGAGGTTTGTGGAATGAGGATTGAGGATTGCGCATTGAGGATTGAGGATTGAGGATTGAGGATTGAGGATTGAACATTCAGTATTGGGGATTGAGGATTGACGATTGAGGATTGAGGATTGAGGATTGAGGATGAGGGCTGAGGGTTGTGGATTGAGGTTTGAGTATTGAATCCTGAGAATTCAGGATATTCTATTGAGTATTGAGAATTGACGATTGATGGTTGAGTATTGAAGATTGAGGATTGAGGATTGAGGATTGAGGATTGAGGATTGAGGATTGAGAATTGAGAATTGAGGATGAGGACTGAGGGTTGAGGGTTGAGGTTTGAGGAATGAGGATTGAGGATTGCGGATTGAGGATTGAGGATTGAGGATTGAGGATTGTGGATTGAAGATTGAGTATTGAGGATTGAAGATGGAGGATTGAAGATTGAGGATTGAGGATTGAGGATTGAACATTCAGTATTGGGGATTGAGGATTGACGATTGAGGATTGAGGATTGAGAATTGAGGATGAGGGCTGAGGTTTGAGGATTGATGTTTGAGGAACGAGGATTGAGGATTGAGGATTGAGGATTGAAGATTGAGTATTGAGGATTGAAGATTGAGGATTGAGTATTGAGGATTGAATATTTAGGATTGAGGATTGAGGATTGAGGATTGAGGATGAGGACTGAGGGTTGAGGATTGAGGTTTGAGGGCTCGAGGACTGAGGATTGAGGTTTGAGGATTGAGAATTGAGGATGGAGGATTGAGGATTGATAATTGAGGATTGGGTAATGAGGATTGAAGAATGAGGATTGAGGATTGAGGATTGAGGATTGAAGATTGAGTATTGGGGATTGAAGATTGAGGATTGAGGATTGAGGATTGTGGATTGAGGATTGTGGGTTGAGGATTGAAGATTGAGTATTGAGGATTGTAGGTTGAGGATTGATTATAGAGGATTGAGGATTGAGGGTTGAAGATTGAGGATTTTGGATTGATGATTGACGATTGAGGATTGAGGATTGAGGATTGAGAATTGAGGTTTGAGGATTGAAGATTGAGTATTGAGGATTGAAGCTTGCGGACTGAGGATTGAGGATTGAAGATTGTGGACTGAGTGTTGAGGGTTGAGTGATGATAATTGATGTTTGTGGATTGAGATTTGAAAATTGAAGATTGAGGATTGAGTATTGAAAACTGTGAATTCAGGATATTCTATTGAGTATTGAGAATTGAGGATTCATGGTTGAGTATTGAGGATTGAAAGTTGAGGGTTGTGTCTTGAATATTGAGGATTGAGGGTTTTGAGATTGAGGATTGAGGTTTGAAGATTGAGTATTGAAGATGGAAGAATGAGGATTGCGGATTGAGGATTGAGAATTGAGGATTGAGGATTCAGGATTGAAGATTGAGTATTGAGTATTGAAGATTGAGGATTGGGGATTGAGGATTGACGATTGAGGATTGAGGACTGAGGATTGAGGACTGCGGATTGAGGATTGGGGATTGAGGATTGATGTTTGAGGATTGAGGTTTGATTATTGAATATTGTGGATTGAGTATTGAAAAATGAGAATTCAGGATATTATATTGAGTATTGAGAATTGAGGATTGATGGTTGAGTATTGAGGATTGATGGTTGAGGGTTGTGTGTTGAATATTGAGGATTGAGGATTGGGGTTTGAGGATTGAGGGTTGAGGATCGAGGACTGAGGATTGAGGATTGAGGATTGAGGATTGAGCATTGAGGATTGAAGATTGAGGACTGGGGATTGAGGATTGAAAATTGAGGATTAAGGATTGAGGATTGGGGAGTGAGGATCTAGGACAGGAGATTGATTATTGAGGATTGAAGATTGAGGGTTGAAGATTGAGGATCGAGGGTTGAGGATTGAGGATTGAGGATTCAGGATTGAAGATTGAGTACTGAGGATTGTAGGTTGAGGATTGAGGATTCAGTACGAGGACTGACGGATAAGGATTGAGGTTTGAGGATTGAGGGTCGAGGTTTGAGGACTGAGGATTGAGGATTGAGGATTGAGGATTGAGGATTGAGGATTGAGGACGAGGACTGACGGTTGAGGATAGAGGTTTGAGGATTGGGGGTTGAGTATTGAGGACTGAGGATTGAGGATTGAGGATTGAGGAATGAGGATTGAGGATTGAGGATTGAAGATTGAGGATTGAGGATTGAAGAATGAGTATTGAGGATTGAAGTTTGAGGATTGAGGATTGAGCATTGAGGATTGAGGATGAGGGCAGAGGGTTGAGGATTGAGGTTTGAGGACTGAGGACTGAGGATTGAGGATTGAGAATTGGTGATTGAGGATTGAGGACTGAGGATTGAGCATTGAGGATTGAGCATAGAGTATTGAGGATTGAAGAATGAGTATTGAGGATTGATGTTTGAGGATTGAGGATTGAGCATTGAGGATTGAGGATGAGGGCTGAGGGTTGGGGATTGAGGTTTGAGGTCTGAGGACTGAGGATTGAGGTCTGAGAATTGGGGATTGAGGATTGAGGATTGAGCATTGAGGATTGAGGATGAGGGCAGAGGGTTGAGGATTGTGGTTTGAGGACTGAGGACTGAGGATTGAGGGTTGCGAATTGGTGATTGAGGGTTGAGGACTGAGGATTGAGCATTGAGGATTGAGCATTGAGGATTGAGGATTGAAGAATGAGTATTGAGGATTGAAGTTTGAGGATTGAGGATTGAGCATTGAGGATTGAGGATGAGGGCTGAGGGTTGGGGATTGAGGTTTGAGGACTGAGGACTGAGGATTGAGGTTTGAGAATTAGGGATTGAGGATTGAGGATTGAGGACTGAGGATTGAGCATTGAAGATTGAGCATTGAGGATTGAAGATTGAGTACTGGGGATTGAGGATTGAAAATTGAGGATTAATGATTGAGCATTGGGGATTGAGGATTTAGGATTGGAGATTGATTATTGAGGATTGAAGATTGAGGATTGAGGATTGAGGATTGAGGATTGAGAATTGAGAATTGAGAATTGAGGATGAGGACTGAGGGTTGAGGGTTGAGGTTTGTGGAATGAGGATTGAGGATTGCGCATTGAGGATTGAGGATTGAGGATTGAGGATTGTGGATTGAAGATTGAGTATTGAGGATTGAAGATTGAGGATTGAAGATTGAGGATTGAGGATTGAGGATTGAACATTCAGTATTGGGGATTGAGGATTGACGATTGAGGATTGAGGATTGAGGATTGAGGATGAGGGCTGAGGGTTGTGGATTGAGGTTTGAGTATTGAATCCTGAGAATTCAGGATATTCTATTGAGTATTGAGAATTGACGATTGATGGTTGAGTATTGAGGATTGAGGATTGAGGATTGAGGATTGAGGATTGAGGATTGAGGATTGAGAATTGAGAATTGAGGATGAGGACTGAGGGTTGATGGTTGAGGTTTGAGGAATGAGGGTTGAGGATTGCGGATTGAGGATTGAGGATTGAGGATTGAGGATTGTGGATTGAAGATTGAGTATTGAGGATTGAAGATTGAGGATTGAAGATTGAGGATTGAGGATTGAGGATTGAACATTCAGTATTGGGGATTGAGGATTGACGATTGAGGATTGAGGATTGAGAATTGAGGATGAGGGCTGAGGTTTGAGGATTGATGTTTGAGGAACGAGGATTGAGGATTGAGGATTGGGTATTGAGCATTGAAGAATGAGAATTGAGGATTGAGGATTGAAGATTGAGTATTGAGGACTGAGGATTGAGGACTGAAGATTGAGGATTGGGGATTGAGGATGAGGGCTGAGGGTTGAGGATTGAGGTTTGAGGACTGAGGACTGAGGATTGACGATTGAGAATTGGGGATTGAGGATTGAGTGTTGAGGACTGAGGCTTGAGGATTGAGGATTGAGGATTGAGGACTGAGGATTGAAGACTGAGTATTGATGATTGAAGATTGAGGATTGAGGATTGAGGGTTGAGGATTGAGGACGAGGACTGACGGTTAAGGATTGATGTTTGAGGAGTGAGAATTGAGTATTGAGGACTGAGGATTGAGGATTGAGGATTGAGGATTGAGGATTGAGGATTGAGGAATGAGGATTGAGGATTGAGGATTGAGGATTGGGGATTGAGGATTGGGGATTGAGGATTAAGGATTGAAGATTGAGGATTGAGGGTTGAAGATTGAGGATTGGGTATTGAGGATTGAGGATTGAGGATTGAGGATTGAGGATTGAAGATTGAGTATTGAGGATTGAAAATTGAGGGTTGAAGATTGAACATTGAGGATTTAGGATTGAGGATTGAAGATTGAGGACTGAGTGTTCAGGGTTGAGTGATGAGAATTGATGTTTGTGGATTGAGATTTGAAGACTGAAGAATGGGGATTGAGTATTGAAAACTGTGAATTGAGGATATTCTATTGAGGATTGAGGATTGTCAATTGATTGTTGAGGACTGAGTGCTGAAGATTGAGGATTCAGGATTGAGGATTCGGTATTGAGGTTTCAGGACTGAGGATTCAGGGTTGAGGATTGAGGATTGAGGATTGAGGATTTGGGATTGAGGATTGAGGATTGAGGATTGAGGATTGAGGATTGAGGATTGAGTATTGAAGTATGAGTATTGAGGAGTGACGAATTAGGATTGAGGATTGAGGATTGAGGATTGAAGATTGCAGATTGAGCATTGAGGAATGAATATTGAGGACTGAGGATTGAGGATTGAGTATTGATGATTGAGGATTGAGGATTCAGGATTGAGGATTGAGGATAGAGGATTGAAGATTGAGGATTGGGGATTGAGGATTGACGATTGAGGATTGAGTTTTGAGGATTGAGAATTGAGGATTGAGGATTGAAGATTGAGTATTGAGGATTCAAGATTCAAGATTGAGGATTGAGGATTGAAGATTGAGGACTGAGTTTTGAGGGTTGAGTGATGAGAATTGACGTTTGTGGATTGAGACTTGAAGATTGAAGAATGGGGATTGAGTATTGAAAACTGTGAATTGAGGATATTCTATTGAGGATTGAGGATTGAGAATTGATTGTTGAGGACTGAGGACTGAAGTTTGCGGATTCAGGATTGAGGATTCGGGATTGAGGTTTCAGGACTGAGGATTGAGGGTTGAAGATTGAGGATTGAGGATTGAGGATTGAGGATTGAGGATTGAGGATTGAAGATTGAGTATTGAGGATTGAAAATTGTGGATTGATGGTTGAGGATTGAAGATTGAGGATTGAAGATTGAGGATTGGGGATTGAGGATTGATGATTGAGGATAGAGGATTGAAGATTGAGGATTGGGGATTGAGGATTGACGATTGGGGATTGGGGATTGAGGATTGAGGATTGAGGTTTGAGGATTGAGGATTGAAGATTGAGTATTGAGAATTGATGGTTGAGGATTGGGGATTGAGGATTGAGGATTAAGGAATATTGAGGGTTGAGTGTTGAAGATTGAGGATTGGGAATTAAGGATTGACGATTGAGGATTGAGGATTGAGGATTGAGGATTGAGGACTGAGGATTGAGGATTGAGGATTGAAGATTGAGTATTGAGTATTGATGATTGAGGATTGAAGATTGAGGATTGAGGATTGAGGATAGAGGATTGAAGATTGAGGATTGGGGATTGAGGATTGACGATTGAGGATTGAATGTTGAGGATTGAGAATTGAGGATTGAGGATTGAAGATTGAGTATTGAGGTTTCAAGATTGCGGATTGAGGATTGAGGTTTGAAGATTGGGGACTGAGTGTTGAGGGTTGAGTGATGAGAATTGATGTTTGCGGATTGAGATTTGAAGATTGAAGAATGGGGATTGAGGATTGAAAGCTGTGAATCGAGGATGTTCTATTGAGGATTGAGGACTGACAATTGATTGTTGAGGACTGAGGGCTGAAGATTGAGATTTCAGGATTGAGGATTCAGGATTGAGGTTTGAGGACTGAGGATTCGAGGATTGAGGATTGAGGATTGAGTACTGAGGATTGAAGATTGAGGATTGGGTATTGAGGATTGAACATTCAGGATTGAGGATTGAGGATAGAGGATTGAGCATTGAGGATTGAAGATTGAGTATTGAGTATTGAAGATTGAGGATTGAACATTGAGGGTTGAGGATTGAGGGTTGTGGATTGCGGACGAGGATTGAGGGTTGAGTATTGATGTTTGAGGTCTGAGGATTGAGGATTGAGGATTGAGAAATGAGGATTGAGGATTGAGGATTGAAGATTGAGGATTGGGTGTTGAGGATTGAAGAATGAGGATTGAGGATTGAGGATTGAAGATTGAGGGTTGAAGATTGAGTATTGAGGATTGAAGATTGAGCATTGAGGATTGAGGATTGAGGATTGAGTATTGAGGATTGAGGATTGAAGATTGAGTATTGAGGATTGAAGATTGAGGATTGGGGATTGAGGATTGAGGATTAAGGATTGAAGATTGAGGATTGAGGATTGAAAATTGAGGATTGGGAATTGAGGACTGACGATTGAGGATTGAGTATTGAGGATTGAGAATTGAGGATTGAGGACTGAAGACTGAGTATTGAGGATTGAAGATTGAGGATTTAGGGTTGTGGATTGAAGATTGAGCACTCAGTGTTGAGGGTTGAGTGATGAGAATTGATGCTTGCGGATTGAGATTTGAAGATTGAAGAATGGGGATTGAGTATTGAAAACTGTGAATTGAGGGTATTCTATTGAGGATTGAGGATTGACAATTGATTGTTGAGGACTGAGTGCTGAAGATTGAGGATTCAGGACTGAGGATTCGGTATTGACGTTTCAGGACTGAGGATTGATGGTTGAGGATTGAGGATTGAGGATTGAGTATTGAAGATTGAGGATTGAAGATTGAGGATTGAGGATTGAGGATAGAGGGTTGAAGATTGAGGATTGGGGATTGAGGATTGACGATTGAGGATTGAGTGTTGAGGATTGAGATTTGAGAATTGAGGATTGAAGATTGAGTATTGAGGATTCAAGATTGCGGATTGAGGATTGAGGATTGAAGATTGAGGACTGAGTGTTGAGGGCTGAGTGATGAGAATTGATGTTTGTGGATTGAGACTTGAATATTGAAGAATGGGGATTGAGTGTTGAAAACTGTGAATTGAGGATATTCTATTGAGGATTGAGGATTGACACTTGATTGTTGAGGACTGAGGACTGAAGTTTGCGGATTCAGGATTGAGGATTCGGGATTGAGGTTTCAGGACTGAGGATTGAGGGTTGAGGATTGAGGATTAAGGATTGAGGATTTAGGATTGAGGATTGAGGATTGAGGATTGAGTATTGACGATTGAACATTGAGGATTGGGTATTGAGGATTGAGGATTGAGGATTGAGGATTGAGGATTGAGGATTCGGTATTGAGGCTTCAGGACTGAGGATTGAGGGTTGAGGGTTGAGGATTGAGGATTGAGGATTTGGGATTGAGGATTGAGGATTGAGCATTGAGGATTGAGGATTGAGGATTGAGTATTGAAGATTGAGTATTGAGGATTGAAGATTGAGGATTGAGGATTGAGGATTGAGGATAGAGAATTGAGGATCGTGGATTGAGGATTGAAGATTGAGGATTGGGTATTGAGGAGTGACGAATTGGGATTGAGGATTTAGGATTGAGGATAGAGGATTGCAGATTGAGTATTGAGGACTGAAGATTGAGGATTGAGAATTGAGGATTGAGAACTGATTGTTGAGGACTGAGGGATGAAGATTGAGGATTCAGGATTGAGGATTCAGGATTGAGGTTCGAGGACTGAGGATTGAGGGTTGAGGATTGAGGATTGAGGTTTGCGGATTGAGGATTGAGGATTGAAGATTGAGGATTGACAATTGATTGTTGAGGACTGAGGTCTGAAGATTGAGGATTCAGGATTGAGGATTCGGTATTGATGTTTCTGGACTGCGGATTGAGGGTTGAGGATTGAGGATTGAGGATTCAGGATTGAGGATTGAGAATTGAGGATTGAGGATTGAGGATTGGAGATTGAGGATTGAGGATTGAGGATTGAGGATTGAGGATTGAGGATTGAAGATTGAGTATTGAGTATTGAAGATTGAGGATTGAAGATTGAGGACTGAGGATTGAGGATAGAGGATTGAAGATTGAGGATTGGGGATTGAGGATTGACGATTGAGGATTGAGTGTTGAGGATTGAGAATTGAGGATTGAGGATTGATGATTGAGTATTGAGGATTCAAGATTGCGGATTGAGGATTGAGGATTGAAGATTGAGGTATGAGTGTTGAGGGTTGAGTGATGAGAATTGATGTTTGTGGATTGAGATTTGAAGATTGAGGAATGGGGATTGAGTATCGAAAGCTGTGAATTGAGGATATTCTATTGAGGAGTGAGGATTGACAATTGATTGTTGAGGACTGAGGGATGAAGATTGAGGATTCAGGATTGAGGATTCAGGATTGATGTTCGAGGACTGAGGATTGAGGGTTGAGGTTTGAGGATTGAGGTTTGAGGATTGAGGATTGAGAATTGAAGATTGAGGATTGGGTATTGCGGATTGAACATTGAGGTTTGAGGATTGAGGACTGCGGATTGAGGTTCGAGGATCGAGGATTGAGGATTGAGGATTGAGGATTGAAGATTGAGGATTGGGGACTGAGTATTGAAGACTGAGGATTGAGGATTGAGGATTGTGGATTGAGGACTGAGTATTGATGATTGAAGATTCAGTATTGAGGATTGAAGATTGAGAATTGAGTATTGAGGATTGAACATAAAGGACTAACTGTCGAGGGATGAGTAATGTGAATTGATGTTTGTGGATAGAGATCTGAAGATTGCAGATTGAGTATTGAGTTTTGAAATCTGTGAATTGGTGATATTCTACTGAGGATTGAGGATTGACAACTGATTGTTGAGGACTGAGGGCTGAAGGTTGAGGATTCAGGATTGAGGATTCAGGATTGAGGTTTGGGGACAGAGGATTGAGGATTGAGGATTGAGGATTGAGGATTGAGGATTGAGGATTGAGGATTGAGGATTCAGGATTGGGTATTGAGGTTTGAGGATTGAGGATTGAAGATTGAGGATTGAGGATTGGGGATTGAGGATTGAATGTTGAATATTGATGATTGAAGATTGAGGATTGAGGATTGAGGGTTGTAGGTTGAGGACGAGGACTGAGGGTCGGGTATTAATGCCTGAGGTCTGAGGATTGAGGATTGCGAAATGAGGACTGAGGATTGAGGATTGAGGATTGAGGATTGAGTATTGAGGATTGAAGATTGAGGATTGGGTATTGAGGATTGAACATTCAGGGTTGAGGATTGAGGATAGAGGATTGAAGATTGAGGATTGATGATTGAATATTGATGATTGGAGATTGAGGATTGAGGATTGAGGGTTGAGTATTGAGGATTGAAGATTGAGGATTGGGTATTGAGGATTGAACATTCAGGATTGAGGATTGAGGATAGAGGATTGAAGATTGAGGATTGATGATTGAATATTGATGATTGAAGATTGAGGATTGAGGATTGAGGGTTGTGGATTGCGGACGAGGAGTGAGGGTTGAGTATTGGTGTTTGAGGTCTGAGGATTGAGGATTGAGGATTGAGAATTGAGGATTGAGGATTGAGGATTGAAGATTGAGGACTGGGTGTTGTGGGTTGAAGAGTGAGGATTGAGGATTGAGGATTGAAGATTGAGGGTTGAAGATTGAGGATTGGGTATTGAGGATTGAGGATTGAGGATTGAGGATTGAGGATTGAGGATTCGGTATTGAGGCTTCAGGACTGAGGATTGAGGGTTGAGGGTTGAGGATTGAGAATTGAGGATTTGGGATTGAGGATTGAGGATTGAGGATTGAGGATTGAGGATTGAGGATTGAGTATTGAAGATTGAGTATTGAGGATTGAAGATTGAGGATTGAGGATTGAGGATTGAGGATTGAGAATTGAGGATTGTGGATTGAGGATTGAAGATTGAGGATTGGGTATTGAGGAGTGACGAATTAGGATTGAGGATTTAGGATTGAGGATTGAGGATTGCACATTGAGTATTGAAGATTCAGTATTGAGGACTGAAGATTGAGAATTGAGGATTGAGGATTCAACATAAAGGACTGAGTGTTGAGGGTTGAGTGATGAGAATTGATGTTTGGGATTGAGATTTGAAGATTGAAGAATGGGGATTGAGTATTGAAAACTGTGAATTGAGGATATTCTACTGAGGATTGAGGATTGACAATTGATTGTTGAGGACTGAGGTCTGAAGATTGAGGATTCAGGGTTGAGGATTCGGTATTGATGTTTCTGGACTGAGGATTGAGGGTTGAGGATTGAGGATTGAGGATTCAGGATTGAGGATTGAGGATTGAGGATTGAGGATTGAGGATTGAGGATTGGGTATTGAGGTTTGAGGATTGAGGATTGAAGATTGAGGATTGAGGATTGGGGATTGAGGATTGAGGATTGAGTATTGAAGATTCAGTATTGAGGATTGAAGATTGAGAATTGAGGATTGAGGATTCAACATAAAGGACTGAGTGTTGAGGGTTGAGTGATGAGAATTGATGTTTGGGATTGAGATTTGAAGATTGAAGAATGGGGATTGAGTATTGAAAACTGTGAATTGAGGATATTCTACTGAGGATTGAGGATTGACAATTGATTGTTGAGGACTGAGGTCTGAAGATTGAGGATTCAGGATTGAGGATTCGGTATTGATGTTTCTGGACTGAGGATTGAGGGTTGAGGATTGAGGATTGAGGATTCAGGATTGAGGATTGTGAATTGAGGATTGGGGATTGAGGATTGACGATTGAGGATTGAGTATTGAGGATTGAGAACTGAGGATTGAGGATTGAACATTGATTATTGAGGATTGAGGATTGAGGATTGAGGATTGAAGATTGAGTGTTGAGGATTGAAGATTGAGGATTGGGAATTGAGTATTGACGATTGAGGATTGAGTATTGAGGATTGAGAACTGAGGATTGAGGATTGAACATTGATTATTGAGGATTGATGATTGAAGATTGAGGATTGAGGATTGAGGATTGAGGATTGAGGACTGAGGATTGAGGATTGAGGATTGAAGATTGAGTATTGAGTATTGAAGATTGAGGATTGAAGGTTGATTATTGAGGATTGATGATTGAAGATTGAGGATTGAGGATTGAGGATTGAGGATTGAGGACTGAGGATTGAGGATTGAGGATTGAAGATTGAGTATTGAGTATTGAAGATTGAGGATTGAAGATTGATTATTGAGGATTGATGATTGAAGATTGAGGATTGAGGATTGAGGATTGAGGATTGAGGATTGAGGACTGAGGATTGAGGATTGAGGATTGAAGATTGAGTATTGAGTATTGAAGATTGAGGATTGAACATTGATTATTGAGGATTGATGATTGAAGATTGAGGATTGAGGATTGAGGATTGAGGATTGAGGACTGAGGATTGAGGATTGAGGATTGAAGATTGAGTATTGAGTATTGAAGATTGAGGATTGAAGATTGAGGACTGAGGATTGAGGATTCAGGATTGAGGATTCAGGATTGATGTTCGAGGATTGACGATTGAGGATTGAGTGTTGAGGATTGAGAATTGAGGATTGAGGATTGATGATTGAGTATTGAGGATTCAAGATTGCGGATTGAGGATTGAGGACTGAGGTCTGAAGATTGAGGATTCAGGATTGAGGATTCGGTATTGATGTTTCTGGACTGAGGATTGAGGGTTGAGGATTGAGGATTGAGGATTCAGGATTGAGGATTGTGAATTGAGGATTGGGGATTGAGGATTGACGATTGAGGATTGAGTATTGAGGATTGAGAACTGAGGATTGAGGATTGAACATTGATTATTGAGGATTGAGGATTGAGGATTGAGGATTGAAGATTGAGTGTTGAGGATTGAAGATTGAGGATTGGGAATTGAGTATTGACGATTGAGGATTGAGGATTGAGGATTGAGGATTGAGGATTGAGGATTGAGTATTGAAGATTGAGTATTGAGGATTGAAGATTGAGGATTGAGGATTGAGGATTACGGATTGAGAATTAAGGATTGAGGATTGAGGATTGAAGATTGAGGATTGGGTATTGAGGAGTGACGAATTAGGATTGAGGATTGAGGACTGAGGATTGAGGATTGCAGATTGAGTATTGATGATTGAAGATTGAGGATTGAGGATTGAGGATTGAAGATTGAGGATTGAGGATTGAGGGTTGTGGATTGCGGACGAGGAGTGAGGGTTGAGTATTGGTGTTTGAGGTCTGAGGATTGAGGATTGAGGATTGAGAATTGAGGATTGAGGATTGAGGATTGAAGATTGAGGACTGGGTGTTGTGGGTTGAAGAGTGAGGATTGAGGATTGAGGATTGAAGATTGAGGGTTGAAGATTGAGGATTGGGTATTGAGGATTGAGGATTGAGGATTGAGGATTGAGGATTGAGGATTCGGTATTGAGGCTTCAGGACTGAGGATTGAGGGTTGAGGGTTGAGGATTGAGAATTGAGGATTTGGGATTGAGGATTGAGGATTGAGGATTGAGGATTGAGGATTGAGGATTGAGTATTGAAGATTGAGTGTTGAGGATTGAAGATTGAGGATTGAGGATTGAGGATTGAGGATTGAGAATTGAGGATTGTGGATTGAGGATTGAAGATTGAGGATTGGGTATTGAGGAGTGACGAATTAGGATTGAGGATTTAGGATTGAGGATTGAGGATTGCAGATTGAGTATTGAGGACTGAAGATTGAGGATTGAGGATTGAGGATTGCCAACTGATTGTTGAGGACTGAGGGATGAAGATTGAGGATTCAGGATTGAGGATTCAGGATTGAGGTTCGAGGACTGAGGATTGAGGGTTGAGGATTGAGGATTGAGGTTTGAGGATTGAGGATTGAGGATTGAAGATTGAGGATTGGGTATTGCGGATTGAACATTGAGGATCGAGTATTGAGGACTGAGGATTGAGTTTCGAGGATCGAGGATTGAGGATTGAGGATTGAGGATTGAAGATTGAGGATTGGGGACTGAGTATTGAAGATTGAGGATTGAGGATTGAGGATTGAGTATTGAAGATTCAGTATTGAGGACTGAAGATTGAGAATTGAGGATTGAGGATTCAACATAAAGGACTGAGTGTTGAGGGTTGAGTGATGAGAATTGATGTTTGGGATTGAGATTTGAAGATTGAAGAATGGGGATTGAGTATTGAAAACTGTGAATTGAGGATATTCTACTGAGGATTGAGGATTGACAATTGATTGTTGAGGACTGAGTTCTGAAGATTGAGGATTCAGGGTTGAGGATTCGGTATTGATGTTTCTGGACTGAGGATTGAGGGTTGAGGATTGAGGATTGAGGATTCAGGATTGAGGATTGAGGATTGAGGATTGAGGATTGAGGATTGAGGATTGGGTATTGAGGTTTGAGGATTGAGGATTGAAGATTGAGGATTGAGGATTGGGGATTGAGGATTGAGGATTGAGTATTGAAGATTCAGTATTGAGGATTGAAGATTGAGAATTGAGGATTGAGGATTCAACATAAAGGACTGAGTGTTGAGGGTTGAGTGATGAGAATTGATGTTTGGGATTGAGATTTGAAGATTGAAGAATGGGGATTGAGTATTGAAAACTGTGAATTGAGGATATTCTACTGAGGATTGAGGATTGACAATTGATTGTTGAGGACTGAGGTCTGAAGATTGAGGATTCAGGATTGAGGATTCGGTATTGATGTTTCTGGACTGAGGATTGAGGGTTGAGGATTGAGGATTGAGGATTCAGGATTGAGGATTGTGAATTGAGGATTGGGGATTGAGGATTGACGATTGAGGATTGAGTATTGAGGATTGAGAACTGAGGATTGAGGATTGAACATTGATTATTGAGGATTGAGGATTGAGGATTGAGGATTGAAGATTGAGTGTTGAGGATTGAAGATTGAGGATTGGGAATTGAGTATTGACGATTGAGGATTGAGTATTGAGGATTGAGAACTGAGGATTGAGGATTGAACATTGATTATTGAGGATTGATGATTGAAGATTGAGGATTGAGGATTGAGGATTGAGGATTGAGGACTGAGGATTGAGGATTGAGGATTGAAGATTGAGTATTGAGTATTGAAGATTGAGGTTTGAAGGTTGATTATTGAGGATTGATGATTGAAGATTGAGGATTGAGGATTGAGGATTGAGGATTGAGGACTGAGGATTGAGGATTGAGGATTGAAGATTGAGTATTGAGTATTGAAGATTGAGGATTGAAGATTGATTATTGAGGATTGATGATTGAAGATTGAGGATTGAGGATTGAGGATTGAGGATTGAGGATTGAGGACTGAGGATTGAGGATTGAGGATTGAAGATTGAGTATTGAGTATTGAAGATTGAGGATTGAACATTGATTATTGAGGATTGATGATTGAAGATTGAGGATTGAGGATTGAGGATTGAGGATTGAGGACTGAGGATTGAGGATTGAGGATTGAAGATTGAGTATTGAGTATTGAAGATTGAGGATTGAAGATTGAGGACTGAGGATTGAGGATTCAGGATTGAGGATTCAGGATTGATGTTCGAGGATTGACGATTGAGGATTGAGTGTTGAGGATTGAGAATTGAGGATTGAGGATTGATGATTGAGTATTGAGGATTCAAGATTGCGGATTGAGGATTGAGGATTGAAGATTGAGGTATGAGTGTTGAGGGTTGAGTGATGAGAATTGATGTTTGTGGATTGAGATTTGAAGATTGAGGAATGGGGATTGAGTATCGAAAGCTGTGAATTGAGGATATTCTACTGAGGATTGAGGATTGACAATTGATTGTTGAGGACTGAGGGATGAAGATTGAGGATTCAGGATTGAGGATTCAGGATTGATGTTCGAGGACTGAGGATTGAGGGTTGAGGTTTGAGGATTGAGGTTTGAGGATTGAGGATTGAGAATTGAAGATTGAGGATTGGGTATTGCGGATTGAACATTGAGGTTTGAGGATTGAGGACTGCGGATTGAGGTTCGAGGATCGAGGATTGAGGATTGAGGATTGAGGATTGAAGATTGAGGATTGGGGACTGAGTATTGAAGACTGAGGATTGAGGATTGTGGATTGAGGACTGAGTATTGATGATTGAAGATTCAGTATTGAGGATTGAAGATTGAGAATTGAGTATTGAGGATTGAACATAAAGGACTAACTGTCGAGGGATGAGTAATGTGAATTGATGTTTGTGGATAGAGATCTGAAGATTGCAGATTGAGTATTGAGTTTTGAAATCTGTGAATTGGTGATATTCTACTGAGGATTGAGGATTGACAACTGATTGTTGAGGACTGAGGGCTGAAGGTTGAGGATTCAGGATTGAGGATTCAGGATTGAGGTTTGGGGACAGAGGATTGAGGATTGAGGATTGAGGATTGAGGATTGAGGATTGAGGATTGAGGATTGAGGATTCAGGATTGGGTATTGAGGTTTGAGGATTGAGGATTGAAGATTGAGGATTGAGGATTGGGGATTGAGGATTGAATGTCGAATATTGATGATTGAAGATTGAGGATTGAGGATTGAGGGTTGTAGGTTGAGGACGAGGACTGAGGGTCGGGTATTAATGCCTGAGGTCTGAGGATTGAGGATTGCGAAATGAGGACTGAGGATTGAGGATTGAGGATTGAGGATTGAGTATTGAGGATTGAAGATTGAGGATTGGGTATTGAGGATTGAACATTCAGGGTTGAGGATTGAGGATAGAGGATTGAAGATTGAGGATTGATGATTGAATATTGATGATTGGAGATTGAGGATTGAGGATTGAGGGTTGAGTATTGAGGATTGAAGATTGAGGATTGGGTATTGAGGATTGAACATTCAGGATTGAGGATTGAGGATAGAGGATTGAAGATTGAGGATTGATGATTGAATATTGATGATTGAAGATTGAGGATTGAGGATTGAGGGTTGTGGATTGCGGACGAGGAGTGAGGGTTGAGTATTGGTGTTTGAGGTCTGAGGATTGAGGATTGAGGATTGAGAATTGAGGATTGAGGATTGAGGATTGAAGATTGAGGACTGGGTGTTGTGGGTTGAAGAGTGAGGATTGAGGATTGAGGATTGAAGATTGAGGGTTGAAGATTGAGGATTGGGTATTGAGGATTGAGGATTGAGGATTGAGGATTGAGGATTGAGGATTCGGTATTGAGGCTTCAGGACTGAGGATTGAGGGTTGAGGGTTGAGGATTGAGAATTGAGGATTTGGGATTGAGGATTGAGGATTGAGGATTGAGGATTGAGGATTGAGGATTGAGTATTGAAGATTGAGTATTGAGGATTGAAGATTGAGGATTGAGGATTGAGGATTGAGGATTGAGAATTGAGGATTGTGGATTGAGGATTGAAGATTGAGGATTGGGTATTGAGGAGTGACGAATTAGGATTGAGGATTTAGGATTGAGGATTGAGGATTGCAGATTGAGTATTGAGGACTGAAGATTGAGGATTGAGGATTGAGGATTGCCAACTGATTGTTGAGGACTGAGGGATGAAGATTGAGGATTCAGGATTGAGGATTCAGGATTGAGGTTCGAGGACTGAGGATTGAGGGTTGAGGATTGAGGATTGAGGTTTGAGGATTGAGGATTGAGGATTGAAGATTGAGGATTGGGTATTGCGGATTGAACATTGAGGATCGAGAATTGAGGACTGAGGATTGAGTTTCGAGGATCGAGGATTGAGGATTGAAAATTGAGGATTGAAGATTGAGGATTGGGGACTGAGTATTGAAGATTGAGGATTGAGGATTGAGGATTGAGTATTGAAGATTCAGTATTGAGGACTGAAGATTGAGAATTGAGGATTGAGGATTCAACATAAAGGACTGAGTGTTGAGGGTTGAGTGATGAGAATTGATGTTTGGGATTGAGATTTGAAGATTGAAGAATGGGGATTGAGTATTGAAAACTGTGAATTGAGGATATTCTACTGAGGATTGAGGATTGACAATTGATTGTTGAGGACTGAGGTCTGAAGATTGAGGATTCAGGGTTGAGGATTCGGTATTGATGTTTCTGGACTGAGGATTGAGGGTTGAGGATTGAGGATAGAGGATTCAGGATTGAGGATTGAGGATTGAGGATTGAGGATTGAGGATTGAGGATTGGGTATTGAGGTTTGAGGATTGAGGATTGAAGATTGAGGATTGAGGATTGGGGATTGAGGATTGAGGATTGAGTATTGAAGATTCAGTATTGAGGATTGAAGATTGAGAATTGAGGATTGAGGATTCAACATAAAGGACTGAGTGTTGAGGGTTGAGTGATGAGAATTGATGTTTGAGATTGAGATTTGAAGATTGAAGAATGGGGATTGAGTATTGAAAACTGTGAATTGAGGATATTCTACTGAGGATTGAGGATTGACAATTGATTGTTGAGGACTGAGGTCTGAAGATTGAGGATTCAGGATTGAGGATTCGGTATTGATGTTTCTGGACTGAGGATTGAGGGTTGAGGATTGAGGATTGAGGATTCAGGATTGAGGATTGTGAATTGAGGATTGGGGATTGAGGATTGACGATTGAGGATTGAGTATTGAGGATTGAGAACTGAGGATTGAGGATTGAACATTGATTATTGAGGATTGAGGATTGAGGATTGAGGATTGAAGATTGAGTGTTGAGGATTGAAGATTGAGGATTGGGAATTGAGTATTGACGATTGAGGATTGAGTATTGAGGATTGAGAACTGAGGATTGAGGATTGAACATTGATTATTGAGGATTGATGATTGAAGATTGAGGATTGAGGATTGAGGATTGAGGATTGAGGACTGAGGATTGAGGATTGAGGATTGAAGATTGAGTATTGAGTATTGAAGATTGAGGATTGAAGGTTGATTATTGAGGATTGATGATTGAAGATTGAGGATTGAGGATTGAGGATTGAGGATTGAGGACTGAGGATTGAGGATTGAGGATTGAAGATTGAGTATTGAGTATTGAAGATTGAGGATTGAAGATTGATTATTGAGGATTGATGATTGAAGATTGAGGATTGAGGATTGAGGATTGAGGATTGAGGATTGAGGACTGAGGATTGAGGATTGAGGATTGAAGATTGAGTATTGAGTATTGAAGATTGAGGATTGAACATTGATTATTGAGGATTGATGATTGAAGATTGAGGATTGAGGATTGAGGATTGAGGATTGAGGACTGAGGATTGAGGATTGAGGATTGAAGATTGAGTATTGAGTATTGAAGATTGAGGATTGAAGATTGAGGACTGAGGATTGAGGATTCAGGATTGAGGATTCAGGATTGATGTTCGAGGATTGACGATTGAGGATTGAGTGTTGAGGATTGAGAATTGAGGATTGAGGATTGATGATTGAGTATTGAGGATTCAAGATTGCGGATTGAGGATTGAGGACTGAAGATTGAGGTCTGAGTGTTGAGGGTTTAGTGATGAGAATTGATGTTTGTGGATTGAGATTTGAAGATTGAGGAATGGGGATTGAGTATCGAAAGCTGTGAATTGAGGATATTCTACTGAGGATTGAGGATTGACAATTGATTGTTGAGGACTGAGGTCTGAAGATTGAGGATTCAGGATTGAGGATTCGGTATTGATGTTTCTGGACTGAGGATTGAGGGTTGAGGATTGAGGATTGAGGATTCAGGATTGAGGATTGTGAATTGAGGATTGGGGATTGAGGATTGACGATTGACGATTGAGTATTGAGGATTGAGAACTGAGGATTGAGGATTGAACATTGATTATTGAGGATTGAGGATTGAGGATTGAGGATTGAAGATTGAGTGTTGAGGATTGAAGATTGAGGATTGGGAATTGAGTATTGACGATTGAGGATTGAGGATTGAGGATTGAGGATTGAGGATTGAGGATTGAGTATTGAAGATTGAGTATTGAGGATTGAAGATTGAGGATTGAGGATTGAGGATTACGGATTGAGAATTAAGGATTGAGGATTGAGGATTGAAGATTGAGGATTGGGTATTGAGGAGTGACGAATTAGGATTGAGGATTGAGGACTGAGGATTGAGGATTGCAGATTGAGTATTGATGATTGAAGATTGAGGATTGAGGATTGAGGATTGAAGATTGAGGATTGAGGATTGAGGGTTGTGGATTGCGGACGAGGAGTGAGGGTTGAGTATTGGTGTTTGAGGTCTGAGGATTGAGGATTGAGGATTGAGAATTGAGGATTGAGGATTGAGGATTGAAGATTGAGGACTGGGTGTTGTGGGTTGAAGAGTGAGGATTGAGGATTGAGGATTGAAGATTGAGGGTTGAAGATTGAGGATTGGGTATTGAGGATTGAGGATTGAGGATTGAGGATTGAGGATTGAGGATTCGGTATTGAGGCTTCAGGACTGAGGATTGAGGGTTGAGGGTTGAGGATTGAGAATTGAGGATTTGGGATTGAGGATTGAGGATTGAGGATTGAGGATTGAGGATTGAGGATTGAGTATTGAAGATTGAGTATTGAGGATTGAAGATTGAGGATTGAGGATTGAGGATTGAGGATTGAGAATTGAGGATTGTGGATTGAGGATTGAAGATTGAGGATTGGGTATTGAGGAGTGACGAATTAGGATTGAGGATTTAGGATTGAGGATTGAGGATTGCAGATTGAGTATTGAGGACTGAAGATTGAGGATTGAGGATTGAGGATTGCCAACTGATTGTTGAGGACTGAGGGATGAAGATTGAGGATTCAGGATTGAGGATTCAGGATTGAGGTTCGAGGACTGAGGATTGAGGGTTGAGGATTGAGGATTGAGGTTTGAGGATTGAGGATTGAGGATTGAAGATTGAGGATTGGGTATTGCGGATTGAACATTGAGGATCGAGTATTGAGGACTGAGGATTGAGTTTCGAGGATCGAGGATTGAGGATTGAGGATTGAGGATTGAAGATTGAGGATTGGGGACTGAGTATTGAAGATTGAGGATTGAGGATTGAGGATTGAGTATTGAAGATTCAGTATTGAGGACTGAAGATTGAGAATTGAGGATTGAGGATTCAACATAAAGGACTGAGTGTTGAGGGTTGAGTGATGAGAATTGATGTTTGGGATTGAGATTTGAAGATTGAAGAATGGGGATTGAGTATTGAAAACTGTGAATTGAGGATATTCTACTGAGGATTGAGGATTGACAATTGATTGTTGAGGACTGAGTTCTGAAGATTGAGGATTCAGGGTTGAGGATTCGGTATTGATGTTTCTGGACTGAGGATTGAGGGTTGAGGATTGAGGATTGAGGATTCAGGATTGAGGATTGAGGATTGAGGATTGAGGATTGAGGATTGAGGATTGGGTATTGAGGTTTGAGGATTGAGGATTGAAGATTGAGGATTGAGGATTGGGGATTGAGGATTGAGGATTGAGTATTGAAGATTCAGTATTGAGGATTGAAGACTGAGAATTGAGGATTGAGGATTCAACATAAAGGACTGAGTGTTGAGGGTTGAGTGATGAGAATTGATGTTTGGGATTGAGATTTGAAGATTGAAGAATGGGGATTGAGTATTGAAAACTGTGAATTGAGGATATTCTACTGAGGATTGAGGATTGACAATTGATTGTTGAGGACTGAGGTCTGAAGATTGAGGATTCAGGATTGAGGATTCGGTATTGATGTTTCTGGACTGAGGATTGAGGGTTGAGGATTGAGGATTGAGGATTCAGGATTGAGGATTGTGAATTGAGGATTGGGGATTGAGGATTGACGATTGAGGATTGAGTATTGAGGATTGAGAACTGAGGATTGAGGATTGAACATTGATTATTGAGGATTGAGGATTGAGGATTGAGGATTGAAGATTGAGTGTTGAGGATTGAAGATTGAGGATTGGGAATTGAGTATTGACGATTGAGGATTGAGTATTGAGGATTGAGAACTGAGGATTGAGGATTGAACATTGATTATTGAGGATTGATGATTGAAGATTGAGGATTGAGGATTGAGGATTGAGGATTGAGGACTGAGGATTGAGGATTGAGGATTGAAGATTGAGTATTGAGTATTGAAGATTGAGGATTGAAGGTTGATTATTGAGGATTGATGATTGAAGATTGAGGATTGAGGATTGAGGATTGAGGATTGAGGACTGAGGATTGAGGATTGAGGATTGAAGATTGAGTATTGAGTATTGAAGATTGAGGATTGAAGATTGATTATTGAGGATTGATGATTGAAGATTGAGGATTGAGGATTGAGGATTGAGGATTGAGGATTGAGGACTGAGGATTGAGGATTGAGGATTGAAGATTGAGTATTGAGTATTGAAGATTGAGGATTGAACATTGATTATTGAGGATTGATGATTGAAGATTGAGGATTGAGGATTGAGGATTGAGGATTGAGGACTGAGGATTGAGGATTGAGGATTGAAGATTGAGTATTGAGTATTGAAGATTGAGGATTGAAGATTGAGGACTGAGGATTGAGGATTCAGGATTGAGGATTCAGGATTGATGTTCGAGGATTGACGATTGAGGATTGAGTGTTGAGGATTGAGAATTGAGGATTGAGGATTGATGATTGAGTATTGAGGATTCAAGATTGCGGATTGAGGATTGAGGACTGAAGATTGAGGTCTGAGTGTTGAGGGTTTAGTGATGAGAATTGATGTTTGTGGATTGAGATTTGAAGATTGAGGAATGGGGATTGAGTATCGAAAGCTGTGAATTGAGGATATTCTACTGAGGATTGAGGATTGACAATTGATTGTTGAGGACTGAGGTCTGAAGATTGAGGATTCAGGATTGAGGATTCGGTATTGATGTTTCTGGACTGAGGATTGAGGGTTGAGGATTGAGGATTGAGGATTCAGGATTGAGGATTGTGAATTGAGGATTGGGGATTGAGGATTGACGATTGAGGATTGAGTATTGAGGATTGAGAACTGAGGATTGAGGATTGAACATTGATTATTGAGGATTGAGGATTGAGGATTGAGGATTGAAGATTGAGTGTTGAGGATTGAAGATTGAGGATTGGGAATTGAGTATTGACGATTGAGGATTGAGGATTGAGGATTGAGGATTGAGGATTGAGGATTGAGTATTGAAGATTGAGTATTGAGGATTGAAGATTGAGGATTGAGGATTGAGCATTACGGATTGAGAATTGAGGATTGAGGATTGAGGATTGAAGATTGAGGATTGGGTATTGAGGAGTGACGAATTAGGATTGAGGATTGAGGATTGAGGATTGAGGATTGCAGATTGAGTATTGATGATTGAAGATTGAGGATTGAGGATTGAGGATTGAGGATTGAGGACTGAGGATTGAGGATTGAGGATTGAAGATTGAGTATTGAGTATTGAAGATTGAGGATTGAAGATTGAGGACTGAGGATTGAGGATAGAGGGTTGAAGATTGAGGATTGGGGATTGAGGATTGACGATTGAGGATTGAGTGTTGAGGATTGAGAATTGAGGATTGAGGATTGATGATTGAGTATTGAGGATTCAAGATTGCGGATTGAGGATTGAGGATTGAAGATTGAGGTCTGAGTGTTGAGGGTTGAGTGATGAGAATTGATGTTTGTGGATTGAGATCTGAAGATTGAGGAATGGGGATTGAGTATCGAAAGCTGTGAATTGAGGATATTCTATTGAGGAGTGAGGATTGACAATTGATTGTTGAGGACTGAGGGATGAAGATTGAGGATTCAGGATTGAGGATTCAGGATTGATGTTCGAGGACTGAGGATTGAGGGTTGAGGTTTGAGGATTGAGGTTTGAGGATTGAGGATTGAGAATTGAAGATTGAGGATTGGGTATTGCGGATTGAACATTGAGGTTTCAGGATTGAGGACTGCGGATTGAGGTTCGGGGATCGAGGATTGAGGATTGAGGATTGAGGATTGAGGATTGAGGATTGAGGACTGAGGATTGAGGATTGAGGATTGAAGATTGAGGATTGGGTATTGAGGATTGAACATTCAGGATTGAGGATTGAGGATAGAGGATTGAAGATTGAGGATTGATGATTGAATATTGATGATTGAAGATTGAGGATTGAGTATTGAAGATTGAGTATTGAGGATTGAAGATTGAGGATTGAACATTGATTATTGAGGATTGATGATTGAAGATTGAGGATTGAGGATTGAGGATTGAGGATTGAGGACTGAGGATTGAGGATTGAGGATTGAAGATTGAGTATTGAGTATTGAAGATTGAGGATTGAAGATTGAGGACTGAGGATTGAGGATTCAGGATTGAGGATTCAGGATTGATGTTCGAGGATTGACGATTGAGGATTGAGTGTTGAGGATTGAGAATTGAGGATTGAGGATTGATGATTGAGTATTGAGGATTCAAGATTGCGGATTGAGGATTGAGGACTGAAGATTGAGGTCTGAGTGTTGAGGGTTTAGTGATGAGAATTGATGTTTGTGGATTGAGATTTGAAGATTGAGGAATGGGGATTGAGTATCGAAAGCTGTGAATTGAGGATATTCTCTTGAGGAGTGAGGATTGACAATTGATTGTTGAGGACTGAGGGATGAAGATTGAGGATTCAGGATTGAGGATTCAGGATTGATGTTCGAGGACTGAGGATTGAGGGTTGAGGTTTGAGGATTGAGGTTTGAGGATTGAGGATTGAGAATTGAAGATTGAGGATTGGGTATTGCGGATTGAACATTGAGGTTTGAGGATTGAGGACTGCGGATTGAGGTTCGAGGATCGAGGATTGAGGATTGAGGATTGAGGATTGAAGATTGAGGATTGGGGACTGAGTATTGAAGACTGAGGATTGAGGATTGAGGATTGTGGATTGAGGATTGAGTATTGATGATTGAAGATTCAGTATTGAGGATTGAAGATTGAGAATTGAGGATTGAGGATTGAATATAAAGGACTAACTGTCGAGGGATGAGTAATGTGAATTGATGTTTGTGGATAGAGATCTGAAGATTGCAGATTGAGTATTGAGTGTTGAAATCTGTGAATTGGTGATATTCTATTGAGGATTGAGGATTGACAACTGATTGTTGAGGACTGAGGGCTGAAGGTTGAGGATTCAGGATTGAGGATTCAGGATTGAGGTTTGGGGACAGAGGATTGAGGATTGAGAATTGAGGATTGAGGATTGAGGACTGAGGATTGAGGATTGAGGATTGAGTATTGAGGATCGAGAATTGAGGATTGAGGACTGAAGACTGAGTATTGAGGATTGAAGATTGAGGATTTAGGGTTGAGGATTGAAGATTGAGGACTGAGTGTTGAGGGTTGAGTGATGAGAATTGATGCTTGTGGATTGAGATTTGAAGATTGAAGAATGGGGATTGAGTATTCAAAACTGTGAATTGAGGGCATTCTATTGAGGATTGAGGATTGACAATTGATTGTTGTGGACTGAGGGCTGAAGATTGAGGATTCAGGATTGAGGATTCGGTATTGACGTTTCAGGACTGAGGATTGATGGTCGAGGATTGAGGATTGAGGATTGAGTATTGAAGATTGAGGATTGAGGATTGAGGATTGAGGATTGAGGATAGAGGGTTGAAGATTGAGGATTGGGGATTGAGGATTGACGATTGAGGATTGAGTGTTGAGGATTGAGATTTGAGGATTGAGGATTGAAGATTGAGTATTGAGGATTCAAGATTGCGGATTGAGGATTGAGGATTGAAGATTGAGGACTGAGTGTTGAGGGCTGAGTGATGAGAATTGATGTTTGTGGATTGAGACTTGAATATTGAAGAATGGGGATTGAGTGTTGAAAACTGTGAATTGAGGATATTCTATTGACGATTGAGGATTGAGAATTGATTGTTGAGGACTGAGGACTGAAGTTTGCGGATTCAGGATTGAGGATTCGGGATTGAGGTTTCAGGACTGATGATTGAGGGTTGAGGATTGAGTATTAAGGATTGAGGATTGAGGATTGAGGATTGAGGATTGAGGATTGAGTATTGAGGATTAAAGATTGAGGATTGGGTATTGAGGATTGAGGATTGAGGATTGAGGATTGAGGATTGAGGATTCGGTATTGAGGCTTCAGGACTGAGGATTGAGGGTTGAGGGTTGAGGATTGAGGATTGAGGATTTGGGATTGAGGATTGAGGATTGAGGATTGAGGATTGAGGATTGAGGATTGAGTATTGAAGATTGAGTATTGAGGATTGAAGATTGAGGATTGAGGATTGAGGTTTGAGGATTGAGGGTTGAGGATTGAGTATTAAGGATTGAGGATTGAGGATTGAGGATTGAGGATTGAGGATTGAGTAATGAGGATTGAAGATTGAGGATTGGGTATTGAGGATTGAGGATTGAGGATTGAGGATTGAGGATTGAGGATTCGGTATTGAGGCTTCAGGACTGAGGATTGAGGGTTGAGGCTTGAGGATTGAGGATTGAGGATTTGGAATTGAGGATTGAGGATTGAGGATTGAGGATTGAGGATTGAGGATTGAGTATTGAAGATTGAGTATTGAGGATTGAAGATTGAGGATTGAGGATTGAGGTTTGAGGATTGAGAATTGAGGATTGTGGATTGAGGATTGAAGATTGAGGATTGGGTATTGAGGAGTGACGAATTAGGATTGAGGATTTAGGATTGAGGATTGAGGATTGCAGATTGAGTATTGAGGACTGAAGATTGAGGATTGAGGATTGAGGATTGAAGATTGAGTATTGAGGATTGAGAACTGAGGATTGAGGATTGAACATTGATTATTGAGGATTGAGGATTGAGGATTGAGGATTGAAGATTGAGTATTGAGAATTGAAGATTGAGGATTGGGAATTGAGTATTGACGATTGAGGATTGAGGATTGAGGATTGAGGATTGAGGATTGAAGATTGAGGATTGAGGATTGAGGATTGAGGATTGAGTATTGAAGACTGAGGATTGGGGATTGAGGATTGACGATTGAGGTTTGAGTATTGAGGATTGAGTACTGAGGATTGAGGATTGAACATTGATTATTGAAGATTGAGGATTGGGAATTGAGTATTGACGATTGAGGATTGAGGATTGAGGATTGAGGATTGAGGATTGAGGATTGAGTATTGAAGATTGAGTATTGAGGATTGAAGATTGAGGATTGAGGATTAAGGATTACGGATTGAGAATTGAGGATTGAGGATTGAGGATTGAAGATTGAGGATTGGGTATTGAGGAGTGACGAATTAGGATTGAGGATTGAGGATTGAGGATTGAGGATTGCAGATTGAGTATTGAGGATTGAGGATTGAGGGTTGAGGATTGAGGACGAGGACTGACGGTTGAGGATAGAGGTTTGAGGATTGGTGGTTGAGTATTGAGGACTGAGGATTGAGGATTGAGGATTGAGGAATGAGGATTGAGGATTGAGGATTGAAGATTGAGGATTGAGGATTGAAGAATGAGTATTGAGGATTGAAGTTTGAGGATTGAGGATTGAGCATTGAGGATTGAGGATGAGGGCAGAGGGTTGAGGATTGAGGTTTGAGGACTGAGGACTGAGGATTGAGGATTGAGAATTGGTGATTGAGGATTGAGGACTGAGGATTGAGCATTGAGGATTGAGCATAGAGGATTGAGGATTGAAGAATGAGTATTGAGGGTTGAAGTTTGAGGATTGATGATTGAGCATTGAGGATTGAGAATGAGGGCTGAGGGTTGGGGATTGAGGTTTGAGGACTGAGGACTGAGGATTGAGGTTTGAGAATTGGGGATTGAGGATTGAGGATTGAGGACTGAGGATTGAGCATTGAAGATTGAGATTTGAGGATTGAAGATTGAGTACTGGGGATTGAGGATTGAAAATTGAGGATTAATGATTGAGCATTGGGGATTGAGGATTTAGGATTGGAGATTGATTATTGAGGATTGAAGATTGAGGATTGAGGATTGAGGATTGAGGATTGAGAATTGAGAATTGAGGATGAGGACTGAGGGTTGAGGGTTGAGGTTTGAGGAATGAGGATTGAGGATTGAGGATTGAGGATTGAGGATTGAAGATTGAGGATTGAGGATTGAAGAATGAGTATTGATGATTGAAGTTTGAGGATTGAGGATTGAGCATTGAGGATTGAGGATGAGGGCAGAGGGTTGAGGATTGAGGTTTGAGGACTGAGGACTGAGGATTGAGGATTGAGAATTGGTGATTGAGGGTTGAGGACTGAGGATTGAGCATTGAGGATTGAGCATTGAGGATTGAGGATTGAAGAATGAGTATTGAGGATTGAAGTTTGAGGATTGAGGATTGAGCATTGAGGATTGAGGATGAGGGCTGAGGGTTGGGGATTGAGGTTTGAGGACTGAGGACTGCGGATTGAGGTTTGAGAATTAGGGATTGAGGATTGAGGATTGAGGACTGAGGATTGAGCATTGAAGATTGAGCATTGAGGATTGAAGATTGAGTACTGGGGATTGAGGATTGAAAATTGAGGATTAATGATTGAGCATTGGGGATTGAGGATTTAAGGTTGGAGATTGATTATTGAGGATTGAAGATTGAGGATTGAGGATTGAGGATTGAGGATTGAGGATTGAAGATTGAGGATTGAGGATTGAGGATTGAGGATTGAGTATTGAAGATTCAGTATTGAGGATTGAAGATTGAGGATTGAGGATTAAGGATTACGGATTGAGAATTGAGGATTGAGGATTGAGGATTGAGGATTGAGTATTGAAGATTGAGTATTGAGGATTGAAGATTGAGGATTGAGGATTGAGGATTACGGATTGAGAATTGAGGATTGAGGATTGAGGATTGAAGATTGAGGATTGGGTATTGAGGAGTGACGAATTAGGATTGAGGATTGAGGATTGAGGATTGAGGATTGCAGATTGAGTATTGATGATTGAAGATTGAGGATTGAGGATTGAGGATTGAGGATTGAGGACTGAGGATTGAGGATTGAGGATTGAAGATTGAGTATTGAGTATTGAAGATTGAGGATTGAAGATTGAGGACTGAGGATTGAGGATAGAGGGTTGAAGATTGAGGATTGGGGATTGAGGATTGACGATTGAGGATTGAGTGTTGAGGATTGAGAATTGAGGATTGAGGATTGATGATTGAGTATTGAGGATTCAAGATTGCGGATTGAGGATTGAGGATTGAAGATTGAGGTCTGAGTGTTGAGGGTTGAGTGATGAGAATTGATGTTTGTGGATTGAGATCTGAAGATTGAGGAATGGGGATTGAGTATCGAAAGCTGTGAATTGAGGATATTCTATTGAGGAGTGAGGATTGACAATTGATTGTTGAGGACTGAGGGATGAAGATTGAGGATTCAGGATTGAGGATTCAGGATTGATGTTCGAGGACTGAGGATTGAGGGTTGAGGTTTGAGGATTGAGGTTTGAGGATTGAGGATTGAGAATTGAAGATTGAGGATTGGGTATTGCGGATTGAACATTGAGGTTTCAGGATTGAGGACTGCGGATTGAGGTTCGAGGATCGAGGATTGAGGATTGAGGATTGAGGATTGAGGATTGAGGATTGAGGACTGAGGATTGAGGATTGAGGATTGAAGATTGAGGATTGGGTATTGAGGATTGAACATTCAGGATTGAGGATTGAGGATAGAGGATTGAAGATTGAGGATTGATGATTGAATATTGATGATTGAAGATTGAGGATTGAGTATTGAAGATTGAGTATTGAGGATTGAAGATTGAGGATTGAACATTGATTATTGAGGATTGATGATTGAAGATTGAGGATTGAGGATTGAGGATTGAGGATTGAGGACTGAGGATTGAGGATTGAGGATTGAAGATTGAGTATTGAGTATTGAAGATTGAGGATTGAAGATTGAGGACTGAGGATTGAGGATTCAGGATTGAGGATTCAGGATTGATGTTCGAGGATTGACGATTGAGGATTGAGTGTTGAGGATTGAGAATTGAGGATTGAGGATTGATGATTGAGTATTGAGGATTCAAGATTGCGGATTGAGGATTGAGGACTGAAGATTGAGGTCTGAGTGTTGAGGGTTTAGTGATGAGAATTGATGTTTGTGGATTGAGATTTGAAGATTGAGGAATGGGGATTGAGTATCGAAAGCTGTGAATTGAGGATATTCTCTTGAGGAGTGAGGATTGACAATTGATTGTTGAGGACTGAGGGATGAAGATTGAGGATTCAGGATTGAGGATTCAGGATTGATGTTCGAGGACTGAGGATTGAGGGTTGAGGTTTGAGGATTGAGGTTTGAGGATTGAGGATTGAGAATTGAAGATTGAGGATTGGGTATTGCGGATTGAACATTGAGGTTTGAGGATTGAGGACTGCGGATTGAGGTTCGAGGATCGAGGATTGAGGATTGAGGATTGAGGATTGAAGATTGAGGATTGGGGACTGAGTATTGAAGACTGAGGATTGAGGATTGAGGATTGTGGATTGAGGATTGAGTATTGATGATTGAAGATTCAGTATTGAGGATTGAAGATTGAGAATTGAGGATTGAGGATTGAATATAAAGGACTAACTGTCGAGGGATGAGTAATGTGAATTGATGTTTGTGGATAGAGATCTGAAGATTGCAGATTGAGTATTGAGTGTTGAAATCTGTGAATTGGTGATATTCTATTGAGGATTGAGGATTGACAACTGATTGTTGAGGACTGAGGGCTGAAGGTTGAGGATTCAGGATTGAGGATTCAGGATTGAGGTTTGGGGACAGAGGATTGAGGATTGAGAATTGAGGATTGAGGATTGAGGACTGAGGATTGAGGATTGAGGATTGAGTATTGAGGATCGAGAATTGAGGATTGAGGACTGAAGACTGAGTATTGAGGATTGAAGATTGAGGATTTAGGGTTGAGGATTGAAGATTGAGGACTGAGTGTTGAGGGTTGAGTGATGAGAATTGATGCTTGTGGATTGAGATTTGAAGATTGAAGAATGGGGATTGAGTATTCAAAACTGTGAATTGAGGGCATTCTATTGAGGATTGAGGATTGACAATTGATTGTTGTGGACTGAGGGCTGAAGATTGAGGATTCAGGATTGAGGATTCGGTATTGACGTTTCAGGACTGAGGATTGATGGTCGAGGATTGAGGATTGAGGATTGAGTATTGAAGATTGAGGATTGAGGATTGAGGATTGAGGATTGAGGATAGAGGGTTGAAGATTGAGGATTGGGGATTGAGGATTGACGATTGAGGATTGAGTGTTGAGGATTGAGATTTGAGGATTGAGGATTGAAGATTGAGTATTGAGGATTCAAGATTGCGGATTGAGGATTGAGGATTGAAGATTGAGGACTGAGTGTTGAGGGCTGAGTGATGAGAATTGATGTTTGTGGATTGAGACTTGAATATTGAAGAATGGGGATTGAGTGTTGAAAACTGTGAATTGAGGATATTCTATTGACGATTGAGGATTGAGAATTGATTGTTGAGGACTGAGGACTGAAGTTTGCGGATTCAGGATTGAGGATTCGGGATTGAGGTTTCAGGACTGATGATTGAGGGTTGAGGATTGAGTATTAAGGATTGAGGATTGAGGATTGAGGATTGAGGATTGAGGATTGAGTATTGAGGATTAAAGATTGAGGATTGGGTATTGAGGATTGAGGATTGAGGATTGAGGATTGAGGATTGAGGATTCGGTATTGAGGCTTCAGGACTGAGGATTGAGGGTTGAGGGTTGAGGATTGAGGATTGAGGATTTGGGATTGAGGATTGAGGATTGAGGATTGAGGATTGAGGATTGAGGATTGAGTATTGAAGATTGAGTATTGAGGATTGAAGATTGAGGATTGAGGATTGAGGTTTGAGGATTGAGGGTTGAGGATTGAGTATTAAGGATTGAGGATTGAGGATTGAGGATTGAGGATTGAGGATTGAGTAATGAGGATTGAAGATTGAGGATTGGGTATTGAGGATTGAGGATTGAGGATTGAGGATTGAGGATTGAGGATTCGGTATTGAGGCTTCAGGACTGAGGATTGAGGGTTGAGGCTTGAGGATTGAGGATTGAGGATTTGGAATTGAGGATTGAGGATTGAGGATTGAGGATTGAGGATTGAGGATTGAGTATTGAAGATTGAGTATTGAGGATTGAAGATTGAGGATTGAGGATTGAGGTTTGAGGATTGAGAATTGAGGATTGTGGATTGAGGATTGAAGATTGAGGATTGGGTATTGAGGAGTGACGAATTAGGATTGAGGATTTAGGATTGAGGATTGAGGATTGCAGATTGAGTATTGAGGACTGAAGATTGAGGATTGAGGATTGAGGATTGAAGATTGAGTATTGAGGATTGAGAACTGAGGATTGAGGATTGAACATTGATTATTGAGGATTGAGGATTGAGGATTGAGGATTGAAGATTGAGTATTGAGAATTGAAGATTGAGGATTGGGAATTGAGTATTGACGATTGAGGATTGAGGATTGAGGATTGAGGATTGAGGATTGAAGATTGAGGATTGAGGATTGAGGATTGAGGATTGAGTATTGAAGACTGAGGATTGGGGATTGAGGATTGACGATTGAGGTTTGAGTATTGAGGATTGAGTACTGAGGATTGAGGATTGAACATTGATTATTGAAGATTGAGGATTGGGAATTGAGTATTGACGATTGAGGATTGAGGATTGAGGATTGAGGATTGAGGATTGAGGATTGAGTATTGAAGATTGAGTATTGAGGATTGAAGATTGAGGATTGAGGATTAAGGATTACGGATTGAGAATTGAGGATTGAGGATTGAGGATTGAAGATTGAGGATTGGGTATTGAGGAGTGACGAATTAGGATTGAGGATTGAGGATTGAGGATTGAGGATTGCAGATTGAGTATTGAGGATTGAGGATTGAGGGTTGAGGATTGAGGACGAGGACTGACGGTTGAGGATAGAGGTTTGAGGATTGGTGGTTGAGTATTGAGGACTGAGGATTGAGGATTGAGGATTGAGGAATGAGGATTGAGGATTGAGGATTGAAGATTGAGGATTGAGGATTGAAGAATGAGTATTGAGGATTGAAGTTTGAGGATTGAGGATTGAGCATTGAGGATTGAGGATGAGGGCAGAGGGTTGAGGATTGAGGTTTGAGGACTGAGGACTGAGGATTGAGGATTGAGAATTGGTGATTGAGGATTGAGGACTGAGGATTGAGCATTGAGGATTGAGCATAGAGGATTGAGGATTGAAGAATGAGTATTGAGGGTTGAAGTTTGAGGATTGAGGATTGAGCATTGAGGATTGAGGATGAGGGCTGAGGGTTGGGGATTGAGGTTTGAGGACTGAGGACTGAGGATTGAGGTTTGAGAATTGGGGATTGAGGATTGAGGATTGAGGACTGAGGATTGAGCATTGAAGATTGAGCATTGAGGATTGAAGATTGAGTACTGGGGATTGAGGATTGAAAATTGAGGATTAATGATTGAGCATTGGGGATTGAGGATTTAGGATTGGAGATTGATTATTGAGGATTGAAGATTGAGGATTGAGGATTGAGGATTGAGGATTGAGAATTGAGAATTGAGGATGAGGACTGAGGGTTGAGGGTTGAGGTTTGAGGAATGAGGATTGAGGATTGAGGATTGAGGATTGAGGATTGAAGATTGAGGATTGAGGATTGAAGAATGAGTATTGATGATTGAAGTTTGAGGATTGAGGATTGAGCATTGAGGATTGAGGATGAGGGCAGAGGGTTGAGGATTGAGGTTTGAGGACTGAGGACTGAGGATTGAGGATTGAGAATTGGTGATTGAGGGTTGAGGACTGAGGATTGAGCATTGAGGATTGAGCATTGAGGATTGAGGATTGAAGAATGAGTATTGAGGATTGAAGTTTGAGGATTGAGGATTGAGCATTGAGGATTGAGGATGAGGGCTGAGGGTTGGGGATTGAGGTTTGAGGACTGAGGACTGAGGATTGAGGTTTGAGAATTAGGGATTGAGGATTGAGGATTGAGGACTGAGGATTGAGCATTGAAGATTGAGCATTGAGGATTGAAGATTGAGTACTGGGGATTGAGGATTGAAAATTGAGGATTAATGATTGAGCATTGGGGATTGAGGATTTAAGGTTGGAGATTGATTATTGAGGATTGAAGATTGAGGATTGAGGATTGAGGATTGAGGATTGAGGATTGAAGATTGAGGATTGAGGATTGAGGATTGAGGATTGAGTATTGAAGACTGAGGATTGGGGATTGAGGATTGACGATTGAGGTTTGAGTATTGAGGATTGAGTACTGAGGATTGAGGATTGAACATTGATTATTGAAGATTGAGGATTGGGAATTGAGTATTGACGATTGAGGATTGAGGATTGAGGATTGAGGATTGAGGATTGAGGATTGAGTATTGAAGATTGAGTATTGAGGATTGAAGATTGAGGATTGAGGATTAAGGATTACGGATTGAGAATTGAGGATTGAGGATTGAGGATTGAAGATTGAGGATTGGGTATTGAGGAGTGACGAATTAGGATTGAGGATTGAGGATTGAGGATTGAGGATTGCAGATTGAGTATTGAGGATTGAGGATTGAGGGTTGAGGATTGAGGACGAGGACTGACGGTTGAGGATAGAGGTTTGAGGATTGGTGGTTGAGTATTGAGGACTGAGGATTGAGGATTGAGGATTGAGGAATGAGGATTGAGGATTGAGGATTGAAGATTGAGGATTGAGGATTGAAGAATGAGTATTGAGGATTGAAGTTTGAGGATTGAGGATTGAGCATTGAGGATTGAGGATGAGGGCAGAGGGTTGAGGATTGAGGTTTGAGGACTGAGGACTGAGGATTGAGGATTGAGAATTGGTGATTGAGGATTGAGGACTGAGGATTGAGCATTGAGGATTGAGCATAGAGGATTGAGGATTGAAGAATGAGTATTGAGGGTTGAAGTTTGAGGATTGAGGATTGAGCATTGAGGATTGAGGATGAGGGCTGAGGGTTGGGGATTGAGGTTTGAGGACTGAGGACTGAGGATTGAGGTTTGAGAATTGGGGATTGAGGATTGAGGATTGAGGACTGAGGATTGAGCATTGAAGATTGAGCAATGAGGATTGAAGATTGAGTACTGGGGATTGAGGATTGAAAATTGAGGACTAATGATTGAGCATTGGGGATTGAGGATTTAGGATTGGAGATTGATTATTGAGGATTGAAGATTGAGGATTGAGGATTGAGGATTGAGGATTGAGAATTGAGAATTGAGGATGAGGACTGAGGGTTGAGGGTTGAGGTTTGAGGAATGAGGATTGAGGATTGAGGATTGAGGATTGAGGATTGAAGATTGAGGATTGAGGATTGAAGAATGAGTATTGATGATTGAAGTTTGAGGATTGAGGATTGAGCATTGAGGATTGAGGATGAGGGCAGAGGGTTGAGGATTGAGGTTTGAGGACTGAGGACTGAGGATTGAGGGTTGAGAATTGGTGATTGAGGGTTGAGGACTGAGGATTGAGCATTGAGGATTGAGCATTGAGGATTGAGGATTGAAGAATGAGTATTGAGGATTGAAGTTTGAGGATTGAGGATTGAGCATTGAGGATTGAGGATGAGGGCTGAGGGTTGGGGATTGAGGTTTGAGGACTGAGGACTGAGGATTGAGGTTTGAGAATTAGGGATTGAGGATTGAGGATTGAGGACTGAGGATTGAGCATTGAAGATTGAGCATTGAGGATTGAAGATTGAGTACTGGGGATTGAGGATTGAAAATTGAGGATTAATGATTGAGCATTGGGGATTGAGGATTTAAGGTTTGAGATTGATTATTGAGGATTGAAGATTGAGGATTGAGGATTGAGGATTGAGGATTGAGGATTGAAGATTGAGGATTGAGGATTGAGGATTGAGGATTGAGTATTGAAGACTGAGGATTGGGGATTGAGGATTGACGATTGAGGTTTGAGTATTGAGGATTGAGTGTTGAGGATTGAGGATTGAACATTGATTATTGAAGATTGAGGATTGGGAATTGAGTATTGACGATTGAGGATTGAGGATTGAGGATTGAGGATTGAGGATTGAGGATTGAGTATTGAAGATTCAGTATTGAGGATTGAAGATTGAGGATTGAGGATTAAGGATTACGGATTGAGAATTGAGGATTGAGGATTGAGGATTGAAGATTGAGGATTGGGTATTGAGGAGTGACGAATTAGGATTGAGGATTGAGGATTGAGGATTGAGGATTGCAGATTGAGTATTGAGGATTGAGGATTGAGGGTTGAGGATTGAGGACGAGGACTGACGGTTGAGGATAGAGGTTTGAGGATTGGTGGTTGAGTATTGAGGACTGAGGATTGAGGATTGAGGATTGAGGAATGAGGATTGAGGATTGAGGATTGAAGATTGAGGATTGAGGATTGAAGAATGAGTATTGAGGATTGAAGTTTGAGGATTGAGGATTGAGCATTGAGGATTGAGGATGAGGGCAGAGGGTTGAGGATTGAGGTATGAGGACTGAGGACTGAGGATTGAGGATTGAGAATTGGTGATTGAGGATTGAGGACTGAGGATTGAGCATTGAGGATTGAGCATAGAGGATTGAGGATTGAAGAATGAGTATTGAGGGTTGAAGTTTGAGGATTGAGGATTGAGCATTGAGGATTGAGGATGAGGGCTGAGGGTTGGGGATTGAGGTTTGAGGACTGAGGACTGAGGATTGAGGTTTGAGAATTGGGGATTGAGGATTGAGGATTGAGGACTGAGGATTGAGCATTGAAGATTGAGCATTGAGGATTGAAGATTGAGTACTGGGGATTGAGGATTGAAAATTGAGGATTAATGATTGAGCATTGGGGATTGAGGATTTAAGGTTGGAGATTGATTATTGAGGATTGAAGATTGAGGATTGAGGATTGAGGATTGAGGATTGAGAATTGAGAATTGAGGATGAGGGCTGAGGGTTGAGGATTGAGGTTTGAGGACTGAGGACTGAGGATTGAGGTTTGAGGAATGAGGATTGAGGATTGCGGATTGAGGATTGAGGATTGAGGATTGAGGATTGTGGATTGAAGATTGAGTATTGAGGATTGAAGATTGAGGATTGAGGATTGAGGATTGAGGATTGAGGATTGAACATTCAGTATTGGGGATTGAGGATTGACGATTGAGGATTGAGGATTGAGAATTGAGGATGAGGGCTGAGGTTTGAGGATTGATGTTTGAGGAACGAGGATTGAGGATTGAGGATTGGGTATTGAGCATTGAAGAATGAGGATTGAGGATTGAGGATTGAGGATTGAGGATTGAGTATTGAGGACTGAGGATTGAGGACTGAAGATTGAGGATTGGGGATTGAGGATGAGGGCTGAGGGTTGAGGATTGAGGTTTGAGGACTGAGGACTGAGGATTGAGGTTTGAGAATTAGGGATTGAGGATTGAGGATTGAGGACTGAGGATTGAGCATTGAAGATTGAGCATTGAGGATTGAAGATTGAGTACTGGGGATTGAGGATTGAAAATTGAGGATTAATGATTGAGCATTGGGGATTGAGGATTTAAGATTGGAGATTGATTATTGAGGATTGAAGATTGAGGATTGAGGATTGAGGATTGAGGATTGAGAATTGAGAATTGAGTATGAGGACTGAGGGTTGAGGGTTGAGGTTTGTGGAATGAGGATTGAGGATTGCGCATTGAGGATTGAGGATTGAGGATTGAGGATTGTGGATTGAAGATTGAGTATTGAGGATTGAAGATTGAGGATTGAAGATTGAGGATTGAGGATTGAGGATTGAACATTCAGTATTGGGGATTGAGGATTGACGATTGAGGATTGAGGATTGAGGATTGAGGATGAGGGCTGAGGGTTGTGGATTGAGGTTTGAGTATTGAATCCTGAGAATTCAGGATATTCTATTGAGTATTGAGAATTGACGATTGATGGTTGAGTATTGAGGATTGAGGATTGAGGATTGAGGATTGAGGATTGAGAATTGAGAATTGAGGATGAGGACTGAGGGTTGAGGGTTGAGGTTTGAGGAATGAGGATTGAGGATTGCGGATTGAGGATTGAGGATTGAGGATTGAGGATTGTGGATTGAAGATTGAGTATTGAGGATTGAAGATTGAGGATTGAGGATTGAGGATTGAGGATTGAGGATTGAACATTCAGTATTGGGGATTGAGGATTGACGATTGAGGATTGAGGATTGAGAATTGAGGATGAGGGCTGAGGTTTGAGGATTGATGTTTGAGGAACGAGGATTGAGGATTGAGGATTGGGTATTGAGCATTGAAGAATGAGGATTGAGGATTGAGGATTGAGGATTGAGGATTGAGTATTGAGGACTGAGGATTGAGGACTGAAGATTGAGGATTGGGGATTGAGGATGAGGGCTGAGGGTTGAGGATTGAGGTTTGAGGACTGAGGACTGAGGATTGAGGATTGAGGATTGAGGATTGAGGATTGAGGATTGAGAATTGAGAATTGAGGATGAGGGCTGAGGTTTGAGGATTGATGTTTGAGGAACGAGGATTGAGGATTGAGGATTGGGTATTGAGCATTGAAGAATGAGGATTGAGGATTGAGGATTGAGGATTGAGGATTGAGGACTGAGGATTGAGGACTGAAGATTGAGGATTGGGGATTGAGGATGAGGGCTGAGGGTTGAGGATTGAGGTTTGAGGACTGAGGACTGAGGATCGAGGATTGAGAATTGGGGATTGAGGATTGAGGGTTGAGGACTGAGGATTGAGCATTGAGGATTGAGCACTGAGGATTGAAGATTGAGGACTGGGGATTGAGGATTGAAGATTGAGGATTGAGGATTGAGGATTGAGGATTGAGAATTGGGAATTGAGGATGAGGACTGAGGGTTGAGGATTGAGGTTTGAGGAATGAGGATTGAGGATTGAGGTTTGAGGATTGAGGAGGAGGTCTGAGGGTCGAGGATTGTGGTTTGAGGACAGAGGACTGAGGATTGCGGATTGAGGATTAAGGATTGAGGACTGAGGATTGAAGATTGAGTATTGATGATTGAAGATTGAGGATTGAGGATTGAGTGTTGAGGATTGAGGACGAGGACTGACGGTTGAGGATTGAGGTTTGAGGACTGAGGACTGAGGATTGAGGATTGAGAATTGGGGATTGAGGATTGAGGATTGAGGACTGAGGATTGCGCATTGAGGATTGAGCACTGAGGATTGAATATTGAGGACTGGGTATTGAGGATTGAAAATTGGGGATTAATGATTGAGCATTATGGATTGAGGATCTAGGATTGGAGATTGATTATTGAGGATTGAAGATTGAGGGTTGAAGATTGACAATTGAGGATTGAGGTTTGAGGATTGGGTATTGAGGATTGAAGAATGAGGATTGAAGATTGAGTATTGAGGATTGACAATTGATTGTTGAAAACTGAGTCCTGAACATTGAGGATTCAGGATTGAGAATTCGGAATTGAGGATTGAGGACTGAGGATTGAGATTTGAGGATTGAGGACTGAGGATTGACGCTCGAGGATTGAGGATTGAGGATGGAGGATTGAAGAGAGAGGACAGTGTGTTGAGGATTAAGTATTGTGGATTGATGTTTGAGGATTGAGGTTTGATTATTGAGTGTTGTGGATTGAGTATATAACCATGAGAATTCAGGATATTCTATTGAGTATTGAGAATTGAGGACTGATGGTTGACGGTTGTGTGTTGAATATTGAGGATTGAGGATTGAGGATTGAGGATTGAGGACTGAGGATTGAAGATTGAGTATTGATGATTGAAGATTGAGGATTGAGGATTGAGGGTTGAGGATTGAGGACGAGGACTGACGGTTGAGGATAGAGGTTTGAGGATTGGGGGTTGAGTATTGAGGACTGAGGATTGAGGATTGAGGATTGAGGAATGAGGATTGAGGATTGAGGATTGAAGATTGAGGATTGAGGATTGAAGAATGAGTATTGAGGATTGAAGTTTGAGGATTGAGGATTGAGCATTGAGGATTGAGAATGAGGGCAGAGGGTTGAGGATTGAGGTTTGAGGACTGAGGACTGAGGATTGAGGATTGAGAATTGGTGATTGAGGATTGAGGACTGAGGATTGAGCATTGAGGATTGAGCATAGAGGATTGAGGATTGAAGAATGAGTATTGAGGATTGAAGTTTGAGGATTGAGGATTGAGCATTGAGGATTGAGGATGAGGGCTGAGGGTTGGGGATTGAGGTTTGAGGACTGAGGACTGAGGATTGAGGTTTGAGAATTGGGGATTGAGGATTGAGGATTCAGGACTGAGGATTGAGCATTGAAGATTGAGCATTGAGGATTGAAGATTGAGTACTGGGGATTGAGGATTGAAAATTGAGGATTAATGATTGAGCATTGGGGATTGAGGATTTAGGATTGGAGATTGATTATTGAGGATTGAAGATTGAGGATTGAGGATTGAGGATTGAGGATTGAGAATTGAGAATTGAGGATGAGGACTGAGGGTTGAGGGTTGAGGTTTGAGGAATGAGGATTGAGGATTGAGGATTGAGGATTGAGGATTGAAGATTGAGGATTGAGGATTGAAGAATGAGTATTGAGGATTGAAGTTTGAGGATTGAGGATTGAGCATTGAGGATTGAGGATGAGGGCAGAGGGTTGAGGATTGATGTTTGAGGACTGAGGACTGAGGATTGAGGATTGAGAATTGGTGATTGAGGGTTGAGGACTGAGGATTGAGCATTGAGGATTGAGCATTGAGGATTGAGGATTGAAGAATGAGTATTGAGGATTGAAGTTTGAGGATTGAGGATTGAGCATTGAGGATTGAGGATGAGGGCTGAGGGTTGGGGATTGAGGTTTGAGAATTGGGGATTGAGGATTGAGGATTCAGGACTGAGGATTGAGCATTGAAGATTGAGCATTGAGGATTGAAGATTGAGTACTGGGGATTGAGGATTGAAAATTGAGGATTAATGATTGAGCATTGGGGATTGAGGATTTAGGATTGGAGATTGATTATTGAGGATTGAAGATTGAGGATTGAGGATTGAGGATTGAGGATTGAGAATTGAGAATTGAGGATGAGGACTGAGGGTTGAGGGTTGAGGTTTGAGGAATGAGGATTGAGGATTGAGGATTGAGGATTGAGGATTGAAGATTGAGGATTGAGGATTGAAGAATGAGTATTGAGGATTGAAGTTTGAGGATTGAGGATTGAGCATTGAGGATTGAGGATGAGGGCAGAGGGTTGAGGATTGATGTTTGAGGACTGAGGACTGAGGATTGAGGATTGAGAATTGGTGATTGAGGGTTGAGGACTGAGGATTGAGCATTGAGGATTGAGCATTGAGGATTGAGGATTGAAGAATGAGTATTGAGGATTGAAGTTTGAGGATTGAGGATTGAGCATTGAGGATTGAGGATGAGGGCTGAGGGTTGGGGATTGAGGTTTGAGGACTGAGGACTGAGGATTGAGGTTTGAGAATTAGGGATTGAGGATTGAGGATTGATGACTGAGGATTGAGCATTGAAGATTGAGCATTGAGGATTGAAGATTGAGTACTGGGGATTGAGGATTGAAAATTGAGGATTAATGATTGATCATTGGGGATTGAGGATTTAGGATTGGAGATTGATTATTGAGGATTGAAGATTGAGGATTGAGGATTGAGGATTGAGGATTGAGAATTGAGAATTGAGGATGAGGACTGAGGGTTGAGGGTTGAGGTTTGTGGAATGAGGATTGAGGATTGCGCATTGAGGATTGAGGATTGAGGATTGAGGATTGTGGATTGAAGATTGAGTATTGAGGATTGAAGATTGAGGATTGAAGATTGAGGATTGAGGATTGAGGATTGAACATTCAGTATTGGGGATTGAGGATTGACGATTGAGGATTGAGGATTGAGGATTGAGGATGAGGGCTGAGGGTTGTGGATTGAGGTTTGAGTATTGAATCCTGAGAATTCAGGATATTCTATTGAGTATTGAGAATTGACGATTGATGGTTGAGTATTGAGGATTGAGGATTGAGGATTGAGGATTAAGTATTGAAGATTGAGGATTGATGATTGGAGACTGAGGCTTGAGGATTGAGGATTGAGGATTCAGGATTGAAGATTGAGTATTGAGGATTGGAGATAGAGGATTGAGGATTGAGGGTCGAAGTTTGAGGACTTAGGATTGAGGATTGAGGATTGAGGATTGAGGATTGAAGATTGAGAATTGAGAATTGAGGATGAGGGCTGAGGTTTGAGGATTGATGTTTGAGGAACGAGGATTGAGGATTGAGGATTGGGTATTGAGCATTGAAGAATGAGGATTGAGGATTGAGGATTGAGGATTGAGTATTGAGGACTGAGGATTGAGGACTGAAGATTGAGGATTGGGGATTGAGGATGAGGGCTGAGGGTTGAGGATTGAGGTTTGAGGACTGAGGACTGAGGATTGAGGATTGAGAATTGGGGATTGAGGATTGAGGGTTGAGGACTGAGGCTTGAGGATTGAGGATTGAGGATTGAGGACTGAGGATTGAAGACTGAGTATTGATGATTGAAGATTGAGGATTGAGGATTGAGGGTTGAGGATTGAGGACGAGGACTGACGGTTAAGGATTGATGTTTGAGGAGTGAGAATTGAGTATTGAGGACTGAGGATTGAGGATTGAGGATTGAGGATTGAGGATTGAGGATTGAGGAATGAGGATTGAGGATTGAGGACTGAGGATTGAAGATTGAGTATTGAGGATTGAAGAATGAGGATTGAGCATTGAGGGTTGAGGATTGAGGATTGAAGATTGAGTATTGAGGATTGAAGATTGAGAATTCAGGACTGAGGGTTGAGGATTAAGGATTGAGGATTGAAGATTGTGGACTGAGTGTTGAGGGTTGAGTGATGATAATTGATGTTTGTGGATTGAGATTTGAAGATTGAAGATTGAGGAAGGAGTATTGAAAACTGAGAATTCAGGGTATTCTATTGAGTATTGAGAATTGGGGTTCATGGTTGAGTATTGAGGATTGAAGGTTGAGGGTTGTGTCTTGAATATTGAGGATTGAGGGTTTTGGGATTGAGGATTGAGGTTTGAAGATTGAGTATTGAGTATTGAAGAATGAGGATTGCGGATTGGGGATTGAGAATTGAGGATTGAGGATTGAGGATTGAAGATTGAGTATTGAGGATTGAAGATTGAGGATTGAGGATTGAGGATTGAGGATTGAGGATTGAGTATTGAAGATTGAGGATTGGGGATTGAGGATTGACGATTGAGGTTTGAGGACTGAGGACTGAGGATTGAGGATTGGGAATTGAGGATTGAGAATTGTGGATTGAAGATTGAGAACTGGGAATTGAGGATTGAAGAAAGAGGATTAAGCATTGAGGGTTGATGATTGAGGATTGAAGATTGAGTATTGAGGATTGAAGATTGACGATTGAGGACTGAGGATTGAGTATTGAAGATTGAGGATTGATGGCTGAGGATTCAAGATAGAGGATTGAGGATTGAGGATTGAGGATTGAAGGTTGAGTATTGAGGATTGAATATTTAGGATTGAGGATTGAGGATTGAGGATTGAGGATGAGGGCAGAGGGTTGAGGATTGAGGTTTGAGGGCTCGAGGACTGAGGATTGAGGTTTGAGGATTGAGAATTGAGGATGGAGGATTGAGGATTGATAATTGAGGATTGGGTAATGAGGATTGAAGAATGAGGATTGAGGATTGAGGATTGAGGATTGAAGATTGAGTATTGGGGATTGAAGATTGAGGATTGAGGATTGAGGATTGTGGATTGAGGATTGTGGGTTGAGGATTGAAGATTGAGTATTGAGGATTGTAGGTTGAGGATTGATTATAGAGGATTGAGGATTGAGGGTTGAAGATTGAGGATTTTGGATTGATGATTGACGATTGAGGATTGAGGATTGAGGATTGAGAATTGAGGTTTGAGGATTGAAGATTGAGTATTGAGGATTGAAGCTTGCGGACTGAGGATTGAGGATTGAAGATTGTGGACTGAGTGTAGAGGGTTGAGTGATGATAATTGATGTTTGTGGATTGAGATTTGAAGATTGAAGATTGAGGATTGAGTATTGAAAACTGTGAATTCAGGATATTCTATTGAGTATTGAGAATTGAGGATTCATGGTTGAGTATTGAGGATTGAAAGTTGAGGGTTGTGTCTTGAATATTGAGGATTGAGAGTTTTGAGATTGAGGATTGAGGTTTGAAGATTGAGTATTGAAGATGGAAGAATGAGGATTGCGGATTGAGGATTGAGAATTGAGGATTGAGGATTCAGGATTGAAGATTGAGTATTGAGTATTGAAGATTGAGGATTGAGGATTGAGGATTGAGGATTGAGGATTAAGGATTGAGTATTGAAGATTGAGGATTGGGGATTGAGGATTGACGATTGAGGATTGAGGACTGAGGATTGAGGACTGCGGATTGAGGATTGGGGATTGAGGATTGATGTTTGAGGATTGAGGTTTGATTATTGAATATTGTGGATTGAGTATTGAAAAATGAGAATTCAGGATATTATATTGAGTATTGAGAATTGAGGATTGATGGTTGAGTATTGAGGATTGATGGTTGAGGGTTGTGTGTTGAATATTGAGGATTGAGGATTGGGGTTTGAGGATTGCGGGTTGAGGATCGAGGACTGAGGATTGAGGATTGAGGATTGAGGATTGAGCATTGAGGATTGAAGATTGAGGACTGGGGATTGAGGATTGAAAATTGAGGATTAAGGATTGAGGATTGGGGAGTGAGGATCTAGGACAGGAGATTGATTATTGAGGATTGAAGATTGAGGGTTGAAGATTGAGGATCGAGGGTTGAGGATTGAGGATTGAGGATTCAGGATTGAAGATTGAGTATTGAGGATTGAAATTGAGGATTGAGGATTCAGTACGAGGACTGACGGATAAGGATTGAGGTTTGAGGATTGAGGGTCGAGGTTTGAGGACTGAGGATTGAGGATTGAGGATTGAGGATTGAGGATTGAGGATTGAGAATTGAGAATTGAGGATGAGGGCTGAGGTTTGAGGATTGATGTTTGAGGAACGAGGATTGAGGGTTGAGGATTGGGTATTGAGCATTGAAGAATGAGGATTGAGGATTGAGGATTGAGGATTGAGGATTGAGGATTGAGGACTGAGGATTGAGGACTGAAGATTGAGGATTGGGGATTGAGGATGAGGGCTGAGGGTTGAGGATTGAGGTTTGAGGACTGAGGACTGAGGATCGAGGATTGAGAATTGGGGATTGAGGATTGAGGGTTGAGGACTGAGGATTGAGCATTGAGGATTGAGCACTGAGGATTGAAGATTGAGGACTGGGGATTGAGGATTGAAGATTGAGGATTGAGGATTGAGGATTGAGGATTGAGAATTGGGAATTGAGGATGAGGACTGAGGGTTGAGGATTGAGGTTTGAGGAATGAGGATTGAGGATTGAGGTTTGAGGATTGAGGAGGAGGTCTGAGGGTCGAGGATTGTGGTTTGAGGACAGAGGACTGAGGATTGCGGATTGAGGATTAAGGATTGAGGACTGAGGATTGAAGATTGAGTATTGATGATTGAAGATTGAGGATTGAGGATTGAGGGTTGAGGATTGAGGACGAGGACTGACGGTTGAGGATTGAGGTTTGAGGACTGAGGACTGAGGATTGAGGATTGAGAATTGGGGATTGAGGATTGAGGATTGAGGACTGAGGATTGCGCATTGAGGATTGAGCACTGAGGATTGAATATTGAGGACTGGGTATTGAGGATTGAAAATTGGGGATTAATGATTGAGCATTATGGATTGAGGATCTAGGATTGGAGATTGATTATTGAGGATTGAAGATTGAGGGTTGAAGATTGACAATTGAGGATTGAGGTTTGAGGATTGGGTATTGAGGATTGAAGAATGAGGATTGAAGATTGAGTATTGAGGATTGACAATTGATTGTTGAAAACTGAGTCCTGAACATTGAGGATTCAGGATTGAGGATTCGGAATTGAGGTTTGAGGACTGAGGATTGAGATTTGAGGATTGAGGACTGAGGATTGACGCTTGAGGATTGAGGATTGAGGATGGAGGATTGAAGAGAGAGGACAGTGTGTTGAGGATTAAGTATTGTGGATTGATGTTTGAGGATTGAGGTTTGATTATTGAGTGTTGTGGATTGAGTATATAACCATGAGAATTCAGGATATTCTATTGAGTATTGAGAATTGAGGACTGATGGTTGACGGTTGTGTGTTGAATATTGAGGATTGAGGATTGAGGATTGAGGATTGAGGATTGAGGACTGAGGATTGAAGATTGAGTATTGATGATTGAAGATTGAGGATTGAGGATTGAGGGTTGAGGATTGAGGACGAGGACTGACGGTTGAGGATAGAGGTTTGAGGATTGGGGGTTGAGTATTGAGGACTGAGGATTGAGGATTGAGGATTGAGGAATGAGGATTGAGGATTGAGGATTGAAGATTGAGGATTGAGGATTGAAGAATGAGTATTGAGGATTGAAGTTTGAGGATTGAGGATTGAGCATTGAGGATTGAGGATGAGGGCAGAGGGTTGAGGATTGAGGTTTGAGGGCTCGAGGACTGAGGATTGAGGTTTGAGGATTGAGAATTGAGGATGGAGGATTGAGGATTGATAATTGAGGATTGGGTAATGAGGATTGAAGAATGAGGATTGAGGACTGAGGATTGAGGATTGAAGATTGAGTATTGGGGATTGAAGATTGAGGATTGAGGATTGAGGATTGTGGATTGAGGATTGTGGGTTGAGGATTGAAGATTGAGTATTGAGGATTGTAGGTTGAGGATTGATTATAGAGGATTGAGGATTGAGGGTTGAAGATTGAGGATTTTGGATTGATGATTGACGATTGAGGATTGAGTATTGAGGATTGAGAATTGAGGTTTGAGGATTGAAGATTGAGTATTGAGGATTGAAGCTTGCGGACTGAGGATTGAGGATTGAAGATTGTGGACTGAGTGTTGAGGGTTGAGTGATGATAATTGATGTTTGCGGATTGAGATTTGAAGATTGAAGATTGAGGATTGAGTATTGAAAACTGTGAATTCAGGATATTCTATTGAGTATTGAGAATTGAGGATTCATGGTTGAGTATTGAGGATTGAAAGTTGAGGGTTGTGTCTTGAATATTGAGGATTGAGGGTTTTGAGATTGAGGATTGAGGTTTGAAGATTGAGTATTGAAGATGGAAGAATGAGGATTGCGGATTGAGGATTGAGAATTGAGGATTGAGGATTCAGGATTGAAGATTGAGTATTGAGTATTGAAGATTGAGGATTGAGGATTGAGGATTGAGGATTGAGGATTAAGGATTGAGTATTGAAGATTGAGGATTGGGGATTGAGGATTGACGATTGAGGATTGAGGACTGAGGATTGAGGACTGCGGATTGAGGATTGGGGATTGAGGATTGATGTTTGAGGATTGAGGTTTGATTATTGAATATTGTGTATTGAGTATTGAAAAATGAGAATTCAGGATATTATATTGAGTATTGAGAATTGAGGATTGATGGTTGAGTATTGAGGATTGATGGTTGAGGGTTGTGTGTTGAATATTGAGGATTGAGGATTGGGGTTTGAGGATTGAGGGTTGAGGATCGAGGACTGAGGATTGAGGATTGAGGATTGAGGATTGAGCATTGAGGATTGAAGATTGAGGACTGGGGATTGAGGATTGAAAATTGAGGATTAAGGATTGAGGATTGGGGAGTGAGGATCTAGGACAGGAGATTGATTATTGAGGATTGAAGATTGAGGGTTGAAGATTGAGGATCGAGGGTTGAGGATTGAGGATTGAGGATTCAGGATTGAAGATTGAGTATTGAGGATTGAAATTGAGGATTGAGGATTCAGTACGAGGACTGACGGATAAGGATTGAGGTTTGAGGATTGAGGGTCGAGGTTTGAGGACTGAGGATTGAGGATTGAGGATTGAGGATTGAGGATTGAGGATTGAGAATTGAGAATTGAGGATGAGGGCTGAGGTTTGAGGATTGATGTTTGAGGAACGAGGATTGAGGATTGAGGATTGGGTATTGAGCATTGAAGAATGAGGATTGAGGATTGAGGATTGAGGATTGAGGATTGAGGACTGAGGATTGAGGACTGAAGATTGAGGATTGGGGATTGAGGATGAGGGCTGAGGGTTGAGGATTGAGGTTTGAGGACTGAGGACTGAGGATCGAGGATTGAGAATTGGGGATTGAGGATTGAGGGTTGAGGACTGAGGATTGAGCATTGAGGATTGAGCACTGAGGATTGAAGATTGAGGACTGGGGATTGAGGATTGAAGATTGAGGATTGAGGATTGAGGATTGAGGATTGAGAATTGGGAATTGAGGATGAGGACTGAGGGTTGAGGATTGAGGTTTGAGGAATGAGGATTGAGGATTGAGGTTTGAGGATTGAGGAGGAGGTCTGAGGGTCGAGGATTGTGGTTTGAGGACAGAGGACTGAGTATTGCGGATTGAGGATTAAGGATTGAGGACTGAGGATTGAAGATTGAGTATTGATGATTGAAGATTGAGGATTGAGGATTGAGGGTTGAGGATTGAGGACGAGGACTGACGGTTGAGGATTGAGGTTTGAGGACTGAGGACTGAGGATTGAGGATTGAGAATTGGGGATTGAGGATTTAGGATTGAGGACTGAGGATTGCGCATTGAGGATTGAGCACTGAGGATTGAATATTGAGGACTGGGTATTGAGGATTGAAAATTGGGGATTAATGATTGAGCATTATGGATTGAGGATCTAGGATTGGAGATTGATTATTGAGGATTGAAGATTGAGGGTTGAAGATTGACAATTGAGGATTGAGGTTTGAGGATTGGGTATTGAGGATTGAAGAATGAGGATTGAAGATTGAGTATTGAGGATTGACAATTGATTGTTGAAAACTGAGTCCTGAACATTGAGGATTCAGGATTGAGGATTCGGAATTGAGGTTTGAGGACTGAGGATTGAGATTTGAGGATTGAGGACTGAGGATTGACGCTTGAGGATTGAGGATTGAGGATGGAGGATTGAAGAGAGAGGACAGTGTGTTGAGGATTAAGTATTGTGGATTGATGTTTGAGGATTGAGGTTTGATTATTGAGTGTTGTGGATTGAGTATATAACCATGAGAATTCAGGATATTCTATTGAGTATTGAGAATTGAGGACTGATGGTTGACGGTTGTGTGTTGAATATTGAGGATTGAGGATTGAGGATTGAGGATTGAGGACTGAGGATTGAAGATTGAGTATTGATGATTGAAGATTCAGGATTGAGGATTGAGGGTTGAGGATTGAGGACGATGACTGACGGTTGAGGATAGAGGTTTGAGGATTGGGGGTTGAGTATTGAGGACTGAGGATTGAGGATTGAGGATTGAGGAATGAGGATTGAGGATTGAGGATTGAAGATTGAGGATTGAGGATTGAAGAATGAGTATTGAGGATTGAAGTTTGAGGATTGAGGATTGAGCATTGAGGATTGAGGATGAGGGCAGAGGGTTGAGGATTGAGGTTTGAGGACTGAGGACTGAGGATTGAGGATTGAGAATTGGTTATTGAGGATTGAGGACTGAGGATTGAGCATTGAGGATTGAGCATAGAGTATTGAGGATTGAAGAATGAGTATTGAGGATTGAAGTTTGAGGATTGAGGATTGAGCATTGAGGATTGAGGATGAGGGCTGAGGGTTGGGGATTGAGGTTTGAGGTCTGAGGACTGAGGATTGAGGTCTGAGAATTGGGGATTGAGGATTGAGGATTGAGCATTGAGGATTGAGGATGAGGGCAGAGGGTTGAGGATTGAGGTTTGAGGACTGAGGACTGAGGATTGAGGGTTGCGAATTGGTGATTGAGGGTTGAGGACTGAGGATTGAGCATTGAGGATTGAGCATTGAGGATTGAGGATTGAAGAATGAGTATTGAGGATTGAAGTTTGAGGATTGAGGATTGAGCATTGAGGATTGAGGATGAGGGCTGAGGGTTGGGGATTGAGGTTTGAGGACTGAGGACTGAGGATTGAGGTTTGAGAATTAGGGATTGAGGATTGAGGATTGAGGACTGAGGATTGAGCATTGAAGATTGAGCATTGAGGATTGAAGATTGAGTACTGGGGATTGAGGATTGAAAATTGAGGGTTAATGATTGAGCATTGGGGATTGAGGATTTAGGATTGGAGATTGATTATTGAGGATTGAAGATTGAGGATTGAGGATTGAGGATTGAGGATTGAGAATTGAGAATTGAGGATGAGGACTGAGGGTTGAGGGTTGAGGTTTGTGGAATGAGGATTGAGGATTGCGCATTGAGGATTGAGGATTGAGGATTGAGGATGAGGACTGAGGGTTGAGGGTTGAGGTTTGTGGAATGAGGATTGAGGATTGCGCATTGAGGATTGAGGATTGAGGATTGAGGATTGTGGATTGAAGATTGAGTATTGAGGATTGAAGATTGAGGATTGAAGATTGAGGATTGAGGATTGAGGATTGAACATTCAGTATTGGGGATTGAGGATTGACGATTGAGGATTGAGGATTGAGGATTGAGGATGAGGGCTGAGGGTTGTGGATTGAGGTTTGAGTATTGAATCCTGAGAATTCAGGATATTCTATTGAGTATTGAGAATTGACGATTGATGGTTGAGTATTGAGGATTGAGGATTGAGGATTGAGGATTGAGGATTGAGGATTGAGGATTGAGAATTGAGAATTGAGGATGAGGACTGAGGGTTGATGGTTGAGGTTTGAGGAATGAGGATTGAGGATTGCGGATTGAGGATTGAGGATTGAGGATTGAGGATTGTGGATTGAAGATTGAGTATTGAGGATTGAAGATTGAGGATTGAAGATTGAGGATTGAGGATTGAGGATTGAACATTCAGTATTGGGGATTGAGGATTGACGATTGAGGATTGAGGATTGAGAATTGAGGATGAGGGCTGAGGTTTGAGGATTGATGTTTGAGGAACGAGGATTGAGGATTGAGGATTGGGTATTGAGCATTGAAGAATGAGAATTGAGGATTGAGGATTGAGGATTGAGTATTGAGGACTGAGGATTGAGGACTGAAGATTGAGGATTGGGGATTGAGGATGAGGGCTGAGGGTTGAGGATTGAGGTTTGAGGACTGAGGACTGAGGATTGACGATTGAGAATTGGGGATTGAGGATTGAGTGTTGAGGACTGAGGCTTGAGGATTGAGGATTGAGGATTGAGGACTGAGGATTGAAGACTGAGTATTGATGATTGAAGATTGAGGATTGAGGATTGAGGGTTGAGGATTGAGGACGAGGACTGACGGTTAAGGATTGATGTTTGAGGAGTGAGAATTGAGTATTGAGGACTGAGGATTGAGGATTGAGGATTGAGGATTGAGGATTGAGGATTGAGGAATGAGGATTGAGGATTGAGGATTGAGGATTGAGGTTTGAGGAATGAGGATTGAGGATTGTGGATTGAGGATTGAGGATTGAGGATTGAGTATTGAATATTGAGGATTGAAGGTTGAGGATTGAGGATTGAGGATGAGGGCTGAGGGTTGAGGATTGAGGTTTGAGGGCTCGAGGACTGAGGATTGAGGATTGAGGATTGAGGATTGAGAATTGAGGATGGAGGATTTAGGATTGGCTATTGAGGATTAGGGATTGAGGATTGACGATTGAGGATTGAGGACTGAGGATTGAGTACTGAAGATTGAGGATTGGGGATTGATGATTGAGGATTGAGGATTAAAGATTGAGGACTGGGGATTGAGGATTGAAAATTGAGGATTAAGGATTGAGGATTGGGGATTGAGGATCTAGGATTGGAAGTTGATTATTGAGGATTGAAGATTGAGGGTTGAAGATTGACAATTGAGGATTGAGGATTGAGGATTGGGTATTGAGGATTGAAGAATGAGGATTGAGGATTGAGGATTGAGGGTTGAGGATTGAAGATTGAGTATTGAGGATTGAAGATTGAGGATTGAGGATTGAGTACGAGGACTGACGGATGAGGATTGAGGTTTGAGGATTGAGGGTCGAGGTTTGAGGACTGAGGATTGAGGATTGAGGATTGAGGATTTAGGATTGAGGATTGAGAATTGAGAATTGAGGGTGAGGGCTGAGGTTTGAGGATTGATGTTTGAGGAACGAGGATTGAGGATTGAGGATTGGGTATTGAGCATTGAAGAATGAGGATTGAGGATTGAGGATTGAGGATTGATGATTGAGGACTGAGGATTGAGGACTGAAGATTGAGGATTGGGGATTGAGGATGAGGGCTGAGGGTTGAGGATTGAGGTTTGAGGACTGAGGACTGAGGATTGAGGATTGAGAATTGGGGATTGAGGATTGAGGGTTGAGGACTGAGGATTGAGCATTGAGGATTGAGCATTGAGGATTGAAGAATGAGGACTGGGGATAGAGGATTGAATATTGAGGATTAAGGATAGAGTATTGGGGATTGAGGATCTAGGATACGAGATTGATTATTGAGGATTGAATATTGAGGATTGAGCATTGAGGATTGAAGAATGAGGACTGGGGATAGAGGATTGAATATTGAGGATTAAGGATAGAGTATTGGGGATTGAGGATCTAGGATACGAGATTGATTATTGAGGATTGAATATTGAGGATTGAGGATTGAGGATTGAGAATTGAGAATTGAGGATGAGGACTGAGGGTTGAGGATGGAGGTTTGTGGAATGAGGATTGAGGATTGAGGATTGAGGATTGAGGGTTGAGGATTGAGGATCTAGGATACGAGATTGATTATTGAAGATTGAGTATTGAGGATTGAAGGTCGAGGATTGAGGATTGAGCATTGAGGATTGAAGATTGAGGATTGGGGACTGAGTATTGAGGATTGAGTCATGAGAATTGATGTTTGCCGATATGGATTTGAAGATTACAGATTGAGTATTGAGTATTGAAAACTGCGACCTAACGATATTCTATTGAGGATTGAGGATTGACAACTGATTGTTGAGGACTCAGGGCTGAAGATTGAGGATTCAGGATTGAGGATACAGGATTGAGCATTGAGGACAAAGGATTGAGGATTGAGGGTTGAGGGTTGAGGATTGAAGATTGAGGATAGGGTATTGCAGATTGAGTATTGAGGATTGAAGATTGAGGATTAAAGATTGAGGATTGAGGATTGAGGATTGAGGATTGAGGATTGAAGATTGGGGATTGAAGATCTAGGATTGGAGATTGATTATTGACGACTGAAGATTGTGGATAGAGGATTGAGGATTGAGAGTTGAGGATTGAGGATGAGGACTGAGGGCTGAGGATTGAGGTTTCAGAAACGAGGGTTGCGGATTGAGGATTGAGGACTAAGAATTGACGATTGAGCATTGAAGATTGAGGATTTGTGACTGAGGATTGAGGATTGAGTATTGAGGATTGAGGATTGAGGATTGAGGGTTCAGGATTGAGGACGAGGACTGACAGTTGAGGACTGAGGTTTGAGGATTGAGGATTGAGGATTGAGGACTGAGGATTGAGGATTGAGGATTGAAGATTGAGGATTGAAGATTTAGGATTGGGTATTGAGGATTCAACAACTAGGATTGAGGATTGACGATTGAGGATTGAGGATTGAGGATTGAGGATTGAGGGTTGAAGAATGAGGATTGCGGATTGAGGATTGAGGTTTGAGGACTGAGGACTGAGGATTGAGGATCGAGAATTTGGGATTGAGGATTGAGGATTGAGGACTGAGGATTGAGCATTGAGGATTGAATATTGAGGACTGGGGATTGAGGATTGAAAGTTGAGGATTAATGATTGAGCATTGGGGATTGAGGATCTAGGATTGGAGATTGATTATTGAGGATTGAAGATTGAGGATTGATGATTGAGGATTGAGGATTGAGAATTGAGGATTGAGGATGAGGGCTGAGGGTTGAGGATAGAGGTTTGAGGACTGAGGACTGAGGATTGAAGAATGAGGATAGCGGATTGAGGGCTGAGGATTGAGGATTGGGGATTGAAGATTGAGTATTGAGGATTGAGAATTGAGGATTGAGGATTGAGGATTGAAGATTGAGGTTTGGGTATTGAGGATTGAAGAATGAGGATTGAGGATTGAGGATTGAGAATTGAGGGTTGCAGATTGAGTATTGAGGATTGAAGGTTGAGGATTGAGTATTTAGGATTGAGGGTTGAGGATTGAAGATTGAGAATTGGGGACTGAGTGTTGAGGGTTGAGTGATGAGAATTGATGTTTGTGGATAGACATTTGAAGATTGCAGATTGTGTATTGAGTATTGATAACTCTGAATTGAGGATATTCTATTGAGGATTGAGGATTAACGACTGATTGTTGAGGACTGAGGGCTGAAGATTGAGGATTCGGGACTGAGGATTCAGGATTGTGGTTTGAGGACCGAGGATTGAGGATTGAGGATTGAGGACTGAGGATTGAAGATTCAGGATTCGGTATTGAGGATTGAACATTGAGGATTGAGGATTGAGGATTGAGGATTGAGGTTTGAGGATTGAAGATTGAATATTGACGATTGAAGATTGAGGATTGGGGATTAAGTGTTGTGGATTGAGGACGAGGTCTGAGGGTTGAGTATTGATGTTTGATGTCTGAGGATTCAGGATTGAGGATTCAGAATTGAGGTTTGAGGACTGAGGATTGAGGATTGAGGATTGAAGATTGAGTATTGAGGATTGAAGATTGAGGATTGAGGATTGAGGATTGAGGATTGAGGATGAGGGCTGAGGGATGAGGATTGAAGATTGAGTATTCAGGATTGGAGATTGACGATTGAGGATTGAGGATTGGGTATTGAGGATTGAGGATTGAGGATTGAGGAGTGAGGATTGAAAATTGAGGATTGAAGATTGAGGATTGGGTATTGAGGATTGAACAATGAGGATTGAGGATTGAGGATTGAGGATTGAGGATTGAGGATTGAGGATTGAAGATTGAATATTGATGGTTGAAGATTGAGGGTTGAGGATTGATGGTTGAGGATTGAGGACGAGGACTGACGGTTGAGGATTGAGGTTTGAGGATTGAGGATTGAGGATTGAGGACTGAGGATTGAGGATTGAGAATTGAGCATTGAGGATTGAGGATTGAGGATTGAAGATTGAGGATTGAGGATGAGGGCTGAGGGTTGAGGATTGAGGTTTGAGGACTGAGGACTGAGGAGTGAGGATTGAGAATTGAGGATTGAGGATTGAGGGTTGAAGATTGAGGATTGGGTATTGAGTGTTGAAGAATGGGGATTGAGGATTGAAGATTGAGGATTGAGGATTGAGGATTGAGAATTGAGGTTTGAGGATTGAGGACGAGGACTGAGGGTTGAGGATTGAGGATTGAGGACTGAGGACTGATGATTGAGGACTGAGGATTGAGGATTGAGGATTGAGGATTGAGGATTGAAGAATGAGTATTGAGGATTGAAGTTTGAGGATTGAGGATTGAGCATTGAGTATTGAGGATGAGGGCTGAGGGTTGAGGTTTGAGGATTGAGGACGAGGACTGAGGGCTGAGGGTTGAGGATTGAGGTTTGAGGACTGAGGACTGAGGAGTGAGGATTGAGAATTGAGGATTGAGGATTGAGGATTGAGGATTGAGGATTGGGGATTGAAGATTGAGTATTGAAGATTGAAGCTTGAGGATTGAGGATTGAACATTGAGGATTGAGGATGAGGGCTGAGGGTTGAGGATTGAGGTTTGAGGACTGAGGACTGAGGATTGAGGATTGAGATTTGGGGATTGAGGATTGAGGGCTGAGGACTGAGGATTGAGCATTGAGGATTGAACTTTGAGGATTGAAGATTGAGGATTGAAGATTGAGGATTGAGGATTGAGGATTGAGGATTGAGAATTGAGAAATGAGGATGAGGACTGAGGGTTGAGGATTGAGGTTTGAGGAATGAGGATTGAGGATTGTGGATTGAGGATTGAGGATTGAGGATTGAGTATTGAATATTGAGGATTGAAGGTTGAGGATTGAGGATTGAGGATGAGGGCTGAGGGTTGAGGATTGAGGTTTGAGGGCTCGAGGACTGAGGATTGAGGATTGAGGATTGAAGATTGAGAATTGAGGATGGAGGATTTAGGATTGACTATTGAGGATTGGGTATTGAGGATTGAAGGATGAGGATTGAGGATTGAGGATTGAGGATTGAGGATTGAAGATTGAGTATTGAGGATTGAAGATTGAGGATTGAGGATTGAAGAATGAGGATTGTGGATTGAGGATTGAGTGTTGAGGATTGAAGATTGAGGATCGATGGTTGAGGATTGAGGATTGAAGATTGAGTATTGAGGATTGAAGATTGAGGATTGAGGATTGAGGATTGAGGATTGAGGATTGAAGATTGAGGGTTGAGGATTGAGGATTGAGGATTGAGGATTGAGGATTGGGGATTGAAGATTGAGTATTGAAGATTGAAGCTTGAGGATTGAGGATTGAGCATTGAGGATTGAGGATTGAGGGTTGAGGATTGAGGGCGAGGACTGACGGTTGAGGATTGAGGTTTGAGGATTGAGGGTTGAGTATTGAGGTCTGAGGATTGAGGATTGAGGATTGAGGATTGAGGATTGAGGGTTGAGGATTGAGGATTGAGGATTGAGGATTGAGGATTGGGGATTGAAGATTGAGTATTGAAGATTGAAGCTTGAGGATTGAGGATTGAGCATTGAGGATTGAGGATGAGGGCTGAGGGTTGAGGATTGAGGTTTGAGGACTGAGGACTGAGGATTGAGGATTGAGATTTGGGGATTGAGGATTGAGGGCTGAGGACTGAGGATTGAGCATTGAGGATTGAACTTTGAGGATTGAAGATTGAGGATTGAAGATTGAGGATTGAGGATTGAGGATTGAGGATTGAGAATTGAGAATTGAGGATGAGGACTGAGGGTTGAGGATTGAGGTTTGAGGAATGAGGATTGAGGATTGTGGATTGAGGATTGAGGATTGAGGATTGAGTATTGAATATTGAGGATTGAAGGTTGAGGATTGAGGATTGAGGATGAGGGCTGAGGGTTGAGGATTGCGGTTTGAGGGCTCGAGGACTGAGGATTGAGGATTGAGGATTGAAGATTGAGAATTGAGGATGGAGGATTTAGGATTGACTATTGAGGATTGGGTATTGAGGATTGAAGGATGAGGATTGAGGATTGAGGATTGAGGATTGAGGATTGAAGATTGAGTATTGAGGATTGAAGATTGAGGATTGAGGATTGAAGAATGAGGATTGAGGATTGAGGATTGAGGGTTGAGGATTGAAGATTGAGGATCGATGGTTGAGGATTGAGGATTGAAGATTGAGTATTGAGGATTGCAGATTGAGGATTGAGGATTGAGGATTGAGGATTGAGGATTGAAGATTGAGGATTGGGGATTGAGGATTGAGGATTCACGCTTGAGGATTGAGGATTGAGGATGGAGGATTGAAGAGAGAGGACAGAGTGTTGAGGATTGAGTGCTGTGGATAGACGTTTGAGGATTGAAGTTTGATTATTGAGTATTGTGGATTGAGTATTGAACCATATGAATTTAGGATATTCTATTGAGTAGTGAGAATTGAGGATTGATGGTTGAGTATTGAGGATTGATGGTTGAGGGTTGTGTGTTGAAAATTGAGGATTGGGGATTGAGGGTTGAGGATTGAGGACTGAGGATTGAAGATTGAGTATTGATGATTGAAGATTGAGGATTGAGGATTGAGGATTGAGGATTGAGTATTGAAGATTGAGGATTGAGTACTGAGGATTGAAGGTTGATGATTGAGGATTGAGGATTGAGAATTGAGGATGAGGTCTGAGGGTCGAAGATTGTGGTTTGAGGAAAGAGGACTGAGGATTGAGGATTGAGGATTGAGGATTGAGGACTGGGGATTGAAGATTGAGTAATGATGATTGAAGATTGAGGATTGAGGATTGATGGTTGAGGATTGAGGACGAGGACTGACGATTGAGGATTGAGGTTTGAGGATTGAGGATTGAGGATTGAGGACTGAGGATTGAGGATTGAGAATTGAGCATTGAGGATTGAGGATTGAGGATTGAAGATTGAGGATTGAGGATGAGGGCTGAGGGTTGAGGATTGAGGTTTGAGGACTGAGGACTGAGGAGTGAGGATTGAGAATTGAGGATTGAGGATTGAGGATTGAAGATTGAGGATTGGGTATTGAGGGTTGAAGAATGGGGATTGAGGATTGAAGATTGAGGATTGAGGATTGAGGATTGAGAATTGAGGTTGGAGGATTGAGGACGAGGACTGAGGGTTGAGGATTGAGGATTGAGGACTGAGGACTGATGATTGAGGGCTGAGGATTGAGGATTGAGGATTGAGGATTGAGGATTGAAGAATGAGTATTGAGGATTGAAGTTTGAGGATTGAGGATTGAGCATTGATGATTGAGGATGAGGGCTGAGGGTTGAGGTTTGAGGATTGAGGACGAGGACTGAGGGCTGAGGGTTGAGGATTGAGGTTTGAGGACTGAGGACTGAGGAGTGAGGATTGAGAATTGAGGATTGAGGATTGAGGATTGAAGATTGAGGATTGGGTATTGAGGGTTGAAGAATGGGGATTGAGGATTGAAGATTGAGGATTGAGGATTGAGGATTGAGGATTGAGGATTGAGGACTGAGGATTGAAGATTGAGTATTGATGATTGAAGATTGAGGATTGAGGATTGAGGGTTGAGGATGGAGGGCGAGGACTGACGGTTGAGGATTGAGGTTTGAGGATTGAGGGTTGAGTATTGAGGTCTGAGGATTGAGGATTGAGGATTGAGGATTGAGGATTGAGGGTTGAGGATTGAGGATTGAGGATTGAGGATTGGGGATTGAAGATTGAGTATTGAAGATTGAAGCTTGAGGATTGAGGATTGAGCATTGAGGATTGAGGATGAGGGCTGAGGGTTGAGGATTGAGGTTTGAGGACTGAGGACTGAGGATTGAGGATTGAGATTTGGGGATTGAGGATTGAGGGCTGAGGACTGAGGATTGAGCATTGAGGATTGAACTTTGAGGATTGAAGATTGAGGATTGAAGATTGAGGATTGAGGATTGAGGATTGAGGATTGAGAATTGAGAATTGAGGATGAGGACTGAGGGTTGAGGATTGATGTTTGAGGAATGAGGATTGAGGATTGTGGATTGAGGATTGAGGATTGAGGATTGAGTATTGAATATTGAGGATTGAAGGTTGAGGATTGAGGATTGAGGATGAGGGCTGAGGGTTGAGGATTGAGGTTTGAGGGCTCGAGGACTGAGGATTGAGGATTGAGGATTGAGGATCGAGAATTGAGGATGGAGGATTTAGGATTGAGTATTGAGGATTGGGTATTGAGGATTGAAGGATGAGGATTGAGGATTGAGGATTGAGGATTGAGGATTGAAGATTGAGTATTGAGGATTGAAGATTGAGGATTGAGGATTGAGGATTGTGGATTGAGGATTGTGGATTGAGGATTGAAGGTTGAGTATTGAGGATTGAAGATTGAGGATTGATGATAGAGGATTGAGGATTGAGGGTTGAAGATTGATTATTTTGTATTGATGATTGACGATTGAGGATTGAGGATTGAGGATTGAGGATTGAGGATTGAGGATTGAAGATTGAGTATTGAGGATTGAAGCTTGAGGATTGAGGATTGAGGATTGAAGATTGTGGACTGAGTGTTGAGGGTTGAGTGATGATAATTGATGTTTGTGGATTGAGATTTGAAGATTGAAGATTGAGGATAGAGTATTGAAAACTGAGAATTCAGGATATTCTATTGAGTATTGATAATTGAGGATTCATGGTTGAGTATTGAGGATTGAAGGTTGAGGGTTGTGTCTTGAATATTGAGGATTGAGGGTTTTGGGATTGAGGATTGAGGTTTGAAGATTGAGTATTGAGGATTGAAGAATGAGGATTGCGGATTGAGGATTGAGAATTGAGGATTGAGGATTGAGGATTGAAGATTGAGTATTGAGGATTGAAGATTGAGGATTGAGGATTGAGGATTGAGGATTGAGGATTGAGTATTGAAGATTGAGGATTGGGGATTGAGGATTGACGATTGAGTATTGAGGACTGAGGATTGAGGACTGAGGATTGAGTATTGGGGATTGAGGATTGATGTTTGGGGATTGAGGTTTGATTATTGAATATTGTGGATTGAGTATTGAAAAATGAGAATTCAGGATATTATATTGAGTGTTGAGAATTGAGGTTTGATGGTTGAGGGTTGTGTGTTGAATATTGAGGATTGAGGGTTGGGGTTTGAGGATTGAGTGTTGAGGATCGAGGACTGAGGATTGAGGATTGAGGATTGAGGATTGAGCATTGAGGATTGAAGATTGAGGACTGCGGATTGAGGATTGAAAATTGAGGATTAAGGATTGAGGATTCAGAATTGAGGATTGTGGACTGAAGATTGAGATTTGAGGATTGAGGATTGAGGATTGACGCTTGAGGATTGAGGATTGAGGATGGAGGATTGAAGAGAGAGGACAGAGTGTTGAGGATTGGGTGTTGTGGATTGATGTTTGAGGATTGAGGTTTGATTATTGAGTATTGTGGATTGAGTATTGAACCATGAGAATTCAGGATATTCTATTGAGTATTGAGAATTGAGGATTGATGGTTGAGTATTGAGGAATGATGGTTGAGGGTTGTGTGTTGAATATTGAGAATTGAGGATTGAGGATTAAGGACTGGGGATTGAGGATTGAAGATTGAGTATTGATGATTGAAGATTGAGGATTGAGGATTGGGGGTTGAGGATTGAAGACGAGGACTGACGGTTGAGGATTGAGGTTTGAGGAGTGAGGGTTGAGTATTGAGGACTGAGGATTGAGGATTGAGGTTTGAGTATTGAATATTGAGGATTGAGTATTGAGGATTGAGGATTGAGGTTTGAGTATTGAATATTGAGGATTGAGTATTGAGGATTGAGGATTGAGGATTGAAGATTGAGTATTGATGATTGAAGATTGAGGATTGAGGGTTGAGGATTGAGGATGAGGACTGAGGATTGAGGATCGAGGATTGAGGTTTGAGGAATGAGGATTGAGGATTGAGGGTTGAGGATTGAGGATTGAGGATTGAGGATCAGGACTGAGGGTTGAGGATTGAGGATTGAAGATTGAGGATTGAGCGTTGAGGACTGAGGATTGAAGATTGAGGACTGAGGTTTGAGGATTGAGTCTTGACGACTGATGTTTGAGGATTGAGATTTGATGAGTGAATATTGTGGATTGAGTATTGTGTCCTGAGAGTTCAGGATATTCTATTGAGTATTGAGGAATGAGTATTGATGGTTGAGGGTTGTGTGTTGAAGATTGAGGATTGAGGATTGAGGATTGAAGATTGAGGATTGAGGTTTGAGGTTGTAGGATTGGAGATTGATTATTGAGGATTGAGGATTGAGGATTGAAGATTGAGTATTGAAGATTGAGGACTGTGGATTGAGGGTTGAGGATTGAGGATTGAAGATTGAGGACTGGGGATTGAAGATTGAGGATTTGGGATTGAGGATTGAAGATTAAGGATTGAGGATTGAGGATTGAGGATTGAGGATTGAGGATTGAAGGCTGAGGATTGGGGATTGAGGATTGAAAATTAAGGATTGAGGATTGAGGATTGAGGATTGAGGATTGAGGATTGAGGATTGAGGATTGAATATTGAGGATTGGGTATTGAGGATTCAGAATTGAGGATTGAGGATTGAGGATTGAAGATTGAGGATTGGGTATTGAGGATTGAAGAATGGGGATTGAGGATTGAGGGTTGAGGATTGAAGATTGAGTATTCAGGATTGGAGATTGACGATTGAGGATTGAGGATTGGGGATTGAGGATTGAGGATTGAGGATTGAGGATTGAGGATTGAAAATTGAGGATTGAAGATTGAGGATTGGGTATTGAGGATTGAACAATGAGGATTGAGGATTGAGGATTGAGGATTGAGGATTGAGGATTGAGGATTGAGGATTGATGATTGAGGATTGAGGATTGAGGATTGAGGATTGAGGATTGTGTATTGAAGATTGAGGATTGATGATTGAGGATTGAGGATTGAGGATTGAGGATTGAGCATTGAGGATCGAGGATTGAAGATTGAGTATTGAGGATTGAAGATTGAGGATTGAGGATTGAGGATTGAGGATTAAGGATTGAGGACTGAAGATTGAGGATTTGGGACTGAGGATTGAAGATTGAGGATTGAGGATTGAGGATTGAGGATTGAGGATTGAGGATTGAAGATTCAGTATTGAGGATTGATGATTGAGAATTGAAGATTGAGGATTGAACATTGAGGACTGAGTGTTGAGGGTTGAGTGATGAGAATTGATGTTTGTGGACAGAGATTTGAAGATAGCAGATTGAGCATTGAGTATTGAAAACTGCGAATTGACGATATTCTATTGGGGATTGAGGATTGGCAACTGATTGTTGAGGACTGAGGGCTGAAGATTGAGGATTCAGGACTGAGGATTCGGAATTGAGGTTTGAGGACTGAGGATTGAGGATTGAAGATTGAGTATTGAGGATTGAAGGCTGAGGATTGAAGATTGAGGATTGAGGATTGACGATGAGGGCTGAGAGTTGAGGATTGAACTTTGAGGACTGAGGACTGAGGTTAGAGGATTGAGAATTGAGGATTGAGGATTGAGGATTGAAGATTGAGGATTGGGTATTGAGGATTGAAGAATGAGGATTGAGGATTGAGGACTGAGGATTGAGGATTGAAAATTGTGTATTGAGGATTCAAGATTGAGGATTGAGGATTGAGGATTGAGGATTGAGGATTGAGGATTGAGTATTGAAGATTGAGGATTGATGATTGAGGATTGAGGATTGAGGATTGAGGATTGAGCATTGAGGATTGAGGATTGAAGATTGAGTATTGAGGATTGAAGATTGAGGATTGAAGATTGTGCGTTGAAGATTGAGGACTGAGGATTGAGGATTGAGGATTGAGGATTGAGGATAGAGTATTGAAGATTGAGGATTGAGGATTGAAGATTGGGAATTGAGGGTTGAGGATTGAGGATTGAGGATGAGGACTGAGGGTTGAGGACTGAGTGTTGAGGATTGAAGATTGAGTATTGAGGATTGAAGATTGAGGATTGAGGATTGAGGCTTGAGTATTGACGATGAGGGCTGAGGGTTGGGGATTGAACTTTGAGGACTGAGGACTGAGGATTGAGGATTGAGAATTGAGGATTGAGGATTGAGGATAGAAGATTGAGGATTTTGTATTGAGGATTGAAGAATGAGGACTGAGGATTGAGGACTGAGGATTGAGGATTGAAGATTGTGTATTGAGGATTGAAGATTGAGGATTGAGGATTGAGGATTGAGGATTGAGGATGAGATCTGAGGGTTGAGGATTGAGGTTTGAGGACCGAGGACTGAGGATTGAGGATTGAGGATTGAGGATTGAAGATTGAGAATTGAGGGTTGAGGATTGAGGATTGAGGATGAGGACTGAGGGTTGAGGATTGAGGATTGAGGATTGAAGATTGAGCATTGAGGATTGAAGATTGAGGATTGAGGATTGAGGATTGAGGATTGAGGATTGAAGATTGAGTATTGAGGATTGAACATTGAGGACTGAGTGTTGAGTGTTGAGTGATGAGAATTGATGTTTGTGGATAGAGATTTGAAGATTGCAGATTGAGTATTGAGTATTGAAATCTGCGAATTGACGATACTCTATTGGGGATTGAGGATTGGCAACTGAATGTTGAGGACTCAGGGCTGAAGATTGAGGATTCAGGACTGAGGATTCAGAATTGAGGTTTGAGGACTGAGGATTGAGGATTGAAGATTGAGTATTGAGAATTGAAGGCTGAGGATTGAGGATTGAGGATTGAGGATTGACGATGAGGGCTGAGGGTTGAGGATTGAACTTTGAGGACTGAGGACTGAGGTTTGAGGATTGAGAATCAAGGATTGAGGATTGAGGATTGAAGATTGAGGATTGGGTATTGAGGATTGAAGAATGAGGATTGCGGATTGAAGACTGAGGCTTGAGGATTGTAAATTGTGTATTGAGGATTCAGGATTGAGAATGAGGTCTGAGGGTTGAGGATTGAGGTTTGAGGACTGAGGACTGAGGATTGAGGATTGAGGATTGAGGATTGATGATTGAGGATTGAGGATTGAGTATTGAGGATTGAGGATTGAAGGTTGAGTATTGAGGATTGAAGATTGTGTGTTGAGGATTGAGGATTGAGGATTGAGGATTGAGGACTGAGGATTGAGGATTGAAGATTGTGTATTGAGGATTGAAGATTGAGGATTGAGGATTGAGGATTGAGGATTGAGGATGAGGTCTGAGGGTTGAGGATTGAGGTTTGAGGACTGAGGACTGAGGATTGAGGATTGAGGATTGAGGATTGATGTATGAGGATTGAATATTGAGGATTGCATACTGAGGATTGAAGATTGAGGATTGAGGTTTGAGTATTAAGGGTTGAGGATTGAAGGTTGAGTATTGAGGATTGAAGGTTGAGTATTGAGGATTGAAGATTGTGTGTTGAGGATTGAGGATTGAGGATTGAGGATTGAAGACTGAGGATTGAGGATTGAAGATTGTATATTGAGGATTGAAGATTGAGGTTTGGGGAATGAGGATTGAGGATTGAGGACTGAGGATTGAGGATTGAGGATTGAGGATTGAGGATTGAGGATTGAGTATTGAAGATTGAGTATTCATGACTGAGGATTGAGGATTGAGGTTTGAGGATTGAGGATTTAGGATTGAAGATTGAGTATTCAGGATTGAAGATTGAGGATTGAGGATTGATGATTGACGATTGAGGATTGAGGGTTGAGGATTGAGGATTGAGGATTGAGTATTGAATATTGAGTTTTGAGGATTGAAGATTGAGGATTGAGGATTGAGGATTGAGGATTGAGGATTGAAGATTGAGGATTGGGGACTGAGTGTTGAGGGTTGAGGATTGAAGATTGAATATTGGTGATTGAAGATTGAGGATTAAGGATTGAGGATTGTGGATTGCGGCCGAGGACTGAGGGTTGAGTGTTGATGTTTGAGGTCTGTGGATTGAGGATTGAGGATTGTGAATTGAGGATTGAGGATTGAGGATTGAAGATTGAGGATTGTGTATTGAGGATTGAAGAATGAGGATTGAGGATTGAGGATTGAGGATTGAGGATTGAGGATTGAGGATTGAGGATTGAGGATCGAGGATTGAGGATTGTGTATTGAAGATTGAGTATTCATGACTGAGGATTGAGGATTGAGGATTGAGGCTTGAGGATTGACGATGAGGGCTGAGGGTTGAGGATTGAGGTTTGAGGACTGAGGACTGAGGGTTGAGGTTTGAGAATTGAGGATTGAGGATTGAGGATTGAAGATTGTGGATTGGGTATTGAGGATTGAAGAATGGGGATTGAGGATTGAGGATTGACGATTGAGGATTGACAATTGAAGATTGTGTATTGAGGATTGAAAATTGACGATTGAGGATAGAGGATTGAGGATTGAGGTTTGAGGATTGAGTATTGAATATTGAGTATTGAGGATTGAAGATTGAGGATTGAGGATTGAGAATTGAAGATTGAGTATTCATTACTGAGGATTGAGGATTGAGGTTTGAGCATTGAGGATAGAGGATTGAAGATTGAGTATTGAGGACTGAGGATTGAGGATTGAGGGTTGAAGATTGAGTATTGAGGATTGAAGATTGACGATTGAGGATTGAGGGTTGAGGATTGAGGATTGAGGATTGAGAATTGAAGATTGAGTATTCATTACTGAGGATTGAGGATTGAGGTTTGAGCATTGAGGATTGAGGATTGAAGATTGAGTATTGAGGATTGAAAATTGAGGATTGAGGATTGAGGATTGAGGATGGAGGATGAGGGCTGAGGGTTGAGGATTGAGGTTTGAGTACTGAACCCTGAGAGTTCAGGATTTTCTATTGAGTATTGAGAATTGAGGATTGATGGTTGAGTATTGAGGATTGAGGATTGAGGATTGAGGGTTGAGGATTGAGGATTGAGGATTGAAGATAGAATATTGATGATTGAAGATTGAGGGTTGAGGATTGAGGATTGAGGGTTGTGGTTTGAGGACGAGGACTGAGGGTTGAGTACTGATGTTTGAGGTCTGAGGATTGAGGATTGAGGTTTGAGAATTGAGGATTGAGGATTGAGGATTGAAGATTGAGGATTGGGTATTGAGGATTGAAGAATGAGGATTGAGGATTGAGGATTGAGGATTGAGTATTGCAGATTCAGTATTGAGGATTGAAGATTGAGGATTAAGGATTGAGGATTGAGGATTCAGGGTTGAGGTTTGAGGATTGAAGATTGAGTATTGAGGATTGAAGATTGTGGATTGAGGATTGAGGATTGAGGATTGAGGATTGAGGATTGAAGATTGAGGGTTGAGGATTGAGGATTGAGGGTTGTGGTTTGAGGACGAGGACTGAGGGTTGAGTACTGATGTTTGAGGACTGAAGACTGAGGATTGAGGATTGAGGATTGAGTATTGAGGATGGAGGATGAGGGCTGAGGGTGGAGGATTGAGGTTTGAGTATTGCATCCAGAGAATTCAGGATATTCTATTGAGTATTGAGAATTGAGTATTGAGGATTCAGGATTGAGGATTGAGGATTGAGTATTGAATATTGATGATTGATGATTGAGGATTGAGGATTGAGGATTGAGGATTGAGGATTGATTATTGAAGATTGAGGATTGAAGATTGAGGATTGAGGATTGAGGATTGAGGATTGAACGTTGAGGACTGAGTGTTGATGGTTGAGTGACGAGGATTGATGTTTGTGGCTAGAGATTTGAAGATTGCAGATTGAGTATTGTGTATTGAAATCTGCGAATTGACGATATTCTATTGAGGATTGAGGATTGACAACTGATTGTTGAGGGCTGAGGGCTCAAGATTGAGGATTCAGGACTGAGGATTCAGAATTGAGGTTTGAGGACTGAGGATTGAGGATTGAAGATTGAGTATTGAGGATTGAAAGCTGAGGATTGAGGAGTGAGGATTGAGGATTGACGATGAGGGCTGAGGGTTGAGGATTGAACTTTGAGGACTGAGGACTGAGGATTGAGGATTGAGAATTGAGGATTGAGGATTGAGGATTGAAGATTGAGAATTGGGTATTGAGGATTGAAGAATGAGGATTGAGGATTGAGGACTGAGGATTGAGGATTGAAGATTGTGTATTGAGGATTGAAGATTGAGGATTGAGGATTGAGGATTGAGGATTGAGGATGAGGTCTGAGGGTTGAAGATTGAGGTTTGAGGACTGAGGACTGAGGATTGAGGATTGAGGTTTGAGGATTGAAGGTTGAGTATTGAGGATTGAAGATTGTGTGTTGAGGATTGAGGATTGAGCATTGAGGATTGAGGATTGAGGATTGAGGATAGAGGATTGAAGATTGAGGATTGAGGATTGAAGATTGAGAATTGAGGGTTCAGGATTGAGGATTGAGGATGAGATCTGAGGGTTGAGGATTGAGGTTTGAGGACTGAGGACTGAGGATTGAGGATTGAGGACTGAGGATTGAAGATCGAGGATTGAGGATTGAGTATTGAGGATTGAGTATTGAAGGTTGAGTATTGAGGTTTGAAGATTGTGTGTTGAGGATTGAGGAATGAGGATTGAGGATTGAGGATTGAGGATTGAGGATTGAAGATTGAGGATTGAGTATTGAAGATTGAGAATTGAGGGTTGAGGATTGAGGATTGAGGATGAGGACTGAGGGTTGAGGACTGAGGATTGAGGATTGAAGATTGAGTATTGAGGATTGAAGATTGAGGATTGAGGATTGAGGATTGAGGATTGAGGATTGAGTATTGAAGATTGAGGATTGATGATTGAGGATTGAGGATTGAGGATTGAGGATTGAGGATTGTGTATTGAAGATTGAGGATTAATGATTGAGGATTGAGGATTGAGGATTGAGGATTGAGCATTGAGGATCGAGGATTGAAGATTGAGTATTGAGGATTGAAGATTGAGGATTGAGGATTGAGGATTGAGGATTAAGGATTGAGTATTGAAGATTGAGGATTGATGATTGAGTATTGAGGATTGAGGATTGAGGATTGAGCATTGAGGATTGAGGATTGAAGATTGAGTATTGAGGATTGAAGATTGAGGATTGAAGATTGTGCGTTGAAGATTGAGGATTGAGGATTGAGGATTGAGGATTGAGGATTGAGGATTGAGGATAGAGTATTGAAGATTGAGGATTGAGGATTGAAGATTGGGAATTGAGGGTTGAGGATTGAGGATTGAGGATGAGGATTGAGGGTTGAGGGCTGAGGGTTGAGGATTGAAGATTGAGTATTGAGGATTGATGATTGAGAATTGAAGATTGAGGATTGAACATTGAGGACTGAGTGTTGAGGGTTGAGTGATGAGAATTGATGTTTGTGGACAGAGATTTGAAGATTGCAGATTGAGCATTGAGTATTGAAAACTGCGAATTGACGATATTCTATTGGGGATTGAGGATTGGCAACTGATTGTTGAGGACTGAGGGCTGAAGATTGAGGATTCAGGACTGAGGATTCAGAATTGAGGTTTGAGGACTGAGGATTGAGGATTGAAGATTGAGTATTGAGGATTGAAGGCTGAGGATTGAGGATTGAGGATTGAGGATTGGCGATGAGGGCTGAGAGTTGAGGATTGAACTTTGAGGACTGAGGACTGAGGTTTGAGGATTGAGAATTGAGGATTGAGGATTGAGGATTGAAGATTGAGGATTGGGTATTGAGGATTGAAGAATGAGGACTGAGGATTGAGGACTGAGGATTGAGGATTGAAAATTGTGTATTGAGGATTCAAGATTGAGGATTGAGGATTGAGGATTGAGGATTGAGGATTGAGGACTGAGTATTGAAGATTGAGGATTGATGATTGAGGATCGAGGATTGAGGATTGAGGATTGAGAATTGAGGATTGAGGATTGAAGATTGAGTATTGAGGATTGAAGATTGAGGATTGAAGATTGTGCGTTGAAGATTGAGGATTGAGGATTGAGGATTGAGGATTGAGGATTGGGGATAGAGTATTGAAGATTGAGGATTGAGGATTGAAGACTGGGAATTGAGGGTTGAGGATTGAGGATTGAGGATGAGGACTGAGGGTTGAGGACTGAGGGTTGAGGATTGAAGATTGAGTATTGAGGATTGAAGATTGAGGATTGAGGATTGAGGCTTGAGGATTGACGATGAGGGCTGAGGGTTGGGGATTGAACTTTGAGGACTGAGGACTGAGGATTGAGGATTGAGAATTGAGGATTGAGGATTGAGGATAGAAGATTGAGGATTTTGTATTAAGGATTGAAGAATGAGGACTGAGGATTGAGGACTGAGGATTGAGGATTGAAGATTGTGTATTGAGGATTGAAGGTTGAGGATTGAGGATTGAGGATTGAGGATTGAGGATGAGATCTTAGGGTTGAGGATTGAGGTTTGAGGACCGAGGACTGAGGATTGAGGATTGAGGATTGAGGATTGAAGATTGAGAATTGAGGATTGAAGATTGAGAATTGAGGGTTGAGGATTGAGGATTGAGAATGAGGACTGTGGGTTGAGGATTGAGGATTGAGGATTGAAGATTGAGCATTGAGGATTGAAGATTGAGGATTGAGGATTGAGGATTGAGGATTGAGGATTGAAGATTGAGTATTGAGGATTGAACATTGAGGACTGAGTGTTGAGTGTTGAGTGATGAGAATTGATGTTTGTGGATAGAGATTTGAAGATTGCAGAATGAGTATTGAGTATTGAAATCTGCGAATTGACGATACTCTATTGGGGATTGAGGATTGGCAACTGATTGTTGAGGACTGAGGGCTGAAGATTGAGGATTCAGAATTGAGGTTTGAGGACTGAGGATTGAGGATTGAAGATTGAGTATTGAGAATTGAAGGCTGAGGATTGAGGATTGAGGATTGAGGATTGACGATGAGGGCTGAGGGTTGAGGATTGAACTTTGAGGACTGAGGACTGAGGTTTGAGGATTGAGAATTGAGGATTGAGGATTGAGGATTGAAGATTGAGGATTGGGTATTGAGGATTGAAGAATGAGGATTGAGGATTGAGGACTGAGGATTGAGGATTGAAAATTGTGTATTGAGGATTCAGGATTGAGAATGAGGTCTGAGGGTTGAGGATTGAGGTTTGAGGACTGAGGACTGAGGATTGAGGATTGAGGATTGAGGATTGATGATTGAGGATTGAGGATTGAGTATTGAGGATTGAGGATTGAAGGTTGAGTATTGAGGATTGAAGATTGTGTGTTGAGGATTGAGGATTGAGGATTGAGGGTTGAGGACTGAGGATTGAGGATTGAAGATTGTGTATTGAGGATTGAAGATTGAGGATTGAGGATTGAGGATTGAGGATTGAGGATGAGGTCTGAGGGTTGAGGATTGAGGTTTGAGGACTGAGGACTGAGGATTGAGGATTGAGGATTGAGGATTGATGAATGAGGATTGAATATTGAGGATTGCATACTGAGGATTGAAGATTTGAGGATTGAGGATTGAGTATTAAGGGTTGAGGATTGAAGGTTGAGTATTGAGGATTGAAGGTTGAGTATTGAGGATTGAAGATTGTGTATTGAGGATTGAAGATTGAAGTTTGGGGAATGAGGATTGAGGATTGAGGACTGAGGATTGAGGATTGAGGATTGAGGATTGAGGATTGAGGATTGAGTATTGAAGATTGAGTATTCATGACTGAGGATTGAGGATTGAGGTTTGAGGTTTGAGGATTTAGGATTGAAGATTGAGTATTGAGGATTGAAGATTGAGGATTGAGAATTCAAGGTTGACGATTGAGGATTGAGGGTTGAGGATTGAGGATTGAGGATTGAGTATTGAATATTGAGTTTTGAGGATTGAAGATTGAGGATTGAGGATTGAGGATTGAGGATTGAGGATTGAAGATTGAGGATTGGGGACTGAGTGTTGAGGGTTGAGTGATGTGAATTGATGTTTGTGGATAGAGAGTTGAAGATTGCAGATTGAGTATTGAGTATTGAAAACTGTGAATTGAGTATATTCTATTGAGGGTTGAGGATTGACAATTGATTATTGAGGACTCAGGGCTGAAGATTGATGATTCAGGATTAAGGATTCAGGATTGAGGTTTGAGGATTGAGGATTGAGTGTTGAGGTTAGAGGATTGAGGATTGAGGGTTGAAGATTGAGGATTGGGTATTGAGGATTGAACATTGAGGATAGAGGATTGAGGATTGAGGATTGAAGATTGAGGATTGAGGATTGAAGATTGGGAATTGAGGATTGAAGATTGAGGATTGAGGATTGAGGATTGAGGATTGAGGATTGAGGGTTGAGGATTGAAGATTGAATATTGATGATTGAAGATTGAGGATTAAGGATTGAGGATTGTGGATTGCGGCCGAGGACTGAGGGTTGAGTGTTGATGTTTGAGGTCTGTGGATTGAGGATTGACGATTGTGAATTGAGGATTGAGGATTGAGGATTGAAGATTGAGGATTGTGTATTGAGGATTGAAGAATGAGGATTGAGGATTGAGGATTGAGGATTGAGGATTGAGGATTGAGGATTGAGGATTGCGGATCGAGGATTGAGGATTGTGTATTGAAGATTGAGTTTTCATGACTGAGGATTGAGGATTGAGGATTGAGGCTTGAGGATTGACGATGAGGGCTGAGGGTTGAGGATTGAGGTTTGAGGACTGAGGACTGAGGGTTGAGGTTTGAGAATTGAGGATTGAGGATTGAGGATTGAAGATTGTGGATTGGGTATTGAGGATTGAAGAATGGGGATTGAGGATTGAGGACGGACGATTGAGGATTGACAATTGAAGATTGTGTATTGAGGATTGAAGACTGACGATTGAGGATAGAGGATTGAGGATTGAGGATTGAGGATTGAGTATTGAATATTGAGTATTGAGGATTGAAGATTGAGGATTGAGGATTGAGAATTGAAGATTGAGTATTCATTACTGAGGATTGAGGATTGAGGTTTGAGCATTGAGGATAGAGGATTGAAGATTGAGTATTGAGGATTGAGGATTGAGGATTGAGGGTTGAAGATTGAGTATTGAGGATTGAAGATTGACGATTGAGGATTGAGGGTTGAGGATTGAGGATTGAGGATTGAGAATTGAAGATTGAGTATTCATTACTGAGGATTGAGGATTGAGGTTTGAGCATTGAGGATTGAGGATTGAAGATTGAGTATTGAGGATTGAAAAACGAGGATTGAGGATTGAGGATTGAGGATGGAGGATGCGGGCTGAGGGTTGAGGATTGAGGTTTGGGTACTGAACCCTGAGAATTCAGGATTTTCTATTGAGTATTGAGAATTGAGGATTGATGGTTGAGTATTGAGGATTGAGGATTGAGGATTGAGGGTTGAGGATTGAGGATTGAGGATTGAAGATAGAATATTGATGATTGAAGATTGAGGGTTGAGGATTGAGGATTGAGGGTTGTGGTTTGAGGACGAGGACTGAGGGTTGAGTACTGATGTTTGAGGTCTGAGGATTGAGGATTGAGGTTTAAGAATTGAGGATTGAGGATTGAGGATTGAAGATTGAGGATTGGGTACTGAGGATTGAAGAATGAGGATTGAGGATTGAGGATTGAGGATTGAGTATTGCAGATTCAGTATTGAGGATTGAAGATTGAGGATTAAGGATTGAGGATTGAGGATTCAGGGTTGAGGTTTGAGGATTGAAGGTTGAGTATTGAGGATTGAAGATTGTGGATTGAGGATTGAGGATTGAGGATTGAGGATTGAGGATTGAAGATTGGGAATTGAGGATTGAGGATTGAGGATTGAGGACTGAGGATTGAGGATTGAGGATTGAGTATTGAGGATTGAAGATTGAGGATTGAGGATTGAGGATTGAGGATTGAGTATTGAAGATTGAGGATTGATGATTGAGGATTGAGGATTGAGGATTGAGGATTGTGGGTTGAGTATTGAAGATTGAGGATTGATGATTGAGGATTGAGGATTGAGGATTGAGGATTGAGCATTCAGGATTGAGGATTGAAGATTGAGTATTGGGGATTGATGTTTGAGGATTGAGGATTGAGGATTCAGGATTGAGGATTGACGACTGAAGATTGAGGATTTGGGACTGAGGATTGAAGATTGAGGATTGAGGATTGAGGATTGAGGATTGAGGATTGAGGATTGAAGATTCAGTATTGAGGATTGATGATTGAGAATTGATTATTGAGGATTGAACATTGAGGACTGAGTGTTGAGTGTTGAGTGATGAGAATTGATGTTTGTGGATAGAGATTTGAAGATTGCAGATTGAGTATTGAGTATTGAAATCAGCGAATTGACGATACTCTATTGGGGATTGGGGATTGGCAACTGATTGCTGAGGACTGAGGGCTGAAGATTGAGGATTCAGGACTGAGGATTCAGAATTGAGGTTTGAGGACTGAGGATTGAGGATTGAAGATTGAGTATTGAGGATTGATGATTGAGGATTGAGGATTGAGTATTGAGGATTGAGGATTGAAGGTTGAGTATTGAGGATTGAATATTGTGTGTTGAGGATTGAGGATTGAGGATTGAGGATTGAGGATTGAGGATTGAGGATTGATGATTGAGGATTGAGGATTGAGTATTGAGGATTGAGGATTGAAGGTTGAGTATTGAGGATTGAATATTGTGTGTTGAGGATTGAGGATTGAGGATTGAGGATTGAGGACTGAGGATTGAGGATTGAAGATTGTGTATTGAGGATTGAAGATTGAGGATTGAGGATTGAAGATTGAGGATTGAGGATGAGGTCTGAGGGTTGAGGATTGAGGTTTGAGGACTGAGGACTGAGGATTGAGGATTGAGGATTGAGGATTGATGAATGAGGATTGAATATTGAGGATTGCATACTGAGGATTGCAGATTGAGGATTGAGGATTGAGTATTAAGGGTTGAGGATTGAAGGTTGAGTATTGAGGATTGAAGATTGTGTGTTGAGGATTGAGGATTGAGGATTGAGGATTGAGGATTGAAGACTGAGGATTGAGGATTGAAGATTGAGAATTGAGGGTTGAGGATTGAGGATTGAGGATGAGGACTGAGGGTTGAGGACTGAGGATTGAGGATTGAAGGTGGAGTATTGAGGATTGAAGATTGAGGATTGAGGATTGAGACTTGAGGATTGACGATGAGGGCTGAGGGTTGGGGATTGAACTTTGAGGACTGAGGACTGAGGATTGAGGATTGAGAATTGAGGATTGAGGATTGAGGATTGAAGATTGAGGATTGGGTATTGAGGATTGAAGAATGAGGATTGAGGATTGAGGACTGAGGATTGAGGATTGAAAATTATGTATTGAGAATTGTAGATTGAGTATTGGGGATTGAAGATTGAGGATTGAAGATTGTGTGTTGAGGATTGAGGATTGGCGATTGAGGATTGAGGACTGAGGATTGAGTATTGAAGATTGTCTATTGAGGATTGAAGATTGAGTATTGAGGATTGAAGGCTGAGGATTGAGGATTGAGGATTGAGGATTGACGATGAGGGCTGAGGGTTGTGGATTGAACTTTGAGGACTGAGGATTGAGGATTGAAAATTGTGTATTGAGGATTGAGGATTGAGGATTGAGGATTGAGGATTGAGGTTTGAGGATTGAGGATTGAACGTTGAGGACTGAGTGTTGCGGGTTGCGTGACGAGGATTGATGTTTGTGGATAGAGATTTGAAGATTGCAGATTGAGTATTGAGTATTGAAATCTGCGAATTGACGATATTCTATTGAGGATTGAGGATTGACAACTGATTGTTGAGGACTGAGGGCTGAAGATTGAGGATTCAGGACTGAGGATTCATAATTGAGGTTTGAGGACTGAGTATTGAGGATTGAAGATTGAGTATTGAGGATTGAAAGCTGAGGATTGAGGATTGAGGATTGAGGATTGACGATGAGGGCTGAGGGTTGAGGATTGAACTTTGAGGACTGAGGACTGAGGATTGAGGATTGAGGATTGAGGATTGATGATTGAGGATTGAATATTGAGGATTGGGGACTGAGGATTGAAGATTGAGGATTGAGGATTGAGTATTGAGGATTGAGTATTGAAGGTTGAGTATTGAGGTTTGAAGATTGTGTGTTGAGGATTGAGGAATGAGGATTGAGGATTGAGGATTGAGGATTGAGGATTGAAGATTGAGGATTGAGGATTGAAGATTGAGAATTGAGGGTTGAGGATTGAGGATTGAGGATGAGGACTGAGGGTTGAGGACTGAGGATTGAGAATTGAAGGTTGAGTATTGAGGATTGAAGATCGAGGATTGAGGATTGACGATTGAGGATTGAGTATTGAAGATTGAGGATTGATGATTGAGGATTGAGGATTGAGGATTGAGGATTGAGGATTGAGTATTGAAGATTGAGGATTGATGATTGAGGATTGAGGATTGAGGATTGAGGGTTGAGCATTGAGGATTGAGGATTGAAGATTGAGTATTGAGGATTGAAGATTGAGGATTGAGGATTGAGGATTGAGGATTGAGGATTGAGGTCTGAAGGTTGAGGATTTGGGACTGAGGATTGAAGATTGAGAATTGAGGATTGAGGATTGAGGATTGAAGATTGAGTATTGAGGATTGAAGGCTGAGGATTGAGGATTGAGGATTGAGGATTGACGATGAGGGCTGAGGGTTGTGGATTGAACTTTGAGGACTGAGGACTGAGGTTTGAGGATTGAGAATTGAGGATTGAGGATTGAGGATTGAAGATTGAGGATTGGGTATTGAGGATTGAAGAATGAGGATTGAGGATTGAGGACTGAGGATTGAGGATTGAAAATTGTGTATTGAGGATTGAAGATTGAGGATTGTGGATTGAGGATTGAGGATTGAGGATGAGGTCTGAGGGTTGAGGATAGAGGTTTGAGGACTGAGGACTGAGGATTGAGGATTGAGGATTGAGGATTGAAGATTGAGGATTGAGGATTGAGTGTTGAGGATTGAGTATTGAAGATTGAGGATTGATGATTGAGGATTGAGGATTGAGGATTGAGGATTGAGTATTGAAGATTGAGGATTGATGATTGAGGATTGAGGATTGAGGATTGAGGATTGAGCATTCAGGATTGAGGATTGAAGATAGAGTATTGAGGATTGAAGATTGAGGATTGAGGATTGAGAATTGAGGATTGAGGATTGAGGATTGAGGATTGAGGATTGAGGATTGAGGACTGAGGTTTGAGGATTGAAGATTGAGGATTGGGTATTGAGGACTGAAGAATGAGGATTGAGGATTGAGGACTGAGGATTGAGGATTGAAAATTGTGTATCGAGGATTGAAGATTGAGGATTGAGGATTGAGGATTGAGGATCGAGGATGAGGTCTGAGGGTTGAGGATTGAGGTTTGAGGACTGAGGACTGAGGATTGAGGTTTGAGGATTGAGGATTGATGATTGAGGATTGAGGATTGAGTATTGAGGATTGAGGATTGAAGGTTGAGTATTGAGGATTGAAGATTGTGTGTTGAGGATTGAGGATTGAGGATTGAGGATTGAGGACTGAGGATTGAGGATTGAAGATTGTGTATTGAGGATTGAAGATTGAAGATTGAGGACTGAGGATTGAGGATTGAGGATGAGGTCTGAGGGTTGAGGATTGAGGTTTGAGGACTGAGGACTGAGGATTGAGGATTGAGGATTGAGGATTGATGAATGAGGATTGAATATTGAGGATTGCATACTGAGGATTGAAGATTGGGGATTGAGGATTGAGTATTAAGGATTGAGGATTGAAGGTTGAGTATTGAGGATTGAAGATTGTGTGTTGAGGATTGAGGATTGAGGATTGAGGATTGAAGATTGAGGATTGAGGATAGAGGATTGAAGATTGAGGATTGAGGATTGAAGATTGAGAATTGAGGGTTGAGGATTGAGGATTGAGGATGAGGACTGAGGGTTGAGGACTGAGGATTGAGGATTGAAGTTTGAGTACTGAGGATTGAAGGTTGTGGATTGAGGATTGAGGCTTGAGGATTGACGATGAGGGCTGAGGGTTGGGGATTGAACTTTGAGGACTGAGGGCTGAGGATTGAGGATTGAGAATTGAGGATTGAGGATTGAGGATGAGGGCTGAGGGTTGGGAATTGAACTTTGAGGACTGAGGACTGAGGATTCAGGATTGAGAATTGAGGATTGAGGATTGAGGATGGAAGATTGAGGATTGGGTATTGTGGATTGAAGAATGAGGATTGAGGATTGAGGACTGAGGACTGAGGATTGAGGATTGAAAATTGTGTATTGAGGATTGAAGATTGAGGATTGAGGATTGAAGATTGAGGATTGAGGATTGAAGATTGAGGATAGAGGATGAGGTCTGAGGGTTGAGGATTGAGGTTTGAGGACTGAGGACTGAGGATTGAGGATTGAGGATTGAGTATTGAATATTGAGGATTGATGATTGAGGATTGAGGATTGAGGATTGAGGATTGAGGATTGAGTATTGAAGATTGAGGATTGATGATTGAGGATTGAGGATTGAGGAATGAGGATTGAGCATTGAGGATTGAGGATTGAAGATTGAGTATTGAGGATTGAAGATTGAGGATTGGGTATTGAGGATTGAAGAATGAGGAGTGAGGATTGAGGACTGAGGATTGAGGATTGAAAATTGTGTATTGAGGGTTGAGGATTGAGGATTGAGGATTGAGGATTGAGGATTGAATATTGAGGATTGGGGACTGAGGATTGAAGATTGAGGATTGACGATTGAGTATTGAGGATTGAGTATTGAAGGTTGAGTATTGAGGTTTGAAGATTGTGTGTTGAGGATTGAAGAATGAGGATTGAGGGTTGAGGATTGAAGATTGAGGATTGATGATTGAGGGTTGAGGATTGAGGATTGAGGATTGAGGATTGAGTATTGAAGATTGAGGATTGATGATTGAGGATTGAGTATTGAGGATTGAGGGTTGAGCATTGAGGATTGAGGATTGAAGATTGAGTATTGAGGATTGAAGATTGAGGATTGAGGATTGAGGATTGAGGATTGGGGATTGAGGTCTGAAGGTTGAGGATTTGGGACTGAGGATTGAAGATTGAGAATTGAGGATTGAGGATTGAGGATTGAAGATTGAGTATTGAGGATTGAAGATTGAGGATTGTGGATTGAGGATTGAGGATTGAGGATGAGGTCTGAGGGTTGAGGATAGAGGTTTGAGGACTGAGGACTGAGGATTGAGGATTGAGGATTGAGGATTGAAGATTGAGGATTGAGGATTGAGTGTTGAGGATTGAGTATTGAAGATTGAGGATTGATGATTGAGGATTGAGGATTGAGGATTGAGGATTGAGGATTGAGGGTTGAGTATTGAAGATTGAGGATTGATGATTGAGGATTGAGGATTGAGGATTGAGGATTGAGCATTGAGGATTGAGGATTGAAGATTGAGTATTGTGGATTGAAGATTGAGGATTGAGAATTGAGGATTGAGGATTGAGGATTGAGGATTGAGGATTGAGGATTGAGGACTGAGGATTGAGGATTGAAGATTGAGGATTGGGTATTGAGGATTGAAGAATGAGGATTGAGGATTGAGGACTGAGGATTGAGGATTGAGAATTGTGTATTGAGGATTGAAGATTGAGGATTGAGGATTGAGGATTGAGGATCGAGGATGAGGTCTGAGGGTTTAGGATTGAGGTTTGAGGACTGAGGACTGAGGATTGAGGATTGAGGATTGAGGATTGATGATTGAGGATTGAGGATTGAGTATTGAGGATTGAGGATTGAAGGTTGAGTATTGAGGATTGAAGATTGTGTGTTGAGGATTGAGGATTGAGGATTGAGGATTGAGGACTGAGGATTGAGGATTGAAGATGGTGTATTGAGGATTGAAGATTGAGGATTGAGGACTGAGGATTGAGGATTGAGGATGAGGTCTGAGGGTTGAGGATTGAGGTTTGAGGACTGAGGACTGAGGATTGAGGATTGAGGATTGAGGATTGATGAATGAGGATTGAATATTGAGGATTGCATTCTGAGGATTGAAGATTGGGGATTGAGGATTGAGTATTAAGGATTGAGGATTGAAGGTTGAGTATTGAGGATTGAAGATTGTGTGTTGAGGATTGAGGATTGAGGATTGAGGATTGAGGATTGAAGATTGAGGATTGAGGATAGAGGATTGAAGATTGAGGATTGAGGATTGAAGATTGAGAATTGAGGGTTGAGGATTGAGGATTGAGGATGAGGACTGAGGGTTGAGGACTGAGGATTGAGGATTGAGCATTGAGGATTGAGGATGAGGGCTGAGGGTTGGGGATTGAGGTTTGAGGACTGAGGACTGAGGATTGAGGTTTGAGAATTAGGGATTGAGGATTGAGGATTGAGGACTGAGGATTGAGCATTGAAGATTGAGCATTGAGGATTGAAGATTGAGTACTGGGGATTGAGGATTGAAAATTGAGGATTAATGATTGAGCATTGGGGATTGAGGATTTAGGATTGGAGATTGATTATTGAGGATTGAAGATTGAGGATTGAGGATTGAGGATTGAGGATTGAGAATTGAGAATTGAGGATGAGGACTGAGGGTTGAGGGTTGAGGTTTGTGGAATGAGGATTGAGGATTGCGCATTGAGTATTGAGGATTGAGGATTGAGGATTGTGGATTGAAGATTGAGTATTGAGGATTGAAGATTGAGGATTGAAGACTGAGGATTGAGGATTGAGGATTGAACATTCAGTATTGGGGATTGAGGATTGACGATTGAGGATTGAGGATTGAGGATTGAGGTTGAGGGCTGAGGGTTGTGGATTGAGGTTTGAGTATTGAATCCTGAGAATTCAGGATATTCTATTGAGTATTGAGAATTGACGATTGATGGTTGAGTATTGAGGATTGAGGATTGAGGATTTAGGATTGAGGATTGAGGATTGAGGATTGAGAATTGAGAATTGAGGATGAGGACTGAGGGTTGATGGTTGAGGTTTGAGGAATGAGGATTGAGGATTGCGGATTGAGGATTGAGGATTGAGGATTGAGGATTGTGGATTGAAGATTGAGTATTGAGGATTGAAGATTGAGGATTGAAGATTGAGGATTGAGGATTGAGGATTGAACATTCAGTATTGGGGATTGAGGATTGACGATTGAGGATTGAGGATTGAGAATTGAGGATGAGGGCTGAGGTTTGAGGATTGATGTTTGAGGAACGAGGATTGAGGATTGAGGATTGGGTATTGAGCATTGAAGAATGAGAATTGAGGATTGAGGATTGAGGATTGAGTATTGAGGACTGAGGATTGAGGACTGAAGATTGAGGATTGGGGATTGAGGATGAGGGCTGAGGGTTGAGGATTGAGGTTTGAGGACTGAGGACTGAGGATTGACGATTGAGAATTGGGGATTGAGGATTGAGTGTTGAGGACTGAGGCTTGAGGATTGAGGATTGAGGATTGAGGACTGAGGATTGAAGACTGAGTATTGATGATTGAAGATTGAGGATTGAGGATTGAGGGTTGAGGATTGAGGACGAGGACTGACGGTTAAGGATTGATGTTTGAGGAGTGAGAATTGAGTATTGAGGACTGAGGATTGAGGATTGAGGATTGAGGATTGAGGATTGAGGATTGAGGAATGAGGATTGAGGATTGAGGATTGAGGATTGAGGTTTGAGGAATGAGGATTGAGGATTGTGGATTGAGGATTGAGGATTGAGGATTGAGTATTGAATATTGAGGATTGAAGGTTGAGGATTGAGGATTGAGGATGAGGGCTGAGGGTTGAGGATTGAGGTTTGAGGGCTCGAGGACTGAGGATTGAGGATTGAGGATTGAGGATTGAGAATTGAGGATGGAGGATTTAGGATTGACTATTGAGGATTAGGGATTGAGGATTGACGATTGAGGATTGAGGACTGAGGATTGAGTACTGAAGATTGAGGATTGGGGATTGATGATTGAGGATTGAGGATTGAAGATTGAGGACTGGGGATTGAGGATTGAAAATTGAGGATTAAGGATTGAGGATTGGGGATTGAGGATCTAGGATTGGAAGTTGATTATTGAGGATTGAAGATTGAGGGTTGAAGATTGACAATTGAGGATTGAGGATTGAGGATTGGGTATTGAGGATTGAAGAATGAGGATTGAGGATTGAGGATTGAGGGTTGAGGATTGAAGATTGAGTATTGAGGATTGAAGATTGAGGATTGAGGATTGAGTACGAGGACTGACGGATGAGGATTGAGGTTTGAGGATTGAGGGTCGAGGTTTGAGGACTGAGGATTGAGGATTGAGGATTGAGGATTTAGGATTGAGGATTGAGAATTGAGAATTGAGGGTGAGGGCTGAGGTTTGAGGATTGATGTTTGAGGAACGAGGATTGAGGATTGAGGATTGGGTATTGAGCATTGAAGAATGAGGATTGAGGATTGAGGATTGAGGATTGATGATTGAGGACTGAGGATTGAGGACTGAAGATTGAGGATTGGGGATTGAGGATGAGGGCTGAGGGTTGAGGATTGAGGTTTGAGGACTGAGGACTGAGGATTGAGGATTGAGAATTGGGGATTGAGGATTGAGGGTTGAGGACTGAGGATTGAGCATTGAGGATTGAGCATTGAGGATTGAAGAATGAGGACTGGGGATAGAGGATTGAATATTGAGGATTAAGGATAGAGTATTGGGGATTGAGGATCTAGGATACGAGATTGATTATTGAGGATTGAATATTGAGGATTGAGCATTGAGGATTGAAGAATGAGGACTGGGGATAGAGGATTGAATATTGAGGATTAAGGATAGAGTATTGGGGATTGAGGATCTAGGATACGAGATTGATTATTGAGGATTGAATATTGAGGATTGAGGATTGAGGATTGAGAATTGAGAATTGAGGATGAGGACTGAGGGTTGAGGATGGAGGTTTGTGGAATGAGGATTGAGGATTGAGGATTGAGGATTGAGGGTTGAGGATTGAGGATCTAGGATACGAGATTGATTATTGAAGATTGAGTATTGAGGATTGAAGGTCGAGGATTGAGGATTGAGCATTGAGGATTGAAGATTGAGGATTGGGGACTGAGTATTGAGGATTGAGTCATGAGAATTGATGTTTGCCGATATGGATTTGAAGATTACAGATTGAGTATTGAGTATTGAAAACTGCGACCTAACGATATTCTATTGAGGATTGAGGATTGACAACTGATTGTTGAGGACTCAGGGCTGAAGATTGAGGATTCAGGATTGAGGATACAGGATTGAGCATTGAGGACAAAGGATTGAGGATTGAGGGTTGAGGGTTGAGGATTGAAGATTGAGGATAGGGTATTGCAGATTGAGTATTGAGGATTGAAGATTGAGGATTAAAGATTGAGGATTGAGGATTGAGGATTGAGGATTGAGGATTGAAGATTGGGGATTGAAGATCTAGGATTGGAGATTGATTATTGACGACTGAAGATTGTGGATAGAGGATTGAGGATTGAGAGTTGAGGATTGAGGATGAGGACTGAGGGCTGAGGATTGAGGTTTCAGAAACGAGGGTTGCGGATTGAGGATTGAGGACTAAGAATTGACGATTGAGCATTGAAGATTGAGGATTTGTGACTGAGGATTGAGGATTGAGTATTGAGGATTGAGGATTGAGGATTGAGGGTTCAGGATTGAGGACGAGGACTGACAGTTGAGGACTGAGGTTTGAGGATTGAGGATTGAGGATTGAGGACTGAGGATTGAGGATTGAGGATTGAAGATTGAGGATTGAAGATTTAGGATTGGGTATTGAGGATTCAACAACTAGGATTGAGGATTGACGATTGAGGATTGAGGATTGAGGATTGAGGATTGAGGGTTGAAGAATGAGGATTGCGGATTGAGGATTGAGGTTTGAGGACTGAGGACTGAGGATTGAGGATCGAGAATTTGGGATTGAGGATTGAGGATTGAGGACTGAGGATTGAGCATTGAGGATTGAATATTGAGGACTGGGGATTGAGGATTGAAAGTTGAGGATTAATGATTGAGCATTGGGGATTGAGGATCTAGGATTGGAGATTGATTATTGAGGATTGAAGATTGAGGATTGATGATTGAGGATTGAGGATTGAGAATTGAGGATTGAGGATGAGGGCTGAGGGTTGAGGATAGAGGTTTGAGGACTGAGGACTGAGGATTGAAGAATGAGGATAGCGGATTGAGGGCTGAGGATTGAGGATTGGGGATTGAAGATTGAGTATTGAGGATTGAGAATTGAGGATTGAGGATTGAGGATTGAAGATTGAGGTTTGGGTATTGAGGATTGAAGAATGAGGATTGAGGATTGAGGATTGAGAATTGAGGGTTGCAGATTGAGTATTGAGGATTGAAGGTTGAGGATTGAGTATTTAGGATTGAGGGTTGAGGATTGAAGATTGAGAATTGGGGACTGAGTGTTGAGGGTTGAGTGATGAGAATTGATGTTTGTGGATAGACATTTGAAGATTGCAGATTGTGTATTGAGTATTGATAACTCTGAATTGAGGATATTCTATTGAGGATTGAGGATTAACGACTGATTGTTGAGGACTGAGGGCTGAAGATTGAGGATTCGGGACTGAGGATTCAGGATTGTGGTTTGAGGACCGAGGATTGAGGATTGAGGATTGAGGACTGAGGATTGAAGATTCAGGATTCGGTATTGAGGATTGAACATTGAGGATTGAGGATTGAGGATTGAGGATTGAGGTTTGAGGATTGAAGATTGAATATTGACGATTGAAGATTGAGGATTGGGGATTAAGTGTTGTGGATTGAGGACGAGGTCTGAGGGTTGAGTATTGATGTTTGATGTCTGAGGATTCAGGATTGAGGATTCAGAATTGAGGTTTGAGGACTGAGGATTGAGGATTGAGGATTGAAGATTGAGTATTGAGGATTGAAGATTGAGGATTGAGGATTGAGGATTGAGGATTGAGGATGAGGGCTGAGGGATGAGGATTGAAGATTGAGTATTCAGGATTGGAGATTGACGATTGAGGATTGAGGATTGGGTATTGAGGATTGAGGATTGAGGATTGAGGAGTGAGGATTGAAAATTGAGGATTGAAGATTGAGGATTGGGTATTGAGGATTGAACAATGAGGATTGAGGATTGAGGATTGAGGATTGAGGATTGAGGATTGAGGATTGAAGATTGAATATTGATGGTTGAAGATTGAGGGTTGAGGATTGATGGTTGAGGATTGAGGACGAGGACTGACGGTTGAGGATTGAGGTTTGAGGATTGAGGATTGAGGATTGAGGACTGAGGATTGAGGATTGAGAATTGAGCATTGAGGATTGAGGATTGAGGATTGAAGATTGAGGATTGAGGATGAGGGCTGAGGGTTGAGGATTGAGGTTTGAGGACTGAGGACTGAGGAGTGAGGATTGAGAATTGAGGATTGAGGATTGAGGGATGAAGATTGAGGATTGGGTATTGAGGGTTGAAGAATGGGGATTGAGGATTGAAGATTGAGGATTGAGGATTGAGGATTGAGAATTGAGGTTTGAGGATTGAGGACGAGGACTGAGGGTTGAGGATTGAGGATTGAGGACTGAGGACTGATGATTGAGGACTGAGGATTGAGGATTGAGGATTGAGGATTGAGGATTGAAGAATGAGTATTGAGGATTGAAGTTTGAGGATTGAGGATTGAGCATTGAGTATTGAGGATGAGGGCTGAGGGTTGAGGTTTGAGGATTGAGGACGAGGACTGAGGGCTGAGGGTTGAGGATTGAGGTTTGAGGACTGAGGACTGAGGAGTGAGGATTGAGAATTGAGGATTGAGGATTGAGGATTGAGGATTGAGGATTGGGGATTGAAGATTGAGTATTGAAGATTGAAGCTTGAGGATTGAGGATTGAACATTGAGGATTGAGGATGAGGGCTGAGGGTTGAGGATTGAGGTTTGAGGACTGAGGACTGAGGATTGAGGATTGAGATTTGGGGATTGAGGATTGAGGGCTGAGGACTGAGGATTGAGCATTGAGGATTGAACTTTGAGGATTGAAGATTGAGGATTGAAGATTGAGGATTGAGGATTGAGGATTGAGGATTGAGAATTGAGAAATGAGGATGAGGACTGAGGGTTGAGGATTGAGGTTTGAGGAATGAGGATTGAGGATTGTGGATTGAGGATTGAGGATTGAGGATTGAGTATTGAATATTGAGGATTGAAGGTTGAGGATTGAGGATTGAGGATGAGGGCTGAGGGTTGAGGATTGAGGTTTGAGGGCTCGAGGACTGAGGATTGAGGATTGAGGATTGAAGATTGAGAATTGAGGATGGAGGATTTAGGATTGACTATTGAGGATTGGGTATTGAGGATTGAAGGATGAGGATTGAGGATTGAGGATTGAGGATTGAGGATTGAAGATTGAGTATTGAGGATTGAAGATTGAGGATTGAGGATTGAAGAATGAGGATTGTGGATTGAGGATTGAGTGTTGAGGATTGAAGATTGAGGATCGATGGTTGAGGATTGAGGATTGAAGATTGAGTATTGAGGATTGAAGATTGAGGATTGAGGATTGAGGATTGAGGATTGAGGATTGAAGATTGAGGGTTGAGGATTGAGGATTGAGGATTGAGGATTGAGGATTGGGGATTGAAGATTGAGTATTGAAGATTGAAGCTTGAGGATTGAGGATTGAGCATTGAGGATTGAGGATTGAGGGTTGAGGATTGAGGGCGAGGACTGACGGTTGAGGATTGAGGTTTGAGGATTGAGGGTTGAGTATTGAGGTCTGAGGATTGAGGATTGAGGATTGAGGATTGAGGATTGAGGGTTGAGGATTGAGGATTGAGGATTGAGGATTGAGGATTGGGGATTGAAGATTGAGTATTGAAGATTGAAGCTTGAGGATTGAGGATTGAGCATTGAGGATTGAGGATGAGGGCTGAGGGTTGAGGATTGAGGTTTGAGGACTGAGGACTGAGGATTGAGGATTGAGATTTGGGGATTGAGGATTGAGGATGAGGGCTGAGGGTTGAGGATTGAGGTTTGAGGACTGAGGACTGAGGAGTGAGGATTGAGAATTGAGGATTGAGGATTGAGGGTTGAAGATTGAGGATTGGGTATTGAGGGTTGAAGAATGGGGATTGAGGATTGAAGATTGAGGATTGAGGATTGAGGATTGAGAATTGAGGTTTGAGGATTGAGGACGAGGACTGAGGGTTGAGGATTGAGGATTGAGGACTGAGGACTGATGATTGAGGACTGAGGATTGAGGATTGAGGATTGAGGATTGAGGATTGAAGAATGAGTATTGAGGATTGAAGTTTGAGGATTGAGGATTGAGCATTGAGTATTGAGGATGAGGGCTGAGGGTTGAGGTTTGAGGATTGAGGACGAGGACTGAGGGCTGAGGGTTGAGGATTGAGGTTTGAGGACTGAGGACTGAGGAGTGAGGATTGAGAATTGAGGATTGAGGATTGAGGATTGAGGATTGAGGATTGGGGATTGAAGATTGAGTATTGAAGATTGAAGCTTGAGGATTGAGGATTGAACATTGAGGATTGAGGATGAGGGCTGAGGGTTGAGGATTGAGGTTTGAGGACTGAGGACTGAGGATTGAGGATTGAGATTTGGGGATTGAGGATTGAGGGCTGAGGACTGAGGATTGAGCATTGAGGATTGAACTTTGAGGATTGAAGATTGAGGATTGAAGATTGAGGATTGAGGATTGAGGATTGAGGATTGAGAATTGAGAAATGAGGATGAGGACTGAGGGTTGAGGATTGAGGTTTGAGGAATGAGGATTGAGGATTGTGGATTGAGGATTGAGGATTGAGGATTGAGTATTGAATATTGAGGATTGAAGGTTGAGGATTGAGGATTGAGGATGAGGGCTGAGGGTTGAGGATTGAGGTTTGAGGGCTCGAGGACTGAGGATTGAGGATTGAGGATTGAAGATTGAGAATTGAGGATGGAGGATTTAGGATTGACTATTGAGGATTGGGTATTGAGGATTGAAGGATGAGGATTGAGGATTGAGGATTGAGGATTGAGGATTGAAGATTGAGTATTGAGGATTGAAGATTGAGGATTGAGGATTGAAGAATGAGGATTGTGGATTGAGGATTGAGTGTTGAGGATTGAAGATTGAGGATCGATGGTTGAGGATTGAGGATTGAAGATTGAGTATTGAGGATTGAAGATTGAGGATTGAGGATTGAGGATTGAGGATTGAGGATTGAAGATTGAGGGTTGAGGATTGAGGATTGAGGATTGAGGATTGAGGATTGGGGATTGAAGATTGAGTATTGAAGATTGAAGCTTGAGGATTGAGGATTGAGCATTGAGGATTGAGGATTGAGGGTTGAGGATTGAGGGCGAGGACTGACGGTTGAGGATTGAGGTTTGAGGATTGAGGGTTGAGTATTGAGGTCTGAGGATTGAGGATTGAGGATTGAGGATTGAGGATTGAGGGTTGAGGATTGAGGATTGAGGATTGAGGATTGAGGATTGGGGATTGAAGATTGAGTATTGAAGATTGAAGCTTGAGGATTGAGGATTGAGCATTGAGGATTGAGGATGAGGGCTGAGGGTTGAGGATTGAGGTTTGAGGACTGAGGACTGAGGATTGAGGATTGAGATTTGGGGATTGAGGATTGAGGGCTGAGGACTGAGGATTGAGCATTGAGGATTGAACTTTGAGGATTGAAGATTGAGGATTGAAGATTGAGGATTGAGGATTGAGGATTGAGGATTGAGAATTGAGAATTGAGGATGAGGACTGAGGGTTGAGGATTGAGGTTTGAGGAATGAGGATTGAGGATTGTGGATTGAGGATTGAGGATTGAGGATTGAGTATTGAATATTGAGGATTGAAGGTTGAGGATTGAGGATTGAGGATGAGGGCTGAGGGTTGAGGATTGCGGTTTGAGGGCTCGAGGACTGAGGATTGAGGATTGAGGATTGAAGATTGAGAATTGAGGATGGAGGATTTAGGATTGACTATTGAGGATTGGGTATTGAGGATTGAAGGATGAGGATTGAGGATTGAGGATTGAGGATTGAGGATTGAAGATTGAGTATTGAGGATTGAAGATTGAGGATTGAGGATTGAAGAATGAGGATTGAGGATTGAGGATTGAGGGTTGAGGATTGAAGATTGAGGATCGATGGTTGAGGATTGAGGATTGAAGATTGAGTATTGAGGATTGCAGATTGAGGATTGAGGATTGAGGATTGAGGATTGAGGATTGAAGATTGAGGATTGGGGATTGAGGATTGAGGATTCACGCTTGAGGATTGAGGATTGAGGATGGAGGATTGAAGAGAGAGGACAGAGTGTTGAGGATTGAGTGCTGTGGATAGACGTTTGAGGATTGAAGTTTGATTATTGAGTATTGTGGATTGAGTATTGAACCATGTGAATTTAGGATATTCTATTGAGTAGTGAGAATTGAGGATTGATGGTTGAGTATTGAGGATTGATGGTTGAGGGTTGTGTGTTGAAAATTGAGGATTGGGGATTGAGGGTTGAGGATTGAGGACTGAGGATTGAAGATTGAGTATTGATGATTGAAGATTGAGGATTGAGGATTGAGGATTGAGGATTGAGTATTGAAGATTGAGGATTGAGTACTGAGGATTGAAGGTTGATGATTGAGGATTGAGGATTGAGAATTGAGGATGAGGTCTGAGGGTCGAAGATTGTGGTTTGAGGAAAGAGGACTGAGGATTGAGGATTGAGGATTGAGGATTGAGGACTGGGGATTGAAGATTGAGTAATGATGATTGAAGATTGAGGATTGAGGATTGATGGTTGAGGATTGAGGACGAGGACTGACGATTGAGGATTGAGGTTTGAGGATTGAGGATTGAGGATTGAGGACTGAGGATTGAGGATTGAGAATTGAGCATTGAGGATTGAGGATTGAGGATTGAAGATTGAGGATTGAGGATGAGGGCTGAGGGTTGAGGATTGAGGTTTGAGGACTGAGGACTGAGGAGTGAGGATTGAGAATTGAGGATTGAGGATTGAGGATTGAAGATTGAGGATTGGGTATTGAGGGTTGAAGAATGGGGATTGAGGATTGAAGATTGAGGATTGAGGATTGAGGATTGAGAATTGAGGTTGGAGGATTGAGGACGAGGACTGAGGGTTGAGGATTGAGGATTGAGGACTGAGGACTGATGATTGAGGGCTGAGGATTGAGGATTGAGGATTGAGGATTGAGGATTGAAGAATGAGTATTGAGGATTGAAGTTTGAGGATTGAGGATTGAGCATTGATGATTGAGGATGAGGGCTGAGGGTTGAGGTTTGAGGATTGAGGACGAGGACTGAGGGCTGAGGGTTGAGGATTGAGGTTTGAGGACTGAGGACTGAGGAGTGAGGATTGAGAATTGAGGATTGAGGATTGAGGATTGAAGATTGAGGATTGGGTATTGAGGGTTGAAGAATGGGGATTGAGGATTGAAGATTGAGGATTGAGGATTGAGGATTGAGGATTGAGGATTGAGGACTGAGGATTGAAGATTGAGTATTGATGATTGAAGATTGAGGATTGAGGATTGAGGGTTGAGGATGGAGGGCGAGGACTGACGGTTGAGGATTGAGGTTTGAGGATTGAGGGTTGAGTATTGAGGTCTGAGGATTGAGGATTGAGGATTCAGGATTGAGGATTGAGGGTTGAGGATTGAGGATTGAGGATTGAGGATTGGGGATTGAAGATTGAGTATTGAAGATTGAAGCTTGAGGATTGAGGATTGAGCATTGAGGATTGAGGATGAGGGCTGAGGGTTGAGGATTGAGGTTTGAGGACTGAGGACTGAGGATTGAGGATTGAGATTTGGGGATTGAGGATTGAGGGCTGAGGACTGAGGATTGAGCATTGAGGATTGAACTTTGAGGATTGAAGATTGAGGATTGAAGATTGAGGATTGAGGATTGAGGATTGAGGATTGAGAATTGAGAATTGAGGATGAGGACTGAGGGTTGAGGATTGATGTTTGAGGAATGAGGATTGAGGATTGTGGATTGAGGATTGAGGATTGAGGATTGAGTATTGAATATTGAGGATTGAAGGTTGAGGATTGAGGATTGAGGATGAGGGCTGAGGGTTGAGGATTGAGGTTTGAGGGCTCGAGGACTGAGGATTGAGGATTGAGGATTGAGGATCGAGAATTGAGGATGGAGGATTTAGGATTGAGTATTGAGGATTGGGTATTGAGGATTGAAGGATGAGGATTGAGGATTGAGGATTGAGGATTGAGGATTGAAGATTGAGTATTGAGGATTGAAGATTGAGGATTGAGGATTGAGGATTGTGGATTGAGGATTGTGGATTGAGGATTGAAGGTTGAGTATTGAGGATTGAAGATTGAGGATTGATGATAGAGGATTGAGGATTGAGGGTTGAAGATTGATTATTTTGTATTGATGATTGACGATTGAGGATTGAGGATTGAGGATTGAGGATTGAGGATTGAGGATTGAAGATTGAGTATTGAGGATTGAAGCTTGAGGATTGAGGATTGAGGATTGAAGATTGTGGACTGAGTGTTGAGGGTTGAGTGATGATAATTGATGTTTGTGGATTGAGATTTGAAGATTGAAGATTGAGGATAGAGTATTGAAAACTGAGAATTCAGGATATTCTATTGAGTATTGATAATTGAGGATTCATGGTTGAGTATTGAGGATTGAAGGTTGAGGGTTGTGTCTTGAATATTGAGGATTGAGGGTTTTGGGATTGAGGATTGAGGTTTGAAGATTGAGTATTGAGGATTGAAGAATGAGGATTGCGGATTGAGGATTGAGAATTGAGGATTGAGGATTGAGGATTGAAGATTGAGTATTGAGGATTGAAGATTGAGGATTGAGGATTGAGGATTGAGGATTGAGGATTGAGTATTGAAGATTGAGGATTGGGGATTGAGGATTGACGATTGAGTATTGAGGACTGAGGATTGAGGACTGAGGATTGAGTATTGGGGATTGAGGATTGATGTTTGGGGATTGAGGTTTGATTATTGAATATTGTGGATTGAGTATTGAAAAATGAGAATTCAGGATATTATATTGAGTGTTGAGAATTGAGGATTGATGGTTGAGGGTTGTGTGTTGAATATTGAGGATTGAGGGTTGGGGTTTGAGGATTGAGTGTTGAGGATCGAGGACTGAGGATTGAGGATTGAGGATTGAGGATTGAGCATTGAGGATTGAAGATTGAGGACTGCGGATTGAGGATTGAAAATTGAGGATTAAGGATTGAGGATTCAGAATTGAGGATTGTGGACTGAAGATTGAGATTTGAGGATTGAGGATTGAGGATTGACGCTTGAGGATTGAGGATTGAGGATGGAGGATTGAAGAGAGAGGACAGAGTGTTGAGGATTGGGTGTTGTGGATTGATGTTTGAGGATTGAGGTTTGATTATTGAGTATTGTGGATTGAGTATTGAACCATGAGAATTCAGGATATTCTATTGAGTATTGAGAATTGAGGATTGATGGTTGAGTATTGAGGAATGATGGTTGAGGGTTGTGTGTTGAATATTGAGAATTGAGGATTGAGGATTAAGGACTGGGGATTGAGGATTGAAGATTGAGTATTGATGATTGAAGATTGAGGATTGAGGATTGGGGGTTGAGGATTGAAGACGAGGACTGACGGTTGAGGATTGAGGTTTGAGGAGTGAGGGTTGAGTATTGAGGACTGAGGATTGAGGATTGAGGTTTGAGTATTGAATATTGAGGATTGAGTATTGAGGATTGAGGATTGAGGTTTGAGTATTGAATATTGAGGATTGAGTATTGAGGATTGAGGATTGAGGATTGAAGATTGAGTATTGATGATTGAAGATTGAGGATTGAGGGTTGAGGATTGAGGATGAGGACTGAGGATTGAGGATCGAGGATTGAGGTTTGAGGAATGAGGATTGAGGATTGAGGGTTGAGGATTGAGGATTGAGGATTGAGGATCAGGACTGAGGGTTGAGGATTGAGGATTGAAGATTGAGGATTGAGCGTTGAGGACTGAGGATTGAAGATTGAGGACTGAGGTTTGAGGATTGAGTCTTGACGACTGATGTTTGAGGATTGAGATTTGATGAGTGAATATTGTGGATTGAGTATTGTGTCCTGAGAGTTCAGGATATTCTATTGAGTATTGAGGAATGAGTATTGATGGTTGAGGGTTGTGTGTTGAAGATTGAGGATTGAGGATTGAGGATTGAAGATTGAGGATTGAGGTTTGAGGTTGTAGGATTGGAGATTGATTATTGAGGATTGAGGATTGAGGATTGAAGATTGAGTATTGAAGATTGAGGACTGTGGATTGAGGGTTGAGGATTGAGGATTGAAGATTGAGGACTGGGGATTGAAGATTGAGGATTTGGGATTGAGGATTGAAGATTAAGGATTGAGGATTGAGGATTGAGGATTGAGGATTGAGGATTGAAGGCTGAGGATTGGGGATTGAGGATTGAAAATTAAGGATTGAGGATTGAGGATTGAGGATTGAGGATTGAGGATTGAGGATTGAGGATTGAATATTGAGGATTGGGTATTGAGGATTCAGAATTGAGGATTGAGGATTGAGGATTGAAGATTGAGGATTGGGTATTGAGGATTGAAGAATGGGGATTGAGGATTGAGGGTTGAGGATTGAAGATTGAGTATTCAGGATTGGAGATTGACGATTGAGGATTGAGGATTGGGGATTGAGGATTGAGGATTGAGGATTGAGGATTGAGGATTGAAAATTGAGGATTGAAGATTGAGGATTGGGTATTGAGGATTGAACAATGAGGATTGAGGATTGAGGATTGAGGATTGAGGATTGAGGATTGAGGATTGAGGATTGATGATTGAGGATTGAGGATTGAGGATTGAGGATTGAGGATTGTGTATTGAAGATTGAGGATTGATGATTGAGGATTGAGGATTGAGGATTGAGGATTGAGCATTGAGGATCGAGGATTGAAGATTGAGTATTGAGGATTGAAGATTGAGGATTGAGGATTGAGGATTGAGGATTAAGGATTGAGGACTGAAGATTGAGGATTTGGGACTGAGGATTGAAGATTGAGGATTGAGGATTGAGGATTGAGGATTGAGGATTGAGGATTGAAGATTCAGTATTGAGGATTGATGATTGAGAATTGAAGATTGAGGATTGAACATTGAGGACTGAGTGTTGAGGGTTGAGTGATGAGAATTGATGTTTGTGGACAGAGATTTGAAGATAGCAGATTGAGCATTGAGTATTGAAAACTGCGAATTGACGATATTCTATTGGGGATTAAGGATTGGCAACTGATTGTTGAGGACTGAGGGCTGAAGATTGAGGATTCAGGACTGAGGATTCGGAATTGAGGTTTGAGGACTGAGGATTGAGGATTGAAGATTGAGTATTGAGGATTGAAGGCTGAGGATTGAAGATTGAGGATTGAGGATTGACGATGAGGGCTGAGAGTTGAGGATTGAACTTTGAGGACTGAGGACTGAGGTTAGAGGATTGAGAATTGAGGATTGAGGATTGAGGATTGAAGATTGAGGATTGGGTATTGAGGATTGAAGAATGAGGATTGAGGATTGAGGACTGAGGATTGAGGATTGAAAATTGTGTATTGAGGATTCAAGATTGAGGATTGAGGATTGAGGATTGAGGATTGAGGATTGAGGATTGAGAATTGAAGATTGAGGATTGATGATTGAGGATTGAGGATTGAGGATTGAGGATTGAGCATTGAGGATTGAGGATTGAAGATTGAGTATTGAGGATTGAAGATTGAGGATTGAAGATTGTGCGTTGAAGATTGAGGACTGAGGATTGAGGATTGAGGATTGAGGATTGAGGATAGAGTATTGAAGATTGAGGATTGAGGATTGAAGATTGGGAATTGAGGGTTGAGGATTGAGGATTGAGGATGAGGACTGAGGGTTGAGGACTGAGTGTTGAGGATTGAAGATTGAGTATTGAGGATTGAAGATTGAGGATTGAGGATTGAGGCTTGAGTATTGACGATGAGGGCTGAGGGTTGGGGATTGAACTTTGAGGACTGAGGACTGAGGATTGAGGATTGAGAATTGAGGATTGAGGATTGAGGATAGAAGATTGACGATTTTGTATTGAGGATTGAAGAATGAGGACTGAGGATTGAGGACTGAGGATTGAGGATTGAAGATTGTGTATTGAGGATTGAAGATTGAGGATTGAGGATTGAGGATTGAGGATTGAGGATGCGATCTGAGGGTTGAGGATTGAGGTTTGAGGACCGAGGACTGAGGATTGAGGATTGAGGATTGAGGATTGAAGATTGAGAATTGAGGGTTGAGGATTGAGGATTGAGGATGAGGACTGAGGGTTGAGGATTGAGGATTGAGGATTGAAGATTGAGCATTGAGGATTGAAGATTGAGGATTGAGGATTGAGGATTGAGGATTGAGGATTGAAGATTGAGTATTGAGGATTGAACATTGAGGACTGAGTGTTGAGTGTTGAGTGATGAGAATTGATGTTTGTGGATAGAGATTTGAAGATTGCAGATTGAGTATTGAGTATTGAAATCTGCGAATTGACGATACTCTATTGGGGATTGAGGATTGGCAACTGAATGTTGAGGACTCAGGGCTGAAGATTGAGGATTCAGGACTGAGGATTCAGAATTGAGGTTTGAGGACTGAGGATTGAGGATTGAAGATTGAGTATTGAGAATTGAAGGCTGAGGATTGAGGATTGAGGATTGAGGATTGACGATGAGGGCTGAGGGTTGAGGATTGAACTTTGAGGACTGAGGACTGAGGTTTGAGGATTGAGAATCAAGGATTGAGGATTGAGGATTGAAGATTGAGGATTGGGTATTGAGGATTGAAGAATGAGGATTGCGGATTGAAGACTGAGGCTTGAGGATTGTAAATTGTGTATTGAGGATTCAGGATTGAGAATGAGGTCTGAGGGTTGAGGATTGAGGTTTGAGGACTGAGGACTGAGGATTGAGGATTGAGGATTGAGGATTGATGATTGAGGATTGAGGATTGAGTATTGAGGATTGAGGATTGAAGGTTGAGTATTGAGGATTGAAGATTGTGTGTTGAGGATTGAGGATTGAGGATTGAGGATTGAGGACTGAGGATTGAGGATTGAAGATTGTGTATTGAGGATTGAAGATTGAGGATTGAGGATTGAGGATTGAGGATTGAGGATGAGGTCTGAGGGTTGAGGATTGAGGTTTGAGGACTGAGGACTGAGGATTGAGGATTGAGGATTGAGGATTGATGTATGAGGATTGAATATTGAGGATTGCATACTGAGGATTGAAGATTGAGGATTGAGGTTTGAGTATTAAGGGTTGAGGATTGAAGGTTGAGTATTGAGGATTGAAGGTTGAGTATTGAGGATTGAAGATTGTGTGTTGAGGATTGAGGATTGAGGATTGAGGATTGAAGACTGAGGATTGAGGATTGAAGATTGTATATTGAGGATTGAAGATTGAGGTTTGGGGAATGAGGATTGAGGATTGAGGACTGAGGATTGAGGATTGAGGATTGAGGATTGAGGATTGAGGATTGAGTATTGAAGATTGAGTATTCATGACTGAGGATTGAGGATTGAGGTTTGAGGATTGAGGATTTAGGATTGAAGATTGAGTATTCAGGATTGAAGATTGAGGATTGAGGATTGATGATTGACGATTGAGGATTGAGGGTTGAGGATTGAGGATTGAGGATTGAGTATTGAATATTGAGTTTTGAGGATTGAAGATTGAGGATTGAGGATTGAGGATTGAGGATTGAGGATTGAAGATTGAGGATTGGGGACTGAGTGTTGAGGGTTGAGGATTGAAGATTGAATATTGGTGATTGAAGATTGAGGATTAAGGATTGAGGATTGTGGATTGCGGCCGAGGACTGAGGGTTGAGTGTTGATGTTTGAGGTCTGTGGATTGAGGATTGAGGATTGTGAATTGAGGATTGAGGATTGAGGATTGAAGATTGAGGATTGTGTATTGAGGATTGAAGAATGAGGATTGAGGATTGAGGATTGAGGATTGAGGATTGAGGATTGAGGATTGAGGATTGAGGATCGAGGATTGAGGATTGTGTATTGAAGATTGAGTATTCATGACTGAGGATTGAGGATTGAGGATTGAGGCTTGAGGATTGACGATGAGGGCTGAGGGTTGAGGATTGAGGTTTGAGGACTGAGGACTGAGGGTTGAGGTTTGAGAATTGAGGATTGAGGATTGAGGATTGAAGATTGTGGATTGGGTATTGAGGATTGAAGAATGGGGATTGAGGATTGAGGATTGACGATTGAGGATTGACAATTGAAGATTGTGTATTGAGGATTGAAAATTGACGATTGAGGATAGAGGATTGAGGATTGAGGTTTGAGGATTGAGTATTGAATATTGAGTATTGAGGATTGAAGATTGAGGATTGAGGATTGAGAATTGAAGATTGAGTATTCATTACTGAGGATTGAGGATTGAGGTTTGAGCATTGAGGATAGAGGATTGAAGATTGAGTATTGAGGACTGAGGATTGAGGATTGAGGGTTGAAGATTGAGTATTGAGGATTGAAGATTGACGATTGAGGATTGAGGGTTGAGGATTGAGGATTGAGGATTGAGAATTGAAGATTGAGTATTCATTACTGAGGATTGAGGATTGAGGTTTGAGCATTGAGGATTGAGGATTGAAGATTGAGTATTGAGGATTGAAAATTGAGGATTGAGGATTGAGGATTGAGGATGGAGGATGAGGGCTGAGGGTTGAGGATTGAGGTTTGAGTACTGAACCCTGAGAGTTCAGGATTTTCTATTGAGTATTGAGAATTGAGGATTGATGGTTGAGTATTGAGGATTGAGGATTGAGGATTGAGGGTTGAGGATTGAGGATTGAGGATTGAAGATAGAATATTGATGATTGAAGATTGAGGGTTGAGGATTGAGGATTGAGGGTTGTGGTTTGAGGACGAGGACTGAGGGTTGAGTACTGATGTTTGAGGTCTGAGGATTGAGGATTGAGGTTTGAGAATTGAGGATTGAGGATTGAGGATTGAAGATTGAGGATTGGGTATTGAGGATTGAAGAATGAGGATTGAGGATTGAGGATTGAGGATTGAGTATTGCAGATTCAGTATTGAGGATTGAAGATTGAGGATTAAGGATTGAGGATTGAGGATTCAGGGTTGAGGTTTGAGGATTGAAGATTGAGTATTGAGGATTGAAGATTGTGGATTGAGGATTGAGGATTGAGGATTGAGGATTGAGGATTGAAGATTGAGGGTTGAGGATTGAGGATTGAGGGTTGTGGTTTGAGGACGAGGACTGAGGGTTGAGTACTGATGTTTGAGGACTGAAGACTGAGGATTGAGGATTGAGGATTGAGTATTGAGGATGGAGGATGAGGGCTGAGGGTGGAGGATTGAGGTTTGAGTATTGCATCCAGAGAATTCAGGATATTCTATTGAGTATTGAGAATTGAGTATTGAGGATTCAGGATTGAGGATTGAGGATTGAGTATTGAATATTGATGATTGATGATTGAGGATTGAGGATTGAGGATTGAGGATTGAGGATTGATTATTGAAGATTGAGGATTGAAGATTGAGGATTGAGGATTGAGGATTGAGGATTGAACGTTGAGGACTGAGTGTTGATGGTTGAGTGACGAGGATTGATGTTTGTGGCTAGAGATTTGAAGATTGCAGATTGAGTATTGTGTATTGAAATCTGCGAATTGACGATATTCTATTGAGGATTGAGGATTGACAACTGATTGTTGAGGGCTGAGGGCTCAAGATTGAGGATTCAGGACTGAGGATTCAGAATTGAGGTTTCAGGACTGAGGATTGAGGATTGAAGATTGAGTATTGAGGATTGAAAGCTGAGGATTGAGGAGTGAGGATTGAGGATTGACGATGAGGGCTGAGGGTTGAGGATTGAACTTTGAGGACTGAGGACTGAGGATTGAGGATTGAGAATTGAGGATTGAGGATTGAGGATTGAAGATTGAGAATTGGGTATTGAGGATTGAAGAATGAGGATTGAGGATTGAGGACTGAGGATTGAGGATTGAAGATTGTGTATTGAGGATTGAAGATTGAGGATTGAGGATTGAGGATTGAGGATTGAGGATGAGGTCTGAGGGTTGAAGATTGAGGTTTGAGGACTGAGGACTGAGGATTGAGGATTGAGGTTTGAGGATTGAAGGTTGAGTATTGAGGATTGAAGATTGTGTGTTGAGGATTGAGGATTGAGCATTGAGGATTGAGGATTGAGGATTGAGGATAGAGGATTGAAGATTGAGGATTGAGGATTGAAGATTGAGAATTGAGGGTTCAGGATTGAGGATTGAGGATGAGATCTGAGGGTTGAGGATTGAGGTTTGAGGACTGAGGACTGAGGATTGAGGATTGAGGACTGAGGATTGAAGATTGAGGATTGAGGATTGAGTATTGAGGATTGAGTATTGAAGGTTGAGTATTGAGGTTTGAAGATTGTGTGTTGAGGATTGAGGAATGAGGATTGAGGATTGAGGATTGAGGATTGAGGATTGAAGATTGAGGATTGAGTATTGAAGATTGAGAATTGAGGGTTGAGGATTGAGGATTGAGGATGAGGACTGAGGGTTGAGGACTGAGGATTGAGGATTGAAGATTGAGTATTGAGGATTGAAGATTGAGGATTGAGGATTGAGGATTGAGGATTGAGGATTGAGTATTGAAGATTGAGGATTGATGATTGAGGATTGAGGATTGAGGATTGAGGATTGAGGATTGTGTATTGAAGATTGAGGATTAATGATTGAGGATTGAGGATTGAGGATTGAGGATTGAGCATTGAGGATCGAGGATTGAAGATTGAGTATTGAGGATTGAAGATTGAGGATTGAGGATTGAGGATTGAGGATTAAGGATTGAGTATTGAAGATTGAGGATTGATGATTGAGTATTGAGGATTGAGGATTGAGGATTGAGCATTGAGGATTGAGGATTGAAGATTGAGTATTGAGGATTGAAGATTGAGGATTGAAGATTGTGCGTTGAAGATTGAGGATTGAGGATTGAGGATTGAGGATTGAGGATTGAGGATTGAGGATAGAGTATTGAAGATTGAGGATTGAGGATTGAAGATTGGGAATTGAGGGTTGAGGATTGAGGATTGAGGATGAGGATTGAGGGTTGAGGGCTGAGGGTTGAGGATTGAAGATTGAGTATTGAGGATTGATGATTGAGAATTGAAGATTGAGGATTGAACATTGAGGACTGAGTGTTGAGGGTTGAGTGATGAGAATTGATGTTTGTGGACAGAGATTTGAAGATTGCAGATTGAGCATTGAGTATTGAAAACTGCGAATTGACGATATTCTATTGGGGATTGAGGATTGGCAACTGATTGTTGAGGACTGAGGGCTGAAGATTGAGGATTCAGGACTGAGGATTCAGAATTGAGGTTTGAGGACTGAGGATTGAGGATTGAAGATTGAGTATTGAGGATTGAAGGCTGAGGATTGAGGATTGAGGATTGAGGATTGGCGATGAGGGCTGAGAGTTGAGGATTGAACTTTGAGGACTGAGGACTGAGGTTTGAGGATTGAGAATTGAGGATTGAGGATTGAGGATTGAAGATTGAGGATTGGGTATTGAGGATTGAAGAATGAGGACTGAGGATTGAGGACTGAGGATTGAGGATTGAAAATTGTGTATTGAGGATTCAAGATTGAGGATTGAGGATTGAGGATTGAGGATTGAGGATTGAGGATTGAGTATTGAAGATTGAGGATTGATGATTGAGGATCGAGGATTGAGGATTGAGGATTGAGAATTGAGGATTGAGGATTGAAGATTGAGTATTGAGGATTGAAGATTGAGGATTGAAGATTGTGCGTTGAAGATTGAGGATTGAGGATTGAGGATTGAGGATTGAGGATTGGGGATAGAGTATTGAAGATTGAGGATTGAGGATTGAAGACTGGGAATTGAGGGTTGAGGATTGAGGATTGAGGATGAGGACTGAGGGTTGAGGACTGAGGGTTGAGGATTGAAGATTGAGTATTGAGGATTGAAGATTGAGGATTGAGGATTGAGGCTTGAGGATTGACGATGAGGGCTGAGGGTTGGGGATTGAACTTTGAGGACTGAGGACTGAGGATTGAGGATTGAGAATTGAGGATTGAGGATTGAGGATAGAAGATTGAGGATTTTGTATTAAGGATTGAAGAATGAGGACTGAGGATTGAGGACTGAGGATTGAGGATTGAAGATTGTGTATTGAGGATTGAAGGTTGAGGATTGAGGATTGAGGATTGAGGATTGAGGATGAGATCTTAGGGTTGAGGATTGAGGTTTGAGGACCGAGGACTGAGGATTGAGGATTGAGGATTGAGGATTGAAGATTGAGAATTGAGGATTGAAGATTGAGAATTGAGGGTTGAGGATTGAGGATTGAGAATGAGGACTGTGGGTTGAGGATTGAGGATTGAGGATTGAAGATTGAGCATTGAGGATTGAAGATTGAGGATTGAGGATTGAGGATTGAGGATTGAGGATTGAAGATTGAGTATTGAGGATTGAACATTGAGGACTGAGTGTTGAGTGTTGAGTGATGAGAATTGATGTTTGTGGATAGAGATTTGAAGATTGCAGAATGAGTATTGAGTATTGAAATCTGCGAATTGACGATACTCTATTGGGGATTGAGGATTGGCAACTGATTGTTGAGGACTGAGGGCTGAAGATTGAGGATTCAGAATTGAGGTTTGAGGACTGAGGATTGAGGATTGAAGATTGAGTATTGAGAATTGAAGGCTGAGGATTGAGGATTGAGGATTGAGGATTGACGATGAGGGCTGAGGGTTGAGGATTGAACTTTGAGGACTGAGGACTGAGGTTTGAGGATTGAGAATTGAGGATTGAGGATTGAGGATTGAAGATTGAGGATTGGGTATTGAGGATTGAAGAATGAGGATTGAGGATTGAGGACTGAGGATTGAGGATTGAAAATTGTGTATTGAGGATTCAGGATTGAGAATGAGGTCTGAGGGTTGAGGATTGAGGTTTGAGGACTGAGGACTGAGGATTGAGGATTGAGGATTGAGGATTGATGATTGAGGATTGAGGATTGAGTATTGAGGATTGAGGATTGAAGGTTGAGTATTGAGGATTGAAGATTGTGTGTTGAGGATTGAGGATTGAGGATTGAGGGTTGAGGACTGAGGATTGAGGATTGAAGATTGTGTATTGAGGATTGAAGATTGAGGATTGAGGATTGAGGATTGAGGATTGAGGATGAGGTCTGAGGGTTGAGGATTGAGGTTTGAGGACTGAGGACTGAGGATTGAGGATTGAGGATTGAGGATTGATGAATGAGGATTGAATATTGAGGATTGCATACTGAGGATTGAAGATTTGAGGATTGAGGATTGAGTATTAAGGGTTGAGGATTGAAGGTTGAGTATTGAGGATTGAAGGTTGAGTATTGAGGATTGAAGATTGTGTATTGAGGATTGAAGATTGAAGTTTGGGGAATGAGGATTGAGGATTGAGGACTGAGGATTGAGGATTGAGGATTGAGGATTGAGGATTGAGGATTGAGTATTGAAGATTGAGTATTCATGACTGAGGATTGAGGATTGAGGTTTGAGGTTTGAGGATTTAGGATTGAAGATTGAGTATTGAGGATTGAAGATTGAGGATTGAGAATTCAAGGTTGACGATTGAGGATTGAGGGTTGAGGATTGAGGATTGAGGATTGAGTATTGAATATTGAGTTTTGAGGATTGAAGATTGAGGATTGAGGATTGAGGATTGAGGATTGAGGATTGAAGATTGAGGATTGGGGACTGAGTGTTGAGGGTTGAGTGATGTGAATTGATGTTTGTGGATAGAGAGTTGAAGATTGCAGATTGAGTATTGAGTATTGAAAACTGTGAATTGAGTATATTCTATTGAGGGTTGAGGATTGACAATTGATTATTGAGGACTCAGGGCTGAAGATTGATGATTCAGGATTAAGGATTCAGGATTGAGGTTTGAGGATTGAGGATTGAGTGTTGAGGTTAGAGGATTGAGGATTGAGGGTTGAAGATTGAGGATTGGGTATTGAGGATTGAACATTGAGGATAGAGGATTGAGGATTGAGGATTGAAGATTGAGGATTGAGGATTGAAGATTGGGAATTGAGGATTGAAGATTGAGGATTGAGGATTGAGGATTGAGGATTGAGGATTGAGGGTTGAGGATTGAAGATTGAATATTGATGATTGAAGATTGAGGATTAAGGATTGAGGATTGTGGATTGCGGCCGAGGACTGAGGGTTGAGTGTTGATGTTTGAGGTCTGTGGATTGAGGATTGACGATTGTGAATTGAGGATTGAGGATTGAGGATTGAAGATTGAGGATTGTGTATTGAGGATTGAAGAATGAGGATTGAGGATTGAGGATTGAGGATTGAGGATTGAGGATTGAGGATTGAGGATTGCGGATCGAGGATTGAGGATTGTGTATTGAAGATTGAGTTTTCATGACTGAGGATTGAGGATTGAGGATTGAGGCTTGAGGATTGACGATGAGGGCTGAGGGTTGAGGATTGAGGTTTGAGGACTGAGGACTGAGGGTTGAGGTTTGAGAATTGAGGATTGAGGATTGAGGATTGAAGATTGTGGATTGGGTATTGAGGATTGAAGAATGGGGATTGAGGATTGAGGACGGACGATTGAGGATTGACAATTGAAGATTGTGTATTGAGGATTGAAGACTGACGATTGAGGATAGAGGATTGAGGATTGAGGATTGAGGATTGAGTATTGAATATTGAGTATTGAGGATTGAAGATTGAGGATTGAGGATTGAGAATTGAAGATTGAGTATTCATTACTGAGGATTGAGGATTGAGGTTTGAGCATTGAGGATAGAGGATTGAAGATTGAGTATTGAGGATTGAGGATTGAGGATTGAGGGTTGAAGATTGAGTATTGAGGATTGAAGATTGACGATTGAGGATTGAGGGTTGAGGATTGAGGATTGAGGATTGAGAATTGAAGATTGAGTATTCATTACTGAGGATTGAGGATTGAGGTTTGAGCATTGAGGATTGAGGATTGAAGATTGAGTATTGAGGATTGAAAAACGAGGATTGAGGATTGAGGATTGAGGATGGAGGATGCGGGCTGAGGGTTGAGGATTGAGGTTTGGGTACTGAACCCTGAGAATTCAGGATTTTCTATTGAGTATTGAGAATTGAGGATTGATGGTTGAGTATTGAGGATTGAGGATTGAGGATTGAGGGTTGAGGATTGAGGATTGAGGATTGAAGATAGAATATTGATGATTGAAGATTGAGGGTTGAGGATTGAGGATTGAGGGTTGTGGTTTGAGGACGAGGACTGAGGGTTGAGTACTGATGTTTGAGGTCTGAGGATTGAGGATTGAGGTTTAAGAATTGAGGATTGAGGATTGAGGATTGAAGATTGAGGATTGGGTACTGAGGATTGAAGAATGAGGATTGAGGATTGAGGATTGAGGATTGAGTATTGCAGATTCAGTATTGAGGATTGAAGATTGAGGATTAAGGATTGAGGATTGAGGATTCAGGGTTGAGGTTTGAGGATTGAAGGTTGAGTATTGAGGATTGAAGATTGTGGATTGAGGATTGAGGATTGAGGATTGAGGATTGAGGATTGAAGATTGGGAATTGAGGATTGAGGATTGAGGATTGAGGACTGAGGATTGAGGATTGAGGATTGAGTATTGAGGATTGAAGATTGAGGATTGAGGATTGAGGATTGAGGATTGAGTATTGAAGATTGAGGATTGATGATTGAGGATTGAGGATTGAGGATTGAGGATTGTGGGTTGAGTATTGAAGATTGAGGATTGATGATTGAGGATTGAGGATTGAGGATTGAGGATTGAGCATTCAGGATTGAGGATTGAAGATTGAGTATTGGGGATTGATGTTTGAGGATTGAGGATTGAGGATTCAGGATTGAGGATTGACGACTGAAGATTGAGGATTTGGGACTGAGGATTGAAGATTGAGGATTGAGGATTGAGGATTGAGGATTGAGGATTGAGGATTGAAGATTCAGTATTGAGGATTGATGATTGAGAATTGATTATTGAGGATTGAACATTGAGGACTGAGTGTTGAGTGTTGAGTGATGAGAATTGATGTTTGTGGATAGAGATTTGAAGATTGCAGATTGAGTATTGAGTATTGAAATCAGCGAATTGACGATACTCTATTGGGGATTGGGGATTGGCAACTGATTGCTGAGGACTGAGGGCTGAAGATTGAGGATTCAGGACTGAGGATTCAGAATTGAGGTTTGAGGACTGAGGATTGAGGATTGAAGATTGAGTATTGAGGATTGAAGGCTGAGGATTGAGGATTGAGGATTGAGGATTGAGGATTGAGGATTGACGATGAGGGCTGAGGGTTGAGGATTGAACTTTGAGGACTGAGGACTGAGGTTTGAGGATTGAGAATTGAGGATTGAGGATTGAGGATTGAAGATTGAGGATTGGGTATTGAGGATTGAAGAATGAGGATTGAGGATTGAGGATTGAGGATTGACGATGAGGGCTGAGGGTTGAGGATTGAGGTTTGAGGACTGAGCACTGAGGATTGAGGATTGAGGATTGAGGATTGATGATTGAGGATTGAGGATTGAGTATTGAGGATTGAGGATTGAAGGTTGAGTATTGAGGATTGAAGATTGTGTGTTGAGGATTGAGGATTGAGGATTGAGGATTGAGGACTGAGGATTGAGGATTGAAGATTGTGTATTGAGGATTGAAGATTGAGGATTGAGGATTGAAGATTGAGGATTGAGGATGAGGTCTGAGGGTTGAGGATTGAGGTTTGAGGACTGAGGACTGAGGATTGAGGATTGAGGATTGAGGATTGATGAATGAGGATTGAATATTGAGGATTGCATACTGAGGATTGCAGATTGAGGATTGAGGATTGAGTATTAAGGGTTGAGGATTGAAGGTTGAGTATTGAGGATTGAAGATTGTGTGTTGAGGATTGAGGATTGAGGATTGAGGATTGAGGATTGAAGACTGAGGATTGAGGATTGAAGATTGAGAATTGAGGGTTGAGGATTGAGGATTGAGGATGAGGACTGAGGGTTGAGGACTGAGGATTGAGGATTGAAGGTGGAGTATTGAGGATTGAAGATTGAGGATTGAGGATTGAGACTTGAGGATTGACGATGAGGGCTGAGGGTTGGGGATTGAACTTTGAGGACTGAGGACTGAGGATTGAGGATTGAGAATTGAGGATTGAGGATTGAGGATTGAAGATTGAGGATTGGGTATTGAGGATTGAAGAATGAGGATTGAGGATTGAGGACTGAGGATTGAGGATTGAAAATTATGTATTGAGAATTGTAGATTGAGTATTGGGGATTGAAGATTGAGGATTGAAGATTGTGTGTTGAGGATTGAGGATTGGCGATTGAGGATTGAGGACTGAGGATTGAGTATTGAAGATTGTCTATTGAGGATTGAAGATTGAGTATTGAGGATTGAAGGCTGAGGATTGAGGATTGAGGATTGAGGATTGACGATGAGGGCTGAGGGTTGTGGATTGAACTTTGAGGACTGAGGATTGAGGATTGAAAATTGTGTATTGAGGATTGAGGATTGAGGATTGAGGATTGAGGATTGAGGTTTGAGGATTGAGGATTGAACGTTGAGGACTGAGTGTTGCGGGTTGCGTGACGAGGATTGATGTTTGTGGATAGAGATTTGAAGATTGCAGATTGAGTATTGAGTATTGAAATCTGCGAATTGACGATATTCTATTGAGGATTGAGGATTGACAACTGATTGTTGAGGACTGAGGGCTGAAGATTGAGGATTCAGGACTGAGGATTCATAATTGAGGTTTGAGGACTGAGTATTGAGGATTGAAGATTGAGTATTGAGGATTGAAAGCTGAGGATTGAGGATTGAGGATTGAGGATTGACGATGAGGGCTGAGGGTTGAGGATTGAACTTTGAGGACTGAGGACTGAGGATTGAGGATTGAGGATTGAGGATTGATGATTGAGGATTGAATATTGAGGATTGGGGACTGAGGATTGAAGATTGAGGATTGAGGATTGAGTATTGAGGATTGAGTATTGAAGGTTGAGTATTGAGGTTTGAAGATTGTGTGTTGAGGATTGAGGAATGAGGATTGAGGATTGAGGATTGAGGATTGAGGATTGAAGATTGAGGATTGAGGATTGAAGATTGAGAATTGAGGGTTGAGGATTGAGGATTGAGGATGAGGACTGAGGGTTGAGGACTGAGGATTGAGAATTGAAGGTTGAGTATTGAGGATTGAAGATCGAGGATTGAGGATTGACGATTGAGGATTGAGTATTGAAGATTGAGGATTGATGATTGAGGATTGAGGATTGAGGATTGAGGATTGAGGATTGAGTATTGAAGAATGAGGATTGATGATTGAGGATTGAGGATTGAGGATTGAGGGTTGAGCATTGAGGATTGAGGATTGAAGATTGAGTATTGAGGATTGAAGATTGAGGATTGAGGATTGAGGATTGAGGATTGAGGATTGAGGTCTGAAGGTTGAGGATTTGGGACTGAGGATTGAAGATTGAGAATTGAGGATTGAGGATTGAGGATTGAAGATTGAGTATTGAGGATTGAAGGCTGAGGATTGAGGATTGAGGATTGAGGATTGACGATGAGGGCTGAGGGTTGTGGATTGAACTTTGAGGACTGAGGACTGAGGTTTGAGGATTGAGAATTGAGGATTGAGGATTGAGGATTGAAGATTGAGGATTGGGTATTGAGGATTGAAGAATGAGGATTGAGGATTGAGGACTGAGGATTGAGGATTGAAAATTGTGTATTGAGGATTGAAGATTGAGGATTGTGGATTGAGGATTGAGGATTGAGGATGAGGTCTGAGGGTTGAGGATAGAGGTTTGAGGACTGAGGACTGAGGATTGAGGATTGAGGATTGAGGATTGAAGATTGAGGATTGAGGATTGAGTGTTGAGGATTGAGTATTGAAGATTGAGGATTGATGATTGAGGATTGAGGATTGAGGATTGAGGATTGAGTATTGAAGATTGAGGATTGATGATTGAGGATTGAGGATTGAGGATTGAGGATTGAGCATTCAGGATTGAGGATTGAAGATAGAGTATTGAGGATTGAAGATTGAGGATTGAGGATTGAGAATTGAGGATTGAGGATTGAGGATTGAGGATTGAGGATTGAGGATTGAGGACTGAGGTTTGAGGATTGAAGATTGAGGATTGGGTATTGAGGACTGAAGAATGAGGATTGAGGATTGAGGACTGAGGATTGAGGATTGAAAATTGTGTATCGAGGATTGAAGATTGAGGATTGAGGATTGAGGATTGAGGATCGAGGATGAGGTCTGAGGGTTGAGGATTGAGGTTTGAGGACTGAGGACTGAGGATTGAGGTTTGAGGATTGAGGATTGATGATTGAGGATTGAGGATTGAGTATTGAGGATTGAGGATTGAAGGTTGAGTATTGAGGATTGAAGATTGTGTGTTGAGGATTGAGGATTGAGGATTGAGGATTGAGGACTGAGGATTGAGGATTGAAGATTGTGTATTGAGGATTGAAGATTGAAGATTGAGGACTGAGGATTGAGGATTGAGGATGAGGTCTGAGGGTTGAGGATTGAGGTTTGAGGACTGAGGACTGAGGATTGAGGATTGAGGATTGAGGATTGATGAATGAGGATTGAATATTGAGGATTGCATACTGAGGATTGAAGATTGGGGATTGAGGATTGAGTATTAAGGATTGAGGATTGAAGGTTGAGTATTGAGGATTGAAGATTGTGTGTTGAGGATTGAGGATTGAGGATTGAGGATTGAAGATTGAGGATTGAGGATAGAGGATTGAAGATTGAGGATTGAGGATTGAAGATTGAGAATTGAGGGTTGAGGATTGAGGATTGGGGATGAGGACTGAGGGTTGAGGACTGAGGATTGAGGATTGAAGTTTGAGTACTGAGGATTGAAGGTTGTGGATTGAGGATTGAGGCTTGAGGATTGACGATGAGGGCTGAGGGTTGGGGATTGAACTTTGAGGACTGAGGGCTGAGGATTGAGGATTGAGAATTGAGGATTGAGGATTGAGGATGAGGGCTGAGGGTTGGGAATTGAACTTTGAGGACTGAGGACTGAGGATTCAGGATTGAGAATTGAGGATTGAGGATTGAGGATGGAAGATTGAGGATTGGGTATTGTGGATTGAAGAATGAGGATTGAGGATTGAGGACTGAGGACTGAGGATTGAGGATTGAAAATTGTGTATTGAGGATTGAAGATTGAGGATTGAGGATTGAAGATTGAGGATTGAGGATTGAAGATTGAGGATAGAGGATGAGGTCTGAGGGTTGAGGATTGAGGTTTGAGGACTGAGGACTGAGGATTGAGGATTGAGGATTGAGTATTGAATATTGAGGATTGATGATTGAGGATTGAGGATTGAGGATTGAGGATTGAGGATTGAGTATTGAAGATTGAGGATTGATGATTGAGGATTGAGGATTGAGGAATGAGGATTGAGCATTGAGGATTGAGGATTGAAGATTGAGTATTGAGGATTGAAGATTGAGGATTGGGTATTGAGGATTGAAGAATGAGGAGTGAGGATTGAGGACTGAGGATTGAGGATTGAAAATTGTGTATTGAGGGTTGAGGATTGAGGATTGAGGATTGAGGATTGAGGATTGAATATTGAGGATTGGGGACTGAGGATTGAAGATTGAGGATTGACGATTGAGTATTGAGGATTGAGTATTGAAGGTTGAGTATTGAGGTTTGAAGATTGTGTGTTGAGGATTGAAGAATGAGGATTGAGGGTTGAGGATTGAAGATTGAGGATTGATGATTGAGGGTTGAGGATTGAGGATTGAGGATTGAGGATTGAGTATTGAAGATTGAGGATTGATGATTGAGGATTGAGTATTGAGGATTGAGGGTTGAGCATTGAGGATTGAGGATTGAAGATTGAGTATTGAGGATTGAAGATTGAGGATTGAGGATTGAGGATTGAGGATTGGGGATTGAGGTCTGAAGGTTGAGGATTTGGGACTGAGGATTGAAGATTGAGAATTGAGGATTGAGGATTGAGGATTGAAGATTGAGTATTGAGGATTGAAGATTGAGGATTGTGGATTGAGGATTGAGGATTGAGGATGAGGTCTGAGGGTTGAGGATAGAGGTTTGAGGACTGAGGACTGAGGATTGAGGATTGAGGATTGAGGATTGAAGATTGAGGATTGAGGATTGATTGTTGAGGATTGAGTATTGAAGATTGAGGATTGATGATTGAGGATTGAGGATTGAGGATTGAGGATTGAGGATTGAGGATTGAGGGTTGAGTATTGAAGATTGAGGATTGATGATTGAGGATTGAGGATTGAGGATTGAGGATTGAGCATTGAGGATTGAGGATTGAAGATTGAGTATTGTGGATTGAAGATTGAGGATTGAGAATTGAGGATTGAGGATTGAGGATTGAGGATTGAGGATTGAGGATTGAGGACTGAGGATTGAGGATTGAAGATTGAGGATTGGGTATTGAGGATTGAAGAATGAGGATTGAGGATTGAGGACTGAGGATTGAGGATTGAGAATTGTGTATTGAGGATTGAAGATTGAGGATTGAGGATTGAGGATTGAGGATCGAGGATGAGGTCTGAGGGTTTAGGATTGAGGTTTGAGGACTGAGGACTGAGGATTGAGGATTGAGGATTGAGGATTGATGATTGAGGATTGAGGATTGAGTATTGAGGATTGAGGATTGAAGGTTGAGTATTGAGGATTGAAGATTGTGTGTTGAGGATTGAGGATTGAGGATTGAGGATTGAGGACTGAGGATTGAGGATTGAAGATGGTGTATTGAGGATTGAAGATTGAGGATTGAGGACTGAGGATTGAGGATTGAGGATGAGGTCTGAGGGTTGAGGATTGAGGTTTGAGGACTGAGGACTGAGGATTGAGGATTGAGGATTGAGGATTGATGAATGAGGATTGAATATTGAGGATTGCATTCTGAGGATTGAAGATTGGGGATTGAGGATTGAGTATTAAGGATTGAGGATTGAAGGTTGAGTATTGAGGATTGAAGATTGTGTGTTGAGGATTGAGGATTGAGGATTGAGGATTGAGGATTGAAGATTGAGGATTGAGGATAGAGGATTGAAGATTGAGGATTGAGGATTGAAGATTGAGAATTGAGGGTTGAGGATTGAGGATTGAGGATGAGGACTGAGGGTTGAGGACTGAGGATTGAGGATTGAAGATTGAGTATTGAGGATTGAAGATTGTGGATTGAGGATTGAGGCTTGAGGATTGACGATGAGGGCTGAGGGTTGGGGATTGAACTTTGAGGACTGAGGCCTGAGGATTGAGGATTGAGAATTGAGGATTGAGGATTGAGGATGAGGGCTGAGGGTTGGGGATTGAACTTTGAGGACTGAGGACTGAGGATTCAGGATTGAGAATTGAGGATTGAGGATTGAGGATGGAAGATTGAGGATTGGGTATTGTGGATTGAAGAATGAGGATTGAGGATTGAGGACTGAGGATTGAGGATTGAAAATTGTGTATTGAGGATTGAAGATTGAGGATTGAGGATTGAAGATTGAGGATTGAGGATTGAAGATTGAGGATAGAGGATGAGGTCTGAGGGTTGACGATTGAGGTTTGAGGACTGAGGACTGAGGATTGAGGATTGAGGATTGAGGATTGATGATTGAGGATTGAGGATTGAGTATTGAGGATTGAGGATTGAAGGTGGAGTATTGAGGATTGAAGATTGTGTGTTTAGGATTGAGGATTGAGGATTGAGGATTGAGGACTGAGGATTGAGTATAGAAGATTGTGTATTGAGGATTGAAGATTGAGGATTGAGGATTGAGGATTGAGGATTGAGGATGAGGTCTGAGGGTTGAGGATTGAGGTTTGAGGACTGAGGACTGAGGATTGAGGATTGAGGATTGAGTATTGAGGATGGAGGATGAGGGCTGAGGGTGGTGGATTGAGGTTTGAGTATTGCATCCAGAGAATTCAGGATATTCTGTTGAGTACTGAGAATTGAGGATTGATGGTTGAGTATTGAGGATTGAGGATTCAGGATTGAGGATTGAGGATTGAGTATTGAATATTGAGGATTGATGATTGAGGATTGAGGATTGAGGATTGAGGATTGAGGATTGAGTATTGAAGATTGAGGATTGATGATTGAGGATTGAGGATTGAGGAATGAGGATTGAGCATTGAGGATTGAGGATTGAAGATCGAGTATTGAGGATTGAAGATTGAGGATTGGGTATTGAGGATTGAAGAATGAGGAGTGAGGATTGAGGACTGAGGATTGAGGATTGAAAATTGTGTATTGAGGGTTGAGGATTGAGGATTGAGGATTGAGGATTGAGGACTGAAGATTGAGGATTTGGGACTGAGGATTGAAGATTGAGGATTGAGGATTGAGGATTGAGGATTGAACGTTGAGGACTGAGTGTTGAGGGTTGAGTGACGAGGATTGATGTTTGTGGATAGAGATTTGAAGATTGCAGATTGAGTATTGTGTATTGATATCTGCGAATTGACGATATTCTATTGAGGATTGAGGATTGACAACTGATTGTTGAGGATTGAGGGCTCAAGATTGAGGATTCAGGACTGAGGATTCAGAATTGAGGATGGAGGACTGAGGATTGAGGATTGAAGATTGAGTATTGAGGATTGAAAGCTGAGGATTGAGGATTGAGGATTGAGGATTGACGATGAGGGCTGAGGGTTGAGGATTGAACTTTGAGGACTGAGGACTGAGGATTGAGGATTGAGAATTGAGGATTGAGGATTGAGGATTGAAGATTGAGGATTGGGTATTGAGGATTGAAGAATGAGGATTGAGGATTGAGGACTGAGGATTGAGGATTGAAGATTGTGTATTGAGGATTGAAGATTGAGGATTGAGGATTGAGGATTGAGGATTGAGGACTGAGGATTGAGGATTGAAGATTGGGTATTGAGGATTGAAGAATGAGGATTGAGGATTGAGGACTGAGGATTGAGGATTGAAGATTGTGTATTGAGGATTGAAGATTGAGGATTGAGGATTGAGGATTGAGGCTTGAGGATGAGGTCTGAGGGTTGAGGATTGAGGTTTGAGGACTGAGGACTGAGGATTGAGGATTGAGGATTGAGTATTGAGGATGGAGGATGAGGGCTCAGGGTGGTGGATTGAGGTTTGAGTATTGCATCCAGAGAATTCAGGATATTCTGTTGAGTCCTGAGAATTGAGGATTGATGGTTGAGTATTGAGGATTGAGGATTCAGGATTGAGGATTGAGGATTGAGGATTGAGGACTGAGGATTGAGTATTGAAGATTGTGTATTGAGGATTGAGGATTGAGTATTGAGGATTGAGGATTGAAGGTTGAGTATTGAGGATTGAAGATTGTGTGTTGATGATTGAGGATAGATGATTGAGGATTGAGGATTGAGGATTGAGGATTGAGGATTGAAGATTGAGGATTGAGGATTGAAGATTGAGAATTGAGGGTTGAGGATTGAGGATTGAGGATGAGGACTGAGGGTTGAGGACTGAGGATTGAAAATTGAATATTGAGGATTGAAGATTGAGGATTGAGGATTGAGGATTCAGGTTTGGGGAATGAGGATTGAGGATTGAGTATTGAGGATTGAGGATTGAAGGTTGAGTATTGAGGATTGAAGATTGTGTGTTGAGGATTGATGAATGAGGATTGAGGATTGAGGACTGAGGATTGAGGATTGAAAATTGTGTATTGAGGATTGAAGATTAAGGATTGTGGATTGAGGATTGAGGATTGAGGATGAGGTCTGAGGGTTGAGGATAGAGGTTTGAGGACTGAGGACTGAGGATTGAGGATTGAGGATTGAGGATTGAAGATTGAGGATTGAGGATTGAGTGTTGAGGATTGAGTATTGAAGATTGAGGATTGATGATTGAGGATTGAGGATTGAGGATTGAGGATTGAGGATTGAGGGTTGAGTATTGAAGATTGAGGATTGATGATTGAGGATTGAGGATTGAGGATTGAGGATTGAGCATTGAGGATTGAGGATTGAAGATTGAGTATTGAGGATTGAAGATTGAGGATTGAGGATTGAGGATTGAGGATTGAGGATTGAGGATTGAGGATTGAGGATTGAGGACTGAGGATTGAGGATTGAAGATTGAGGATTGGGTATTGAGGATTGAAGAATGAGGATTGAGGATTGAGGACTGAGGATTGAGGATTGAGAATTGTGTATTGAGGATTGAAGATTGAGGATTGAGGATTGAGGATTGAGGATCGAGGATGAGGTCTGAGGGTTGAGGATTGAGGTTTGAGGACTGAGGACTGAGGATTGAGGATTGAGGATTGAGGATTGATGATTGAGGACTGAGGATTGAGTATTGAGGATTGAGGATTGAAGGTTGAGTATTGAGGATTGAAGATTGTGTGTTGAGGATGGAGGATTGAGGATTGAGGATTGAGGACTGAGGATTGAGGATTGAAGATTGTGTATTGAGGATTGAAGATTGAGGATTGAGGACTGAGGATTGAGGATTGAGGATGAGGTCTGAGGGTTGAGGATTGAGGTTTGAGGACTGAGGACTGAGGATTGAGGATTGAGGATTGAGGATTGATGAATGAGGATTGAATATTGAGGATTGCATTCTGAGGATTGAAGATTGGGGATTGAGGATTGAGTATTAAGGATTGAGGATTGAAGGTTGAGTATTGAGGATTGAAGATTGTGTGTTGTGGATTGAGGATTGAGGATTGAGGATTGAAGATTGAGGATTGAGGATAGAGGATTGAAGATTGAGGATTGAGGATTGAAGATTGAGAATTGAGGGTTGAGGATTGAGGATTGAGGATGAGGACTGAGGGTTGAGGACTGAGGATTGAGGATTGAAGATTGAGTATTGAGGATTGAAGATTGTGGATTGAGGATTGAGGCTTGAGGATTGACGATGAGGGCTGAGGGTTGGGGATTGAACTTTGAGGACTGAGGCCTGAGGATTGAGGATTGAGAATTGAGGATTGAGGACTGAGGATGAGGGCTGAGGGTTGGGGATTGAACTTTGAGGACTGAGGACTGAGGATTCAGGATTGAGAATTGAGGATTGAGGATTGAGGATGGAAGATTGAGGATTGGGTATTGAGGATTGAAGAATGAGGAGTGAGGATTGAGGACTGAGGATTGAGGATTGAAAATTGTGTATTGAGGGTTGAGGATTGAGGATTGAGGATTGAGGATTGAGGACTGAAGATTGAGGATTTGGGACTGAGGATTGAAGATTGAGGATTGAGGATTGAGGATTGAGGATTGAACGTTGAGGACTGAGTGTTGAGGGTTGAGTGACGAGGATTGATGTTTGTGGATAGAGATTTGAAGATTGCAGATTGAGTATTGTGTATTGATATCTGCGAATTGACGATATTCTATTGAGGATTGAGGATTGACAACTGATTGTTGAGGATTGAGGGCTCAAGATTGAGGATTCAGGACTGAGGATTCAGAATTGAGGATGGAGGACTGAGGATTGAGGATTGAATATTGAGTATTGAGGATTGAAAGCTGAGGATTGAGGATTGAGGATTGAGGATTGACGATGAGGTCTGAGGGTTGAGGATTGAACTTTGAGGACTGAGGACTGAGGATTGAGGATTGAGAATTGAGGATTGAGGATTGAGGATTGAAGATTGAGGATTGGGTATTGAGGATTGAAGAATGAGGATTGAGGATTGAGGACTGAGGATTGAGGATTGAAGATTGTGTATTGAGGATTGAAGATTGAGGATTGAGGATTGAGGATTGAGGATTGAGGACTGAGGATTGAGGATTGAAGATTGGGTATTGAGGATTGAAGAATGAGGATTGAGGATTGAGGACTGAGGATTGAGGATTGAAGATTGTGTATTGAGTATTGAATATTGAGGATTGAGGATTGAGGATTGAGGCTTGAGGATGAGGTCTGAGGGTTGAGGATTGAGGTTTGAGGACTGAGGACTGAGGATTGAGGATTGAGGATTGAGTATTGAGGATGGAGGATGAGGGCTGAGGGTGGTGGATTGAGGTTTGAGTATTGCATCCAGAGAATTCAGGATATTCTGTTGAGTACTGAGAATTGAGGATTATGGTTGAGTATTGAGGATGAGGTCTGAGGGTTGAGGATTGAGGTTTGAGGACTGAGGACTGAGGATTGAGGATTGAGGATTGAGTATTGAGGATGGAGGATGAGGGCTGAGGGTGGTGGATTGAGGTTTGAGTATTGCATCCAGAGAATTCAGGATATTCTGTTGAGTACTGAGAATTGAGGATTGATGGTTGAGTATTGAGGATTGAGGATTCAGGATTGAGGATTGAGGATTGAGTATTGAATATTGAGGATTGATGATTGAGGATTGAGGATTGAGGATTGAGGATTGAGGATTGAGTATTGAAGATTGAGGATTGATGATTGAGGATTGAGGATTGAGGAATGAGGATTGAGCATTGAGGATTGAGGATTGAAGATCGAGTATTGAGGATTGAAGATTGAGGATTGGGTATTGAGGATTGAAGAATGAGGAGTGAGGATTGAGGACTGAGGATTGAGGATTGAAAATTGTGTATTGAGGGTTGAGGATTGAGGATTGAGGATTGAGGATTGAGGACTGAAGATTGAGGATTTGGGACTGAGGATTGAAGATTGAGGATTGAGGATTGAGGATTGAGGATTGAACGTTGAGGACTGAGTGTTGAGGGTTGAGTGACGAGGATTGATGTTTGTGGATAGAGATTTGAAGATTGCAGATTGAGTATTGTGTATTGATATCTGCGAATTGACGATATTCTATTGAGGATTGAGGATTGACAACTGATTGTTGAGGATTGAGGGCTCAAGATTGAGGATTCAGGACTGAGGATTCAGAATTGAGGATGGAGGACTGAGGATTGAGGATTGAAGATTGAGTATTGAGGATTGAAAGCTGAGGATTGAGGATTGAGGATTGAGGATTGACGATGAGGGCTGAGGGTTGAGGATTGAACTTTGAGGACTGAGGACTGAGGATTGAGGATTGAGAATTGAGGATTGAGGATTGAGGATTGAAGATTGAGGATTGGGTATTGAGGATTGAAGAATGAGGATTGAGGATTGAGGACTGAGGATTGAGGATTGAAGATTGTGTATTGAGGATTGAAGATTGAGGATTGAGGATTGAGGATTGAGGATTGAGGACTGAGGATTGAGGATTGAAGATTGGGTATTGAGGATTGAAGAATGAGGATTGAGGATTGAGGACTGAGGATTGAGGATTGAAGATTGTGTATTGAGGATTGAAGATTGAGGATTGAGGATTGAGGATTGAGGCTTGAGGATGAGGTCTGAGGGTTGAGGATTGAGGTTTGAGGACTGAGGACTGAGGATTGAGGATTGAGGATTGAGTATTGAGGATGGAGGATGAGGGCTCAGGGTGGTGGATTGAGGTTTGAGTATTGCATCCAGAGAATTCAGGATATTCTGTTGAGTACTGAGAATTGAGGATTGATGGTTGAGTATTGAGGATTGAGGATTCAGGATTGAGGATTGAGGATTGAGGATTGAGGACTGAGGATTGAGTATTGAAGATTGTGTATTGAGGATTGAGGATTGAGTATTGAGGATTGAGGATTGAAGGTTGAGTATTGAGGATTGAAGATTGTGTGTTGATGATTGAGGATAGATGATTGAGGATTGAGGATTGAGGATTGAGGATTGAGGATTGAAGATTGAGGATTGAGGATTGAAGATTGAGAATTGAGGGTTGAGGATTGAGGATTGAGGATGAGGACTGAGGGTTGAGGACTGAGGATTGAAAATTGAATATTGAGGATTGAAGATTGAGGATTGAGGATTGAGGATTCAGGTTTGGGGAATGAGGATTGAGGATTGAGTATTGAGGATTGAGGATTGAAGGTTGAGTATTGAGGATTGAAGATTGTGTGTTGAGGATTGATGAATGAGGATTGAGGATTGAGGACTGAGGATTGAGGATTGAAAATTGTGTATTGAGGATTGAAGATTGAGGATTGTGGATTGAGGATTGAGGATTGAGGATGAGGTCTGAGGGTTGAGGATAGAGGTTTGAGGACTGAGGACTGAGGATTGAGGATTGAGGATTGAGGATTGAAGATTGAGGATTGAGGATTGAGTGTTGAGGATTGAGTATTGAAGATTGAGGATTGATGATTGAGGATTGAGGATTGAGGATTGAGGATTGAGGATTGAGGGTTGAGTATTGAAGATTGAGGATTGATGATTGAGGATTGAGGATTGAGGATTGAGGATTGAGCATTGAGGATTGAGGATTGAAGATTGAGTATTGAGGATTGAAGATTGAGGATTGAGGATTGAGGATTGAGGATTGAGGATTGAGGATTGAGGATTGAGGATTGAGGACTGAGGATTGAGGATTGAAGATTGAGGATTGGGTATTGAGGATTGAAGAATGAGGATTGAGGATTGAGGACTGAGGATTGAGGATTGAGAATTGTGTATTGAGGATTGAAGATTGAGGATTGAGGATTGAGGATTGAGGATCGAGGATGAGGTCTGAGGGTTGAGGATTGAGGTTTGAGGACTGAGGACTGAGGATTGAGGATTGAGGATTGAGGATTGATGATTGAGGACTGAGGATTGAGTATTGAGGATTGAGGATTGAAGGTTGAGTATTGAGGATTGAAGATTGTGTGTTGAGGATGGAGGATTGAGGATTGAGGATTGAGGACTGAGGATTGAGGATTGAAGATTGTGTATTGAGGATTGAAGATTGAGGATTGAGGACTGAGGATTGAGGATTGAGGATGAGGTCTGAGGGTTGAGGATTGAGGTTTGAGGACTGAGGACTGAGGATTGAGGATTGAGGATTGAGGATTGATGAATGAGGATTGAATATTGAGGATTGCATTCTGAGGATTGAAGATTGGGGATTGAGGATTGAGTATTAAGGATTGAGGATTGAAGGTTGAGTATTGAGGATTGAAGATTGTGTGTTGTGGATTGAGGATTGAGGATTGAGGATTGAAGATTGAGGATTGAGGATAGAGGATTGAAGATTGAGGATTGAGGATTGAAGATTGAGAATTGAGGGTTGAGGATTGAGGATTGAGGATGAGGACTGAGGGTTGAGGACTGAGGATTGAGGATTGAAGATTGAGTATTGAGGATTGAAGATTGTGGATTGAGGATTGAGGCTTGAGGATTGACGATGAGGGCTGAGGGTTGGGGATTGAACTTTGAGGACTGAGGCCTGAGGATTGAGGATTGAGAATTGAGGATTGAGGACTGAGGATGAGGGCTGAGGGTTGGGGATTGAACTTTGAGGACTGAGGACTGAGGATTCAGGATTGAGAATTGAGGATTGAGGATTGAGGATGGAAGATTGAGGATTGGGTATTGAGGATTGAAGAATGAGGAGTGAGGATTGAGGACTGAGGATTGAGGATTGAAAATTGTGTATTGAGGGTTGAGGATTGAGGATTGAGGATTGAGGATTGAGGACTGAAGATTGAGGATTTGGGACTGAGGATTGAAGATTGAGGATTGAGGATTGAGGATTGAGGATTGAACGTTGAGGACTGAGTGTTGAGGGTTGAGTGACGAGGATTGATGTTTGTGGATAGAGATTTGAAGATTGCAGATTGAGTATTGTGTATTGATATCTGCGAATTGACGATATTCTATTGAGGATTGAGGATTGACAACTGATTGTTGAGGATTGAGGGCTCAAGATTGAGGATTCAGGACTGAGGATTCAGAATTGAGGATGGAGGACTGAGGATTGAGGATTGAATATTGAGTATTGAGGATTGAAAGCTGAGGATTGAGGATTGAGGATTGAGGATTGACGATGAGGGCTGAGGGTTGAGGATTGAACTTTGAGGACTGAGGACTGAGGATTGAGGATTGAGAATTGAGGATTGAGGATTGAGGATTGAAGATTGAGGATTGGGTATTGAGGATTGAAGAATGAGGATTGAGGATTGAGGACTGAGGATTGAGGATTGAAGATTGTGTATTGAGGATTGAAGATTGAGGATTGAGGATTGAGGATTGAGGATTGAGGACTGAGGATTGAGGATTGAAGATTGGGTATTGAGGATTGAAGAATGAGGATTGAGGATTGAGGACTGAGGATTGAGGATTGAAGATTGTGTATTGAGTATTGAATATTGAGGATTGAGGATTGAGGATTGAGGCTTGAGGATGAGGTCTGAGGGTTGAGGATTGAGGTTTGAGGACTGAGGACTGAGGATTGAGGATTGAGGATTGAGTATTGAGGATGGAGGATGAGGGCTGAGGGTGGTGGATTGAGGTTTGAGTATTGCATCCAGAGAATTCAGGATATTCTGTTGAGTACTGAGAATTGAGGATTATGGTTGAGTATTGAGGATTGAGGATTCAGGATTGAGGATTGAGGATTGAGGATTGAGGACTGAGGATTGAGTATTGAAGATTGTGTATTGAGGATTGAGGATTGAGGATTGAGTATTGAGGATTGAGGATTGAAGGTTGAGTATTGAGGATTGAAGATTGTGTGTTGAGGATTGAGGATAGAGGATTGAGGATTGAGGATTGAGGATTGAGGATTGAGGATTGAAGATTGAGGATTGAGGATTGAAGATTGAGAATTGAGGGTTGAGGATTGAGGATTGAGGATGAGGACTGAGGGTTGAGGACTGAGGATTGAAAATTGAATATTGAGGATTGAAGATTGAGGATTGAGGATTGAGGATTCAGGTTTGGGGAATGAGGATTGAGGATTGAGTATTGAGGATTGAGGATTGAAGGTTGAGTATTGAGGATTGAAGATTGTGTGTTGAGGATTGAGGATAGAGGATTGAGGATTGAGGATTGAGGATTGAGGATTGAGGATTGAAGATTGAGGATTGAGAATTGAAGATTGAGAATTGAGGGTTGAGGATTGAGGATTGAGGATGAGGACTGAGGGTTGAGGACTGAGGATTGAGGATTGAAGATTGAGTATTAAGGATTGAAGATTGAGGATTGAGGATTGAGTATTGAAGATTGAGGATTGATGATTGAGGATTGAGGATTGAGGAATGAGGATTGAGCATTGAGGATTGAGGATTGAAGATTGAGTATTGAGGATTGAAGATTGAGGATTGGGTATTGAGGATTGAAGAATGAGGAGTGAGGATTGAGGACTGAGGATTGAGGATTGAAAATTGTGTATTGAGGGTTGAGGATTGAGGATTGAGGATTGAGGATTGAGGACTGAAGATTGAGGATTTGGGACTGAGGATTGAAGATCGAGGATTGAGGATTGAGGATTGAGGATTGAACGTTGAGGACTGAGTGTTGAGGGTTGAGTGACGAGGATTGATGTTTGTGGATAGAGATTTGAAGATTGCAGATTGAGTATTGTGTATTGATATCTGCGAATTGACGATATTCTATTGAGGATTGAGGATTGACAACTGATTGTTGAGGATTGAGGGCTCAAGATTGAGGATTCAGGACTGAGGATTCAGAATTGAGGTTTGAGGACTGAGGATTGAGGATTGAAGATTGAGTATTGAGGATTGAAAGCTGAGGATTGAGGATTGAGGATTGAGGATTGACGATGAGGGCTGAGGGTTGAGGATTGAACTTTGAGGACTGAGGACTGAGGATTGAGGATTGAGAATTGAGGATTGAGGATTGAGGATTGAAGATTGAGGATTGGGTATTGAGGATTGAAGAATGAGGATTGAGGATTGAGGACTGAGGATTGAGGATTGAAGATTGTGTATTGAGGATTGAAGATTGAGGATTGAGGATTGAGGATTGAGGACTGAGGACTGAGGATTGAGGATTGAAGATTGGGTATTGAGGATTGAAGAATGAGGATTGAGGATTGAGGACTGAGGATTGAGGATTGAAGATTCTGTATTGAGGATTGAAGATTGAGGATTGAGGATTGAGGATTGAGGCTTGAGGATGAGGTCTGAGGGTTGAGGATTGAGGTTTGAGGACTGAGGACTGAGGATTGAGGATTGAGGATTGAGTATTGAGGATGGAGGATGAGGGCTGAGGGTGGTGGATTGAGGTTTGAGTATTGCATCCAGAGAATTCAGGATATTCTATTGAGTACTGAGAATTGAGGATTGATGGTTGAGTATTGAGGGTTGAGGATTCAGGATTGAGGATTGAGGATTGAGGATTGAGGACTGAGGATTGAGTATTGAAGATTGTGTATTGAGGATTGAGGATTGAGTATTGAGGATTGAGGATTGAAGGTTGAGTATTGAGGATTGAAGATTGTGTGTTGAGGATTGAGGATAGTGGATTGAGGATTGAGGATTGAGGATTGAGGATTGAGGATTGAAGATTGAGGATTGAGGATTGAAGATTGAGAATTGAGGGTTGAGGATTGAGGATTGAGGATGAGGACTGAGGGTTGAGGACTGAGGATTGAAAATTGAATATTGAGGATTGAAGATTGAGGATTGAGGATTGAGGATTCAGGTTTGGGGAATGAGGATTGAGGATTGAGTATTGAGGATTGAGGATTGAAGGTTGAGTATTGAGGATTGAAGATTGTGTGTTGAGGATTGAGGATAGAGGATTGAGGATTGAGGATTGAGGATTGAGGATTGAGGATTGAAGATTGAGGATTGAGAATTGAAGATTGAGAATTGAGGGTTGAGGATTGAGGATTGAGGATGAGGACTGAAGGTTGAGGACTGAGGATTGAGGATTGAAGATTGAGTATTAAGGATTGAAGATTGAGGATTGAGGATTGAGGCTTGAGGACTGACGATGAGGATTGAGGATTGAGGATTGAGGACTGAGGATTGAAGATTGAATATTGATGATTGAGGATTGAGGATTGAGGATTGAAGATTGGGAATTGAGGATTGAAGATTGAGGATTGAGGATTGAGGATTGAGGATTGAGGATTGAGGGTTGAGGATTGAAGATTGAATATTGATGATTGAAGATTGAGGATTAAGGATTGAGGATTGCGGATTGCGGACGAGGACTGAGGGTTGAGTGTTGATGTTTGAGGTCTGTGGATTGAGGATTGAGGATTGTGAATTGAGGATTGAGGATTGAGGATTGAAGATTGAGGATTGTGTATTGAGGATTGAAGAATGAGGATTGAGGATTGAGGATTGAGGATTGAGGATTGAGGATTGAGGATTGAGGATTGAGGATTGAGTATCGATGATTGAGGATTGAGTATTGAAGATTGAGTATTCATGACTGAGGATCGAGGATTGAGGATTGAGGCTTGAGGATTGACGATGAGGGCTGAGGGTTGAGGATTGAGGTTTGAGGACTGAGGACTGAGGATTGAGGTTTGAGAATTGATGTTTGAGGACAGAGGATTAAGGATTGAAGATTGAGTATTGAGAATTGAAGATTGAGGATTGAGGATTGATGTTTGACGATTAACGATGAAGGCTGACGGTTGAGGATTGAAGAATGAGGATTGAGGATTGAGGATTGAGGATTGAGAATTGAGAATTGCAGATTGAGTATTGAGGATTGAAGATTGAGTATTGTGGATTTAGGATTGAAGATTGAAGATTGAGGATTGAGGATTGAGGATGGAGGATGAGGGCTGAGGGTTGAGGATTGAGGTTTGAGTATTGAGGTTTGGGGAATGAGGATTGAGGATTGAGGATTGCGGATTGAGGATTGAGGATTGAGGATTGAGGATTGAGAATTGAAGATTGAGTATTCATTACTGAGGATTGAGGATTGAGGTTTGAGCATTGAGGATTGAGGATTGAAGATTGAGTATTGAGGATTGAGGATTGAGGATTGAGGGTTGAAGATTGAGTATTGAGGATTGAAGGTTGACGATTGAGTATTGAGGGTTGAGGATTGAGGATTTAAGATTGAGGATTGGGCATTGAGGATCGAAGATTGAGGATTAAGGATTGAGGATTGAGGATTGAGGATTGAGGTTTGAGGATTGAAGATTGAGTATTGAGTATTGAAGGTTGTGGATTGAGGATTGGGGATTGAGGATTCGCGATTGAAGATTGAGGAGTGGGTATTGAGGATTGAAGATTGAGTACTGAGGATTGAAGATTGAGGATTGAGGAATGAGGATTGAAGATTGAGGATTGGGTATTGAGGATTGAGGATTGAAGATTCAGTATTGAGGATTGATGATTGAGAATTGAGGATTGAGGATTGAACATTGAGGACTGAGTGTTGAGGGTTGAGTGATGAGGATTGATGTTTGTGGATAGAGATTTGAAGATTGCAGATTGAGTATTGAGTATTGAAATCTGCGAATTGACGATATTCTATTGGGGATTGAGGATTGACAACTGATTGTTGAGGACTGAGGTCTGAAGATTGAGGATTCAGGACTGAGGATTCAGAATTGAGGTATGAGGACTGAGGATTGAGGTTTGAAGTATGAGTATTGAGGACTGAAGGCTGAGGATTGAGGATTGAGGATTGAGGATTGGCGATAAGTTCTGAGGGTTGAGGATTGAACTTTGAGGGATGAGGACTGAGGTTTGAGGATTGAGAATTGAGGATTGAGGATTGAGGATTGAAGATTGAGGATTGGGTATTGAGGATTGAAGAATGAGGATTGAGCATTGAGGTCTGAGGATTGAGGATTGAAAATTGTCTATTGAGGATTGAAGGTTGAGGATTGAGGATTGAGGATTGAGGATTGAGGATTGAGGATGAGGACTGAGGGTTGAGGACTGAGGATTGAGAATTGAAGATTGAGTATTGAGGATTGAAGATCGAGGATTGTGGACTGAGGATTGAGGATTGAGGATTGAGTATTGAAGATTGAGGATTGATGATTGAGGATTGAGGATTGAGGATTGAGGATTGAGGATTGAGTATTGAAGATTGAGGATTGATGATTGAGGATTGAGGATTGAGGATTGAGGGTTGAGCATTGAGGATTGAGGATTGAAGATTGAGTATTGAGGATTGAAGATTGAGGATTGAGGATTGAGGATTGAGGATTGAGGATTGAGGTCTGAAGGTTGAGGATTTGGGACTGAGGATTGAAGATTGAGAATTGAGGATTGAGGATTGAGGATTGAAGATTGAGTATTGAGGATTGAAGGCTGAGGATTGAGGATTGAGGATTGAGGATTGACGATGAGGGCTGAGGGTTGTGGATTGAACTTTGAGGACTGAGGACTGAGGTTTGAGGATTGAGAATTGAGGATTGAGGATTGAGAATTGAAGATTGAGGATTGGGTATTGAGGATTGAAGAATGAGGATTGAGGATTGAGGACTGAGGATTGAGGATTGAAAATTGTGTATTGAGGATTGAAGATTGAGGATTGTGGATTGAGGATTGAGGATTGAGGATGAGGTCTGAGGGTTCAGGATAGAGGTTTGAGGACTGAGGACTGAGGATTGAGGATTGAGGATTGAGGATTGAAGATTGAGGATTGAGGATTGAGTGCTGAGGATTGAGTATTGAAGATTGAGGATTGATGATTGAGGATCGAGGATTGAGGATTGAGGATTGAGGATTGAGGATTGAGTATTGAAGATTGAGGATTGATGATTGAGGATTGAGGATTGAGGATTGAGGATGGAGCATTGAGGATTGAGGATTGAAGATTGAAGATTGAGGATTGGGTATTGAGGATTGAAGAATGAGGATTGAGGATTGAGGACTGAGGATTGAGGATTGAGAATTGTGTATTGAGGATGGAAGATTGAGGATTGAGGATTGAGGATTGAGGATCGAGGATGAGGTCTGAGGGTTGAGGATTGAGGTTTGAGGACTGAGGACTGAGGATTGAGGATTGAGGATTGAGGATTGATGATTGAGGATTGAGGATTGAGTATTGAGGATTGAGGATTGAAGGTTGAGTATTGAGGATTGAAGATTGTGTGTTGAGGATTGAGGATTGAGGATTGAGGATTGAGGACTGAGTATTGAGGATTGAAGATTGTGTATTGAGGATTGAAGATTAAGGATTGAGGACTGAGGATTGAGGATTGAGGATGAGGTCTGAGGGTTGACGATTGAGGTTTGAGGACTGAGGACTGAGGATTGAGGATTGAGGATTGAGGATTGATGAATGAGGATTGAATATTGAGGATTGCATACTGAGGATTGAAGATTGGGGATTGAGGATTGAGTATTAAGGATTGAGGATTGAAGGTTGAGTATTGAGGATTGAAGATTGTGTGTTGAGGATTGAGGATTGAGGATTGAGGATTGAAGATTGAGGATTGAGGATAGAGGATTGAAGATTGAGGATTGAGGATTGAAGATTGAGAATTGAGGGTTGAGGATTGAGGATTGAGGATGAGGACTGAGGGTTGAGGACTGAGGATTGAGGATTGAAGATTGAGTATTGAGGATTGAAGATTGTGGATTGAGGATTGAGGCTTGAGGATTGACGATGAGGGCTGAGGGTTGGGGATTGAACTTTGAGGACTGAGGGCTGAGGATTGAGGATTGAGAATTGAGGATTGAGGATTGAGGATGAGGGCTGAGGGTTGGGGATTGAACTTTGAAGACTGAGGACTGAGGATTCAGGATTGAGAATTGAGGATTGAGGATTGAGGATGGAAGATTGAGGATTGGGTATTGTGGATTGAAGAATGAGGATTGAGGATTGAGGACTGAGGATTGAGGATTGAAAATTGTGTATTGAGGATTGAAGATTGAGGATTGAGGATTGAATATTGAGGATTGAGGATTGAAGATTGAGGATAGAGAATGAGGTCTGAGGGTTGAGGATTGAGGTTTGAGGACTGAGGACTGAGGATTGAGGATTGAGGATTGAGGATTGATGAATGAGGATTGAGGATTGAGTATTGAGGAATGAAGATTGAGTATTGAGTATTGAAGGTTGTGGATTGAGGATTGGGGATTGAGGATTCGCGATTGAAGATTGAGGATTGGGTATTGAGGATTGAAGATTGAGTACTGAGGATTGAAGATTGAGGATTGAGGAATGAGGATTGAAGATTGAGGATTGGGTATTGAGGATTGAGGATTGAAGATTCAGTATTGAGGATTGATGATTGAGAATTGAGGATTGAGGATTGAACATTGAGGACTGAGTGTTGAGGGTTGAGTGATGAAGATTGATGTTTGTGGATAGAGATTTGAAGATTGCAGATTGAGTATTGAGTATTGAAATCTGCGAATTGACGATATTCTATTGGGGATTGAGGATTGACAACTGATTGTTGAGGACTGAGGTCTGAAGATTGAGGATTCAGGACTGAGGATTCAGAATTGAGGTTTGAGGACTGAGGATTGAGGTTTGAAGTTTGAGTATTGAGGATTGAAGGCTGAGGATTGAGGATTGAGGATTGAGGATTGGCGATAAGCTCTGAGGGTTGAGGATTGAACTTTGAGGGATGAGGACTGAGGTTTGAGGATTGAGAATTGAGGATTGAGGATTGAGGATTGAAGATTGAGGATTGGGTATTGAGGATTGAGGATTGAAGATTCAGTATTGAGGATTGATGATTGAGAATTGAGGATTGAGGATTGAACATTGAGGACTGAGTGTTGAGGGTTGAGTGATGAAGATTGATGTTTGTGGATAGAGATTTGAAGATTGCAGATTGAGTATTGAGTATTGAAATCTGCGAATTGACGATATTCTATTGGGGATTGAGGATTGACAACTGATTGTTGAGGACTGAGGTCTGAAGATTGAGGATTCAGGACTGAGGATTCAGAATTGAGGTTTGAGGACTGAGGATTGAGGTTTGAAGTTTGAGTATTGAGGATTGAAGGCTGAGGATTGAGGATTGAGGATTGAGGATTGGCGATAAGCTCTGAGGGTTGAGGATTGAACTTTGAGGGATGAGGACTGAGGTTTGAGGATTGAGAATTGAGGATTGAGGATTGAGGATTGAAGATTGAGGATTGGGTATTGAGGATTGAAGAATGAGGATTGAGCATTGAGGTCTGAGGATTGAGGATTGAAAATTGTCTATTGAGGATTGAAGGTTGAGGATTGAGGATTGAGGATTGAGGATTGAGGATTGAGGATGAGGACTGAGGGTTGAGGACTGAGGATTGAGAATTGAAGATTGAGTATTGAGGATTGAAGATCGAGGATTGTGGATTGAGGATTGAGGATTGAGGATTGAGTATTGAAGATTGAGGATTGATGATTGAGGATTGAGGATTGAGGATTGAGGATTGAGGATTGAGTATTGAAGATTGAGGATTGATGATTGAGGATTGAGGATTGAGGATTGAGGGTTAAGCATTGAGGATTGAGGATTGAAGATTGAGTATTGAGGATTGAAGATTGAGGATTGAGGATTGAGGATTGAGGATTGAGGATTGAGGTCTGAAGGTTGAGGATTTGGGACTGAGGATTGAAGATTGAGAATTGAGGATTGAGGATTGAGGATTGAAGATTGAGTATTGAGGATTGAAGGCTGAGGATTGAGGATTGAGGATTGAGGATTGACGATGAGGGCTGAGGGTTGTGGATTGAACTTTGAGGACTGAGGACTGAGGTTTGAGGATTGAGAATTGAGGATTGAGGATTGAGGATTGAAGATTGAGGATTGGGTATTGAGGATTGAAGAATGAGGATTGAGGATTGAGGACTGAGGATTGAGGATTGAAAATTGTGTATTGAGGATTGAAGATTGAGGATTGTGGATTGAGGATTGAGGATTGAGGATGAGGTCTGAGGGTTCAGGATAGAGGTTTGAGGACTGAGGACTGAGGATTGAGGATTGAGGATTGAGGATTGAAGATTGAGGATTGAGGATTGAGTGTTGAGGATTGAGTATTGAAGATTGAGGATTGATGATTGAGGATCGAGGATTGAGGATTGAGGATTGAGGATTGAGGATTGAGTATTGAAGATTGAGGATTGATGATTGAGGATTGAGGATTGAGGATTGAGGATGGAGCATTGAGGATTGAGGATTGAAGATAGAGTATTGAGGATTGAAGATTGAGGATTGAGGATTGAGAATTGAGGATTGAGGATTGAGGATTGAGGACTGAGGATTGAGGATTGAAGATTGAGGATTGGGTATTGAGGATTGAAGAATGAGGATTGAGGATTGAGGACTGAGGATTGAGGATTGAGAATTGTGTATTGAGGATTGAAGATTGAGGATTGAGGATTGAGGATTGAGGATCGAGGATGAGGTCTGAGGGTTGAGGATTGAGGTTTGAGGACTGAGGACTGAGGATTGAGGATTGAGGATTGAGGATTGATGATTGAGGATTGAGGACTGAGTATTGAGGATTGAGGATTGTGTATTGAGGATTGAAGATTAAGGATTGAGGACTGAGGATTGAGGATTGAGGATGAGGTCTGAGGGTTGACGATTGAGGTTTGAGGACTGAGGACTGAGGATTGAGGATTGAGGATTGAGGATTGATGAATGAGGATTGAATATTGAGGATTGCATACTGAGGATTGAAGATTGGGGATTGAGGATTGAGTATTAAGGATTGAGGATTGAAGGTTGAGTATTGAGGATTGAAGATTGTGTGTTGAGGATTGAGGATTGAGGATTGAGGATTGAAGATTGAGGATTGAGGATAGAGGATTGAAGATTGAGGATTGAGGATTGAAGATTGAGAATTGAGGGTTGAGGATTGAGGATTGAGGATGAGGACTGAGGGTTGAGGACTGAGGATTGAGGATTGAAGATTGAGTATTGAGGATTGAAGATTGTGGATTGAGGATTGAGGCTTGAGGATTGACGATGAGGGCTGAGGGTTGGGGATTGAACTTTGAGGACTGAGGGCTGAGGATTGAGGATTGAGAATTGAGGATTGAGGATTGAGGATGAGGGCTGAGGGTTGGGGATTGAACTTTGAGGACTGAGGACTGAGGATTCAGGATTGAGAATTGAGGATTGAGGATTGAGGATGGAAGATTGAGGATTGGGTATTGTGGATTGAAGAATGAGGATTGAGGATTGAGGACTGAGGATTGAGGATTGAAAATTGTGTATTGAGGATTGAAGATTGAGGATTGAGGATTGAATATTGAGGATTGAGGATTGAAGATTGAGGATAGAGAATGAGGTCTGAGGGTTGAGGATTGAGGTTTGAGGACTGAGGACTGAGGATTGAGGATTGAGGATTGAGGATTGATGATTGAGGATTGAGGATTGAATATTGAGGATTGAGGATTGAAGGTGGAGTATTGAGGATTGAAGATTGTGTGTTTAGGATTGAGGATTGAGGATTGAGGATTGAGGACTGAGGATTGAGTATTGAAGATTGTGTATTGAGGATTGAAGATTGAGGATTCAGGATTGAGGATTGAGGATTGAGGATGAGGTCTGAGGGTTGAGGATTGAGGTTTGAGGACTGAGGACTGAGGATTGAGGATTGAGGATTGAGTATTGAGGATGGAGGATGAGGGCTGAGGGTGGTGGATTGAGGTTTGAGTATTGCATCCAGAGTATTCAGGATATTCTATTGAGTACTGAGAATTGAGGATTGATGGTTGAGTATTGAGGATTGAGGATTCAGGATTGAGGATTGAGGATTGAGTATTGAATATTGAGGATTGATGATTGAGGATTGAGGATTGAGGATTGAGGATTGAGGATTGAGTATTGAAGATTGAGGATTGATGATTGAGGATTGAGGATTGAGGAATGAGGATTGAGCATTGAGGATTGAGGATTGAAGATTGAGTATTGAGGATTGAAGATTGAGGATTGGGTATTGAGGATTGAAGAATGAGGAGTGAGGATTGAGGACTGAGGATTGAGGATTGAGGATTGAGGATTGAGGATCGAGGATTGAACGTTGAGGACTGAGTGTTGAGGGTTGAGTGACGAGGATTGATGTTTGTGGATAGAGATTTGAAGATTGCAGATTGAGTATTGTGTATTGATATCTGCGAATTGACGATATTCTATTGAGGATTGAGGATTGACAACTGATTGTTGCGGATTGAGGGCTCAAGATTGAGGATTCAGGACTGAGGATTCAGAATTGAGGTTTGAGGACTGAGGATTGAGGATTGAAGATTGAGTATTGAGGATTGAAAGCTGAGGATTGAGGATTGAGGATTGAGGATTGACGATGAGGGCTGAGGGTTGAGGATTGAACTTTGAGGACTGAGGACTGAGGATTGAGGATTGAGAAATGAGGATTGAGGATTGAGGATTGAAGATTGAGGATTGGGTATTGAGGATTGAAGAATGAGGATTGAGGATTGAGGACTGAGGATTGAGGATTGAAGATTGTGTATTGAGGATTGAAGATTGAGGATTGAGGATTGAGGATTGAGGATTGAGGATGAGGTCTGAGGGTTGAAGATTGAGGTTTGAGGACTGAGGACTGAGGATTGAGGATTGAGGATTGAGGATTGATGATTGAGGATTGAGGATTGGGTATTGAGGATTGAGTATTGAAGGTGGAGTATTGAGGATTGAAGATTGTGTGTCTAGGATTGAGGATTGAGGATTGAGGATTGAGGACTGAGGATTGAGTATTGAAGATTGTGTATTGAGGATTGAAGATTGAGGATTGAGGATTGAGGATTGAGGCTTGAGGATGAGGTCTGAGGGTTGAGGATTGAGGTTTGAGGACTGAGGACTGAGGATTGAGAATTGAGGATTGAGTATTGAGGATGGAGGATGAGGGCTGAGGGTGGTGGATTGAGGTTTGAGTATTGCATCCAGAGAATTCAGGATATTCTATTGAGTACTGAGAATTGAGGATTGATGGTTGAGTATTGAGGATTGAGGATTCAGGATTGAGGATTGAGGATTGAGGATTGAGGACTGAGGATTGAGTATTGAAGATTGCGTATTGAGGATTGAGGATTGAGTATTGAGTATTGAGGATTGAAGGTTGAGTATTGAGGATTGAAGATTGTGTGTTGAGGATTGAGGATAGAGGATTGAGGATTGAGGATTGAGGATTGAGGATTGAGGATTGAAGATTGAGGATTGAGGATTGAAGATTGAGAATTGAGGGTTGAGGATTGAGGATTGAGGATGAGGACTGAGGGTTGAGGACTGAGGATTGAAAATTGAATATTGAGGATTGAAGATTGAGGATTGAGGATTGAGGATTCAGGTTTGGGGAATGAGGATTGAGGATTGAGTATTGAGGATTAAGGATTGAAGGTTGAGTATTGAGGATTGAAGATTGTGTGTCGAGGATTGAGGATACAGGATTGAGGATTGAGGATTGAGGACTGAGGATTGAGTATTGAAGATTGTGTATTGAGGATTGAAGATTGAGGATTGAGGATTGAGGATTGAGGCTTGAGGATGAGGTCTGAGGGTTGAGGATTGAACTTTGAGGACTGAGGACTGAGGATTGAGGATTGAGAAATGAGGATTGAGGATTGAGGATTGAAGATGGAGGATTGAGAATTGAAGATTGAGAATTGAGGGTTGAGGATTGAGGATTGAGGATGAGGACTGAGGGTTGAGGACTGAGGATTGAGGATTGAAGATTGAGTATTAAGGATTGAAGATTGAGGATTGAGGATTGAGGCTTGAGGACTGACGATGAGGATTGAGGATTGAGGATTGAGGACTGAGGATTGAAGATTGAATATTGATGATTGAGGATTGAGGATTGAGGATTGAAGATTGGGAATTGAGGATTGAAGATTGAGGATTGAGGATTGAGGATTGAGGATTGAGGATTGAGGGTTGAGGATTGAAGATTGAATATTGATGATTGAAGATTGAGGATTAAGGATTGAGGATTGTGGATTGCGGACGAGGACTGAGGGTTGAGTGTTGATGTTTGAGGTCTGTGGATTGAGGATTGAGGATTGTGAATTGAGGATTGAGGATTGTGTATTGAGGATTGAAGAATGAGGATTGAGGATTGAGGATTGAGGATTGAGGATTGAGGATTGAGGATTGAGGATTGAGGATTGAGGATCGATGATTGAGGATTGAGTATTGAAGATTGAGTATTCATGACTGAGGATCGAGGATTGAGGATTGAGGCTTGAGGATTGACGATGAGGGCTGAGGGTTGAGGATTGAGGTTTGAGGACTGAGGACTGAGGATTGAGGTTTGAGAATTGAGGTTTGAGGACAGAGGATTGAGGATTGAAGATTGAGTATTGAGAATTGAAGATTGAGGATTGAGGATTGATGTTTGACGATTGACGATGAAGGCTGACGGTTGAGGATTGAAGAATGAGGATTGAGGGTTGAGGATTGAGGATTGAGGATTGAGTATTGAAGATTGAGGATTGATGATTGAGGATTGAGGATTGAGGATTGAGGATGGAGCATTGAGGATTGAGGATTGAAGATAGAGTATTGAGGATTGAAGATTGAGGATTGAGGATTGAGAATTGAGGATTGAGGATTGAGGATTGAGGACTGAGGATTGAGGATTGAAGATTGAGGATTGGGTATTGAGGATTGAAGAATGAGGATTGAGGATTGAGGACTGAGGATTGAGGATTGAGAATTGTGTATTGAGGATTGAAGATTGAGGATTGAGGATTGAGGATTGAGGATCGAGGATGAGGTCTGAGGGTTGAGGATTGAGGTTTGAGGACTGAGGACTGAGGATTGAGGATTGAGGATTGAGGATTGATGATTGAGGATTGAGGATTGAGGATTGAGTATTGAGGATTGAGGATTGAAGGTTGAGTATTGAGGATTGAAGATTGTGTGTTGAGGATTGAGGATTGAGGATTGAGGATTGAGGACTGAGTATTGAGGATTGAGGATTGTGTATTGAGGATTGAAGATTAAGGATTGAGGACTGAGGATTGAGGATTGAGGATGAGGTCTGAGGGTTGACGATTGAGGTTTGAGGACTGAGGACTGAGGATTGAGGATTGAGGATTGAGGATTGATGAATGAGGATTGAATATTGAGGATTGCATACTGAGGATTGAAGATTGGGGATTGAGGATTGAGTATTAAGGATTGAGGATTGAAGGTTGAGTATTGAGGATTGAAGATTGTGTGTTGAGGATTGAGGATTGAGCATTGAGGATTGAAGATTGAGGATTGAGGATAGAGGATTGAAGATTGAGGATTGAGGATTGAAGATTGAGAATTGAGGGTTGAGGATTGAGGATTGAGGATGAGGACTGAGGGTTGAGGACTGAGGATTGAGGATTGAAGATTGAGTATTGAGGATTGAAGATTGTGGATTGAGGATTGAGGCTTGAGGATTGACGATGAGGGCTGAGCGTTGGGGATTGAACTTTGAGGACTGAGGGCTGAGGATTGAGGATTGAGAATTGAGGATTGAGGATTGAGGATGAGGGCTGAGGGTTGGGGATTGAACTTTGAGGACTGAGGACTGAGGTTTCAGGATTGAGAATTGAGGATTGAGGATTGAGGATGGAAGATTGAGGATTGGGTATTGTGGATTGAAGAATGAGGATTGAGGATTGAGGACTGAGGATTGAGGATTGAAAATTGTGTATTGAGGATTGAAGATTGAGGATTGAGGATTGAATATTGAGGATTGAGGATTGAAGATTGAGGATAGAGAATGAGGTCTGAGGGTTGAGGATTGAGGTTTGAGGACTGAGGACTGAGGATTGAGGATTGAGGATTGAGGATTGATGATTGAGGATTGAGGATTGAGTATTGAGGATTGAGGATTGAAGGTGGAGTATTGAGGATTGAAGATTGTGTGTTTAGGATTGAGGATTGAGGATTGAGGATTGAGGACTGAGGATTGAGTATTGAAGATTGTGTATTGAGGATTGAAGATTGAGGATTGAGGATTGAGGATTGAGGATTGAGGATGAGGTCTGAGGGTTGAGGATTGAGGTTTGAGGACTGAGGACTGAGGATTGAGGATTGAGGATTGAGTATTGAGGATGGAGGATGAGGGCTGAGGGTGGTGGATTGAGGTTTGAGTATTGCATCCAGAGTATTCAGGATATTCTATTGAGTACTGAGAATTGAGGATTGATGGTTGAGTATTGAGGATTGAGGATTCAGGATTGAGGATTGAGGATTCAGTATTGAATATTGAGGATTGATGATTGAGGATTGAGGATTGAGGATTGAGGATTGAGGATTGAGGATTGAGTATTGAAGATTGAGGATTGATGATTGAGGATTGAGGATTGAGGAATGAGGATTGAGCATTGAGGATTGAGGATTGAAGATTGAGTATTGAGGATTGAAGATTGAGGATTGGGTATTGAGGATTGAAGAATGAGGAGTGAGGATTGAGGACTGAGGATTGAGGATTGAGGATTGAGGATTGAGGATCGAGGATTGAACGTTGAGGACTGAGTGTTGAGGGTTGAGTGACGAGGATTGATGTTTGTGGATAGAGATTTGAAGATTGCAGATTGAGTATTGTGTATTGATATCTGCGAATTGACGATATTCTATTGAGGATTGAGGATTGACAACTGATTGTTGCGGATTGAGGGCTCAAGATTGAGGATTCAGGACTGAGGATTCAGAATTGAGGTTTGAGGACTGAGGATTGAGGATTGAAGATTGAGTATTGAGGATTGAAAGCTGAGGATTGAGGATTGAGGATTGAGGATTGACGATGAGGGCTGAGGGTTGAGGATTGAACTTTGAGGACTGAGGACTGAGGATTGAGGATTGAGAAATGAGGATTGAGGATTGAGGATTGAAGATTGAGGATTGGGTATTGAGGATTGAAGAATGAGGATTGAGGATTGAGGACTGAGGATTGAGGATTGAAGATTGTGTATTGAGGATTGAAGATTGAGGATTGAGGATTGAGGATTGAGGATTGAGGATTGAGGATTGAGGATTGAGGATGAGGTCTGAGGGTTGAAGATTGAGGTTTGAGGACTGAGGACTGAGGATTGAGGATTGAGGATTGAGGATTGATGATTGAGGATTGAGGATTGGGTATTGAGGATTGAGTATTGAAGGTGGAGTATTGAGGATTGAAGATTGTGTGTTTAGGATTGAGGATTGAGGATTGAGGATTGAGGACTGAGGATTGAGTATTGAAGATTGTGTATTGAGGATTGAAGATTGAGGATTGAGGATTGAGGATTGAGGCTTGAGGATGAGGTCTGAGGGTTGAGGATTGAGGTTTGAGGACTGAGGACTGAGGATTGAGAATTGAGGATTGAGTATTGAGGATGGAGGATGAGGGCTGAGGGTGGTGGATTGAGGTTTGAGTATTGCATCCAGAGAATTCAGGATATTCTATTGAGTACTGAGAATTGAGGATTGATGGTTGAGTATTGAGGATTGAGGATTCAGGATTGAGGATTGAGGATTGAGGATTGAGGACTGAGGATTGAGTATTGAAGATTGCGTATTGAGGATTGAGGATTGAGTATTGAGTATTGAGGATTGAAGGTTGAGTATTGAGGATTGAAGATTGTGTGTTGAGGATTGAGGATAGAGGATTGAGGATTGAGGATTGAGGATTGAGGATTGAGGATTGAAGATTGAGGATTGAGGATTGAAGATTGAGAATTGAGGGTTGAGGATTGAGGATTGAGGATGAGGACTGAGGGTTGAGGACCGAGGATTGAAAATTGAATATTGAGGATTGAAGATTGAGGATTGAGGATTGAGGATTCAGGTTTGGGGAATGAGGATTGAGGATTGAGTATTGAGGATTAAGGATTGAAGGTTGAGTATTGAGGATTGAAGATTGTGTGTCGAGGATTGAGGATACAGGATTGAGGATTGAGGATTGAGGATTGAGGATTGAGGATTGAAGATTGAGGATTGAGAATTGAAGATTGAGAATTGAGGGTTGAGGATTGAGGATTGAGGATGAGGACTGAGGGTTGAGGACTGAGGATGGAGGATTGAAGATTGAGTATTAAGGATTGAAGGTTGAGGATTGAGGATTGAGGCTTGAGGACTGACGATGAGGATTGAGGATTGAGGATTGAGGACTGAGGATTGAAGATTGAATATTGATGATTGAGGATTGAGGATTGAGGATTGAAGATTGGGAATTGAGGATTGAAGATTGAGGATTGAGGATTGAGGATTGAGGATTGAGGATTGAGGGTTGAGGATTGAAGATTGAATATTGATGATTGAAGATTGAGGATTAAGGATTGAGGATTGTGGATTGCGGACGAGGACTGAGGGTTGAGTGTTGATGTTTGAGGTCTGTGGATTGAGGATTGAGGATTGTGAATTGAGGATTGAGGATTGTGTATTGAGGATTGAAGAATGAGGATTGAGGATTGAGGATTGAGGATTGAGGATTGAGGATTGAGGATTGAGGATTGAGGATTGAGGATCGATGATTGAGGATTGAGTATTGAAGATTGAGTATTCATGACTGAGGATCGAGGATTGAGGATTGAGGCTTGAGGATTGACGATGAGGGCTGAGGGTTGAGGATTGAAGTTTGAGGACTGAGGACTGAGGATTGAGGTTTGAGAATTGAGGTTTGAGGACAGAGGATTGAGGATTGAAGATTGAGTATTGAGAATTGAAGATTGAGGATTGAGGATTGATGTTTGACGATTGACGATGAAGGCTGACGGTTGAGGATTGAAGAATGAGGATTGAGGGTTGAGGATTGAGGATTGAGGATTGAGTATTGAAGATTGAGGATTGATGATTGAGGATTGAGGATTGAGGATTGAGGATGGAGCATTGAGGATTGAGGATTGAAGATAGAGTATTGAGGATTGAAGATTGAGGATTGAGGATTGAGAATTGAGGATTGAGGATTGAGGATTGAGGACTGAGGATTGAGGATTGAGGATTGATGATTGAGGATTGAGGATTGGGTATTGAGGATTGAGTATTGAAGGTGGAGTATTGAGGATTGAAGATTGTGTGTTTAGGATTGAGGATTGAGGATTGAGGATTGAGGACTGAGGATTGAGTATTGAAGATTGTGTATTGAGGATTGAAGATTGAGGATTGAGGATTGAGGATTGAGGCTTGAGGATGAGGTCTGAGGGTTGAGGATTGAGGTTTGAGGACTGAGGACTGAGGATTGAGAATTGAGGATTGAGTATTGAGGATGGAGGATGAGGGCTGAGGGTGGTGGATTGAGGTTTGAGTATTGCATCCAGAGAATTCAGGATATTCTATTGAGTACTGAGAATTGAGGATTGATGGTTGAGTATTGAGGATTGAGGATTCAGGATTGAGGATTGAGGATTGAGGATTGAGGACTGAGGATTGAGTATTGAAGATTGCGTATTGAGGATTGAGGATTGAGTATTGAGTATTGAGGATTGAAGGTTGAGTATTGAGGATTGAAGATTGTGTGTTGAGGATTGAGGATAGAGGATTGAGGATTGAGGATTGAGGATTGAGGATTGAGGATTGAAGATTGAGGATTGAGGATTGAAGATTGAGAATTGAGGGTTGAGGATTGAGGATTGAGGATGAGGACTGAGGGTTGAGGACCGAGGATTGAAAATTGAATATTGAGGATTGAAGATTGAGGATTGAGGATTGAGGATTCAGGTTTGGGGAATGAGGATTGAGGATTGAGTATTGAGGATTAAGGATTGAAGGTTGAGTATTGAGGATTGAAGATTGTGTGTCGAGGATTGAGGATACAGGATTGAGGATTGAGGATTGAGGATTGAGGATTGAGGATTGAAGATTGAGGATTGAGAATTGAAGATTGAGAATTGAGGGTTGAGGATTGAGGATTGAGGATGAGGACTGAGGGTTGAGGACTGAGGATGGAGGATTGAAGATTGAGTATTAAGGATTGAAGGTTGAGGATTGAGGATTGAGGCTTGAGGACTGACGATGAGGATTGAGGATTGAGGATTGAGGACTGAGGATTGAAGATTGAATATTGATGATTGAGGATTGAGGATTGAGGATTGAAGATTGGGAATTGAGGATTGAAGATTGAGGATTGAGGATTGAGGATTGAGGATTGAGGATTGAGGGTTGAGGATTGAAGATTGAATATTGATGATTGAAGATTGAGGATTAAGGATTGAGGATTGTGGATTGCGGACGAGGACTGAGGGTTGAGTGTTGATGTTTGAGGTCTGTGGATTGAGGATTGAGGATTGTGAATTGAGGATTGAGGATTGTGTATTGAGGATTGAAGAATGAGGATTGAGGATTGAGGATTGAGGATTGAGGATTGAGGATTGAGGATTGAGGATTGAGGATTGAGGATCGATGATTGAGGATTGAGTATTGAAGATTGAGTATTCATGACTGAGGATCGAGGATTGAGGATTGAGGCTTGAGGATTGACGATGAGGGCTGAGGGTTGAGGATTGAAGTTTGAGGACTGAGGACTGAGGATTGAGGTTTGAGAATTGAGGTTTGAGGACAGAGGATTGAGGATTGAAGATTGAGTATTGAGAATTGAAGATTGAGGATTGAGGATTGATGTTTGACGATTGACGATGAAGGCTGACGGTTGAGGATTGAAGAATGAGGATTGAGGGTTGAGGATTGAGGATTGAGGATTGAGTATTGAAGATTGAGGATTGATGATTGAGGATTGAGGATTGAGGATTGAGGATGGAGCATTGAGGATTGAGGATTGAAGATAGAGTATTGAGGATTGAAGATTGAGGATTGAGGATTGAGAATTGAGGATTGAGGATTGAGGATTGAGGACTGAGGATTGAGGATTGAAGATTGAGGATTGGGTATTGAGGATTGAAGAATGAGGATTGAGGATTGAGGACTGAGGATTGAGGATTGAGAATTGTGTATTGAGGATTGAAGATTGAGGATTGAGGATTGAGGATTGAGGATCGAGGATGAGGTCTGAGGGTTGAGGATTGAGGTTTGAGGACTGAGGACTGAGGATTGAGGATTGAGGATTGAGGATTGATGATTGAGGATTGAGGATTGAGGATTGAGTATTGAGGATTGAGGATTGAAGGTTGAGTATTGAGGATTGAGGATTGTGTATTGAGGATTGAAGATTAAGGATTGAGGACTGAGGATTGAGGATTGAGGATGAGGTCTGAGGGTTGACGATTGAGGTTTGAGGACTGAGGACTGAGGATTGAGGATTGAGGATTGAGGATTGATGAATGAGGATTGAATATTGAGGATTGCATACTGAGGATTGAAGATTGGGGATTGAGGATTGAGTATTAAGGATTGAGGATTGAAGGTTGAGTATTGAGGATTGAAGATTGTGTGTTGAGGATTGAGGATTGAGGATTGAGGATTGAAGATTGAGGATTGAGGATAGAGGATTGAAGATTGAGGATTGAGGATTGAAGATTGAGAATTGAGGGTTGAGGATTGAGGATTGAGGATGAGGACTGAGGGTTGAGGACTGAGGATTGAGGATTGAAGATTGAGTATTGAGGATTGAAGATTGTGGATTGAGGATTGAGGCTTGAGGATTGACGATGAGGGCTGAGCGTTGGGGATTGAACTTTGAGGACTGAGGGCTGAGGATTGAGGATTGAGAATTGAGGATTGAGGATTGAGGATGAGGGCTGAGGGTTGGGGATTGAACTTTGAGGACTGAGGACTGAGGATTCAGGATTGAGAATTGAGGATTGAGGATTGAGGATGGAAGATTGAGGATTGGGTATTGTGGATTGAAGAATGAGGATTGAGGATTGAGGACTGAGGATTGAGGATTGAAAATTGTGTATTGAGGATTGAAGATTGAGGATTGAGGATTGAATATTGAGGATTGAGGATTGAAGATTGAGGATAGAGAATGAGGTCTGAGGGTTGAGGATTGAGGTTTGAGGACTGAGGACTGAGGATTGAGGATTGAGGATTGAGGATTGATGATTGAGGATTGAGGATTGAGTATTGAGGATTGAGGATTGAAGGTGGAGTATTGAGGATTGAAGATTTTGTGTTTAGGATTGAGGATTGAGGATTGAGGATTGAGGACTGAGGATTGAGTATTGAAGATTGTGTATTGAGGATTGAAGATTGAGGATTGAGGATTGAGGATTGAGGATTGAGGATGAGGTCTGAGGGTTGAGGATTGAGGTTTGAGGACTGAGGACTGAGGATTGAGGATTGAGGATTGAGAATTGAGGATGGAGGATGAGGGCTGAGGGTGGTGGATTGAGGTTTGAGTATTGCATCCAGAGTATTCAGGATATTCTATTGAGTACTGAGAATTGAGGATTGATGGTTGAGTATTGAGGATTGAGGATTCAGGATTGAGGATTGAGGATTGAGTATTGAATATTGAGGATTGATGATTGAGGATTGAGGATTGAGGATTGAGGATTGAGGATTGAGTATTGAAGATTGAGGATTGATGATTGAGGATTGAGGATTGAGGAATGAGGATTGAGCATTGAGGATTGAGGATTGAAGATTGAGTATTGAGGATTGAAGATTGAGGATTGGGTATTGAGGATTGAAGAATGAGGAGTGAGGATTGAGGACTGAGGATTGAGGATTGAGGATTGAGGATTGAGGATCGAGGATTGAACGTTGAGGACTGAGTGTTGAGGGTTGAGTGACGAGGATTGATGTTTGTGGATAGAGATTTGAAGATTGCAGATTGAGTATTGTGTATTGATATCTGCGAATTGACGATATTCTATTGAGGATTGAGGATTGACAACTGATTGTTGCGGATTGAGGGCTCAAGATTGAGGATTCAGGACTGAGGATTCAGAATTGAGGTTTGAGGACTGAGGATTGAGGATTGAAGATTGAGTATTGAGGATTGAAAGCTGAGGATTGAGGATTGAGGATTGAGGATTGACGATGAGGGCTGAGGGTTGAGGATTGAACTTTGAGGACTGAGGACTGAGGATTGAGGATTGAGAAATGAGGATTGAGGATTGAGGATTGAAGATTGAGGATTGGGTATTGAGGATTGAAGAATGAGGATTGAGGATTGAGGACTGAGGATTGAGGATTGAAGATTGTGTATTGAGGATTGAAGATTGAGGATTGAGGATTGAGGATTGAGGATTGAGGATTGAGGATTGAGGATTGAGGATGAGGTCTGAGGGTTGAAGATTGAGGTTTGAGGACTGAGGACTGAGGATTGAGGATTGAGGATTGAGGATTGATGATTGAGGATTGAGGATTGGGTATTGAGGATTGAGTATTGAAGGTGGAGTATTGAGGATTGAAGATTGTGTGTTTAGGATTGAGGATTGAGGATTGAGGATTGAGGACTGAGGATTGAGTATTGAAGATTGTGTATTGAGGATTGAAGATTGAGGATTGAGGATTGAGGATTGAGGCTTGAGGATGAGGTCTGAGGGTTGAGGATTGAGGTTTGAGGACTGAGGACTGAGGATTGAGGATTGAGGATTGAGTATTGAGGATGGAGGATGAGGGCTGAGGGTGGTGGATTGAGGTTTGAGTATTGCATCCAGAGAATTCAGGATATTCTATTGAGTACTGAGAATTGAGGATTGATGGTTGAGTATTGAGGATTGAGGATTCAGGATTGAGGATTGAGGATTGAGGATTGAGGACTGAGGATTGAGTATTGAAGATTGCGTATTGAGGATTGAGGATTGAGTATTGAGTATTGAGGATTGAAGGTTGAGTATTGAGGATTGAAGATTGTGTGTTGAGGATTGAGGATAGAGGATTGAGGATTGAGGATTGAGGATTGAGGATTGAGGATTGAAGATTGAGGATTGAGGATTGAAGATTGAGAATTGAGGGTTGAGGATTGAGGATTGAGGATGAGGACTGAGGGTTGAGGACTGAGGATTGAAAATTGAATATTGAGGATTGAAGATTGAGGATTGAGGATTGAGGATTCAGGTTTGGGGAATGAGGATTGAGGATTGAGTATTGAGGATTAAGGATTGAAGGTTGAGTATTGAGGATTGAAGATTGTGTGTCGAGGATTGAGGATACAGGATTGAGGATTGAGGATTGAGGATTGAGGATTGAGGATTGAAGATTGAGGATTGAGAATTGAAGATTGAGAATTGAGGGTTGAGGATTGAGGATTGAGGATGAGGACTGAGGGTTGAGGACTGAGGATTGAGGATTGAAGATTGAGTATTAAGGATTGAAGATTGAGGATTGATGATTGAGGCTTGAGGACTGACGATGAGGATTGAGGATTGAGGATTGAGGACTGAGGATTGAAGATTGAATATTGATGATTGAGGATTGAGGATTGAGGATTGAAGATTGGGAATTGAGGATTGAAGATTGAGGATTGAGGATTGAGGATTGAGGATTGAGGATTGAGGGTTGAGGATTGAAGATTGAATATTGATGATTGAAGATTGAGGATTAAGGATTGAGGATTGTGGATTGCGGACGTGGACTGAGGGTTGAGTGTTGATGTTTGAGGTCTGTGGATTGAGGATTGAGGATTGTGAATTGAGGATTGAGGATTGTGTATTGAGGATTGAAGAATGAGGATTGAGGATTGAGGATTGAGGATTGAGGATTGAGGATTGAGGATTGAGGATTGAGGATTGAGGATCGATGATTGAGGATTGAGTATTGAAGATTGAGTATTCATGACTGAGGATCGAGGATTGAGGATTGAGGCTTGAGGATTGACGATGAGGGCTGAGGGTTGAGGATTGAGGTTTGAGGACTGAGGACTGAGGATTGAGGTTTGAGAATTGAGGTTTGAGGACAGAGGATTGAGGATTGAAGATTGAGTATTGAGAATTGAAGATTGAGGATTGAGGATTGATGTTTGACGATTGACGATGAAGGCTGACGGTTGAGGATTGAAGAATGAGGATTGAGGGTTGAGGATTGAGGATTGAGAATTGAGAATTGCAGATTGAGTATTGAGGATTGAAGATTGAGTATTGTGGATTGAGGATTGAAGATTGAAGATTGAGGATTGAGGATTGAGGATGGAGGATGAGGGCTGAGGGTTGAGGATTGAGGTTTGAGTATTGAGGTTTGGGGAATGAGGATTGAGGATTGAGGATTGAGGATTGAGGATTGAGGATTGAGGATTGAGGATTGAGAATTGAAGATTGAGTATTCATTACTGAGGATTGAGGATTGAGGTTTGAGCATTGAGGATTGAGGATTGAAGATTGAGTATTGAGGATTGAGGATTGAGGATTGAGGGTTGAAGATTGAGTATTGAGGATTGAAGGTTGACGATTGAGTATTGAGGGTTGAGGATTGAGGATTTAAGGTTGAGGATTGGGTATTGAGGATCGAAGATTGAGGATTAAGGATTGAGGATTGAGGATTGAGGATTGAGGTTTGAGGATTGAAGATTGAGTATTGAGTATTGAAGGTTGTGGATTGAGGATTGAGGATTGAGGATTCGCGATTGAAGATTGAGGATTGGGTATTGAGGATTGAAGATTGAGTACTGAGGATTGAAGATTGAGGATTGAGGAATGAGGATTGAAGATTGAGGATTGGGTATTGAGGATTGAGGATTGAAGATTCAGTATTGAGGATTGATGATTGAGAATTGAGGATTGAGGATTGAACATTGAGGACTGAGTGTTGAGGGTTGAGTGATGAGGATTGATGTTTGTGGATAGAGATTTGAAGATTGCAGATTGAGTATTGAGTATTGAAATCTGCGAATTGACGATATTCTATTGGGGATTGAGGATTGACAACTGATTGTTGAGGACTGAGGTCTGAAGATTGAGGATTCAGGACTGAGGATTCAGAATTGAGGTTTGAGGACTGAGGATTGAGGTTTGAAGTTTGAGTATTTAGGATTGAAGGCTGAGGATTGAGGATTGAGGATTGAGGATTGGCGATAAGTTCTGAGGGTTGAGGATTGAACTTTGAGGGATGAGGACTGAGGTTTGAGGATTGAGAATTGAGGATTGAGGATTGAGGATTGAAGATTGAGGATTGGGTATTGAGGATTGAAGAATGAGGATTGAGCATTGAGGTCTGAGGATTGAGGATTGAAAATTGTCTATTGAGGATTGAAGGTTGAGGATTGAGGATTGAGGATTGAGGATTGAGGATTGAGGATGAGGACTGAGGGTTGAGGACTGAGGATTGAGAATTGAAGATTGAGTATTGAGGATTGAAGATCGAGGATTGTGGATTGAGGATTGAGGATTGAGGATTGAGTATTGAAGATTGAGGATTGATGATTGAGGATTGAGGATTGAGGATTGAGGATTGAGGATTGAGTATTGAAGATTGAGGATTGATGATTGAGGATTGAGGATTGAGGATTGAGGGTTGAGCATTGAGGATTGAGGATTGAAGATTGAGTATTGAGGATTGAAGATTGAGGATTGAGGATTGAGGATTGAGGATTGAGGATTGAGGTCTGAAGGTTGAGGATTTGGGACTGAGGATTGAAGATTGAGAATTGAGGATTGAGGATTGAGGATTGAAGATTGAGTATTGAGGATTGAAGGCTGAGGATTGAGGATTGAGGATTGAGGATTGACGATGAGGGCTGAGGGTTGTGGATTGAACTTTGAGGACTGAGGACTGAGGTTTGAGGATTGAGAATTGAGGATTGAGGATTGAGGATTGAAGATTGAGGATTGGGTATTGAGGATTGAAGAATGAGGATTGAGGATTGAGGACTGAGGATTGAGGATTGAAAATTGTGTATTGAGGATTGAAGATTGAGGATTGTGGATTGAGGATTGAGGATTGAGGATGAGGTCTGAGGGTTCAGGATAGAGGTTTGAGGACTGAGGACTGAGGATTGAGGATTGAGGATTGAGGATTGAAGATTGAGGATTGAGGATTGAGTGTTGAGGATTGAGTATTGAAGATTGAGGATTGATGATTGAGGATCGAGGATTGAGGATTGAGGATTGAGGATTGAGGATTGAGTATTGAAGATTGAGGATTGATGATTGAGGATTGAGGATTGAGGATTGAGGATTGAGGATGGAGCATTGAGGATTGAGGATTGAAGATAGAGTATTGAGGATTGAAGATTGAGGATTGAGGATTGAGAATTGAGGATTGAGGATTGAGGATTGAGGATTGAGGATTGAGGATTGAGGACTGAGGATTGAGGATTGAAGATTGAGGATTGGGTATTGAGGATTGAAGAATGAGGATTGAGGATTGAGGACTGAGGATTGAGGATTGAGAATTGTGTATTGAGGATTGAAGATTGAGGATTGAGGATTGAGGATTGAGGATCGAGGATGAGGTCTGAGGGTTGAGGATTGAGGTTTGAGGACTGAGGACTGAGGATTGAGGATTGAGGATTGAGGATTGATGATTGAGGATTGAGGATTGAGTATTGAGGATTGAGGATTGAAGGTTGAGTATTGAGGATTGAAGATTGTGTGTTGAGGATTGAGGATTGAGGATTGAGGATTGAGGACTGAGTATTGAGGATTGAGGATTGTGTATTGAGGATTGAAGATTAAGGATTGAGGACTGAGGATTGAGGATTGAGGATGAGGTCTGAGGGTTGACGATTGAGGTTTGAGGACTGAGGACTGAGGATTGAGGATTGAGGATTGAGGATTGATGAATGAGGATTGAATATTGAGGATTGCATACTGAGGATTGAAGATTGGGGATTGAGGATTGAGTATTAAGGATTGAGGATTGAAGGTTGAGTATTGAGGATTGAAGATTGTGTGTTGAGGATTGAGGATTGAGGATTGAGGATTGAAGATTGAGGATTGAGGATAGAGGATTGAAGATTGAGGATTGAGGATTGAAGATTGAGAATTGAGGGTTGAGGATTGAGGATTGAGGATGAGGACTAAGGGTTGAGGACTGAGGATTGAGGATTGAAGATTGAGTATTGAGGATTGAAGATTGTGGATTAAGGATTGAGGCTTGAGGATTGACGATGAGGGCTGAGGGTTGGGGATTGAACTTTGAGGACTGAGGGCTGAGGATTGAGGATTGAGAATTGAGGATTGAGGATTGAGGATGAGGGCTGAGGGTTGGGGATTGAACTTTGAGGACTGAGGACTGAGGATTCAGGATTGAGAATTGAAGATTGAGGATTGAGGATGGAAGATTGAGGATTGGGTATTGTGGATTGAAGAATGAGGATTGAGGATTGAGGACTGAGGATTGAGGATTGAAAATTGTGTATTGAGGATTGAAGATTGAGGATTGAGGATTGAATATTGAGGATTGAGGATTGAAGATTGAGGATAGAGAATGAGGTCTGAGGGTTGAGGATTGAGGTTTGAGGACTGAGGACTGAGGATTGAGGATTGAGGATTGAGGATTGATGATTGATGATTGAGGATTGAGGATTGAGTATTGAGGATTGAGGATTGAAGGTGGAGTATTGAGGATTGAAGATTGTGTGTTTAGGATTGAGGATTGAGGATTGAGGATTGAGGACTGAGGTTTGAGTATTGAAGATTGTGTATTGAGGATTGAAGATTGAGGATTGAGGATTGAGGATTGAGGATTGAGGATGAGGTCTGAGGGTTGAGGATTGAGGTTTGAGGACTGAGGACTGAGGATTGAGGATTGAGGATTGAGTATTGAGGATGGAGGATGAGGGCTGAGGGTGGTGGATTGAGGTTTGAGTATTGCATCCAGAGTATTCAGGATATTCTATTGAGTACTGAGAATTGAGGATTGATGGTTGAGTATTGAGGATTGAGGATTCAGGATTGAGGATTGAGGATTGAGTATTGAATATTGAGGATTGATGATTGAGGATTGAGGATTGAGGATTGAGGATTGAGGATTGAGTATTGAAGATTGAGGATTGATGATTGAGGATTGAGGATTGAGGAATGAGGATTGAGCATTGAGGATTGAGGATTGAAGATTGAGTATTGAGGATTGAAGATTGAGGATTGGGTATTGAGGATTGAAGGTGGAGTATTGAGGATTGAAGATTGTGTGTTTAGGATTGAGGATTGAGGATTGAGGATTGAGGACTGAGGATTGAGTATTGAAGATTGTGTATTGAGGATTGAAGATTGAGGATTGAGGATTGAGGATTGAGGCTTGAGGATGAGGTCTGAGGGTTGAAGATTGAGGTTTGAGGACTGAGGACTGAGGATTGAGGATTGAGGATTGAGGATTGATGATTGAGGATTGAGGATTGGGTATTGAGGATTGAGGATTGAAGGTGGAGTATTGAGGATTGAAGATTGTGTGTTTAGGATTGAGGATTGAGGATTGAGGATTGAGGACTGAGGATTGAGTATTGAAGATTGTGTATTGAGGATTGAAGATTGAGGAGTGAGGATTGAGGACTGAGGATTGAGGATTGAGGATTGAGGATTGAGGATCGAGGATTGAACGTTGAGGACTGAGTGTTGAGGGTTGAGTGACGAGGATTGATGTTTGTGGATAGAGATTTGAAGATTGCAGATTGAGTATTCTGTATTGATATCTGCGAATTGACGATATTCTATTGAGGATTGAGGATTGACAACTGATTGTTGCGGATTGAGGGCTCAAGATTGAGGATTCAGGACTGAGGATTCAGAATTGAGGTTTGAAGACTGAGGATTGCGGATTGAAGATTGAGTATTGAGGATTGAAAGCTGAGGATTGAGGATTGAGGATTGAGGATTGACGATGAGGGCTGAGGGTTGAGGATTGAACTTTGAGGTCTGAGGACTGAGGATTGAGGATTGAGAAATGAGGATTGAGGATTGAGGATTGAAGATTGAGGATTGGGTATTGAGGATTGAAGAATGAGGATTGAGGATTGAGGACTGAGGATTGAGGATTGAAGATTGTGTATTGAGGATTGAAGATTGAGGATTGAGGATTGAGGATTGAGGATTGAGGATGAGGTCTGAGGGTTGAAGATTGAGGTTTGAGGACTGAGGACTGAGGATTGAGGATTGAGGATTGAGGATTGATGATTGAGGATTGAGGATTGGGTATTGAGGATTGAGGATTGAAGGTGGAGTATTGAGGATTGAAGATTGTGTGTTTAGGATTGAGGATTGAGGATTGAGGATTGAGGACTGAGGATTGAGTATTGAAGATTGTGTATTGAGGATTGAAGATTGAGGATTGAGGATTGAGGATTGAGGCTTGAGGATGAGGTCTGAGGGTTGAGGATTGAGGTTTGAGGACTGAGGACTGAGGATTGAGGATTGAGGATTGAGTATTGAGGATGGAGGATGAGGGCTGAGGGTGGTGGATTGAGGTTTGAGTATTGCATCCAGAGAATTCAGGATATTCTATTGAGTACTGAGAATTGAGGATTGATGGTTGAGTATTGAGGATTGAGGATTCAGGATTGAGGATTGAGGATTGAGGATTGAGGACTGAGGATTGAGTATTGAAGATTGCGTATTGAGGATTGAGGATTGAGTATTGAGTATTGAGGATTGAAGGTTGAGTATTGAGGATTGAAGATTGTGTGTTGAGGATTGAGGATAGAGGATTGAGGATTGAGGATTGAGGATTGAGGATTGAGGATTGAAGATTGAGGATTGAGGATTGAAGATTGAGAATTGAGGGTTGAGGATTGAGGATTGAGGATGAGGACTGAGGGTTGAGGACTGAGGATTGAAAATTGAATATTGAGGATTGAAGATTGAGGATTGAGGATTGAGGATTCAGGTTTGGGGAATGAGGATTGAGGATTGAGTATTGAGGATTAAGGATTGAAGGTTGAGTATTGAGGATTGAAGATTGTGTGTCGAGGATTGAGGATACAGGATTGAGGATTGAGGATTGAGGATTGAGGATTGAGGATTGAAGATTGAGGATTGAGAATTGAAGATTGAGAATTGAGGGTTGAGGATTGAGGATTGAGGATGAGGACTGAGGGTTGAGGACTGAGGATTGAGGATTGAAGATTGAGTATTAAGGATTGAAGATTGAGGATTGAGGATTGAGGCTTGAGGACTGACGATGAGGATTGAGGATTGAGGATTGAGGACTGAGGATTGAAGATTGAATATTGATGATTGAGGATTGAGGATTGAGGATTGAAGATTGGGAATTGAGGATTGAGGATGGAGGATGAGGGCTGAGGGTTGAGGATTGAGGTTTGAGTATTGAGGTTTGGGGAATGAGGGTTGAGGATTGAGGATTGAGGATTGAGGATTGAGGATTGAGGATTGAGGATTGAGAATTGAAGATTGAGTATTCATTACTGAGGATTGAGGATTGAGGTTTGAGCATTGAGGATTGAGGATTGAGGTTTGAGGATTGAAGATTGAGTATTGAGTATTGAAGGTTGTGGATTGAGGATTGAGGATTGAGGATTCGCGATTGAAGATTGAGGATTGGGTATTGAGGATTGAAGATTGAGTACTGAGGATTGAAGATTGAGGATTGAGGAATGAGGATTGAAGATTGAGGATTGGGTATTGAGGATTGAGGATTGAAGATTCAGTATTGAGGATTGATGATTGAGAATTGAGGATTGAGGATTGAACATTGAGGACTGAGTGTTGAGGGTTGAGTGATGAGGATTGATGTTTGTGGATAGAGATTTGAAGATTGCAGATTGAGTATTGAGTATTGAAATCTGCGAATTGACGATATTCTATTGGGGATTGAGGATTGACAACTGATTGTTGAGGACTGAGGTCTGAAGATTGAGGATTCAGGACTGAGGATTCAGAATTGAGGTTTGAGAACTGAGGATTGAGGTTTGAAGTTTGAGTATTGAGGATTGAAGGCTGAGGATTGAGGATTGAGGATTGAGGATTGGCGATAAGTTCTGAGGGTTGAGGATTGAACTTTGAGGGATGAGGACTGAGGTTTGAGGATTGAGAATTGAGGATTGAGGATTGTGGATTGAAGATTGAGGATTGGGTATTGAGGATTGAAGAATGAGGATTGAGCATTGAGGTCTGAGGATTGAGGATTGAAAATTGTCTATTGAGGATTGAAGGTTGAGGATTGAGGATTGAGGATTGAGGATTGAGGATTGAGGATGAGGACTGAGGGTTGAGGACTGAGGATTGAGAATTGAAGATTCAGTATTGAGGATTGAAGATCGAGGATTGAGGATTGAGGATTGAGGATTGAGGATTGAGTATTGAAGATTGAGGATTGATGATTGAGGATTGAGGATTGAGGATTGAGGATTGAGGATTGAGTATTGAAGATTGAGGATTGATGATTGAGGATTGAGGATTGAGGATTGAGGGTTGAGCATTGAGGATTGAGGATTGAAGATTGAGTATTGAGGATTGAAGATTGAGGATTGAGGATTGAGGATTGAGGATTGAGGATTGAGGTCTGAAGGTTGAGGATTTGGGACTGAGGATTGAAGATTGAGAATTGAGGATTGAGGATTGAGGATTGAAGATTGAGTATTGAGGATTGAAGGCTGAGGATTGAGGATTGAGGATTGAGGATTGACGATGAGGGCTGAGGGTTGTGGATTGAACTTTGAGGACTGAGGACTCAGGTTTGAGGATTGAGAATTGAGGATTGAGGATTGAAGATTGAGGATTGGGTATTGAGGATTGAAGAATGAGGATTGAGGATTGAGGACTGAGGATTGAGGATTGAAAATTGTGTATTGAGGATTGAAGATTGAGGATTGTGGATTGAGGATTGAGGATTGAGGATGAGGTCTGAGGGTTGAGGATAGAGGTTTGAGGACTGAGGACTGAGGATTGAGGATTGAGGATTGAGGATTGAGGATTGAGGATTGAGTATTGAAGGTTGAGTATTGAGGTTTGAAGATTGTGTGTTGAGGATTGAGGAATGAGGATTGAGGATTGAGGATTGAGGATTGAGGATTGAAGATTGAGGATTGAGGATTGAAGATTGAGAATTGAGGGTTGAGGATTGAGGATTGAGGATGAGGACTGAGGGTTGAGGACTGAGGATTGAGAATTGAAGATTGAGTATTGAGGATTGAAGATTAAGGATTGAGGATTGAGGATTGAGGATTGAGGATTGAGTGTTGAAGATTGAGGATTGATGATTGAGGGTTGAGGATTGAGGATTGAGGATTGAGGATTGAGTATTGAAGATTGAGGATTGAGTATTGAAGATTGAGGATTGATGATTGAGGATTGAGGATTGAGGATTGAGGATTGAGGATTGAGGATTGAGGATTGAGGTCTGAAGGTTGAGGATTTGGGACTGAGGATTGAAGATTGAGAATTGAGGATTGAGGATTGAGGATTGAAGATTGAGTATTGAGGATTGAAGGCTGAGGATTGAGGATTGAGGATTGAGGATTGACGATGAGGGCTTAGGGTTGTGGATTGAACTTTGAGGACTGAGGACTGAGGTTTGAGGATTGAGAATTGAGGATTGAGGATTGAGGATTGAAGATTGAGGATTGGGTATTCAGGATTGAAGAATGAGGATTGAGGATTGAGGACTGAGGATTGAGGATTGAAGATTGAGGATTGTGGATTGAGGATTGAGGATTGAGGATGAGGTCTGAGGGTTGAGGATAGAGGTTTGAGGACTGAGGACTGAGGATTGAGGATTGAGGATTGAGGATTGAAGATTGAGGATTGAGGATTGAGTGTTGAGGATTGAGTATTGATGATTGAGGATTGATGATTGAGGATTGAGGATTGAGGATTGAGGATTGAGGATTGAGGATTGAGTATTGAAGATTGAGGATTGATGATTGAGGATTGAGGATTGAGGATTGAGGATTGAGCATTGAGGATTGAGGATTGAAGATTGAGTATTGAGGATTGAAGATTGAGGATTGAGGATTGAGGATTGAGGATTGAGGATTGAGGATTGAGGATTGAGGATTGAGGACTGAGGATTGAGGATTGAAGATTGAGGATTGGGTATTGAGGATTGAAGAATGAGGATTGAGGATTGAGGACTGAGGATTGAGGATTGAGAATTGTGTATTGAGGATTGAAGATTGAGGATTGAGGATTGAGGATTGAGGATTGAGGATTGATGATTGAGGATTGAGGATTGAGTATTGAGGATTGAGGATTGAAGGTTGAGTATTGAGGATTGAAGATTGTGTGTTGAGGATTGAGGATTGAGGATTGAGGATTGAGGACTGAGGATTGAGGATTGAGAATTGTGTATTGAGGATTGAAGATTGAGGATTGAGGATTGAGGATTGAGGATCGAGGATGAGGTCTGAGGGTTGAGGATTGAGGTTTGAGGACTGAGGACTGAGGATTGAGGATTGAGGATTGAGGATTGATGATTGAGGATTGAGGATTGAGTATTGAGCATTGAGGATTGAAGGTTGAGTATTGAGGATTGAAGATTGTGTGTTGAGGATTGAGGATTGAGGATTGAGGATTGAGGACTGAGGATTGAGGATTGAAGATTGTGTATTGAGGATTGAAGATTGAGGATTGAGGACTGAGGATTGAGGATTGAGGGTGAGGTCTGAGGGTTGAGGATTGAGGTTTGAGGACTGAGGACTGAGGATTGAGGATTGAGGATTGAGGATTGATGAATGAGGATTGAATATTGAGGATTGCATACTGAGGATTGAAGATTGGGGATTGAGGATTGAGTATTAAGGATTGAGGATTGAAGGTTGAGTATTGAGGATTGAAGATTGTGTGTTGAGGATTGAGGATTGAGGATTGAGGATTGAAGATTGAGGATTGAGGATAGGGGATTGAAGATTGAGGATTGAGGATTGAAGATTGAGAATTGAGGGTTGAGGTTTGAGGATTGAGGATGAGGACTGAGGGTTGAGGACTGAGGATTGAGGATTGAAGATTGAGTATTGAGGATTGAAGATTGTGGATTGAGGATTGAGGCTTGAGGATTGACGATGAGGGCTGAGGGTTGGGGATTGAACTTTGAGGACTGAGGGCTGAGGATTGAGGATTGAGAATTGAGGATTGAGGATTGAGGATGAGGGCTGAGGGTTGGGGATTGAACTTTGAGGACTGAGGACTGAGGATTCAGGATTGAGAATTGAGGATTGAGGATTGAGGATGGAAGATTGAGGATTGGGTATTGTGGATTGAAGAATGAGGATTGAGGATTGAGGACTGAGGATTGAGGATTGAAAATTGTGTATTGAGGATTGAAGATTGAGGATTGACGATTGAAGATTGAGGATTGAGGATTGAAGATTGAGGATAGAGGATGAGGTCTGAGGGTTGAGGGTTGAGGTTTGAGGACAGAGGACTGAGGATTGAGGATTGAGGATTAAGGATTGATGATTGAGGATTGAGGATTGAGTATTGAGGATTGAGGATTGAAGGTGGAGTATTGAGGATTGAAGATTGTGTGTTTAGGATTGAGGATTGAGGATTGAGGATTGAGGACTGAGGATTGAGTATTGAAGATTGTGTATTGAGGATTGAAGATTGAGGATTGAGGATTGAGGATTGAGGATTGAGGATTGAGGATGAGGTCTGAGGGTTGAGGATTGAGGTTTGAGGACTGAGGACTGAGGATTGAGGATTGAGGATTGAGAATTGAGGATGGAGGATGAGGGCTGTGGGTGGTGGATTGAGGTTTGAGTATTGCATACAGAGAATTCAGGATATTCTATTGAGTACTGAGAATTGAGGATTGATGGTTGAGTATTGAGGATTGAGGATTCAGGATTGAGGATTGAGGATTGAGTATTGAATATTGAGGATTGATGATTGAGGATTGAGGATTGAGGATTGATGATTGAGGATTGAGGATTGAGGAATGAGGATTGAGCATTGAGGATTGAGGATTGAAGATTGAGTATTGAGGATTGAAGATTGAGGATTGGGTATTGAGGATTGAAGAATGAGGAGTGAGGATTGAGGACTGAGGATTGAGGATTGAAAATTGTGTATTGAGGGTTGAGGACTGAGGATTGAGGATTGAGGATTGAGGACTGAAGATTGAGGATTTGGGACTGAGGATTGAAGATTGAGGATTGAGGATTGAGGATTGAGGATTGAGGATTGAGTATTGAGGATGGAGGATGAGGGCTGAGGGTGGTGGATTGAGGTTTGAGTATTGCATCCAGAGAATTCAGGATATTCTATTGAGTACTGAGAATTGAGGATTGATGGTTGAGTATTGAGGATTGAGGATTCAGGATTGAGGATTGAGGATTGAGTATTGAATATTGAGGATTGATGATTGAGGATTGAGGATTGAGGATTGAGGATTGAGGATTGAGTATTGAAGATTGGGGATTGACGATTGAGGATTGAGGATTGAGGAATGAGGATTGAGCATTGAGGATTGAGGATTGAAGATTGAGTATTGAGGATTGAAGATTGAGGATTGGGTATTGAGGATTGAAGAACGAGGAGTGAGGATTGAGGACTGAGGATTGAGGATTGAAAATTGTGTATTGAGGGTTGAGGATTGAGGATTGAGGATTGAGGATTGAGGACTGAAGATTGAGGATTTGGGACTGAGGATTGAAGATTGAGGATTGAGGATTGAGGATTGAGGATTGAACGTTGAGAACTGAGTGTTGAGGGTTGAGTGACGAGGATTGATGTTTGTGGATAGAGATTTGAAGATTGCAGATTGAGTATTGTGTATTGATATCTGCGAATTGACGATATTCTATTGAGGATTGAGGATTGACAACTGATTGTTGAGGATTGAGGGCTCAAGATTGAGGATTCAGGACTGAGGATTCAGAATTGAGGTTTGAGGACTGAGGATTGAGGATTGAAGATTGAGTATTGAGGATTGAAAGCTGAGGATTGAGGATTGAGGATTGAGGATTGACGATGAGGGCTGAGGGTTGAGGATTGAACTTTGAGGACTGAGGACTGAGGATTGAGGATTGAGAATTGAGGATTGAGGATTGAGGATTGAAGATTGAGGATTGGGTATTGAGGATTGAAGAATGAGGATTGAGGATTGAGGACTGAGGATTGAGGATTGAAGATTGTGTATTGAGGATTGAGGATTGAGGATTGAGGATTGAGGATGAGGTCTGAGGGTTGAAGATTGAGGTTTGAGGACTGAGGACTGAGGATTGAGGATTGAGGACTGAGGATTGATGATTGAGGATTGAGGATTGGGTATTGAGGATTGAGGATTGAAGGTGGAGTATTGAGGATTGAAGATTGTGTGTATAGGATTGAGGATTGAGGATTGAGGATTGAGGACTGAGGATTGAGTATTGAAGATTGTGTATTGAGGATTGAAGATTGAGGATTGAGGATTGAGGATTGAGGCTCGAGGATGAGGTCTGAGGGATGAGGATTGAGGTTTGAGGCCTGAGGACTGAGGATTGAGGATTGAGGATTGAGTATTGAGGATGGAGGATGAGGGCTGAGGGTGGTGGATTGAGGTTTGAGTATTGCATCCAGAGAATTCAGGATGTTCTATTGAGTACTGAGAATTGAGGATTGATGGTTGAGTATTGAGGATTGAGGATTCAGGATTGAGGATTGAGGATTGAGGATTGAGGACTGAGGATTGAGTATTGAAGATTGTGTATTGAGGATTGAGGATTGAGTATTGAGGATTGAGGATTGAAGGTTGAGTATTGAGGATTGAAGATTGTGTGTTGAGGATTGAGGATAGAGGATTGAGGATTGAGGATTGAGGATTGAGGATTGAGGATTGAAGATTGAGGATTGAGGATTGAAGATTGAGAATTGAGGGTTGAGGATTGAGGATTGAGGATGAGGACTGAGGGTTGAGGACTGAGGATTGAAAATTGAATATTGAGGATTGAAGATTGAGGATTGAGGATTGAGGATTCAGGTTTGGGGAATGAGGATTGAGGATTGAGTATTGAGGATTGAGGATTGAAGGTTGAGTATTGAGGATTGAAGATTGTGTCTTGAGGATTGAGGATAGAGGATTGAGGATTGAGGATTGAGGATTGATGATTGAGGATTGAGGATTGAGGATTGAGGAGTGAGGATTGAGGATTGATGATTGAGGATCGATGATTGAGGATTGAGTATTGAAGATTGAGTATTCGTGACTGAGGATCGAGGATTGAGGATTGAGGCTTGAGGATTGACGATGAGGGCTGAGGTTTGAGGATTGAGGTTTGAGGACTGAGGACTGAGGATTGAGGTTTGAGAATTGAGGTTTGAGGACACAGGATTGAGGATTGAAGATTGAGTATTGAGAATTGAAGATTGAGTATTGTGGATTGAGGATTGAAGATTGAAGATTGATGATTGAGGATTGAGGATGGATGATGAGGGCTGAGGGTTGAGGATTGAGGTTTGAGTATTGTGGTTTGGGGAATGAGGATTGAGGATTGAGGATTGAGGATTGAGGATTGAGGATTGAGGATTGAGGATTGAGAATTGAAGATTGAGTATTCATTACTGAGGATTGAGGATTGAGGTTTGAGCATTGAGGATTGAGGATTGAAGATTGAGTATTGAGGATTGAGGATTGAGGATTGAGGGTTGAAGATTGAGTATTGAGGATTGAAGGTTGACGATTGAGTATTGAGGGTTGAGGATTGAGGATTTAAGATTGAGGATTGGGTATTGAGGATCGAAGATTGAGGATTAAGGATTGAGGATTGAGGATTGAGGATTGAGGTTTGAGGATTGAAGATTGAGTATTGAGTATTGAAGGTTGTGGATTGAGGATTGAGGATTGAGGACTCGCGATTGAAGATTGAGGATTGGGTATTGAGGATTGAAGATTGAGTACTGAGGATTGAAGATTGAGGATTGAGGAATGAGGATTGAAGATTGAGGATTGGGTGTTGAGGATTGAGGATTGAAGATTCAGTATTGAGGATTGATGATTGAGAATTGAGGATTGAGGAGGGAACATTGAGGACTGAGTGTTGAGGGTTGAGTGATGAGGATTGATGTTTGTGGATAGAGATTTGAAGATTGCAGATTGAGTATTGAGTATTGAAATCTGCGAATTGACGATATTCTATTCGGGATTGAGGATTGACAACTGATTGTTGAGGACTGAGGTCTGAAGATTGAGGATTCAGGACTGAGGATTCAGAATTGAGGTTTGAGAACTGAGGATTGAGGTTTGAAGTTTGAGTATTGAGGATTGAAGGCTGAGGATTGAGGATTGAGGATTGAGGATTGGCGATAAGTTCTGAGGGTTGAGGATTGAACTTTGAGGGATGAGGACTGAGGTTTGAGGATTGAGAATTGAGGATTGAGGATTGAGGATTGAGGATTGAGGATTGGGTATTGAGGATTGAAGAAAGAGGATTGAGCATTGAGGTCTGAGGATTGAGGATTGAAAATTGTCTATTGAGGATTGAAGGTTGAGGATTGAGGATTGAGGATTGAGGATTGAGGATTGAGGATGAGGACTGAGGGTTGAGGACTGAGGATTGAGAATTGAAGATTCAGTATTGAGGATTGAAGATCGAGGATTGAGGATTGGGGATTGAGGATTGAGGATTGAGGATTGAGTATTGAAGATTGAGGATTGATGATTGAGGATTGAGGATTGAGGATTGAGGATTGAGGATTGAGTATTGAAGACTGAGGATTGATGATTGAGGATTGAGGATTGAGGATTGAGGGTTGAGCATTGAGGATTGAGGATTGAAGATTGAGTATTGAGGATTGAAGATTGAGGATTGAGGATTGAGGATTGAGGATTGAGGATTGAGGTCTGAAGGTTGAGGATTTGGGACTGAGGATTGAAGATTGAGAATTGAGGATTGAGGATTGAGGATTGAAGATTGAGTATTGAGGATTGAAGGCTGAGGATTGAGGATTGAGGATTGAGGATTGACGATGATGGCTGAGGGTTGTGGATTGAACTTTGAGGACTGAGGACTGAGGTTTGAGGATTGAGAATTGAGGATTGAGGATTGAGGATTGAAGATTGAGGATTGGGTATTGAGGATTGAAGAATGAGGATTGAGGATTGAGGACTGAGGATTGAGGATTGAAAATTGTGTATTGAGGATTGAAGATTGAGGATTGTGGATTGAGGATTGAGGATTGAGGATGAGGTCTGAGGGTTGACGATAGAGGTTTGAGGACTGAGGACTGAGGATTGAGGATTGAGGATTGAGGATTGAAGATTGAGGATTGAGGATTGAGTGTTGAGGATTGAGTATTGAAGATTGAGGATTGAGGATTGAGGATTGAGGGTTGAGCATTGAGGATTGAGGATTGAAGATTGAGTATTGAGGATTGAAGATTGAGGATTGAGGATTGAGGATTGAGGATTGAGGATTGAGGTCTGAAGGTTGAGGATTTGGGACTGAGGATTGAAGATTGAGAATTGAGGATTGAGGATTGAGGATTGAAGATTGAGTATTGAGGATTGAAGGCTGAGGATTGAGGATTGAGGATTGAGGATTGACGATGATGGCTGAGGGTTGTGGATTGAACTTTGAGGACTGAGGACTGAGGTTTGAGGATTGAGAATTGAGGATTGAGGATTGAGGATTGAAGATTGAGGATTGGGTATTGAGGATTGAAGAATGAGGATTGAGGATTGAGGACTGAGGATTGAGGATTGAAAATTGTGTATTGAGGATTGAAGATTGAGGATTGTGGATTGAGGATTGAGGATTGAGGATGAGGTCTGAGGGTTGAGGATAGAGGTTTGAGGACTGAGGACTGAGGATTGAGGATTGAGGATTGAGGATTGAAGATTGAGGATTGAGGATTGAGTGTTGAGGATTGAGTATTGAAGATTGAGGATTGATGATTGAGGATTGAGGATTGAGGATTGAGGATTGAGGATTGAGGATTGAGTATTGAACATTGAGGATTGATGATTGAGGATTGAGGATTGAGGACTGAGGATTGAGGATTGAAAATTGTGTATTGAGGATTGAAGATTGAGGATTGAGGATTGAGGATTGAGGATCGAGGATGAGGTCTGAGGGTTGAGGATTGAGGTTTGAGGACTGAGGACTGAGGATTGAGGATTGAGGATTGAGGATTGATGATTGAGGATTGAGGATTGAGTATTGAGGATTGAGGATTGAAGGTTGAGTATTGAGGATTGAAGATTGTGTGTTGAGGATTGAGGATTGAGGATTGAGGATTGAGGACTGAGGATTGAGGATTGAAGATTGTGTATTGAGGATTGAAGATTGAGGATTGAGGACTGAGGATTGAGGATTGAGGATGAGGTCTGAGGGTTGAGGATTGAGGTTTGAGGACTGAGGACTGAGGATTGAGGATTGAGGATTGAGGATTGAGGATTGATGAATGAGGATTGAATATTGAGGATTGCATACTGAGGATTGAAGATTGGGGATTGAGGATTGAGTATTAAGGATTGAGGATTGAAGGTTGAGTATTGAGGATTGAAGATTGTGTGTTGAGGATTGAGGATTGAGGATTGAGGATTGAAGATTGAGGATTGAGGATAGAGGATTGAAGATTGAGGATTGAGGATTGAAGATTGAGAATTGAGGGTTGAGGATTGAGGATTGAGGATGAGGACTGAGGGTTGAGGACTGAGGATTGAGGATTGAAGGTTGAGTATTGAGGATTGAAGATTGTGGATTGAGGATTGAGGCTTGAGGATTGACGATGAGGGCTGAGGGTTGGGGATTGAACTTTGAGGACTGAGGGCTGAGGATTGAGGATTGAGAATTGAGGATTGAGGATTGAGGATGAGGGCTGAGGGTTGGGGATTGAACTTTGAGGACTGAGGACTGAGGATTCAGGATTGAGAATTGAGGATTGAGGATTGAGGATGGAAGATTGAGGATTGGGTATTGTGGATTGAAGAATGAGGATTGAGGATTGAGGACTGAGGATTGAGGATTGAAAATTGTGTATTGAGGATTGAAGATTGAGGATTGAGGATTGAAGATTGAGGATTGAGGATTGAAGATTGAGGATAGAGGATGGGGTCTGAGGGTTGAGGATTGAGGTTTGAGGACTGAGGACTGAGGATTGAGGATTGAGGATTGAGTATTGAATATTGAGGATTGATGATTGAGGATTGAGGATTGAGGATTGAGGATTGAGGATTGAGTATTGAAGATTGAGGATTGATGATTGAGGATTGAGGATTGAGGAATGAGGATTGAGCATCGAGGATTGAGGATTGAAGATTGAGTATTGAGGATTGAAGATTGAGGATTGGGTATTGAGGATTGAAGAATGAGGAGTGAGGATTGAGGACTGAGGATTGAGGATTGAAAATTGTGTATTGAGGGTTGAGGATTGAGGATTGAGGATTGAGGATTGAGGACTGAAGATTGAGGATTTGGGACTGAGGATTGAAGATTGAGGATTGAGGATTGAGGATTGAAGATTGAGTATTGAGGATTGAAAGCTGAGGATTGAGGATTGAGGATTGAGGATTGACGATGAGGGCTGAGGGTTGAGGATTGAACTTTGAGGACTGAGGACTGAGGATTGAGGATTGAGGATTGAGGATTGAGGATTGAAGATTGAGGATTGTGGATTGAGGATTGAGGATTGAGGATGAGGTCTGAGGGTTGAGGATAGAGGTTTGAGGACTGAGGACTGAGGATTGAGGATTGAGGATTGAGGATTGAAGATTGAGGATTGAGGATTGAGTGTTGAGGATTGAGTATTGATGATTGAGGATTGATGATTGAGGATTGAGGATTGAGGATTGAGGATTGAGGATTGAGGATTGAGTATTGAAGATTGAGGATTGATGATTGAGGATTGAGGATTGAGGATTGAGGATTGAGCATTGAGGATTGAGGATTGAAGATTGAGTATTGAGGATTGAAGATTGAGGATTGAGGATTGAGGATTGAGGATTGAGGATTGAGGATTGAGGATTGAGGATTGAGGACTGAGGATTGAGGATTGAAGATTGAGGATTGGGTATTGAGGATTGAAGAATGAGGATTGAGGATTGAGGACTGAGGATTGAGGATTGAGAATTGTGTATTGAGGATTGAAGATTGAGGATTGAGGATTGAGGATTGAGGATTGAGGATTGATGATTGAGGATTGAGGATTGAGTATTGAGGATTGAGGATTGAAGGTTGAGTATTGAGGATTGAAGATTGTGTGTTGAGGATTGAGGATTGAGGATTGAGGATTGAGGACTGAGGATTGAGGATTGAGAATTGTGTATTGAGGATTGAAGATTGAGGATTGAGGATTGAGGATTGAGGATCGAGGATGAGGTCTGAGGGTTGAGGATTGAGGTTTGAGGACTGAGGACTGAGGATTGAGGATTGAGGATTGAGGATTGATGATTGAGGATTGAGGATTGAGTATTGAGCATTGAGGATTGAAGGTTGAGTATTGAGGATTGAAGATTGTGTGTTGAGGATTGAGGATTGAGGATTGAGGATTGAGGACTGAGGATTGAGGATTGAAGATTGTGTATTGAGGATTGAAGATTGAGGATTGAGGACTGAGGATTGAGGATTGAGGGTGAGGTCTGAGGGTTGAGGATTGAGGTTTGAGGACTGAGGACTGAGGATTGAGGATTGAGGATTGAGGATTGATGAATGAGGATTGAATATTGAGGATTGCATACTGAGGATTGAAGATTGGGGATTGAGGATTGAGTATTAAGGATTGAGGATTGAAGGTTGAGTATTGAGGATTGAAGATTGTGTGTTGAGGATTGAGGATTGAGGATTGAGGATTGAAGATTGAGGATTGAGGATAGGGGATTGAAGATTGAGGATTGAGGATTGAAGATTGAGAATTGAGGGTTGAGGTTTGAGGATTGAGGATGAGGACTGAGGGTTGAGGACTGAGGATTGAGGATTGAAGATTGAGTATTGAGGATTGAAGATTGTGGATTGAGGATTGAGGCTTGAGGATTGACGATGAGGGCTGAGGGTTGGGGATTGAACTTTGAGGACTGAGGGCTGAGGATTGAGGATTGAGAATTGAGGATTGAGGATTGAGGATGAGGGCTGAGGGTTGGGGATTGAACTTTGAGGACTGAGGACTGAGGATTCAGGATTGAGAATTGAGGATTGAGGATTGAGGATGGAAGATTGAGGATTGGGTATTGTGGATTGAAGAATGAGGATTGAGGATTGAGGACTGAGGATTGAGGATTGAAAATTGTGTATTGAGGATTGAAGATTGAGGATTGACGATTGAAGATTGAGGATTGAGGATTGAAGATTGAGGATAGAGGATGAGGTCTGAGGGTTGAGGGTTGAGGTTTGAGGACAGAGGACTGAGGATTGAGGATTGAGGATTAAGGATTGATGATTGAGGATTGAGGATTGAGTATTGAGGATTGAGGATTGAAGGTGGAGTATTGAGGATTGAAGATTGTGTGTTTAGGATTGAGGATTGAGGATTGAGGATTGAGGACTGAGGATTGAGTATTGAAGATTGTGTATTGAGGATTGAAGATTGAGGATTGAGGATTGAGGATTGAGGATTGAGGATTGAGGATGAGGTCTGAGGGTTGAGGATTGAGGTTTGAGGACTGAGGACTGAGGATTGAGGATTGAGGATTGAGAATTGAGGATGGAGGATGAGGGCTGTGGGTGGTGGATTGAGGTTTGAGTATTGCATACAGAGAATTCAGGATATTCTATTGAGTACTGAGAATTGAGGATTGATGGTTGAGTATTGAGGATTGAGGATTCAGGATTGAGGATTGAGGATTGAGTATTGAATATTGAGGATTGATGATTGAGGATTGAGGATTGAGGATTGATGATTGAGGATTGAGGATTGAGGAATGAGGATTGAGCATTGAGGATTGAGGATTGAAGATTGAGTATTGAGGATTGAAGATTGAGGATTGGGTATTGAGGATTGAAGAATGAGGAGTGAGGATTGAGGACTGAGGATTGAGGATTGAAAATTGTGTATTGAGGGTTGAGGACTGAGGATTGAGGATTGAGGATTGAGGACTGAAGATTGAGGATTTGGGACTGAGGATTGAAGATTGAGGATTGAGGATTGAGGATTGAGGATTGAGGATTGAGTATTGAGGATGGAGGATGAGGGCTGAGGGTGGTGGATTGAGGTTTGAGTATTGCATCCAGAGAATTCAGGATATTCTATTGAGTACTGAGAATTGAGGATTGATGGTTGAGTATTGAGGATTGAGGATTCAGGATTGAGGATTGAGGATTGAGTATTGAATATTGAGGATTGATGATTGAGGATTGAGGATTGAGGATTGAGGATTGAGGATTGAGTATTGAAGATTGGGGATTGACGATTGAGGATTGAGGATTGAGGAATGAGGATTGAGCATTGAGGATTGAGGATTGAAGATTGAGTATTGAGGATTGAAGATTGAGGATTGGGTATTGAGGATTGAAGAACGAGGAGTGAGGATTGAGGACTGAGGATTGAGGATTGAAAATTGTGTATTGAGGGTTGAGGATTGAGGATTGAGGATTGAGGATTGAGGACTGAAGATTGAGGATTTGGGACTGAGGATTGAAGATTGAGGATTGAGGATTGAGGATTGAGGATTGAACGTTGAGAACTGAGTGTTGAGGGTTGAGTGACGAGGATTGATGTTTGTGGATAGAGATTTGAAGATTGCAGATTGAGTATTGTGTATTGATATCTGCGAATTGACGATATTCTATTGAGGATTGAGGATTGACAACTGATTGTTGAGGATTGAGGGCTCAAGATTGAGGATTCAGGACTGAGGATTCAGAATTGAGGTTTGAGGACTGAGGATTGAGGATTGAAGATTGAGTATTGAGGATTGAAAGCTGAGGATTGAGGATTGAGGATTGAGGATTGACGATGAGGGCTGAGGGTTGAGGATTGAACTTTGAGGACTGAGGACTGAGGATTGAGGATTGAGAATTGAGGATTGAGGATTGAGGATTGAAGATTGAGGATTGGGTATTGAGGATTGAAGAATGAGGATTGAGGATTGAGGACTGAGGATTGAGGATTGAAGATTGTGTATTGAGGATTGAGGATTGAGGATTGAGGATTGAGGATGTGGTCTGAGGGTTGAAGATTGAGGTTTGAGGACTGAGGACTGAGGATTGAGGATTGAGGACTGAGGATTGATGATTGAGGATTGAGGATTGGGTATTGAGGATTGAGGATTGAAGGTGGAGTATTGAGGATTGAAGATTGTGTGTATAGGATTGAGGATTGAGGATTGAGGATTGAGGACTGAGGATTGAGTATTGAAGATTGTGTATTGAGGATTGAAGATTGAGGATTGAGGATTGAGGATTGAGGCTCGAGGATGAGGTCTGAGGGATGAGGATTGAGGTTTGAGGCCTGAGGACTGAGGATTGAGGATTGAGGATTGAGTATTGAGGATGGAGGATGAGGGCTGAGGGTGGTGGATTGAGGTTTGAGTATTGCATCCAGAGAATTCAGGATGTTCTATTGAGTACTGAGAATTGAGGATTGATGGTTGAGTATTGAGGATTGAGGATTCAGGATTGAGGATTGAGGATTGAGGATTGAGGACTGAGGATTGAGTATTGAAGATTGTGTATTGAGGATTGAGGATTGAGTATTGAGGATTGAGGATTGAAGGTTGAGTATTGAGGATTGAAGATTGTGTGTTGAGGATTGAGGATAGAGGATTGAGGATTGAGGATTGAGGATTGAGGATTGAGGATTGAAGATTGAGGATTGAGGATTGAAGATTGAGAATTGAGGGTTGAGGATTGAGGATTGAGGATGAGGACTGAGGGTTGAGGACTGAGGATTGAAAATTGAATATTGAGGATTGAAGATTGAGGATTGAGGATTGAGGATTCAGGTTTGGGGAATGAGGATTGAGGATTGAGTATTGAGGATTGAGGATTGAAGGTTGAGTATTGAGGATTGAAGATTGTGTCTTGAGGATTGAGGATAGAGGATTGAGGATTGAGGATTGAGGATTGATGATTGAGGATTGAGGATTGAGGATTGAGGAGTGAGGATTGAGGATTGATGATTGAGGATCGATGATTGAGGATTGAGTATTGAAGATTGAGTATTCGTGACTGAGGATCGAGGATTGAGGATTGAGGCTTGAGGATTGACGATGAGGGCTGAGGTTTGAGGATTGAGGTTTGAGGACTGAGGACTGAGGATTGAGGTTTGAGAATTGAGGTTTGAGGACACAGGATTGAGGATTGAAGATTGAGTATTGAGAATTGAAGATTGAGTATTGTGGATTGAGGATTGAAGATTGAAGATTGATGATTGAGGATTGAGGATGGATGATGAGGGCTGAGGGTTGAGGATTGAGGTTTGAGTATTGTGGTTTGGGGAATGAGGATTGAGGATTGAGGATTGAGGATTGAGGATTGAGGATTGAGGATTGAGGATTGAGAATTGAAGATTGAGTATTCATTACTGAGGATTGAGGATTGAGGTTTGAGCATTGAGGATTGAGGATTGAAGATTGAGTATTGAGGATTGAGGATTGAGGATTGAGGGTTGAAGATTGAGTATTGAGGATTGAAGGTTGACGATTGAGTATTGAGGGTTGAGGATTGAGGATTTAAGATTGAGGATTGGGTATTGAGGATCGAAGATTGAGGATTAAGGATTGAGGATTGAGGATTGAGGATTGAGGTTTGAGGATTGAAGATTGAGTATTGAGTATTGAAGGTTGTGGATTGAGGATTGAGGATTGAGGACTCGCGATTGAAGATTGAGGATTGGGTATTGAGGATTGAAGATTGAGTACTGAGGATTGAAGATTGAGGATTGAGGAATGAGGATTGAAGATTGAGGATTGGGTGTTGAGGATTGAGGATTGAAGATTCAGTATTGAGGATTGATGATTGAGAATTGAGGATTGAGGAGGGAACATTGAGGACTGAGTGTTGAGGGTTGAGTGATGAGGATTGATGTTTGTGGATAGAGATTTGAAGATTGCAGATTGAGTATTGAGTATTGAAATCTGCGAATTGACGATATTCTATTCGGGATTGAGGATTGACAACTGATTGTTGAGGACTGAGGTCTGAAGATTGAGGATTCAGGACTGAGGATTCAGAATTGAGGTTTGAGAACTGAGGATTGAGGTTTGAAGTTTGAGTATTGAGGATTGAAGGCTGAGGATTGAGGATTGAGGATTGAGGATTGGCGATAAGTTCTGAGGGTTGAGGATTGAACTTTGAGGGATGAGGACTGAGGTTTGAGGATTGAGAATTGAGGATTGAGGATTGAGGATTGAGGATTGAGGATTGGGTATTGAGGATTGAAGAAAGAGGATTGAGCATTGAGGTCTGAGGATTGAGGATTGAAAATTGTCTATTGAGGATTGAAGGTTGAGGATTGAGGATTGAGGATTGAGGATTGAGGATTGAGGATGAGGACTGAGGGTTGAGGACTGAGGATTGAGAATTGAAGATTCAGTATTGAGGATTGAAGATCGAGGATTGAGGATTGGGGATTGAGGATTGAGGATTGAGGATTGAGTATTGAAGATTGAGGATTGATGATTGAGGATTGAGGATTGAGGATTGAGGATTGAGGATTGAGTATTGAAGACTGAGGATTGATGATTGAGGATTGAGGATTGAGGATTGAGGGTTGAGCATTGAGGATTGAGGATTGAAGATTGAGTATTGAGGATTGAAGATTGAGGATTGAGGATTGAGGATTGAGGATTGAGGATTGAGGTCTGAAGGTTGAGGATTTGGGACTGAGGATTGAAGATTGAGAATTGAGGATTGAGGATTGAGGATTGAAGATTGAGTATTGAGGATTGAAGGCTGAGGATTGAGGATTGAGGATTGAGGATTGACGATGATGGCTGAGGGTTGTGGATTGAACTTTGAGGACTGAGGACTGAGGTTTGAGGATTGAGAATTGAGGATTGAGGATTGAGGATTGAAGATTGAGGATTGGGTATTGAGGATTGAAGAATGAGGATTGAGGATTGAGGACTGAGGATTGAGGATTGAAAATTGTGTATTGAGGATTGAAGATTGAGGATTGTGGATTGAGGATTGAGGATTGAGGATGAGGTCTGAGGGTTGACGATAGAGGTTTGAGGACTGAGGACTGAGGATTGAGGATTGAGGATTGAGGATTGAAGATTGAGGATTGAGGATTGAGTGTTGAGGATTGAGTATTGAAGATTGAGGATTGAGGATTGAGGATTGAGGGTTGAGCATTGAGGATTGAGGATTGAAGATTGAGTATTGAGGATTGAAGATTGAGGATTGAGGATTGAGGATTGAGGATTGAGGATTGAGGTCTGAAGGTTGAGGATTTGGGACTGAGGATTGAAGATTGAGAATTGAGGATTGAGGATTGAGGATTGAAGATTGAGTATTGAGGATTGAAGGCTGAGGATTGAGGATTGAGGATTGAGGATTGACGATGATGGCTGAGGGTTGTGGATTGAACTTTGAGGACTGAGGACTGAGGTTTGAGGATTGAGAATTGAGGATTGAGGATTGAGGATTGAAGATTGAGGATTGGGTATTGAGGATTGAAGAATGAGGATTGAGGATTGAGGACTGAGGATTGAGGATTGAAAATTGTGTATTGAGGATTGAAGATTGAGGATTGTGGATTGAGGATTGAGGATTGAGGATGAGGTCTGAGGGTTGAGGATAGAGGTTTGAGGACTGAGGACTGAGGATTGAGGATTGAGGATTGAGGATTGAAGATTGAGGATTGAGGATTGAGTGTTGAGGATTGAGTATTGAAGATTGAGGATTGATGATTGAGGATTGAGGATTGAGGATTGAGGATTGAGGATTGAGGATTGAGTATTGAACATTGAGGATTGATGATTGAGGATTGAGGATTGAGGACTGAGGATTGAGGATTGAAAATTGTGTATTGAGGATTGAAGATTGAGGATTGAGGATTGAGGATTGAGGATCGAGGATGAGGTCTGAGGGTTGAGGATTGAGGTTTGAGGACTGAGGACTGAGGATTGAGGATTGAGGATTGAGGATTGATGATTGAGGATTGAGGATTGAGTATTGAGGATTGAGGATTGAAGGTTGAGTATTGAGGATTGAAGATTGTGTGTTGAGGATTGAGGATTGAGGATTGAGGATTGAGGACTGAGGATTGAGGATTGAAGATTGTGTATTGAGGATTGAAGATTGAGGATTGAGGACTGAGGATTGAGGATTGAGGATGAGGTCTGAGGGTTGAGGATTGAGGTTTGAGGACTGAGGACTGAGGATTGAGGATTGAGGATTGAGGATTGAGGATTGATGAATGAGGATTGAATATTGAGGATTGCATACTGAGGATTGAAGATTGGGGATTGAGGATTGAGTATTAAGGATTGAGGATTGAAGGTTGAGTATTGAGGATTGAAGATTGTGTGTTGAGGATTGAGGATTGAGGATTGAGGATTGAAGATTGAGGATTGAGGATAGAGGATTGAAGATTGAGGATTGAGGATTGAAGATTGAGAATTGAGGGTTGAGGATTGAGGATTGAGGATGAGGACTGAGGGTTGAGGACTGAGGATTGAGGATTGAAGGTTGAGTATTGAGGATTGAAGATTGTGGATTGAGGATTGAGGCTTGAGGATTGACGATGAGGGCTGAGGGTTGGGGATTGAACTTTGAGGACTGAGGGCTGAGGATTGAGGATTGAGAATTGAGGATTGAGGATTGAGGATGAGGGCTGAGGGTTGGGGATTGAACTTTGAGGACTGAGGACTGAGGATTCAGGATTGAGAATTGAGGATTGAGGATTGAGGATGGAAGATTGAGGATTGGGTATTGTGGATTGAAGAATGAGATTGAGGATTGAGGACTGAGGATTGAGGATTGAAAATTGTGTATTGAGGATTGAAGATTGAGGATTGAGGATTGAAGATTGAGGATTGAGGATTGAAGATTGAGGATAGAGGATGGGGTCTGAGGGTTGAGGATTGAGGTTTGAGGACTGAGGACTGAGGATTGAGGATTGAGGATTGAGTATTGAATATTGAGGATTGATGATTGAGGATTGAGGATTGAGGATTGAGGATTGAGGATTGAGTATTGAAGATTGAGGATTGATGATTGAGGATTGAGGATTGAGGAATGAGGATTGAGCATCGAGGATTGAGGATTGAAGATTGAGTATTGAGGATTGAAGATTGAGGATTGGGTATTGAGGATTGAAGAATGAGGAGTGAGGATTGAGGACTGAGGATTGAGGATTGAAAATTGTGTATTGAGGGTTGAGGATTGAGGATTGAGGATTGAGGATTGAGGACTGAAGATTGAGGATTTGGGACTGAGGATTGAAGATTGAGGATTGAGGATTGAGGATTGAAGATTGAGTATTGAGGATTGAAAGCTGAGGATTGAGGATTGAGGATTGAGGATTGACGATGAGGGCTGAGGGTTGAGGATTGAACTTTGAGGACTGAGGACTGAGGATTGAGGATTGAGGATTGAGGATTGATGATTGAGGATTGAATATTGAGGATTGGGGACTGAGGATTGAAGATTGAGGATTGAGGATTGAGTATTGAAGGTTGAGTATTGAGGTTTGAAGATTGTGTGTTGAGGATTGGGAATGAGGATTGAGGATTGAGGATTGAGGATTGAGGATTGAAGATTGAGGATTGAGGATTGAAGATTGAGAATTGAGGGTTGAGGATTGAGGATTGAGGATGAGGACTGAGGGTTGAGGACTGAGGATTGAGAATTGAAGACTGAGTATTGAGGATTGAAGATTGAGGATTGAGGATTGAGGATTGAGGATTGAGGATTGAGTATTGAAGATTGAGGATTGATGATTGAGGGTGAGGATTGAGGATTGAGGATTGAGGATTGAGTATTGAATATTGAGGATTGATGATTGAGGATTGAGGATTGAGGATTGAGGGTTGAGCATTGAGGTTGAGGATTGAAGATTGAGTATTGAGGATTGAAGATTGAGGATTGAGGATTGAGGATTGAGGATTGAGGACTGAGGTCTGAAGGTTGAGGATTTGGGACTGAGGATTGAAGATTGTGAATTGAGGATTGAGGATTGAGGATTGAAGATTGAGTATTGAGGATTGAAGGCTGAGATTGAGGATGAGGATTGAGGATTGACGATGAGGGCTGAGGGTTGTGGATTGAACTTTGAGGACTGAGGACTGAGGTTTGAGGATTGAGAATTGAGGATTGAGGATTGAGATTGAAGATTGAGGATTGGGTATTCAGGATTGAAGAATGAGGATTGAGGATTGAGGACTGAGGTTTGAGGATTGAGGATTGAGGATTGAGGAATGAGGATTGAGGATTGAGGGTTGAGGACTGAGGATTGAGATTGAAGATGAGGATTGGGTATTGAGGATTGAAGAATGAGGATTGAGGATTGAGGACTGAGGATTGAGGATTGAGAATTGTGTATTGAGGATTGAAGATTGAGGATTGAGGATTGAGGATTGATGATCGAGGATGAGGTCTGAGGTTGAGGATTGAGGTTTGAGGACTGAGGACTGAGGATTGAGGATTGAGGATTGAGGATTGATGATTGAGATTGAGGATTGAGTATTGAGGATGAGGATTGAAGGTTGAGTATTGAGGATTGAAGATTGTGTGGTGAGGATTGAGGATTGAGGAATGTGGATTGAGGACTGAGGATTGAGGATTGAAGATTGTGTATTGAGGATTGAAGAATT